>NC_053493.1:305613071-306229737 GCF_905171775.1 Rana temporaria | reverse complement strand
AAATGGCCGATACTATATACATATATATTAGTCTCCAACAAAATGGCCACTGTATGATCAACTTTGGCTAAACTATTTAAGATATCCACATCCTATCAGGCTTTTCTCCTTTTGAAGTCATGTGGTGCATGACACAACATTTAGAGCAGAGCCTGAGGGATCACGGATGGGAAGTGATATCAGACCAGGAAGAGTAATGGTTTTAATAAGTGATGGTAACATTTTACTTTAATGAGGACCCTAAAGTAAGGAAGGGGCTCTCTAAGGACCCTGATGTAAGGGGAGGCTCTCTGGGGACCCTGATGTAAGGAGGCGCTCTCTGGGGACCCTGATGTAAGGAGGAGCTTTCTGGGGACCCTGATGTAAGGAGGGGCTCTCTGGGTACCCTCATGTAAGAAAAGGCTCTCTGGGGACCCTGATGTAAGGAGGGGCTCTCTTGGGACCCTGGTGTAATGAGGGAGACTCTCTGGGGACCCTGATGTAATGAGGGTTTTTTCTGGGGACCCTGATGTAAGTAGGGGCTCTCTGGGGACCCTGATGTAAAGAAATGGACTCTCTGGGGACCCTGATGTTACGAGGGGGCACTGGGGACCCTGATGTAAGGGGAGGCTCTCTGGAGACCCTGATGTAAGGGGAGACTCTATAGAGACCCTGATGTAAGGGGAGACTCTATAGAGACCCTGATGTAAGGGGAGGCTCTCTGGGGACCCTGATGTAAGTGGGGGATCTCTGGGGACCCTGATGAAAGGGGGTACCCGCACTCAGATATGTAATGATAATATATATACACACACACGTATATTATATAAATGCGTATGCCTGCCCAAGCATATGACTTTCTTTACTTCGCTGCTATGGGCTCTAGCCCCAGATCTTTTGTAAACCTAGCAACGTGCCTGGTAGGGGCCCTTCATGGTTTCTTGCACAAGGGCACTGAATATTCTAGTTACGCCTCTAAATATACCATATGAGAGACACAGATGGCAAAGAAAAAACCTGACAGGGGTTATAACCCTCCCTTACTCTATCCGAAATGGAAAATAAAAAATTGTCTCTAGATACACGTTAACTCCGTTCATAGTTTAAGTATAGAAAGATATTTACCTCCTAACCAAGATAAACCCCAGGACATACACTCTTTAAATTTAGTAGAACAGTGACTCCTATCTCCATGTTAGATATACAAGACATTAATACCAACAACACTTCTCTGGTTCTTCCTTCGCACATAACTCAAAATTTTACATCTTATTAAGTAGCTTTCTCTTTCCTCTACTTAAAGAATTATGCTACTTTTCTAGAACTTTTTCAGCCCATTGCCTTTGTCGGAAAGTTAATAGTATGTCTATATTTATTTGTCAGGATGTTTAAAATAAAGATTTCAAACATTAAACTTGTTGTGAAAGATGCACACGTCTGGTAAATATTTTTCAGAGACTGTGGTGTTCAGCAAAAATAACGGCAAGGGCAACAGAAATGCTATCTACTCACGCTTTCCAACTGACATTCACAGATTTGTTTTTGACCCTGTGTACAGACATAAAACCCCTTCATAATGTGAAGGAAGTCACATTTTACTTTTACCCAAAACATTCTATGAAATAAATACAGTATACTATATTTAACTAAACATACTTTTGGTTATTTTTAAAAGCATGTTTTAGTTAAGCCAATTAAAGTGAAACTCTAGTCTTTTGCCCACCCCTGAAGCTTTTACTAATAGAAATATACACTTTGATATGAGAAACAATGGTATTTAAATATTATCATTTATGTATTCTGTAATGGTATTTGGTGCCATTTAACCACTTCAGTCCCGGAAGGTTTTACCCACTTCCTGACCAGGCCATTTTTTTGCAATATGGCGCTTCATTGCTTTAACTGACAATTGTGCGGTCATTCGCCACTGTACCCAAATAAAATTGATGTCTTTTTTTTACCTGAAATTAGAGTTTTCTATTGGTGGTATGTGATCACCTCTGTGGTTTTTATTTTTTGCACTGTAAACAAAAAAAGGGAATCAATTTTGAATAAAAATCAATATTTTTTACTTTCTGCTATAAAACATTACCAAAAAAAATCGAATTTCTTCATCAGTTTAGGCCAATATGTATTCTGCTACATATTTTTGGTAAAAAAAAATCCCAATAAATGTTTATTGATTGGTTTGCGCACAAGTTATAGCGTCTACAAACTGTGAGATAGATTTATGGGCCGCGATTCAGATACATTGTCGTATCTTTGAGCGGGCGTAGCGCATCTCATATGCGCTACGCCAACGTAACCTAGAGAGGCAAGTACTGTATTCACAAAGCACTTGCTCCCTAAGTTACGGCGGCGTAACGTAAATGGGCCGATGTAAGCCCGCGTAATTCAAGGCAAGGCAGTGAGTGTGTTGTATTATAATGAAGCGTGACCCCATGTAAATGCATGCGCGCGCATGCTCAGAATCACGTCGCAAATACTCCCTAAGATACGTCGGCTCAATGCTTTGTCGACGTGAACGTAACCTACGCCCAGCCCCATTCACGTATGACTTACGCAAACAACGTAAAATACGACGCTGTTCCAACGTTTCCGACGTCCATACCTTAACATGACTTACCCCTGCTTACCCCTGCTTTATGAGGGGTACACTTATGCCGGACATACGCCTTACGTAAACGGCGTAGCTAAATCCGACGGGCGCAAGTACATTTGTGAATCGGCGTATCTAGGTCATTTGCATATTCGATGAGTAAATCTACGGAAGCGCCCCTAGCGGCCAGCGTAAATATGCACCCAAGATACGACAGCGTAAGGAGACTTACGTCGGTCGTATCTTGCAAAATTCAGGCGTATCTCTGTTCCTGAATAAGCGCATAGATATGACGGCGCGCATTTGGACTTATGACGGCGTATCTGGAGATACGCTGTCGTAAGTCCTTTCTGAATCCGGGCCAAGATTTTTTTTTTACTAGTAATGGTGGCGATTAGTGATTATTAGCGGGACTGTGACATTGTGGCTAACAAATCTGACCCTAAAGCTGTATACACACCATACAATTTTTGTTGTTAGATTTCCTTTAGATTTACCTTCAACTATGTAGTACAAAGGCTTGCCTGATTGCATACAAATTGAACGTGTTTAGGTTTGACCTCGTATTAGATGGTTTTGGTTAGGGTTGTCCCGATACCACTTTTTTAAGACAAGTAACGATAATTTTTTTAAAGTACTCGCCAATACCGATTACCGATACTTTTATTTAATCTCATGTTACAGTGGCACATGTGTCAGTATTTATTTTTTCTTTACAATTTTTTTTATTTTTTATAATGCTTTCTTTTTTTAAGGGGGGTGGGGGGGATGGACAGTGCCAGTGTTTTTTTTTATTATTATTATTTACAATATTTTTTTTATTATTATCAGCCCTGTTGAGGGGCTATGGTGAGATATCAGGGGTCTTAACAGACCTCTGACATCTCCCCTTTGAGACAGGGAAAAGGACTAGGGACACATATTCCCCAGTCCCTTTCTCATCAGCCTCCGCTGCACTGAAAATTAATGGAGAGAAGACAGTGGCTTCTCTTCATTCATTAAAGCGGTGGTTCACCCTCAATAACAACATTCTACCATTAAATCAAGCATAGTAGCATGAGCTACAGTATGCCTTTATTTATTTTTTTGGCCCCGTACTCACAGTTTAATGGCATAGTGAAGTTTCAGACTCCCCGCGGGGAATGGGCGTTCCTATGGAGAGGGAAGATGATTGACGGCCGGCTATGGCGCGTCACGCTTCCCGAAAATAGGCGGAGTAGGTCTCGGCTCTTCACGGCGCCTGCGCACAGACTAGGCAGACGAGCCATGTCCTATTTCGGCTATTTCCGGAGAAGCGTGACGCGCCATAGCCGGCCGTCAATCATCTTCCCTATGCATAGGAACGCCCATTCCCCGAGTGGAGTCTGAAACTTCACTACGGGATTAAACTGTGAGTACGGGGCCAAAAAATAAAATAAAGGCATACTGTAGCTCGCGCTACTATGCTTGATTTAGCCCTGGTTCACACTGGGTACGATTTGGAACGATTTGAGATGCGATTTGACATGTCAAATCGCATCTCAAATCGGCGGCAATTGTCGGCAATGGCACTGTCCTAATCAGTGTGACGCCGCATCTGCGATTTCAAAAAGTAGTTCCTGTACTACTTTTTGCGATTTCGGGCCGCGATTTACATGAAATTGCGGCCGAAATCGCGGCAAAATCGCGGCCGCGAAATCGCGGTAAAATCGCGCATTTTACCGCGATTTTGAATTTGCAGCAGTGTGAACCTAGGCTCAATGCTAGAAAAAATATTTTTTTAGAGTGAACCCCCTCTTTAAATGAGAAATCGTAATCACAGGAGGTTACGATGTTTCAGTTATGTGAATGGACAGAGTCAGTGATCACTGACTCTGTCCATTCAGAAAACGAAGGAGCCGGGAGAAGGACACAGGAGAATGGAGGGTATCAGCAGCATGGAGTAGGACACAGGAGAACGGAGGGTGACAGCAGCATGGAGGGGGACATGGAGGGTGACAGCAGCATGGAGGGGGACAGCAGCATGGAGGGGGACAGCAGCATGGAGGGGGACAGCAGCAGAACGGAGGGGGACTGGAGGAGGATAGGGGACATGTCAGCGGTGATCGTGTGTGGAAGAGAAGCACCAATCACCGCTGAAAGCCGCGGGGGGGGAGAGAAAGGACCGTCTCTCAGACTTTGAAATCTATACAGGGTGATCAGTGCATGTAACTCTCCCACCGTACCGATCACCCTGACTGCCCAGGTATCGGGTGAAGCATCGGAGCATTTGCCCGAGTACAAGTACTCAGGCAAATGCTCGGTATCGGTACCGATACCGATACTAGTATCAGTATTGGGACAACCCTAGTTTTGGTAAATCTAAAGGAAAAAAATCAAAAGAAAATGTTATAGTGTGTATCCAGTCTAAGTGACACCAAAACAGGGATCAGTGCTAAAAAAAATACACCGATTCCTGTATAAATGACACTGGCAGGGAAGAGGTTAACACTAGGGGGCGATCAAGGGGTTAAGTGTGTCCTAGGGAGCTGCTTTGTTACTGTGTGGGGGGGGAGTGTTACACTGGAGGAAAACAAAGATCATGTTTCAGCTTAGCTGGAAAAGAAGATCTCTCTTTTGCCCACTGACAGATCAGCGGTGTACTTTGTTTACATAGGCAAACCATCGCTCTGTGTCTCCCGCTGTGTCCAATGACAGTGGCAGTGACTCTCCGGTGGCATGCCCCCTACACCGCGTGCACAAAATCACATACAGGTATGTGATTTTTTGCAGCTGGGCTGACCTGCTGGCAGTATATGTATGGTGGGCGGTCCGGAAGCCGTTAAAGAATACTTCTATCCAAGAATTTAGCATGTCATGATTCAGGACAATTCTAACCAAAAATAATGAAGAGCACTTAAGCAAGTGTTATCTTTCGTAAAAACAAAATGTGAAATGGTAGATAAAGGCAGCTGGAATAATAGGAATATCTTTTCTTGACAAGAACAGAAGGCACTAAGTGCAGTTATAAAACACTTTAATGACAGGGAAGGGTTAAAAACACTTACAAGAGTGAAAAACAGGCATACTAATGAATCCATAATGTCCAGTGGGATGCCTCCTGGGAATAAAGACAGCTGCAGGTCGAAGTTCCAGCCGACCAGTAGTGTCAAACGCTGTGGGCCAGATTCACAAAGAGATACGACGGCGTATCTCCTGATACGCCGTCGTATCTCTGAGATCCGACGGTCGGATCTATGCGATTGATTCATAAGAATCAGTTACGCATAGATCTCCCTTAGATCCGACTGGTGTAAGTGAATTACACCGTCGGATCTTAGGCTGCAATCTTCCGCTGTCCGCTAGGTGGTGTTTTGTGTTTTACTCGCGACGAATATACAAATGAGGAGATACGCCGATTCAGAAACGAACGCCCGCCCGTCGTTTTTTTTTACGTTGTTTGCATTCGGCTTTTTCCGGCGGATAGTTACCCCTGCTATATGAGGGGTAGCTAATGTTAAGTATGGCCGTTGTTCCCGCGCCAAGTTTTGAATTTTTACGTTGTTTGCGTAAGTCGGTCGCGAATACGGATGGCCGTAATTTACGTTAACACCGAAAACAATGACGTCCTAGCGACGTCATTTGGAGCATGCGCACTGGGAAATTTCTCCGGCGGCGCATGCGCAGTTAAATCGGCACGGGGACGCGCCTGATTTAAATTGTACACTCCCCCTAGCCGCGGAATTTGAATTCCGCCGGGGGAGTTACGATCCGCCGGCGCAAGTTTGGAGGTAAGTGCTTTGTGAATACTGCACTAGCCTCGCAAAATTGCGCCGGCGGATCGTAAATCATATAGATCCGCTAATCTATGTGAATCTGGCCCTAAGTCTCTGATCAATTCACCTTGGATCAGAGACAAATAGGTAGATTTAGTAAGAGTTAGGCCGGCTTATCAGTAGATAAGCCGACCTAACTCAGAATCTAAGCCGACTTATGTTTAAGTGTATGCTCAAACAGAGATACGCTTAAACATATCTAAAATAGGACGGCTTACGCCGTCCTATCTTAGGTTGCAATATTTTGGATGGCCGCTAGGTGGCGCTTCCATTGCGGTCGGCGTAGAATATGTAAATTAGTAGATACGCCGATTCACAAACGTACACCCGGCCGCCGCAGTACATTTACGCCGTTTCCGTAAGCCATTATCAGGCCTAAAGTTATTCCATCTATTAGATGGAATAGCAATGTTAAAGTATGGCCGCCGTTCCCGCTTTGAGATTCGAAATTTTTACGTCGTTTGCGTAAGTCGTCCGCGAATAGCGATTTACGTAGTTTACGTCCACGTCGAAATCAATAGGCCCGTACGGCGTACTTAGCCGCAATGCACACTGGGAAATGTAGGCGCCCGGCGCATGCGCAGTTACAAAAAATGTGAAAAACGTAAGGTCAAGCACAATTACCATACAACACGCCCCCCTTACACACATTTGAATTCGGCGCCCTTACGCCCGCCCCGCTTTAGGCTACGCCGCCGTAACATAGCAGGCAAGTACATTGTGAATCATGTACTTGCCTAGCTAACTTACGGCGGCGTAGCCTAAACACACTAAGCTACGCCGCCGCAAGTTTAGGCATAGGTACTTGAATCTACCTAACAGTTCTTACCAACGCAGGTCGGCTGGAACTTCCATCTGCAGCTGTCTTTACTCCCAGAAGTCATCCCGACGTTATGGATTAATTGATATACCTGTTTTTGACTTGCATCTTGTAAGTGTTTTAAGCCCTTCCTTGTCATTAAAGTGTTTTATTACTGCACTTAGAAGCGCTTTCTTCTCTGCTTTGTTTTACCTATAGAGTGTGCTGTCCTCTTCTGAAGTGCTGCTGTAGTGCCTAGATCACATTTCAAGAGCCAGTCATGTGCCATTCATGTACTGTTTGTTAAAATCTCCTTGTTATCAAGAGGGCCCTATTCTCCACACTCCTATATCTTTTCCTGAGGTCAAATTTGGCAACAGCTCTAAATCACTCTCAAAAATGTAATCACCTATGGGCTGCTTGGACCTTTTCCAAGGAACTTCTAGTCAAGAGCCATTTGTCTGGGATTATGGACCTTAGACTCTCCCTAAAGTAAAAATGATAACTCCCACTTAAAGCAGAGTTCCACCCTCTTTTTTAACTTCATTGCATCTTATTTAATACTGGCCCCTTAAATATATTTAGCATGTTTTTTTTTTTCATTCAAAAACTCACGGTGTTATCCGGACTTGTTTTTTTCCCCCGCCGCGGCTCATCGGCCTTGCCGCGTCATCTAGCGCTGCTATGCCTCCTGGGAGATGTTTATCATCAATGCCAGGAGACAGTAAGGTTGCTGTGCTGAGCGAGCGGGCGGGGCGGGGGCGGAGGCGGAGACATGGTAATCTCGAGCGAGCGGGCGGGTGGGGGCGGAGGCGGAGACATGGTAATCTCGAGCGAGCGGGCGGGTGGGGGCGGAGGCGGAGACATGGTAATCTCGAGAGAGCGGGCGGGCGGAGGCGGAGACATGGTAATCTCGAGAGAGCGGGCGGGCGGAGGTGGAGACATGGTAATCTCGAGCGAGCGGTCGGGCGGAGGAGAAGAGATGTTAACAGCCCCGCCCACCGCACTAATTATGTACTCGGCAGGGGGGGGGCGAGGGGGTAGTGTTGGTGGGAGATATCAAGCTCCGCTCTATCATATACGCTGCCACTGCACCCAGAAAATGCAGCCACTGTGCCATCAAATGGCTGCCTCACTTGGGCCATCAAATACAACCACTGTGACAAACGCTGCCTCACTGTGCCCGTAAAACGCATCCATGTGCTGGTGGTGATGCGATTTGGTGGGAGTGATGCAATGTGCTGGGGGCTATGCGATTTGGCTGGGGGCAATGCAATGTGTTGGGGTGATGCAATGTGCTTGGGCGATGCGACTTGGCAAGGGGCGATGCGATGTGCTGTGGCGGGGGGAGATGCAATGTGCTGTGGCGGGGGCGATACAATGTTCTGGGGTAATGCGATTTGGCAGGGGGGCGATGCAATGTTCTTGGGTGATGCGATTTGGCGGGGGGGTGATGCAATGTGCTGGGGCGATGTCATGCAATTTGGTGGGGGTAATGCGATGTGCTGGTGCAATGTGATTTGGTGGGGGGCATTGTAATGTGCTGGTGCGATGTGATGCAATTTGGCGGGGGGGGAATGCAATGTGCTGTGGTGATGCGATTTGGTGGGGGGCGATGCAATGTGCTGGTGTGGTGCTATGCAATTTGGCAGGGGTGGTGTGCTGGGACCGATGCAGTGTGCTGGGGCCGATGTGGTGTGCTGGGGGCGATGCGCTGTGCTGCGATGTGCTTGGGCCGATGCGGTGTGCTGGGATCGATGCGGTGTGCTGGGGCGATGCGGTGCGCGATGTTATGGTGGCAATGTGCTGTGCTGGGGGAAGGAGGAAGCAGGAGGAAGTCAGCACAGCACAGGAATGGTGGGAACCCCTCATAATGAGCACATCAGAAGTACAAACCCGGCAATTCAGCACAGAACAGGGATGGTGGGAACCCTTCATGAGGGGTTCCCACCATCCCTGTGCTGTGCTGACTTCCTGGGGCTGTACCCCGATGTGCTCATTATGAGCGGTTTCCACCATCCCTACAGCCCCAGGAAGTCAGCACAGCACAGGGATGGTGGGAACCCCTCATAAAGAGCACAGCACAGGGATGGTGGGAACCCCTCATAATGAGCACAGCAGGGGTACAGTCCTAGGAACTCAGCACAGAACAGGGATGGTGGGAACCCCTCATAATGAGCACAGCACAGGGATGGTGGGAACCCCTAATAATGAGCACAGCAGATACTATTAGTCCTCTTTAAGCGTCCAGATTTTTAAATTCATCATAACGAATGTTGGTAATTGTTATATATAATCTTGTTATGTAGATATATCTGCACATGAACAAATTATTTATTATATTTACTGGTTCCTGGAAGGAGGAGGGGAGGAGGGGTTTGCATAGATAAGGGGTGGCAACTTCCTCTGACACTCCCATTGCTATTGAAACCTGATCTGAAACCTATTACACTGCTTGTGCAGCACTGAGCATGTGCGAAATCTGCAAGGCTGAAATCCAGGAAGTCATATTGGCTTCATGATGCCCACACTTAAGATGGCCCCAGTCAATTTCTATTTTATAAAGTATCTAAATGCTGTAACAACCTAACAAAACGGACCTTAGTTTACAGACTAACATTACTAGAATACATTAAGCTTGTGCAGGGCCATCTTAAGAGCATCATGGGCCCCTGGGCAAAGTAATGCTCTGGGGCCCCTACAATGAAGACAGTGCAGGTAAACAGATTTTAAGTAGGTAGGAGGCAGACAAGCAGAGCTTCTCCTTTTGGCTGTAGCTCTGCATTAAAGTGGTTGTAAACGCTTACAGACCACGTTATGCTACAGGTAATCCTATAATATGACTTGCCTGTAGCTACCAGGATATCTCTAAAGCGGCACGGTTTAGGAGATATCCCCTGCATGTGATGATGTCATCGGCACATGCGCACTGGGACAAACTGAAGCAATGGCACATATGTGCCATTGCTTCAGTCTGTGTGCGGTTACCGGCGGCTCCCGCGCGCCAATGCGCGGGAGTGACATCATCCCGGCTCCGGCCAATCACATCACCGGAGCTGTGAAACCCGGAAGTAACCCCTCGGGAGAGATGTCAGCTGCCAGAGCGGTGTACGAGGACGGCTGCAGGGGCTTTCGATCTCAGGTAAGTAATTCATAATGAGCTAGTATGCTATTTTTGGGGCAGCGTGGGCTCAAGGACCAGCGTCTTTGGGGAAAGTGCAGGGGCCCCACATGCAGCTGGGACCCCTGGGCAGTGCCCAGGTGTGGCCTCTCATTAAGACAGCCCTGAGCTTGTGTATTACAGGGGTATTTATATTTAAAAAGTGAAATTGTGGCCGGAACTCCACTTTAAAGAACACTCCATAGGATAAGTCCTAAAAACGATGTGGCAGACAAACCTGGAAGACTGTTATCCACAGTTTTAAGACACCCATGATTTAGGACATATCTTCCCTGCCTTAAAACAATTGTAAAGAAATAATCTATTCCTCAGAAGATATACAGTAGCAATACCTTTCTTCACTGTAATCAATATAATATCTGCCCAGATGAGTCCTTTACTGTACTTAACAACAGGCATGCAGATATCTTAAAATACGTATGTCGGTTAGATTTAGGCATTGCTTCTGCCTCAAGATTTCCTCTGATGTGATAGAAGCCATTAAAGCGGTAGTTCACCCTCACTGACATGATTTTACCATCGAGACAGGCATTGTAGCGCGAGCTACAGTATGCCTGTCCCGATTTTTTTAACCCCGGACTCACAGTGTAATCGTACATTATAGATTTCGGCTCCCGCGGGGAATGGGCGTGCCTATGGAGAGGGAGGATGATTGACGGCCGGCCCTGGCACGTCACTCTCCCCGAAGACAGCCGGAATAGGTCTCGGCTCTTCACGGCACCTGCGCACAGGTCCCCAAACACTTTTTATAACAATACCATGCATATAAGCCTTTAAAATAAGCACTTTTGGTTTTTCATGTTTGTGTCTCATAGACTTTAACCACTTAAGGACGGCCACACGACGATATACGTCGGCAAAATGACACGGCTGGGCACATGGACGTATATGTCCCCTTTAAGAGCCCAGCTGCGGCGTGCTCACGACCTGGTCCGAAGCTCCGTGACTGCGCCCGTGGGACCCGCGGACCCAGTTACCGCGGGTATCCCGCGATCGGGTCACAGGAACTGAAGATCGGGGAGAGGCGAGTGTAAACAAACCTTCCCCATTCTTCTCTGTGGCAATGTCAGTGATCGTCTGTTCCCTGATATAGGGAACGACGATCACTGATGTCACATGTCTAGCCCCGCCCCCCTACAGTTATAAACACACATGAGGTCACACTTAACCCCTACAGCGCCCCCTAGGGGTTAACTCACTGCAATTGTCATTTTCACAGTATCAGTGCATTTTTATAGCACTTTTCGCTGTGAAAATGACAATGGTCCCATAAATGTGTCAAAAGTGTCCGATGTGTCCGCCATAATGTCGCAGTCATGAAAAAAAATCGATGATCACCGTCATTAATAGTAAAAAAAAAATAATAAAAATGCCATAAAACTGTCCCCTATTTTGTAAGCGCTATAAATTTTGCGCAAACCAATTGATAAATGCTTATTGCGATTTTTTTTACCAAAAATAGGTAGAAGAATACATATCGACCTAAGCTGAGGAAAAAAAAAAGTTTTTTTTTTATATATCTTTTTGGGGATATTTATTATAGCAAAAAGTAAAAAATATTGTATTTTTTTTCAAAATTGTCGCTCTATTTTTGTTTATAGCGCAAAAAATAAGAGTAAAGGGCCAACTTAACTTTTCCGATTTAAGTTACACCGCCGCAATTTTTCCAAGTTAGTGCCCGATCCACAAAGCACTTACCTGGAAATTTGCGGCGGTGTATCCTAAATCCGGCCAGCGCAAGGTGGGCCAATTCAAATGGGGCGAGTCCCATTTAAATTAGGCGCGCTCCCGCGCCGGACAAACTGCGCATGCTCCCGACGCAAATTTCCCGACGTGCTTTGCGCAAAGTTACGATGCGCCGAGGTTTTGTCAATCGCGACGGGTAAAAAAAGTTGCGTCGGGAAAAAAAGAGTTGCGCCGGGAAAAAAAACTTTTTTAAAAAAATTTGACAGCGACGCGGGAAAGACGGGTACACTTTTACATGGTGTTCTAACTTTACACTTTGTAAAAGGTACCCTATCTTTGCGATGGCAAACTAACACTTACGGCGACTTAACAAAGAAAAAAAGCTTTGTGGATCTCCGTAAGTGCTAATTTGCATACCCGACGCTGGTTCACGACGAGAACTCCCCCCAGCGGTGGCCGCGGTACTGCATCCTAAGATCCGACAGTATAAGTCCATTACACCTGTCGGATCTTAGGGCTAGCTATGCGTAACTGATTCTGTGAATCAGCCGCATAGTTAGAAACAGAGATACGACGGCGTATCAGTAGATACGCCGTCATATCTCTTTTGTGAATCTGGCCCTAAGTGCTTTGTGAATCAAGCACTTGCCCGTAAAACTTGCGGCGGTGTAACGTAAATGCGATACGTTACGCCGCCGCAAATGTACCTGAATCTGGCCCAACATGCTTAATTTTAGATCATTCTTTGATCAATGTGATATTTCACACTTCTAATAAGCTATGGAAATAAAGTTTTACCTGATAGAGAAGAGCTCAATTGCAGCAATTACAGTCATGGTCCTTTAACTTTATAGATACATTTTAAGTGTGTTGAAGCTACCCAGTTATTCTTGTTATGAAACAGTGTATGCCAAATGACTTTCATTACTAGTTTAATAAAGTTCAAGTTCAATAAAACTAAGAATAACCTGTTTTCGTTCATGGAAAAACACAATTAACTGGTACAAAACACAAACTTGTTTTTAGATACTGTTGTGATTTTTTTCCTAATTTATCTGCATTTCTTTCTTCTAATTAATTATTGTTTAAAAAAATATTACAAAATTCCTATAGAAGTCTATTCATAGTCCATGCCTATATTATATTCATACTTATGTATTAATATGAAATGAAAAAAAAGATGCTGTACCTACTCAATTAAGGGTTATAATAACCTTGTACAACTATGGCAGCCACATTACACTTTATGCTAATGATGCATAAAAATGTTTTTATGACCAAGTAGTCATTATTACATTTTATCTGGAAATGAAAAATGATTTAAAAGTTAATTATTTCTGTAGATTAATATATTACTGAGGGAAAACGGGCGATTTTAACTAAGTTTTCAAACAGACTACTTTATTTTGTAAAAACTTTCAGCTGCACAGTAATAGAATGTTACTGAAAACTGAATAAAACTAGAAAGTATTAATGTGGATCTATATTTAGAAGCCAACATAAAACTATAAAGCTGTAGCAGCATTTTCTACATGAAAGGTAAGAATTCAGCCCTTTATTACTTGTTATTTATCTATCTCAGCAAGGATATTAACTCAGTTTCAAGTTAACATTTGAGTATACATTTCTTTATGGCAGGCACAACTAAGACTGTGGTACTGATTTAATAAAGGCAAATTGGATGTTCACTTTGCAAGGGTTTTTTTTAATTTGCAAGGGAATTCCCCTAGTGAATGAGGAGAGGCTCTGCTGACTTCTATCATCCAATCATGTGCAGGAAAGAATACTGTTTTTTTCCTTGCATGTGATTGCATATTCTTTGCAAAGTGAATTTTTACCACATTCACTAACCTAATTTTAAAAAGGGAACAAAGGCTTTACCAAGTAACTATAGACCTGTTAGTCTAACTTCTATAGTTGGGAAGATACTGGAACGTTTAATAAAAGACCACATGGATGAGTTCTTGCTGGAAAAAAACTATTTAAGCAGATGACAGCATGGATTCATGAAAGACAGAAGTTGTCAGACAAACCTGATTTCCTTTTATGAAGAGGTAAGTAAAACCCTGGACAGAGGAGTGGCTGTGGACGTGGTATACTTGGATTTTGCAAAAGCGTTCGATACAGTTCCGCACACACGGCTCATGTGTAAGGTAAAGTCTACAGGATTGGATATATCAGTTTGTAAATGGATAGAAAACTGGCTGAAAGATATAATTCAGAGAGTCGTGGTTAATGATTCTTACTCTGAATGGTCCAATGTTATCAGTGGAGTACCCCAAGGTTCAGTGCTGGGACCCTTACTTTTCAATATATTTATAAATGATATTGGGTCTGAGATCAAAAGTAAAATTTCTGTCTTTGCAGATGACACCAAGCTATGCAGTGGAATAACGTCCTTGTAGGATGTCGCCAATTTACAAGCCGACCTCAGTGCTCTGTCTAATTGGGCGACTGAGTGGCAGATGAGGTTTAATGTTGATAAATGTAAAGTTATGCACTTAGGGAATAAGAATATGCATGCATCATACATACTAGGGGGAGTACAACTGGGGGGATCTGTAGTGGAGAAGGATCTGGGGGTAGATCATAAGCTCAATAATAACATGCAATGCCAAGCTGCGGTTTCCAAAGCGAGCAAAGTCCTTTCTTGTATTAAGAGAGGTATGGACTCCAGAGACAGAGATATAATTTTGCCCCTGTACAAATCATTAGTAAGACCTCATCTGGAATATGCAGTTCAGTTTTGGGCCCCAGTTCTCAAAAAGGATATCGGAGAACTGGAAAAAGTGCAAAGAAGGGCAACCAAACTGATAAGAGGCATGGAGGAGCTCAGCTATGAGGAAAGATTAGAGGAACTGAATTTATTCACTCTTGAGAAGAGGAGAATTAGGGGGGATATGATCAACATGTACAAATATATAAGAGGTCCATACAGTGGACTTAGTGTTGAGTTATTCACTTTATGGTCAACACTGAGGACAAGGGGTCATTCTTTACGTCTAGAGGAAAAGAGATTTCACCTCCAAATACGGAAAGGTTTCTTCACAGTAAGAGCTGTGAAAATGTGGAACAGACTCCCTCCAGAGGTGGTTCTGGCCAGCTCAGTAGATTGCTTTAAGAAAGGCCTGGATACTTTCCTAAATGTACATAAAATAATTGAGTACTAAGATTTGTAGGTAAAGTGGATCCAGGGTAAATCCGATTGCCTCTCGGGGGATCAGGAAGGAATTTTTTCCCCTGCTGTAGCGAATTGGATCATGCTCTGCTGGGGTTTTTTGCCTTCCTCTGGATCAACTGTGGGTATGGAGTTGGGTGTATAGGATTGTACTGTGTTTTTTATTTTGTTTGTTTATTTTTTGTGGTTGAACTGGATGGACTTGTGTCTTTTTTCAACCTGACTAACTATGTAACTATGTAACTATGTAACTAAGGGAAAAATTCCCATGCAAAGTAAACAGCCTACTTTAGTAAATCAACCTCTTTAACAATAGGAAATAAAGACACTGAAAAGGTATTACACTTCTACATGTAGGAATGCACATGTTTTTAATATACGATTTTAAGGGCCCACTCACACCTATTCATTGCGGTGCACTGCAATAAAATACTGTGGAGCCATTTATTCCTAATGGAACCCCAATGCACTAAGAATATGCACCTATAATGCACATGCATTGAAGCGCACTACTGTTCAATGGGGATGAGCTTTGAGTTTGAGTCGAACTCATGTTCGACTCGAACATTGCCTGTTCGCCAGGTTACGTGCTCAGATAAGGGGTCTGGTGTGGATTTTTGGGGGAACTCCACGCCATTTAAAAAAAAAAATTGGGGTGGAGTTCCCCTTAAAATCCACACCAGACCTGAATGGTCTGGAATGGATATTTGGGGGGAACCCCATATGATTTTTTTTTAATTGACGGCAGGGTTCCCCTTAATATCCATACCAGACCTGAAGGGCCTGGTAATTAAATTTGGGGGGACCCCCACGCTTTTTTTTTAATGAATGAATTCTCTCTGAATTGCCGGGAGCCGACAATTCATTATAGCCGCAAGTCAGTTTTAAATGTCTTTTTTTCTTTCAGAAATGACACTTTGTGCAGTGACAGTTCTAAGTACGGGAAACATGCGCTATTTCACATGCTTACTTTACACCCCCCCAGGTATGAAATTTAAAGGAATATTTCACTTTTATTGTTTCACTTTAAGCATTATTAAATTCACTGCTCCCCAAAAAATTTAGGTTTTAAAACTTTTTTTTGCATTGATACATGTCCCTTGGGGCAGGTCCCAGGCCCCAAACACTTTTTAGGACAATAACTTTCATATTAGCCTTTAAAATTAGCACTTTAGATTTCAAATGTTCGAGTCCCATAGACTTTAACAGGGTTCTAAAGTTCACACGAACATTTGGTGTGTTCGCAGGTTCTGGTGCGAACCGAACAGGGGGGTGTTCGGCTCATCCCTACTGTTCAACTACATTGTGTATTGAGTTAAAAAAAATGGTCCTTGTCTGTGTCTTGTTTTGGTGCCCTAATAGTCCATTCAACCAAATGTACTGTCTTAAGGCGACATATGTTAAGGCACATTTATCAATGAAATGCACTAGAGCTAATAGTTATCAATGGGTCCTAAGTGCTTTTTCAATAATTTGTAATGCTTTGCTTTAGATTGTATGAATTTTTTTATATAATGTTTATTTAGTTTTAAACATAGAAGTAAAAATCAATATCATTTTAACAGGTACAGTATATACAGTATTCCCCACGTATCAAAACATGTTTCAAGACAAGCTTCAAAAGTCAGTAACATGACATACCTTAGAGTACATAAAGAAAATCATACCTGGCAGAACATAACATGAGGACAAAGCCTGTATACTGTACCCTGTGACACTGCAGAACCCGATCTAATGGAGTGCTGAAAATCCCAGGCAACCTTATGGATCAGATGCCCCACCAGCAGGGTGAGAGGGCCAAACTGATTATAACAAGGTCTGGGAGACCACCAGGGCTGGACTGGGAATAAAATCCAGCCCTGGAAATAATTTCATACCAGCCCCACAGCAATATTATACCAGCCTAACATCATAACGTCATCATTTTTTTTGTTCATAAAAGGGAAAACCATACATTTTAAAGCACATTTGAAGAGCGTATTACATATAGATAAGAAAGACTGGATTTACAAATTGCACCAATTTACTGGCAAAAAATCATGCCATTTACTGGCACAGACACATTTTTTACTAACACTGCAAAAAAAGTGCCTAAAATTGTTTTTTTTTTGTGCAAAAATCAATATTTAGGCTATAAACATGTAGCTAAAGTTATTAGCAATGTGTTTACCTTAAACAAAAGTAAAAAAACAAATATCTCCATTTACATGAAGGCGAGATTAATATAACCCAGCCAGCACAGATTCCTCCAATATATCAGGACTGGAGTCTGCAGGATTCCCCTTTACAGTGCAAGGGAACTCAGACATAAAGATGAACATTGCAGATCATGATCTAAGTGGAACTCTGATATAAAGGGGCGGCACTGGTGAAAGAGTCTACTGCATTCCCCTTTACATCAGAGATCCCCCTTGCGCTGTAAGGTGGAATCCTGCAGACTATGATGTAAAGGGGAACTCTGGAAATGTGGGGAGGACTCTGCTGACCAGATACCACCTTCTGCAGAAAGAAAACACTAAAGTAAGGGGGTTTACTAACATAAGGGGGAAACCTTTATATCAGTGCCCCCTTACATCAGTGACCCCCCCTTAGACTGGCCTGGTGGCGCTGTCACAGACCTCCTCTCAGGTGCAATGCGTGGGGCTCAGTCAGTCGGCTCCAGCTTAGTGGCTCTGTTTTTCCTATAGTCTGCTCTCCACAGTTCATACATGTCTGACTCCCATGACCCCCATTCTGGCGGCGCTACCATTCTTGACTCCTCTCCAGACTGCAGACGGGATATACAGTAAGACAAGAGATGGTCAGAGGCTGCGGAATGGTACAGGGGAGGTCAGAGGCGGAGGATGGTACAGGGGAGGTCAGAGGCTGCAGAGGGGGGGGGCAGGAGAGGTCAAAGGCTGCAGAGGGGGGGACAGGAGAGGTCAGAGGCTGCAGAGGGGGGGACAGGAGAGGTCAGAGGCTGCAGAGGGGGGGCAGAAGAGGTCAGAGGCTGCAGAGGGGGGGACAGGAAAGGTCAGAGGCTGCATGGGGGTGGACAGAAGAGGTCAGAGGCTGCATGGGGGTGGACAGAAGAGGTCGGAGGCTGCGTGGGGGGTGGACAGGAGGTCAGAGGCTGCGTGGGGGGTGGACAGGAGGTCAGAGGCTGCAGAGGGGGTGGACAGGAGGTCAGAGGCTGCCGAGGGGGTGAACAGGAGGTAAGAGGCTGCAGAGGGGGTGGAAAGGAGGTCAGAGACTGTGTGGGGGGGCAGGAGAGGTCAGAGGCTGCGTGAGGGGTGGACAGGAGGTCAGAGGCTGCGTGGGGGGTTGACAGTAGGTCAGAGGCTGCAGAGGGGGTGGGCAGGAGGTAAGAGGCTGCAGAGGGGGTGGACAGGAGGTCAGAGGCTGCAGAGGCGGTGGACAGGAGGTCAGAGGCTGCGTGGGGGTGGGCAGGAGGTCAGAGGCTGTGTGGGGGGTGAACAGGAAGTCAGAGGCTGTGTGGGGGGTGGACAGGAAGTCAGAGGCTGCAGGGGGGTGGACAGGAGGTCAGAGGCTGCAGGGGGGGTGGAAAGGTGGTCAGAGGCTGCAGGGGGGTGGAAAGGTGGTCAGAGGCTGCAGGGGGGTGGACAGGAGGTCAGAGGCTGCAGAGGGGGTGGACAGGAGGTCAGAGGCTGCAGAGGGGGTGGACAGGAGGTCAGAGGCTGCAGAGGGGGTGGACAGGAGGTCAGATGCTGCGTGGGGGGTGGGCAGGAGGTCAGAGGCTGCAGAGGGGGTGGACAGGAGGTCAGATGCTGCGTGGGTGGTGGGCAGGAGGTCAGAGGCTGTGTGGGGGGTGGACAGGAAGTCAGAGGCTGCGTGGGTGGTGGGCAGGAGGTCAGAGGCTGCGTGGGGGATGGACAGGAGGTCAGAGGCTGCAGGGGGTGGACAGGAGGTCAGAGGCTGCGTGAGGGCTGGACAGGAGGTCAGAGGCTGTGGGGGGTGGACAGGAGGTCAGAGGCTGCAGGGGGGTGGACAGGAGGTCAGAGGCTGCAGGGGGGTGGACAGGTGGTCAGAGGCTGCAGGGGGGTGAACAGGAGGTCAGAGGCTGCAGGGGGATAGTGGACAGGAGGTCAGAGGCTGTGGGCGGGTGGACAGGAGGTCAGAGGTTGTGGGGGTGGACAGAAGGTCAGAGGCTGTTCCAGGAGGTCAGAGCCTGTGGAGGGGGGAGGGGGCATAGGAAGAGGCACACGCATGCCAGACGAGAACTCACTGAGCGGCGCGGTACTGCTTTGTTTTTAAAAATGGCGCCGCTCTGCACCATCGTGTCACTGCGCATGCGCCCGCCTTTCCGGAAATTGCAGAGCGGGTACAAGCTTTCCCGAGCACGGCTACCGTTGGAACTGAGCTGGCGCATGCGCAGGTGCATGTCGGCCCGGCCGCAGACATATTTTTTCCGGGTGCCGCTGCCAGGCAGCCAGCCTACCGGGAATTTTCCCGGTTTCCCGGTAGGCCAGTCCGGCCCTGGAGACCACTGATGGTCTGCACGGTGTGAACACCAAATGGGGGGTTTCCCTGGCACACACTGTATGGCCCACCTGGTCCCTTGAGTTGCCAAAGTGAATACACTAGGTTTCCCAATGTATTAACTCCCTAGGCTCCCAAGCACCACATTTCTCCCAGGTGCAGCATAAACCTTAAATAACCAGATAAACCAAAATTAACCAAAAAGTGAATAAAAAACCTTTGAAAACTATGATACCACTCACACCGGCATATACCATTGGACTAAAAGAAAAAATGTAAAATCAGGTAAAATCAGGTAAAATCAGGTAGGAAGCCCAAATTTGGGGTCTGCTAGCTTCAACAAGGCCACATCAATATGTGTAAAAAATATATTGCGCAGGTCTAACTGGACTAATGTTAGTGATGTGATATCAAAATAAATAGTGAAAATGCTGCAGCAGCAAAAATATGTCAGATAAAACACAAATGAAATAATAAAAAAAGGTAAGCTGCGCTGCGTGTACAAATTGTAAATGAACAAATTGCATGACCAACCATTCAATCTGGAAAGATTCAACTAGTCCTTAAAAATTGCCAAGGTTGGTACAATTATCGTGCATGTAGAAATAAGAATAAAGTGCAAAACAAAGAAAATGGTGTATATATAGTCCATAAGATCAAAACATTCACAGCTGAGATTCTTGTGGATATCCCATAAATATCGCAAGTACACCAATAGAGTGTTGAAAGCAATCCAGGAAGCAGTGTCAGAAGAAAAGGCACCTCCACCTCTAATAACAAATCTCCTTACCGACTCCCATGGATCTCTAGGTTTGAGATCATATGCGCATGTCGCTCATAAGCCGAGCCCAGCTGATTCTCACTGCTCCTCTGTAACACTCCTTCCCAAGTGGTTTCACTTAGCAGCGACCTCCAGGTCTCACCACATCAATCGTACCCAGGGTAAAACAAAATTGCCAACATAGAGCAATATTGTCTGGTAAAAGCTAATTTATTCACATTAAAAAGTAATGCACTCACATGTCCATAGATAAATAGTAGCGTTTGTTTGTAAAATAAAGCCGGCCAGCTTAGATAATCTGCCCGTCCTTCCAGATGGTCGTTGGTGAACAGTGGTGACGTCAGCACGCCGCTCCTCCCTACGCCGTTTCGTCAAAGAGATGACTTCTTCCAGTGCCCACTGACGTCACCACTGTTCACCAACGACCATCCGGAAGGACGGGCAGATTATCTAAGCTGGCCGGCTTTATTTTACAAACAAACGCTACTATTTATCTATTGGCATGTGAGTGCATTACTTTTTAATGTGAATAAATTAGCTTTTACCAGACAATACTGCTCTATGTTGGCAATTTTGTTTTACCCTGGGTACGATTGATGTGGTGAGACCTGGAGGTGTTTGGGATATGGAATGGCTGCAAGGCTGTCCAGGCTGCCTAGCTTTGTGGTTGCTGATTTTATCTTGAAGTAATTTTTTGGTATAGGTTTCATGGGCACAATTAACACCCTAGGCCCAATTTGTATGCACCTGTTTGACAGGTGATATCAATTAATTTATCCAAAAAATATCTAATCTTGTTCCCAGTGCACTAAAATGTGGCCTCATCATACAGACTAGCTACCCAAGCCAGTGTCTACAAAAGAAAGAAAGCTTGCAGGGAAAATCAAATTAAATGTCATTTTTTTCTTTATATATGTGAGTTTTACTGCAGCAGATTCTTTACACAGTACAGATGTGCCACTTTACATGCAGACTAAGGGGACTGCCCAAGCACTATCTTTAAAGGAAATTTTCATTTTTATTGTTTCACTTGAAGCATCATTAAAATCACTGCTCCTTTAAAAACGATTTTTCAAGTTTGGGTCCCATAGACTTTATTAGGGTTCATGGTTCGGGTATGAACCCTTTTCATGTTCGGAAGTTCTGGTGCAAACCAATCAGGGGTGTTCTGCCCATCACTAGTTAGGATACTGCTTCCCCATGTACTGTCAGGCTTGAGAAAGAGAGAACTACTCCTACACTGTAAATAGGGATGAGCCGAATACCAACAACCCCCCCCCCCCCAAATGTGTTCAAACACATGAATACCGTTAAAGTCTATGGGACATGAACGTGAACAATTTGTGCTAATTTTAAAGGTTTATATGCAAGTTATTGCCATAAAAAGTGTTTGGGGACCTGGGTCTTGCCCCAGGGGAAATGTATCAATGCAAAAATATTCCTTTAAATTTTGTACCTGGGGGTGTCTATAGTACGCCTGTAAAGTGACACATTTTTCTCGTGTTTAGAACAGTCATTGCACAAAATTACATTTCTAAAGGAAAAAAGTAATTTAAAACTACTCGCAAGCTATAATAAATTGCCGGGTCCCAGCAATACAGATAAAAGTCATTGAAAAAAACGGGATGGGTTCCCCCCCAGTCCATAACTAGGCCCTTTGGGTCTGGGATGAATATTAAGGGGAACCCCAAACCAAAATTAAAAAAAATGTGTGGGGGTCCCAAAATTCCATACCAGGCCCTTCAAGTCTGGTGTGGATATTAAGGGGAACCATGTGCCAAATAAAAAAATGGCGTAAGGGTCCCCCTCAAAATCCATACCAGACCCTTTAGGTCTGGTATGGATTTTAAGGTGAACCCTGTGCCAAAATAAAAAAAAATGGCGTGGGGTTCCCCCCAAAAATCCATACCTGACCCTTATCCGAGCACACAACCTGGCAGACCACAGGAAAAGAGGGGGGGCGAGAGCGCCCCCCTCCTGAACTTTACCAGGCCACATGCCTTCAACATGGGGAGGATGCTTTGGGGTCCAAAGCACCATGTCCCCATGTTGATGGGAATAAGGGCCTCATCCCCACAACCCTTGCCCAGAAAGGACTTTCCCAAACTGTCTCCTGTGTTTTTTACCATTTTTGACCCTTATTCAGTGAAATGGTAGGGGTACAATGTACCCCGTTACCAATTCACATGGGGGGAGAGATCCGGGGGTCCCCTTTGTTAGCTTCCAGATTCTGATAAGCCCCCCGCCTGCATACCCCCACAACCACCGAGCAAGGGTTGTGGGGATGAGGCCCTTGTCCCCATCAACATGGTAACATGATGATTTGGACCCCAAAGCATCCTCCCCATGTTGAGGGCATGTGGCCTGATATGGTTCTTTTCCTGCGGCCTGCCAGGTTGTGTGCTCGGATAAGGGTCTGGTATGGATTTTTGGGGGGAACCCCATGCCATTTTTTTGGCATGGGGTTCCCCTTAAAATCCATACCAGACCTAAATGGTCTGGTATGGATTTTGAAGGAGACACCTACGCCATTTTTTTTATTTGGTGCAGGGTTCCCCTTAATATCCATACCAGACCTGAAGGGCCTGGTATGGAATTTGGGGGACCCCCACGCAAATTTTTTTTAGTTTTGGTTCAGGATTCCCCTTAATATTCATACCAGACCCAAAGGGCCTGGTAATGGACTGGGGGAACCCAATGCCATTTTTTCAATGACCTTTATCTGTATTGCCGGGACCCAACAATTCATTATAGCCGCGAGTAGTTTTAAATTACTTTTTCTGTTTGAAATGTAATTTTGTACTGTTCTAAACATGGAAAAAATGTGTCACTTTACAGGCATACTATAGACACCCCCAGCTACGAAATTGAAAATAATATTTCACTTTTATTGTTTCAATTTAAGCATTATTAAAATCACTGCTCTCGAAAAAAGGGCAATTTTTAAAACTTTTTTTTGCATTGAAACATGTCCCCTGGGGCAGGACCCAGGTCCCCAAACACTTTTTATGACAATAGCATGCATATAAGCCTTTAAAATTAGCACTTTTGATTTCTCCCATAGACTATTAAAGGGTGTTCTGCGGCTTTCGAATTTGCCGCGAACACCCCAAATTGTTCGTTATTTGGAGAACAGGCGAGCACCCAATGTTCGAGTCGAACTTACGTTCGACTCGAACATCGGGCTCATCCCTACTCCTAAAATGCATTACCTTGACGTGCACTGGTGGCAATAGGAGGTACACTGCAGGCTGGCCTGCAATAGATGTCAGTCAGAAGCTCTGAAATGGAATCCTGTACAGGTGTGGGAGTGTGCCAGAGGTGTTTTATGCTGATTGATCTGTTACCACAACTGCACCATTAGCCTTGGTCCCAGTGCTCCCTTTCAGGAAGGTGGCTATTTGCAAAACACACTGCTTCCCAGGAACATGTGAGTGTAATAAACATTTATTTTTGCTTCTTTTTTAACAGTATTTTATTGTGCCAGATCATTGTGTTTCCTGTTCTGTTTGTTTTTCTTATTTATTTTATATACAGTTTACCTGCCTGATGTTTAGGTTAAAAGTTGGCTTTTTTTTTGACTGTTGAGTGGAGATGTTTACTGCTATTTCATCAGTTAGTATGAACCATATGACTGCAATTTTTAGTTTTCATAGAACTTCATTGATGAATATAAGAGTTGGGATGCAAATAAAAATCCTTATAAAATAGTGCATAATTTCTGCACAGAGAGACCTTGTTCACTTTTGCAAAGCATTTTACTTTTCAACAAATGTGTAGGAAAGTATTAATGGAGGTACTGTATACAGTATGTTAGTTAATATGAGCTTATAACTTATATATGTCTTGAGTGTTTGTGTTTTTCATGCATCTGCTTAGGTGATTTGCTAGCAATAGAAAAGAATACATAGAAAATAAATATTAAACTCATGATTAAAAATATTATTTAATACTACAGTTTTTATACATTTTGAAAGAGTGGGGAAGATAAATTAATTTGTCAGGTCATACAGTCTGTACTTTTACAAGTAACAATATCAACAGTTTATAAACCTGTTCTGTCTCACTCTGTGACTAAATGATTTAATTTCATTTAGATTTGCATAATAAGTCACTACATGTGTGTTTTTAAGTATATTAGAGGACTGTCTTAAGCCCTGTACACACGATCGGTTTGTCTGATGAAAACAGACCGTTTTCATCGGACAAACCGATCGTGTGTGGGCCCCATCGGTTTGTTTTCCATCGGTGAAAAAAAATAGAACATGTTTTAAAATTTTCCTATGGATAAAAAACGATAGAAAAAAACGATCGTCTGTGTGGAAGTCCAAGGGTCAAAAATCCACGCATGCTTAGAATCAATTTGACGCATGCTCGGAAGCATTGAACTTAACTTTTCCCAGCACGTCGTAGTGTTTTACGTCACCGCGTTGGACACGGTCGGATTTTTGACTGATGGTGTGTAGGCAAGACTGATGAAAGTCAGCTTCATCGGATATCCGATGAAAAAATCCATTGGATTCGATTCTATCACATATCGGATCGTGTGTACAGGGCATACGTTTATTTTTAAATTGTTCTTCCTTGCATGGCACACACGCCCGGAGATATTGATAACAATCATACTAACAAAAAATATAAATTTCTATAAAAAAAATGTTTTTTTATTTCTGACATTAACCACTTAAGGACCGGACCAATATGCTGTCTTTAACAGACAATTGCGCGGTCGTGCGACATGGCTCCCAAACAAAATTGGCGTAATTTTTTCCCCACAAATTGAACTTTCTTTTGGTGGTATTTGATCACCTCTGCGGTTTTTATTTTTTGCGCTATAAACAAAAATGGAGCGACAATTTTGAAAAAAATGCAATATTTTTTACTTTTTGCTATAATAAATATCCGCCAAAAATATATAAAAAAACTTTTTTTTCCTCAGTTTAGGCCGATACGTATTCTTCTACCTATTTTTGGTAAAAAAAATTGCAATAAGCGTTTATCGGTTGGTTTACGCAAAATTTATAGCGTTTACAAAATAGGGGATAGTTTTGTTGCATTTTTATAATTTTTTTTCAGCGATTTTTTTCGTGACTGCAACATTATGGCGGACACTTCGGACAATTTTGACACATTTTTGGGACCATTGTCATTTTCACAGCAAAAAATGCATTTAAATTGCATTGTTTATTGTGAAAATGACAGTTGCAGTTTGGGAGTTAACCACAGGGGACGCTGAAGGAGTTTTGTTTCACCTAGTGTGTGTTTACAACTGTAGGGGGGTGTGGCTGTAGGTGTGACGTCATCGATCGTGTCTCCCTATAAAAGGGATCACACGATCGATGCAGCCGCCACAGTGAAGAACGGGGAAGCCGTGTTTACACACGGCTCTCCCCGTTCTTCAGCTCCGGGGACCGATCACCGCACTCGCGTGCGCCCGCGACCCACGGCTGGGTACTAGAACAGGACGTAGCTGTACGTACATGTTCCCAGCCGTGCCATTCTGCCGATGTATATGTGCAGGAGGCGGTCCTTAAGTGGTTAAATACTCTGAGTAAGATCACATACATCAAGATCAGTAACCTCCAGTCAGTGGTGTGCAAATAGTGTACCCATGCTACCCATTTAATTTGAACCTGCCTTACTATGAAAGAGACTGTTGACAACCAGGTTAATGTGCATATTTTATTCTGTCCAAGTGTCAACCCATTTCTTGAAAATAACACAATGATGGTCTGGTAAGCATAGAGAATGTCTTAAAGTTAACATCTCCTATTATTTGGCCTAAGCACTGTGGCCCAGATTCACGTAGAATCGCGGCGGCGTAACGTATCGTAGATACGTTACACCACCGCAAGTTTTCATCGCAAGTGCCTGATTCTCAAAGCACTTGCATGAAAACTTACGCTGGCGGCCTCCGGCGTAATCCCGCGTAATTCAAAGGGGCGTGTGCCATTTTAATTAGGCGCGCTCCCGCGCCGGACCTACTACGCATGCTCCATTTTGAAATTCCCGCCGTGCTTTGCGTACTTTCGTATTCCCGGACGTCTTACGCAAGAACAAAAAATTTTCAAATTTCGACGTGGGAACGACGGCCATACTTTATACAGCACATACGTGGGCTGTGTAAAGTTAGGGCACCAAAAACGACGACTAGCAACGGGAAACTAGACTAGCAGCGACGTAGCGAACGCGAAAAACCGTTGTGGATCGTCGTAACTACTAATTTGCATACCCGACGCTGGTTTACAACGCAAACTCCCCCCAGCGGCGGCCGAGGTATTGCATCCTAAGATCCGACAGTGTAATTCAATAACACCTGTCGGATCTTAGGGCTAACTATGCGTAACTGATTCTATGAATCAGTCGCATAGTTAGGAAGACCCTAAAACAGAGATACGACGGCGTATCAGGAGATACGCCGTTGTATCTCTTTTGTGAATCTGGGCCTGTATGCTCACAATAACTTTTGCGTTTTACGTTTTTTTGCTATCACTGCACATACTTGAGAAAAGCTTTTGTATTGGGGATCAGTCTGTCACTATGAAGCCTGTTTTTGGATAGAAAAGCAGTTAATTATTGATTCTTGTGGTTAAATAATGAATTGGCATTACTTTTACAGGTTACAGTTGTACGTATAGTACCTTCTAATGCTGGACATTTGACTAGACAAGGCAGCTAAACATCTCAGAAGTGTTAAATGCTGAAATATATAAAGAGTTAAGCAATATGAAAAATGTAAACAAAGCTTGCCACTCAAAATCATAGTGTATGACTTTATTGTGAACTGTAACATAAAGATATATGCTCAAGAACAGAAACTTTGCTTGCAATAAACTTCTCAGAGAGAGAGTAAAAAAACTAGTGAACGTATAGTAACAATTTTGCTTGCCCTAGCATTTTCATACATTAAAAATTCTCAGTGTTGTGTATCTGGGCTTTCTGAAGAAATGTGCTGATTGCCTTATTTATGCCAGTTCATTCTCATTTATCAGATGTTTGCTATAACAGACAACGAAAAAAAAAGTAAAAGAAGTCGCAGTAGGTAAAAAGACCCGCTCCTTACCTTTAATCTCTTATAGGGCAAGCAAGATGTTATATTTGATAGTGCAGATTCTTGAACTGTTGGCTGACAGCAAAACAATTTGGAAATCTTTGTTTCTTTTAGTGTATTATATTTCTTTCACAACAGCATTACAAAAAAGTAGTGTGTCTTTTCATAAAAGCCTTAACAGTCATGCATCATTTATGAGCTGGTTGCTTGTAGATACACATATAATGCAAAACATAAAAACATCACATTGTAAAGTTGAGGTTAAAAGTAACTGAAGTATTAAAATGGAGGTAGCAAACAGATATAGATTGCAATATTTCAAATTATCGATAAAATGTATCAAGTTTGCTTGAGTAATTCCCATTTAAATTATTTAACTGTTTTGACATTCTTTTTGCTTGCAAAAGCATTTTACTGCCATTGATCAGAAGAGTATTCCAAATTCTAGCACAGTATCTGAGCTAAAAATCAATTTATTCTGAGACATAACACATATGGTAATTATGAAATAGGACTTTTGCTTCCTATCTAAGTGGAAAACTCCAATTTACGGGAGGACGAGCCATACATCTTCTTTGGTGCACATCATTTACCATGGTATTTTGTGGAAAATTTATGCTTAGTTAATTATGTTTCTTTTGTTTATTATTAATTGGCTTTCCTTTCCTAAATGCTTATTAAATTCTGAGAACTAATTCTTCTTATAAATGACTCATTTGACAGATTACTTGCTCCCAAAGACTCTTTAAATTGCCTCAGTAGACACATTGTGGCCTTGATGTTCGAAAGACGGGACCTGTGTTGTAGAGTATAAGTATAAAATTAAAATGACCTGCTCATTTTATAACTTTAACAATAAATTTAAGGATATGTAAATCATGTCCTATAAACTAAATGACTGGAGCTGTAGGTCATCTTAGTAAAAGAATGAAAACTTTAATGAGCTATAAAATCATTTAAATATGCCTTCACAGGTTCAATTTTCACTTGATTCTTGATGCACGTTGGATGCATTTTACTTAAGAATTTACTGTCATTTTATTACAGTTATGCTAAGGTTTATAAAAAACGAATTAATAGACCAGCCATATAAGATCAACAGCTATAAAATTTAACTAATGTGTACCATAAATATAAGTCCATCAAGAGCTACTAAAAAAACAAAAATGTAAACTTGATAAAATCTGTAATAGAAATCAAAATTACGAGCAGCTGGAAAGCTAAATAAAGATATTGCATAGAAACTGTAGAGGATTAGCTATTAGTTATTGTTTAGCCTTTATCAATATCTTCTTATTTAGTGTATGCACCTTTGCATAGCTCCACATTCTTGCTTTTTTTTATGCATACATATTTTAGAGATGAGCAAGTATGAACTACTTCACCTCTGGAAGTTTCTACACCCTTCATGACCAGACAATTTTTTGCTATTCAGCACTTTGCTCTTTTAACCACTTGAGGACCAGGCTTTTTCTAGCACTTTTTGTTTACAAGTTTAAATCAGTATTTTTTGCTAGAAAATTACTTTAACCCCCAAACAGTATACACATTTTTATCAGAGACCCTAGGGAGTATAATGGTAGGTTTTGCAATTTTTTTTATGTCACACAGTATTTGTGCAGTGGTTTTTTAAATGCAATTTTTGGGAAAAAATACACATTTTAAATTTTAATGCAAAAAAAAAAAAACATAACCCAATTTTTTGTAAATTATAAAATTTGATGTCCCTTGAGTAAACAGTTACCAAACATGTCACACTTTAAAATTGTGCACGACCGCGCAACGGTGATAAACAATGTAAATTTTACTATCCATAGGCGATGCTTTAAAAGCCTTTACAGATTTCCACTTTAGATGTACAGAGGAGCTCTAGTGCTAGAATTACTGCCCATAATCTGATGTTTGTGGTGATACCTCACATGTGTGGGACGATCGTAGTTTGCGTGCGTTCAGGACCGATGCACGTCTTTGTACGCTAGCACGAGAGCACTTTATTTAAGTGTTAATTTATTTTCTTTTTTACACTGTTGCTTTACATTTTTTATCACTTTTATTGCTGTCACAGGGAATGTAAACATGTCATGTGATGCCATGACATTGTATCCAGGTTACCACATCCGAGACCCGATCAAATATGATCCTAGCTTTCGTCAGGTCTCCGGCCAGCCGCCAGTGGGGTGGGAGAGCCCAGGCGAGCAGCGGAAGGCTCTAAATGCTACCGGTATAACCACTACAAGCACTGGCAATTACTTGGTCATGCAACACTGTACAAACCAATCAGATGGAGGAATGATGGCTTCACAGCTGTGTAGGGATTGCTGGAAAACTCTAGAGATGTAATATAATATGAGCAATAAAGAGTTTACAACAGCCTCTATGCACAAGTATTGTTATATGGGATACCAGATAAAAACACAATTGCGCCAACTATATGCTATATCTCAAATACAGTAAATCATTACAGATTCATGTTACTAACATATATTCATAACAATATGAAATTATAGGCACTTTTTATTATTTGAAATTAACAGTTTTTATACAATATTATACCCATGTCAATCTGAATAATTTTGCAGCACTAAGTTTGAACTAGAATAAAGTTAATTTTGAAAATCATGAACCACACAGAATAGGATAAGTGGAAATGTATGGATTTATATAAAACATATTTAGCCCAGGTTCACACTGGGCTGCGGGAGTGAAGCCGTGCGAGCTCAGCTGAACTCGCACAATTTCACTCCCGCTGGTAGTCCCGATTTCGGACGATATTGTAGAGACATCTGTGCAGGTTTCTGCACAGATGTCAATGTAAATCGCCGGCCGAAATCGCAAAATGTAGTACAGAAACTACTTTTTGAAATCGTTGCAGCGCCGCAGATGCGGCATCGCACCGATTAGGACGGCGCCATTGCCAGCAGTTTGAGGCAAATACCGCCGTTTTGACATGCAATTTGACAAACGATTTTGAAAATATATAAATATGCACACAATTCATTTTTAAAATGTCACTATTAAATCTGCTCTGATCTACCTAGGTTCAGAGCCTAGAACAACTTTTTTTTTAACAGAAAAAGCTTTTTATTAGACAATTCATCATTACATCTCAATCAGTTTACAGAACACAATAATACAAAAGTATATACCCAGAACGTCCGTAAGTGTGCGGAAAATTCCGCCCATACACCAACAAGGAATTTACCTCCATCTAACATCCAATACAGCATAATAAGCCAATCACATCACCACTCCCAACAGTTCTTACAGCATAAAAATAGCATGTACAGCGAGAAGCTGGGGGCAGAGAGGGGACCGGAAAAGGGAGGGAGCAAGGGGAATGGGGAAGAGGTTAAAGGGGAGGGGGGAGCCACAGGGGGGTAAGAGGAAGGGGGGAGGCCACCACAATAATTTCCCCCAACATACAATCAGGTGGCTATCAGTCCAAGCAGACCATATTTTATCATACTTTCCCGGACACTGCCTACTTTCGTAGGTCAGCCTGTACAAAGGCAGCACCGAGGTCACGAACTCCGCCAGGAGTCATGGGTGGGGGGATCCTCCGACTTCCATTTTAACATAATCTCCCGCCTAGCATAATATAAGGAGAATGTCAGACACAACTTGCAGTATCTATCTCCCTCCACGTCCTCCATATAGCTCAGCAATAAGAGTTTCGGGTCAGCCTGTATCCTAATCTTGCAAATGTCACTAAGAGTGGAAGCCACAGCCGCCCAGTAGGGCTGGAGTTTGGGACAAGACCAGACCATATGCCAAAAAGTTCCTACCTCGTGTTTACATCTTGGACAGTGGGGGCTCTCTGGGGATATATACGCGCCAGCCTCTGCGGCATATAGTAGGCTCTATGCAAAAATGTAAGCTGCCCAAATCTGTCCCTAGTGGCAATTAAAGAGGGGATATATGTAGAAAGGCAGTCCTCCCATTCCTCCTCCTCCAGAGACGGGATATCCGATTTCCACCTATCCCAAGTTCTAGTGATCTTAGTATCGTACCTCACCGTGAGATAAAGATATAGGGAAGAGAGGGGGCACCCCATCACATCGGAGATCAGAAGGCACTCTACGGAGTCCGACTCCATGATTAAAGGTTCAGGGAATTGAGCTCTGAAGGCATGCCTCAGCTGCCAGTACTGAAACTGGAAAGAGGCCAGCAAAGAGCATCTGCTGCGCAACTCCTAAAAGGTCCGGAGCCTACCATCCAGAACTATGTGTCTGACTGTAGTGATCCCCTTTTTCGCCCAGAGAGATGGGTCTGGAATGATATCAAAGTGGGGCAACATAGGGTTAGGCCTAAGGGTTTACGGCCTAAGGCCGTGTACACACGGTCGGTCAAAACCGATGAGAATGGACCGAATTTCAGTTTCATTGGTCCAAACCGACCGTGTTTACGGCCCATCGGTCTTTGGTCCTTCGGACCAAAATTTTAAAACTTGCTTTAAAATCGAACCGATGGACCGCTGACTGATCGGTCCAAACCAATGGTTAGTATACAAAAGCATTGGTTCAAAACCCGTGCATGCTCAGAATCAAGTCGACGCATGCTTGGAAGCATTGAACTTTGTTTTTTCAGCACGTCGTGTGTTTTACGTCACCGCGTTCTGACCCGATCGAATTTTGAACTGATGGTGTGTACACACATCAGACCATCGGGCCACTTCAGCGGTGAACCAATGAAAACAGTCCGTCGGACCATTCTCATCGGATGAACCGGTCGTGTGTACGCGGCCTAATTGTCTGAACAGAAAAATAAGGCATAACAGTAAAACAAACAACAAAAGAAATTCCCAAAAATAAACCAGCCCCCGTAGGGCTAAACGTTGCCTCCGTAGGGCTAAACATCCCCCCCACCCCACCCATCCTCCTAAAACTGAGGAGGGTCTCCAACCTAAAGAACATGTCGGCTCGCCGGCCGCCAAAGGAGGGCCTTGCAGGCGGCGAAGTTTCCCCCCCCCATGAAAAAAGAACCTGTGGGGTCTAAGCGGGCTTACAGGGACAACGCTCCGTGGCTCCCGCCAGGTCAGTCAGGCAATCAGTACGGGGGGGGGGGGAGCCCAGTGCAGTTCTGATCAAAAAAAAGGAAAAAAGTAAAAAAAAAAAAAAGGGGAAATACACATGTCAGCCACCCCCCCATGAATAATAAACATAGTACAATCCAGGAAAGGAAGGCGCGACTCACATCAACGTATCCCAGACTATCTCCTGTGGAGGAGAAGCATACTGTCATCTCCTGACTCCGTCAGGGGTATATTCGTAAACTGGAAGTAGTAGTTACTGAAGGCACAACAGGTGCAACAAAAGTGTTGGTGTGTCCCTCCTCCCGGTCCCCACAGGTCACCGCCTCCAGTCCCTTAAAGCAGCAAAGCATCCCCAAGGGATAGAAGGCCAAATAAACCGGGCACAGGAGTGGGGGGGGTTGAGGAGAGCAAGGTGTATCAAGTACAGGGAGTAGGATGAAGCGGGACGAGCAACCCCCCAGAAGACATCCCAATCTGTCTACCACCCCATGGGCACAGCGGTTGCTTGGATTGGGGGAACCCCAAAGGACCGAGCATAATCGGGGGGGAAGGGGGGGCGGGGGACACACCATCAACATCAGAGAGGCACACTCACATTTTTAGGCTTCAATGGTCCCGCAGCAGGGAGTCCAGCCATGCGGAGGCCTCACGAGGTGAGTTGAAGAAGCGTGTGGATTCGCCATCCTGGACTCTGAGGCGAGCAGGAAACAGGACACTGTAACGAATGTTCCTGGCACGCATAGCCGCCTTCACCTGGTCAAAGGACTTGCACATCTTCTGCGTCTCCACAGAACAGTCGGGGAAGATGAGTAGCTTGTTGTTTTGGTAGCGTAGCTCTCCCAGGGCCCTGGAGGCACGGAGGATCTCATCCCTATCGCGGAAATTCAAGACCCGGAGTATGAGGGTCCGTGGCGGGCCCCCAGGGGGAGCTGGCTTCGGGGGCACTCGATGAGCATGCTCCACCACATATTGGGGGTAGAAATGGGCCTCCGTCAGGAGCGAGCGCAGCAGGTCTTCCACGAAGGAAAGTCGGGTGGTTGCCCTCCACCCCCTCAGCCAGGCCAATGATACGGAGGTTATTCCTCCTATTGCGGTTCTCTGCGTCTTCCGCCCTGTACTCCAGGACCTTCACCTTGGATTGGAGGGTACGGATGGCAGCAGAGTGCTCCACAACATCATTCTCCACCGCGCCGAACCTATGCTTCGTCTCTGTCACTCGAGACCGAAGCTTGTCCATGTCCTGCCGTATGAGGACTATGTCTAGCTGGACGGCCTCAATTTTCGCCGTCAGTGTGGTCTGGCATGTCGCTATGGCAGTCATCACCTCCGCCATGACCTCCGCTAGCCAGGGGGTGAGCATGCAGGTCAGGAAAGGGGGGATAAGAGATAAAGGGGGTCAGATAAATGAGTGATCCCTCTTCCTGAACCATATCTGGCAAGCATATATTGCAAGTGCACAGGGTCAAAACTATTTAAAGCCTAATTAAAGGCCAGTCCAATAAGTTATTTTAATAGTTCTTAAAAGAGTCCATAATCATAGTCATATAACTGGCCTGTGGGTGAAACAGGCAACTAACAGATGTATAAAACACTTGAACACTTAGGGCAGAAGATCTTCTCAGGAGTAAAAGTTAAGTCTGTGAAGCTAGTGTATAAGAAAACAGAAAAATGCCTTAATGAAACATGGAATTTAAAAACGACAAATGAACACTCACATGGTAAATGTAATAGTAAGGCTCATCTGTTAAGGGAAAGTTCCCGATGAAGATGGTATTCCACACGCCAGTCCAGGTGTATAGTGACCACGGTATAACAGGAAGAGGAGTCAGCAAGATCTGTGTCATTCCCGATAAGTGCGATGGAGAGCCTTATGAAGCGCAGTGCCATGGATGGTGTTTGTCGTCACTGGGAAGAAGGGAAGACACAGCATTTCAGAGCATGCGTGAAGCTCATACCGAGCATGCACACTCCTTTCTCAAGTGTGTCACTTGAGAAAGGAGCGAGCATGCTCAGAACGAGCTTTGTGCATGCTCTGAAACACGTTGTGTACCCTTCCTCCTGGTGACAACACACGACATCCATACCACTGCGCTTCACGCTGCTCTCCATCGTGCATACCCAGAGCGACACGGATCTTGCCGGCTCCTCTTCCTGTCATACTGCAGTCGCTGTATACGTGGATTGGCGTGCGGAATATCATCTCCATCAGGGACTTTCCTTTAACAGATGAGATATATGCAAAATATATTACATTCATTATGTGAGTGTTCATTTGTCTTTTTTAAATTTTATGTTTCGTTAAATGCTACACTTAGAGGCACTTTTTTGTTTTCTTATCCTGAACCATACCAGGCCATATACCCTCAACCGATCAGTGCATTCTGGGTCATTGACGTCACCAGGTAGCCTGCCCCTTACCTATTTAAGAACTGTCAGATGGAAGAGCAGGCACACAGCGGTTAGCCTTCACATTTTTTTTTTCTCCTTTCAGGTCCGTCGGTGGTGTCATGGTTGACAATGGATTTATATTGGGATTGTTTTTTTATTTTTAATAAAGGAATTGTCAAAAACGTTTTTTCTACATTTTTGTGTGGGGGTTCCTCTAAGGCTCCGTACACACGACCGAACATGTCTGCTGAAACTGGTCCGCCGACCAGTTTCAGCAGACATGTTCGGTCGTGTGTAGGCCCGAGCGGACAGGATTCCAGCATACATTTGCCCGCCAGGCCTTTTTCCAGCGGGCAAATATTTCTAAACTTGTTTTAAAACAGCCCGCTGGAATCCTGTCCGTTCTGACATGTTCGGTCGTCTGTACAGACCTACTGTACATGTCCGAGTGCCCGCCATCCCTCACATGCGTCGAATGACTTCGACGCATGCGTGGAAGCATTGAACTGGCAGGGCCGCCCACGTCGCCGTGTCATCGCCGCGGCGACGGCGCGGGCACGCCCCGCGTATTGTTTACGCGCGGATTTCTGTATGATGGTGAGTACAGCCACCATACAGAAATCCCCGGGCAGACATGTACGGTGAAAACGGTCCAGCGGACCGGTTTCATCGTACATGTTTGCTCGTCTGTACACGGCCTTAGAATCCATACAAGACCGAAAGGGCCTGGTATAGATTTGGGGTGACCCCCATGCTGTTTTTTTTACATTTTGTATTGCCAGCAATGATATTGTCTTTCTGGCAATTTAAATGTCATATTTTTCTTAATATGTGTCAGTTTTTCTGCAGCAGGTTTTATACACAGTACAGATGCACCAAGCCAACAACTTGCACAGTCAAAAGTGATTTATGACCATGTGGGGTTTGGTCCAATAGCCATTCAGCAGGTAAAAAAAAATAAGTACACATTGGGGAAGATTTACAAAATCTGGTGCAGCTGTGCATTGTAGCCAATCAGCTTCTGTTCAATTAAGCTTTGACAATAAAATATGGAAGCTGACTTCTTTCTATGCAGAGTTGCCCCAGATTTGCTCTCTCCAGTTTTAGTAAATCTCCCCCCTCTTCTCCCTATTGATGTTCTTTGGAAGGATCAGAAGTAGATACAGGCAGGTGAAAGTGTTGGTCAGAGATCCAGGCAAGAAGACATTTAGAGAATAAATTGTATTAGAAGGGCCGGGGTCTACTGCTTATGTATTATTGGAAGGATCAAATAATCTGCTTTGGTTCCCACTTCACAGGCTATCTCTTATTTGATCCATAGGGAGGCTGGGGAAAGTGGCTTCATGATGGAATGAGTGGCAGATGCCTACATGAGCCGTGGAGAGCTAGGCCTTTGATGGTGGATGTGTTACAAGCCTGAAATTGTTTCTAATGAACTTTTGCTAAAAACTGAAAAACCTTATGGTGGCAGAAAATGGGAGGGGGTTGCATTCATGGCTAATGAAGGTTTAGCAGAAAACATTAATTGAGGGAAATTACTCATATTTTTTTTGGAAGCAGCATGATGTCTCAAACTGCTGTAGAACAGATGTATACACATTTCTGGGGAGCAAAAAGATAGCAGTAGAAAGATATTGGAGATCAGGGTGTAAGGGCTTGCCTTGGTTGGAGTTCATAATGCAGAGATGTATGCTCACCCTTGCAAATACACACAGCCCATGATAACTAGGTAAAAGGCTACATGGGCAGTGAATCTGTGCACAGGGGCTTGACAGAGAATTTGCCAAAGGATTATCGAGGTGAAGCCGTAGACAAGGATTCCAAAAGTCAGAATTAACGATGAGCCAGGGTCAGAAGCCAAAGTCAGTCTTGGAACACAGGAAAACGGGAACACAGGAACACAGGAACAGAGGAACCTCTGGCAATACAAGAGCCAAGGAACTGACCCAGCCCTCAGAGTAAGGCAGTGTTTTATACCCAGCCGACTAGATAAACTGCCACAGCGGAAACAGTAGCGACAAATACTAATTGCAACAAAATTGCGGGTGGGGGGCTTATCGGAATCTGGAAGCCCCCTTTAACATAGGGGACCTCCAGATCCTGCCCCCCCTATGTGAATTGGTAACAGGGTATATTGTACCCCTACCATTTCACAAAGAAAAAGTGTGAAAATGTTAAAAATCACAGTAGATGGTTTGGGACAAGTCCGTTATTAAAAATAAAAAAATAAAAAATAAATTCCAGCAATGTAATCCAGTCTCTCGATGTCTGTCCAGCGATGTAGTCCAGTCTCTCCATGTCCAACGATGATCCATTCTCCAACGACGCTCCAGTCTCCAGCAAGGAACGAAACCCCCATGGTGCGTAACAAGGGGCGGGGTCACCCGTCCACGTCATTGGGCAACCCCCCGGCTCACTCAATGATGTGGAAGGGTAAAGAAGATTTAATATCCATACCAGACCTGAAGGGCCTGATATGGAATTTGGGGGGGACCCCATGCTTTTTTTTTTTGGTTCCGGGGTTCCCCTTATTTTTATACCAGACCCAAAGGGCCTGGTAATGGACTGGGGGGGGAACCCCTGCCGTTTTTTTCAATGACTTTGATCTGTATTGCCAGGACCCGACAATTCATGAATAGCCACGATTAGTTTTAAATTACTTTTTTTCCTGTAGAAATGCCATTTTGTGCAGGGACTGTTCTAAACACGGGAAACATGCGCTACTTCACAGGCATACTAGAGGCAGCCCCCAGTTATGAAATTTAAAGGAATATTTCACTTTTATTTTTCACTTTAAGCATTATTAAAATCACTGATGTTTTTAAAACTTTTTTTTGCATTGATACATGTCCCCTGGGGCAGAACCCAAGTCCCCAAACACTTTTTAGGACAATAACTTGCATATTAACCTTTAAAATTAACCATTTTGATTTCTCCCATAGACTTTTAAGGGTGTTGCATGGCTTTTCGAATTTGCCGCAAACACCCCAAATTGTTCGCTGTTCGCCGAACAGCCAATGTTTGAGTCTAACTCATGTTCGACTCGAACATAATCTAAATACAATATATAAATATGAAATATAAAATATAAATATAAAGTGTCCAAGTGAAAATAAAGTGTCCTTTGAATAAATAGGAGACACCAGAGGTAAATCCACCACCAAGGTAAAGATGGACTCTCACCTCATTGCTTCGACCCATAAAGAGTCACAAAGCATATCAGCATATCAGCATCCAAAACTCAGTCAAGACCAGCTTCCAGTCTCCAGCATGACACCATATCAAATAGATATCCACAGGTCACCATAAAAGAAAAACACACAAACATCTAAGTGCTCTCTGTATGTACCGGGGATATTTTAATAAGGAAAAGTGGTACACTTACATTTAAAATCACTCTTAGCCGAGTGCGAGCAAAGCAGCATGTACAGCAAAAAATCCAAACACAGCGGCGATGATCGAGGGTGACGTCCGTGCGTAACTCCTCCCCCTTCGTACGCGTTACGTCCCGTGGGCGGGACTTCCTCAGCGTCGGGTGAGAGAGGGTTCTCTCTCACCCGACGCTGAGGAAGTCCCGCCCACGGGACGTAACGCGTACGAAGGGGGAGGAGTTACGCACGGACGTCACCCTCGATCATCGCCGCTGTGTTTGGATTTTTTGCTGTACATGCTGCTGTGCTCGCACTCGGCTAAGAGTGATTTTAAATGTAAGTGTACCACTTTTCCTTATTAAAATATCCCCGGTACATACAGAGAGCACTTAGATGTTTGTGTGTTTTTCTTTTATGGTGACCTGTGGATATCTATTTGATATGGTGTCATGCTGGAGACTGGAAGCTGGTCTTGACTGAGTTTTGGATGCTGATATGCTGATATTCTTTGTGACTCTTTATGGGTCGAAGCAATGAGGTGAGAGTCCATCTTTACCTTGGTGGTGGATTTACCTCTGGTGTCTCCTCTTCACTCTCACCCCTGCCGGATTTATTTATTCAAAGGACACTTTATTTTCACTTGGACACTTTATATTTATATTTTATATTTCATATTTATATATTGTATTTAGATTGTATTTTTGCGCTGCACTTTTCTTCTTTATATACTTTGGGAATTGTTTTATGAATACATTCACAGTGCTGGCTTGCATTTTATTTTTTTGTCATTTCCCAGCGCTGAATTTTTTCTACTTTCGACTCGAACATAAAGCTCATCCCTATCTGTATAGAGGGTTTGGAAAAATCATGAACTTGTAGGCACTAGAGTACACATTTTTTTTTTCAAAAGTTATACATTTTATTTCAATGTTTTATAAAAAGGAATTTACAAGGTACATCAAAAACATACAATGAACCTGCTACCAGATGGTTCAATTTATAAATTTGTCTTAGTTTATCATTAGGGTTGAGCTGTAAAGTTCGGGTTCGGTACGGACTTTGGGTTTTTCTCGAACCCGAACCCGAATAATTGGAAAAAGTCTGGGTTCGGGTTCGGAGTTCGGGTATGTTTTGGCGCGCTGCACGGCAGCCAATCGCCATTCGTGTTACTACTGTGACTGGGAACTGATCACAGCCATGCCTACTTATGGCATGGCTGTGATTGGCCAGTGCAGCATGTGACCCATCATGTGACCAGTCTCTATATTGGATAGAGGCACACAGCAAAGATCGTCACTCTGCTTCACTCATGATAGGGAAAGGCTGCTGGAATCTGCTGCTTAGGGAAAGTCTTAGGTGTATCTGGTTCGTTGTCACTGTGCTTCACTTATGTGAGGGAAAGGCTGCTGAATCTGCTCAGGGACAGTGTTAGGTCTATGCTGCTATGCTGCTCCAGAAATATCAAGAAGCACACTTTATTTCTTTGATATCTGCATCATCTTATGGCATCTGGCTCGTTGTCACTGCTTCACTTATGTGAGGGAAAGGCTGCTGAATCTGCTCAGGGACAGTGTTAGGTCTATGCTGCTATGCTGCTCCAGAAATATCAAGAAGCACACTTTATTTCTTTGATATCTGCATCATCTTATGGCATCTGGCTCGTTGTCACTGCTTCACTTATGTGAGGGAAAGGCTGCTGAATCTGCTTAGGGACAGTTTTAGGTGTATGCTGCTCCAGAAATATCAACAAGCACTCTATTCCTGTGACATCTGCTGTGCTTCATATAGTTTAGGAATTTTGTTCAGCTATAGGGGCAGTTTGCAATCCATAGGTGACTCTGAATATTTCAACAGCACTGCACCTGCCACACCACCTGTGCACCTGTGATATACTGTGTTTTTGTCAAGTACATAGTCAGGGACAGGTTCCTGAAATATTTTTCCTATAGGGGCAGTCAGCACTCTATAGGTGACTGAGTATTTCAACAGCAGTACACCTGCCACACCACCTGTGCACCTGTGATATACTGTGTTTCTGTCAAGTACATAGTCAGGGAGAGGTTCCTGAAATATTTTTCCTATAGGGGCAGTCAGCACTCTATAGGTGACTGAGTATTTCAACAGCAGTACACCTGCCACACCACCTGTGCACATATGATATACTGTGTTTCTGTCAAGTATATAGTCAGGGAGAGGTTCCTGAAATATTTTTTCTATAGGGACAGTCAGCACTCTATAGGTGACTGAGTATTTCAACAGCACTACACCTGCCACACCACCTGTGCACCTGTGATATACTGTGTTTCTGTCAAGTACATAGTCAGGGAGAGGTTCCTGAAATATTTTTCCTATAGGGGCAGTCAGCACTCTATAGGTGACTGAGTATTTCAACATCACTACACCTGCCACACCACATGTGCACCTGTGATATACTGTGTTTCTGTCAAGTACATAGTCAGGGAGAGGTTCCTGAAATATTTTTCCTATAGGGGCAGTCAGCACTCTATAGGTGACTGAGTATTTTAACAGCACTACACCTGCCACACCACCTGTGCACCTGTGATATACTGTGTTTCTGTCAAGTACATAGTCAGGGAGAGGTTCCTGAAATATTTTTCCTATAGGAGCAGTCAGCACTCTATAGGTGACTGAGTATTTCAACAGCACTACACCTGCCACACCACCTGTGCACCTGTGATATACTGTGTGTGACGGTATTAGAATGATATCCCCGTCAAACATTCCCTTCTTACCATAAAAGAACATCCCATCCTGGAATTGCCATAATAATCCACACATGAGCCAAGCTTACTGCTAGAACAAGAAAGACTTTAATGGTACAACACACAGCTTATATGTAATTTACAAAACTGTTACAATGACAATCTCCGCCCCCTCACACAGTGGGGGCTCCCATACAGATGATAGGCAGACACTTCGGAGTCGACCCTGAAAACATTTCTTTAGATAATTACATCAGTGAAGGTAATTACTAGTTGTAACAGAATACATTATCTAGACAGCCTGGCCCGGCATATAGAAGAGATAATTACCACAACGAAGCAATCAGAATAATTAACATGAGCCACTTCTAATCACAGTAAACAGTAAACACAGGTCTCCTTCACACACACAATAGATCAATTATCCTTTGAAATAGGGAGCTGGCTGAAGAAGGGTCATTAACATTTCAACAGCCTGTTAGCAGAGGAGTGAGTCCCACTTGAAATCACCTTCCCTCTAACACACACACAGCATTAAACTAGCAGGGAGAATTCCACTGAAGCATATCCTTTACAATGGCCCCCCTTTTTCTCCCTGCTCCGGCAACCCGGTTGGACCTTCCCTGGTCCAGTAGGGTTGACGGGTTCAGAGCTTTTAGTCTGAGGTTAACTCAGTTTGGCGTGACTGACCTCCCTTGGCAACTGCTTCCGACTCAGGTATGCCACCGGGTCGTCAGATCACACGCCGGTCAGTCCCCAAGTCTTTGTGCGATCTGCAGAGTCACCAGAAGTCAGTGTGAAGACGGCGAATGGGTTTGTGCGCTGCCGTCTAGGTGTCCCGCTATGGGAGGGGGCAGGTTATGGCTCTGAAGTGACAATCACAGGAGATTCATAAAAAGAAAAAGTTATATTTGTTGAAATGCTGTAGCACTGGTGCTCAGAGTCCGGGGGGGGGTTGGATCAGTGCCCCATAGGGTCAGCCATCCCCTGCTCCCTCCGCAGCCGCCGGTTCTTTTCTTTGAGCTTCTCCAGCTCCCTCTCCAGTTCATGGAGCCTGGGGTGGTCGGCCTGCTGAGACCTCAGGCGGTTGTTCTCCTCCTCCATGCGGCTTATGCACTCCTCCAGCTCCATGTACTCACGGATCAGCTCCTGCTTGCTCATGTCCTGCAGGCTCTCCACGTGGTCCTTCATCATCAGGAACTGGGTGGTGGTGTAAGGGGCCACCGGTGGGCCCTTGGCGAACATCTCGGCCCGCATCTGGGACGCCCGCTGCAACTCCCTCTCCTCCAGTCGCTTCTTCTCCTCCCAGGTCAGCTTGTTATACGGCTTCCAGGACCTCTTCTTCTTGGAGGGTAGCCGGCGGTGCCTCTTTCTGCCCAGCTCCCTCCAGGGCCCCTCCGGCTCATGGCTGTCGCCCATGACCAGCTGACAATGGTGTTCCCTGTTGTCCGTAATAACAGATTGTACCATGAGGGCTTCTTAAGGGGTGCCCAATGTTTCTTCCTGACCCAGCTCCTGGAGATCCCAAGCCGAGTCTACACAATGGGCTGCTGCTGGTGGGCGGTACCCAGGTTGAGACCAATTTGACCTGGTGTTGTCATTCAGGGGGCAATTCTGCTTGAAGTGACCCAGCTGTTTTCACCGGAAGCAGCGTTGTTCGTTGTCCTCCTGGCGTGGATAGTGAGGGCTAGATGTCACCGGTCTGTTAGGAGGTTGGTATCTAGCGGCTGGTGGGTGTGAGGGCACCATTGGTCGTGGAGGTTGTACCTGTGGTGTGACCTGGTTCGTCTTGCGAGTATCCGCATATTCATCCGCCAACTTAGCGGCCTCTGGTAGAGTCATGGGCCTGTGATCTCTCACCCAGTCTTTGACGTCCGTCTGGATGTGATTGTAAAATTGCTCCAGGAGCATTAGTTGCAAAATGTCCTCTGCGGTGGTGGCCTGGCTGCTGTTAACCCAGTTAGAGGCCGACAGGGATAACTGGCATGCCCATTCCGCGTAAGAGTCTTTCGTGGTTTTGCGTGAGTCCCTGAACTTCTGTCGGTGGGACTCTGGGGTTACTGCATAACGAGCCAGGAGCACTTCTTTAACCCGGGCGTAGCTATGGATATCCTGATCTGGTACGGTCCAGAAAGCATCAGAAGCTTTGCCTGACAGTTTGCCTGACAATATTGCAACCCACTCTCCTCTAGCTATTCGGTGCAGGTTACATTGTCGCTCAAAATCTGCCAGGTAGTTATCAATCTCACAGTCCTTTTCATCAAAAGCTTTAAAAGCGCTAAACGGAATCTTCCTTGCGTCTGCTGTGCTGTACTCACTGTTTGGAGAATGTGCGGCTGCTTGTTGGACTGCTGCCAGCTTTAACTGTAGTTCTGCGTCTCTTATTTGTGTATCCTTCTGTAGTTCTGCGTCTCTTATTTGTTTAGCCTCATCCGCTAACAGGTCCATCACTTTCAGCACCACATCCGCCGTTGGGTTCGGACCGAACCATGCTAGCTTCTCTCTCATTACTTTGTTGGCTGGCGATTCCTCCTCCTGAATCACTGGTGTCTCCATCTCTTGTACTGCTGGCGTTGCTCCAACCAAGTTCTCCTGGTCTAGCTCCATTAATTCTGCTATGATGACCCGCTTGGTTTTGTTGCTAGCAATCCTTCCACGAACTTCCAGTAGTTCTTCCAGTGTCTGCTTGGAATCCGGGTGTAAAGGAGAGTAAAAGGGAAAATCCCGCTGCTGCCAACCAGTTGTGACGGTATTAGAATGATATCCCCGTCAAACATTCCCTTCTTCCCATAAAAAAACATCCCATCCTGGAATCGCCATAATAATCCACACATGAGCCAAGCTTACTGCTGGAACAAGAAAGACTTTAATGGTACAACACACAGCTTATATGTAATTTACAAAACTGTTACAATGACAATCTCCGCCCCCTCACACAGTGGGGGCTCCCATACAGATGATAGGCAGACACTTCGGAGTCGACCCTGAAAACATTTCTTTAGATAATGACATCAGTGAAGGTAATTACTAGTTGTAACAGAATACATTATCTAAACAGCCTGGCCCCGCATATAGAAGAGATAATTACCACAATGAAGCAATCAGAATAATTATATGAGCCACTTCTAATCACAGTAAACAGTAAACACAGGTCTCTTTCACACACACAATAGATTAATTATCCTTTGAAATAGGGAGCTGGCTGAAGAAGGGTCATTAACATTTCAACAGCCTGTTAGCAGAGGAGTGAGTCCCACCTGAAATCACCTTCCCTCTAACACACACACAGCATTAAACTAGCAGGGAGAATTCCACTGAAGCATATCCTTCACACTGTGTTTCTGTCAAGTACATAGTCAGGGACAGGTCCCTGAAATATTTTTCCTATAGGGGCAGTCAGCACTCTATAGGTGACTGAGTATTTCAACAGCACTACACCTGCCACACCACCTGTGCACCTGTGATATACTGTGTTTCTGTCAAGTACATAGTCAGGAACAGGTTCCTGAAATATTTTTCCTATAGGGGCAGTCAGCACTCTATAGGTGACTGAGTATTTCAACAGCACTACACCTGCCACACCACCTGTGCACCTGTGATATACTGTGTTTTTGTCAAGTACATAGTCAGGGACAGGTTCCTGAAATATTTTTCATATAGGGGCAGTCAGCAATCTATAGGTGACTCTGTATATTTCAACAGCACTGCACCTGTCCCCTGTGATATACTGTCTGTGCAGTACATTGTTTAGGGCTGGGTTCCTGCTTCTTGCTATAGGTGGAGAAATATATAGGTGAATCTCTGCCTATTTCACCAGCTTACACTTTTTTGTATTTAAAATTTCTCAAAATTAGGGAAAGACCCTAAATTTGAAAAATATATAGGTGAATCTATGCCCATTTCACCAGCACTCCACCTGTCCCCTGATATACTGTCTGTGCAGTACATTGTTTAGTGCTGGCTTCCTGCTTATTGCTATAGGTAGAGAAATATATAGGTGAATCTCTGCCTATTTCACCAGCTTACACTATTTTTGTATTTAAAATTTCTCAGAATTAGGGCAAGACCCTAAATTTGAGAAGTATGAGGAAAACGTCAAATAAGGGACGTGGCTGCGGTCGTGGTGCTGCTGGTGGAGCTCCTGTTACAGGGAGAGGACGTGGTCGATCTGTGCCAGCTACAAGCACAAGTGAAACACCTTTCTCAGGTGCGAGTAGCCGACAGAGCCTGCAGCGGTATTTGGTCGGGCCTAATCCAGCTCTACGAATGTTGAGGCCAGGAGCAGAACAGGCGGTAGTAGATTGGGTTGCTGACAGTGCCTCCAGTTCCTTCACATTGTTTTCCAACCAGTCTTGTGCTGAAAGCTCAGAGTTGGCGCCTGCAGCCGATGTCCACCATCAGTCTTTCACCTCACCCCCTTGCAAATCAGCCAAGCAGTCTGAGCCCCAAAGCATGCAGCAGTCTCTTCTTCTTTTTGATGAGTCTGTTAGCATGTGTTCCCAGGGCCATCCACCTAGCCCAGCCCCAGAAGGGGAAGAGATTGAGTGCACCAATGCCCAACCACTTATATTTCAGGATGAGTTCATGGGGGGACCATCACAGCATGTCTTGCATGATGATGATGAAACACAGTTGCCAACTGCTGGTGCTTTTGCAATTGTGCAGACCGACAAGGAGGGCAGTGGTGAAGACTGGGTGGAAGATGATGTGGAGGACGATGAGGTCCTCGACCCGACATGGAATCAACCTCATGCAGGTGACCCATGTAGTTCGGAGGAAGAGGCGGTGGTCGCACAGAGCCACCAGCACAGCAGAAGAGGGAGCAGGGTGCCAACGCAGAGCGTCTTTCCCCTAGACAGTATGCCTGCTACTGCCCAACGCAGCAAGGGACCGAGCACACCAAAGCCAGGTCCAAGGAGTTCCCTAGCGTGGCAGTTCTTCACACAATGTGCTGATGACAAGACACGTGTGGTTTGCACGTTGTGCAATCAGAGCCTGAAGCGAGGCATAACCTGAGCACAACCTGCATGACCAGGCATCTAAGTACAAAGCACGAGCTGCAGTGGAGTAGACACCTCAAAAACCAAGAAAGGTCTCTGGCTCCTCCTGCTTCCTCTTCTGCATCAGTCTCGGGCCTCTCTGCCTCTTCATCCACCTCCGTAGTGACAGTGCCACCTGCCACCCCTCAATTAGAGGACCGGCAAGCAACACTACCACCTGGGTCACCAAACATCTCCACAATGTCCCATGGAAGCATTCAGCTCTCCATCTCCCAAACACTGGAGCGTAAGAGGAAGTACCCCTCTACCCACCCGCGATCCCTGGCCCTGAATGCCAGCATTTCAAAATTACTGGCCTTTGAAATGCTGTCATTCCGTCTGGTGGAGACGCAGAGTTTTAAAAGCCTGATGGCATTGGCTGTCCCACAGTACGTCGTACCCAGCCGCCACTACTTTTCCAGGCGAGCCACCCCTTCCCTGCACAACCAAGTGGGGGACAAAATCAGGTGTGCACTGCGCAACGCCATCTGTGCCAAGGTTCACCTAACTACAGATACGTGGACCAGTAAGCACGGTCAGGGACGTTATATCTCCCTAACAGCACACTGGGTAAATGTAGTGGCGGCTGGGCCTGAGGTGGATAGCAGTTTGGCGCATGTCCTTCCACCACCGAGGATTGCAGGGCGCTTCAGTTTGCCTCCTGTTCCTAACTCCTTCTACTCCGCTTCCTCATCCTCTACCGCCTCCTCATCCAGTCAGCGTAACAAATTCACCACCAACTTCAGCACAGCCATGGGTAAACGCCAGCAGGCAGTTTTAAAACTTTCCTGTTTGGGGGAAAAACCACACACCGCGCAGGAGTTGTGGAGGGACATGGAACAACAGACCGATGAGTGGTTGGCGTCAGTGAGCCTCAAGCCGGGCCTGGTGGTGTGCTATAACGGGCGAAATCTCGTAGCAGCTCTGGGCCTAGCCGGTTTGACGCACATCCCTTGCCTGGCGCATGTGCTGAATTTGGTGGTGCAGAGTTTCCTGAGAACTTACCCCGATATGCCACAGCTGCTGCAGAAAGTGCGGGCCGTCTGTGCGCACTTTCGGCGTTCTCACCCTGCTGCTGCTCGCCTGGCAGCGCTGCAGCGTAACTTCGGCCTTCCCGCTCACCGCCTCATATGTGATGTGCCCACAAGGTGGAACTCCACCTTGCACATGCTGGCCAGACTGTGCGAGCAGCAGCAGGCGATAGTGGAGTTCCAGCTGCAGCACGCACGCGTGAGTCGCTCTGCGGAACAGAACCACTTTACCACCAATAACTGGGCCTCCATGCGAGACCTGTGTGCCTTGTTGCGCTGTTTTGAGTACTCCACCAACATGGCCAGTGCCAATGACGCCACTCTCAGCGTGACTATCCCAGTTCTATGCCTCCTTGAAAAAACGTTACGGGCGATGATGGAACAGGATGTGGCACAGGAGGAGGAGGAGGAGGAGGAGGAATCGGGATAATTTGCAAGGCTTTCAGGGCAGTCATTCACAAGTGGCTCCGAGGGTGGGTTCGTGCACCAACAAAGGCCAGGTACACAATTGTCTAGCAAGGGCACAGTTCTGGAGGATGACGCGGTGGAGGATGAGTAGGAGGAAGACATGGAGGAGGAGGAGGAACCATGTTCACAGCAGGATGGCATCCAGACCAGCTCATGGCCATTACTGGTGCGTGGCTGGGGGGATACAGAGGACACAGATGATACACCTCCCACAGAGGACAGCTTTTCATTGCCTCTGGGCAGCCTGGCACACATGAACAATTACATGCTGCAGTGTCTCCGGAACGACCGGCGTGTTTCGCACATTATGACAGGTGCTGATTACTGGGTGGCCACGCTGCTGGATCCCCGTTACAAGGACAATGTACCGTCCTTAATCCCCTCACTGGAGCGTGAACGCAAGATGCGCGAGTACAAGCGCACGCTGTTAGACGCGCTGCTGGTGCAATTCCCACCTGGCAGCGGGGGCACAGTGGAAGCAGAAGGCGAAGGCAGAGGAGGAGGAAGAGGTCGCCAACGCAGCAGGGGCACCGCCAGCACCTCAGAAGGCAGGGTAAGCATGGCCGAAATGTGGAAAAGCTTTGTCAGCACACCACAACAAACAGCACCACCAGCTGATATGGAACGTTTTAGCAGGAGGCAGCATTTCAGCAACATGGTGGAGCAGTATGTGAGCACACCCCTACACGTACTGAATGACGGCTATGCCCCCTTAAACTTCTGGGTCTCCAAATTGGGCACATGGCCTGAGCTTGCCCTTTACGCCTTGGAAGTGCTGGCCTGCCCTGCGGCCAGTGTATTATCTGAACGTGTATTTAGCACGGCAGGGGGCGTTATCACAGACAAGCGCAGCCGCCTGTCCAGAGCCAATGTGGACAAGCTCACGTTCATTAAAATGAACCAGGCATGGATCTCAGAGGAGTTGTCCGTACCTTGTGCAGAATAGACACCGGGCCGGCCTTACCCAGCCATTGTTTTTTTCGGAGCTTTCTAGGGTTGCCATCTCATTCCTTCCAAAGCAAAAACATATTAATTACACAGGTTCTCTGGCTGATTAAGGTGCTGTTAATTAAACTCACTTGGTGCCTTATCGAGTCTATCGACATTAAATTAGCCCCAGAACCTGTGTAACTCTGTGTTCAGGTTTAAAGGGATGAGGTAGCAACCCTAGATCTGTCTCACTATTTTGGGGTTTACCCTAATTTAAAAAATAAATCAATTAAAAACCAAAACCTGCTGTGATGGCTACCTCCTCCTCCTCCTCCTTCTCCACCGCCGCTTCCACCTTTAGTCACATTCTTAGGCTTGCGCACTGCAACTGCTTTCTTTAAGTCCCACCAGAGGTTCTCAATCGGATTTAAGTTTGGTTACTGCAATGGCCACTCCAAAATGTTCCAGCCTTTAATCTGCAACCATGCTCTAGTGGAGTTGGAGGTATGCTTGGGATCATTGTCCTGTTGAAAGGTCCAACGTCTCCCAAGCCTCAGGTTTGTGACGGACTGCATCACATTGTCATCCAATATCTCCTGGTACTGAAGAGAATTCATGGTACCTTGCACATGCTGAAGCTTCCCTGTACCTGCAGAAGCAAAACAGCCCCAAAGCATGATTGACCCCCCGCCATGCTTCACAGTAGGCAAGGTGTTCTTTTCATCATAGGCCTTGTTCTTCCTCCTCCAAACATAGCGTTGATCCATGGGCCCAAACAGTTGTAATTTTGTTTCATCAGTCCACAGAACACAATCCCAAAACGTGTGTGGTTTGCCCACATGACTTTCGGCATACTGCAGTCGACTCTTATTCTTTGGAGACAGCAAGGGGGTGCGCCTGGGAGTTCTGGCATGGAGGCCTTCATTACGCAGTGTAAACCGTATTGTCTGAGCAGAAACTTCAGTACCCACATCTGACAAATATTTTCTCAGTTCCTCAGCAGTCACACGGGGACTTTTCTCCACTCTACGCTTCAGGTAGCGCACAGCAGTCGAAGTCAGCATCTTCTTTCTGCCACGACCAGGTAGCATTTCAACAGTGCCCATTGCCTTGAATTTTGCATTTACTACTGTATTACAAAACCAATTGATGTCATATTAGTTGCATATGGTTCTTTATGAAGTCCTTGTAGGATTTCATTCTGAATACAATTACAAATGTACACTAAATTCCCTAAAACCCTTTACAGCATTGGGGGGTTCAATATTTTCGAACAAAACTATATGGACCTCGTCCTCACAGGTCAAAAATCATTATTTTTTTTATTTATTTTTTTATGTTATTTTAAGTTATTTCCCTATCCACATTTATTTCCAGAGTACTTGCCATGCTCTTCCCGACATTTTGCTGCCATTTGCAGCCCTCCAGCCCTTTCCCTTAGTTTTTTAGAGACATTTTTGTAGTCAAAAGTCCGGGTCCCCATTGACTTCAATGGGGTTCGGGTTCGGGTCAAAGTCCGGGTTCGGTCCCGAACCCGAACTTTTTTTTCAAAGTCCGGGTTCGGGTCCGAACCCGAACATCCAGGTGTTCGCTCAACTCTATTTATCATTTGAAGCAATGACCTTGGTGCTGTTGGACAGGCGTGCTAGCCGCTGAGCCACGGTGCTGCTCTAGTTTGTTCAATATTAAATTGATTCCCTTCTTACTTTATTTTACATTAAAATGTACTCCCTTCTTAGTATAATTGGAATATACTGGTGCATATACCTTTTGTGTTCCGGGAATTATATTTATTGACTGTATGTTCATCTATATACTCTGGGCAATCGTATCACAGGCATTTTTCACTCCCCAATTCCGATTAATATACTTTTATTTCTGTATAAATTTTATTAACCTTCTTGCTCAACTTTATTTATACATAAGTATGCCTTACTATATTCATCTGGTATGTTATTGTTTTTTACCTTACTGTTTCATTTATTTATATATTTTGTATACACCAAACAAAATTATAAATGCAACGCTTTACAGGATCTACAACTTTTTCTATGTACACAAAAGGAATATTTCTCTCAAATATTGTTTACAAACCTGTCTAAAAGTTAGTGAGCACTTCTCCTTTGTCAAGATAATTGGCATAATGAGCTCATTTTATACTACCTTTCTGTCAGTGTATTTAACTGCGTTTGTTTAATGAATATTGGTGTTACTGCACTTAGAAGTGCCTCTCTTTTTATTTATATTACTCTAGGGTTTGCTTCTACCTCTTTGAGTGCTGCTCAATTGCCCTCTGTGCATCCTCCAGTTGTTCAAATCAATTTGGATGGGAGCACAGAGAACCAGGATATTCTGAAGTTATTTATATACCTCTTCCTTTCAAGTATATTTTTGTTTTGTTTTTTATCTGCCTTTAATATCAGTTAAAGGAGCAATGAAACATTGATCTTCACCTACTCACTTTTTAAGCAAGTCTCAATAGCATGGCAAGACACCTGAAAAATATACTATTTGCCAACTCTGTGTTTTATATTATGTCTAAATAATGGTAATGATTTTAGCACTGTTGTTATGTGTAACCACTGGATTTTAGGCCTTGCAGTAGACCCAAGGTCATCTACAGTAGGTCTTCACACCAGAACTTGTCCAGTGTTGACAGAGTGCATGTCCTAATAGTGCCATACTTTACAGGAGACTGTCAGCAGAGGGTTGGTGATTGATTGGTGCTAAAAGGTATTGAAGAGGTGTTAGAGGTGTAGAAGAAGCAGCTAGTAAAGAATAATCCCTGATCTGGAGCTCTCAAGAATGTGTCTTATCCTTTTAACATCTAGGCCCCCCTCCAACTTGGAAGAATGCGTTACCTAATTGTATTTCTAGTTGTTTTGATTTGTTTTCAGTAAATCTGCTTTCTTATATGTGTTAGGAGACACATGATATAGGAATCAGCTTTGATGAACTCTGTAGGAACTTTAAGAACAGTGGCATTGAGGTTATACATGTATGTTTCTTGGAAACATAAGACATTCTTACAGTGAGTTTTTGAGATATAATAATCGTGTTTTAGGAATTTCGCACTTTAGTGGAAAGTCATTTTGAAGCATGCGGTCCTGTATGACATTGGCATTGGGCTTTACTTGGAGATATAAGAATGTCTTTTGGCCCTTAAGGACTTCACAAAGGAAGGGCAATGAATACAAGATCAATGCAGTGTGTTTTTTACTAGTAAGTTTTCTACTGTTTATCAAGGAATCCATATTTGCCCCCCACATATGCACCTCGTGATTATTCTTATCCATACAGTGTGTGCTGCACCATATACAGGTTGAAAAAACTTCCCAACTAAACAAGGACTTGGTAACTAAAGATCTAGAAACGCAACAAAGGAAAATGAAAAAATACCAACGTGATATTTCGGACTACAAAATGGACCAAGTGTTCAAGTGGCAGACTAAAGTGGAAAAACCCCAGCCCCCATCCACTTACTCCACCCCAGAAAGAGAGGTTAGAATCCAGGAACCACCTCAAACCACTCTTTCATCTAACCAAGGACACTATATGGGCCAACAGAGACCCCAACAAAATCCCAGAGGAAATGGTACACAGGGATACCAGACACCAAGAAATTTTAAGAAGAAACCTTTTAAGAAATTCTACAAGAAACCTTATCATAATAGAAAAAATTCAGAAAGAGATTATGGAGATAATAGGGGACAATACCAACACTATGAACAATATAGAAGACCAGAAAGAAGTCCCATACCGGTTTATAATAGATTTGAACCTATTAGACACCATTAGGAACCACAACCTTACTATTATCAAAACCAGTATGACCAACCAACACAAAGATCTTTTTTAGACAGAGAGAGGAGAGACCACACCCCCAGAAGGGATTACAGAGACCATTATCGGTCACCCAGAAGGAGGTACCAGGAACCACCCAGGACCCCCAAAAAACGAACCCCGGAATACAGGCTAAGAACACCACCCGAAAGACGAGGGGATGTAGAGCGGGAAAGAGAAGCCAAAAGGAAAAGAAAAAGCGAAGAATAGGGGATGGCATTTTCAACATCAGTGGACTCCCCCTCTCCACAGATGAAATAGCAGTACTAGACAATGGCCTGAAACATGCTCCGGCGAGAAGCCTCAACAAATTTGAAACGTTTATAGGAATCCAAAAGTATATTCGCAAAATTAATATCAAAAAGTACATGATGAGCAACCCTATAAACACACAGACCAAGAAAACCAATCCGGTAAATACAGTACAACACAGTAATCTACGGAATAACTCGGTATTCAACCCACAAGTACATGATAATCATTTTATTAATGTATTCAAAAAACTAGTGTTGCAGGACTTGGATACACTAGAAGTGAAAAAAGCCTCCAATCCAATTCATATAAAGAATGGTATCCAATCATTAACAAAAAGATCTGACATCGTAATCAGGCCTGCCGACAAAGGCGGTGGTGTAGTTGTACAATCGAAGACACAATACCAGACGGAATTAAATAGACAACTACAAGACAAGGATACATATACTAAATTACTGAGTAACCCGACAAATCAATATAAGAAAGAACTAGAAAAACTAATACATTTAGGGATTAAGAAAGAAATACTAAATAAAAAAGAATCCCAATATCTGATTCCAGAAACGTGCAGAATCCCCATTATATATATACGGTTCCCAAAATACATAAGGACAAGGCAAACCCTCCGGGAAGACCCATAGTCAATGGTATTGAATCATTGACATCAAGAATGGGAGAATACCTCGATGGATTCATACAACCCGCAGTACAACAAACTAATGCATATTTAAAAGACACCAAGCATGTATTACAACTATTAGAAGACACCCCAGTGTTGAAAGGCAGGACGTTCATAGCTACGGCAGACGTCTCATCGCTCTACACCATAGTACAACACCACCAGGCAACCAGTGCCACAAAATGGCTGTTGAGAGAATTCACCACTCTAATATGCAAACAAAGAAAGTTCTTGATAAAATGCATAGATTTCTGCCTGAAACACAATTACTTCTGGCATGACCAGACGTATTATAGGCAGATAACAGGCATTGCGATGGGAGCTAAATTTGCCCCAAGTGTGGCCAATGCCTTTATGGCACAATGGGAGGAAGGATCAATATACTCTGATATACCAATGGAACTAACACTGTACAAAAGGTATATTGATGATATACTCATAGTGTGGAATGGAACCCAGCCAGCACTAGAAAAGTTTTTGTCTAAATTGAACCAAAATGATAAAAATATCACACTTACGTGGAACATCAGTGATACTATGGTTAACTTTCTAGATTTGGACATCTCGATTGTAGACAACAAATTGGTGACAAAAACACATTTCAAAAATATTGACACCAACAGCTATCCGTCAAAAGCTGTCACCATAAATCATGGCTTTTCAACATACCTAAGGGACAACTAACAAGATTAAAGAGAAACTGCACACACCAAGAGGACTATGAAAAACAAGCTACTTTTATTGGAAACAGATTTAAGGAAAAGGGTTATACAGATAATTTCATTCAAAAACAGATTGAGAAGGTATCCAAAATGGATAGAAATACCCTACTACAAGGACCAAAAATGAAAAAATACAAAAATGAGGCTCCATTCATTGTTTTAGATTACAACATCCAGCACCGAGAGGTGGAAAAATTAATAAAGAAACACTGGCACATTCTGAGAAGTGACAGAAACCTACAAACTATATTACCGGATAGACCAAATATAGTTTATAAAAGAGCTCCTACTTTGAGAGACCTGATTGTCAAAAATGTGGTAGTACCCCCACCAAAAAGTGGCTATACCTTTTTCACAAGTAAAGGTTTTGTACCATGCAAATACTGTTATGCATGTAGACACTCCAAAAAACCACAAAAGAAAAGGGAAGACTTCATTTGTACCAAAACTGGTCAAAAATTCATTATCAATGATTTTATTAGTTGTCATACAGAAGGAGTGGTTTATGTACTACAGTGTACTTGCAATTTACAGTACGTAGGCCGAACTAAAAGACCACTCATGGTTAGGATAAAAGAACATATCCAAAATATTTTTAATGGTTTTCCGAAACATAATGTCAGTAAGCACTTTGCACTTTTTCACAACAAAGACCCCAAACACCTCACTTTTTGGGGCATAGAAAAATATAAAAAACCTTGGAGAGGGGCACACATGGTAAGGTCCATCAGCCAGAAAGAATCTAGATGGACACACAGCTTACAGACTATGGTACCTGATGGTATGAATGTAGAATTTGATCTAAATTGTTTCTTAAGTAATTTTTAATATATTTTTATATTCCTTGCTATTGCAATTTTTTAAAAATATTTTTATCCCTTATCTATTTTTTAATTATATTCCTATGAATGTATGTATATTTTTTTATTATGTATTTATGAATTGATATCATACAGCTATATCACGTCGTTTTATATACATAGAGTATATTTACTTTGATTGATTATTTATTAAGATGTATTGCTGCAATATTTATTAACCACTCATGATTATGTGGCTTTCACAGCAGATAGTTCCATCGCTATATTCTGGCCATTGTCAGTTCCAGATCATTCATATCGCTGTTTATTTCCAGGCTTGTATGAGCTAATTACTTGTTATTCAGTTTGGGGCTACAATAAAATGGCCGCCGGGAATTCACAGCGCTCTGGACCCATTGACACGGTTATGTTGATGCAAGCCCACCGTTAAAATGGCCGCCGCCAGTTCAGAGACACTTTCTCTGGCAAAATGGCGATCAAACTATTTCCTGCTGGCTCTTATAAATGACAAGTCCAACAACCAATCCGTCACCTCTGATGAAGCCACGTGACGTGGCGTAACATGTAAGGGACGGACTGATTTAAGCAACACACTAGGAAGCTGTGATCAGCTGTTTTTTCTAGTTTCATTTTTACCTTATCTTTGATAATGCAAATGTAGCATTTTTTATAAATAAACCAGCCCTTGTTTACTGCACTATGGGAAGCTATTTCTTTTATTTCCCCATGCTGAGCACCATCGTTGCCCACTAGAAGTCTGGAGCTTACAAATACAGGATTACACAGGACGCCTTGGACATCCATAGCCAGTTGCAGATCCAACAGCACCCCTGATAGACATCCATATAATCAAGGCTTGATTACTTCTTTGGGAAGGTAAGCGCTTTGTGAGCACACATTATTTGAAGATCCGCATTAGAAGATCCTTGAAAACACTACATCACCACCTTTGGAGAGTTTTTGCTTTATGGAACTTTCATCACATTGTATTTATGCACATGATACTTTAAGGCTGTATTATTAGCCTATTTTCTCAGGACTAACTTAGTTTCATTTCATTTTGTCTGCTGACTTTTTGCAGTTGTTTTGTGCATGTATTTTCACTGGCCACATGCTGGCTAAATCATTTATTCATTATTGATGTTTTTTTTGGCACTGTGTTTCATTTTTAGTTTATTATCAGTCTGATTCACTGATTAACACATTGGATACACAGTCACATTATCACTTTATCTTTCATCACTTTACTGTATTTTTATTTATACTTATACACCATCAGATTGAGCAGCATTATCACCTCAGTCCATTACACTTTTTAATTTCTCATCTCAAGGTTTACTAGGTAGGCGCGAGAGCACCCCCACATTACCATATACAGGTTACATCTCCATTTGTAATCGTATGTTGACTTCGTAGTTACCATGAACTGTACTCCACAGTATATCTTTGCTTGACTTTACATATATACATTTTCTTGGGTAAAACAAAATCTTGCATTGCAGCCTATTTAATGGGCTTGACATTGCAAAGGTAATGCAATATTTGAAGGTAAGTTCAAATTTTCATCAGAGAACTTTAAGAACATTTGTAGGTGGGTTTTATGTCCATGTTTTTATTAAAAAATGCTGACAGTTAAATTAATTCCAATGAATATACATTAAACACAACATTGCAGTCAGCTGCAAAACTGGTAGTTCTGTGAAAGTCAGAGTATATGCAATAAAGTCTCTAAGGTACAGCAAAAATCCTGTAAGTGAGGTTACAAAACTAAAACAACAAAGAAGTTAGGGAGACAACTTTAAGGCTGGGTTCACACTGTTGTGAATTGGATGGGGGTTCCCCCCATTTACAAAGACTTTAACGTCAGCATGGATCTTGTCCAAGATGGCATCCCTCTTTTTCTTCTGGTCTCTGATTCAATCATTACACATTCTGATCACACAAAAACTTGGCATTGCAGAGTTTTCCATCCAATTTGCCTACATCTTCTCTGCCTTCAGTGCAAAGGATTTACAGTGTTATTAAACCCACAACAGTAAAATCAATCTGTATATGCAGTAAAGCATGCTTGTTATACTCGCCGTGGAACCTAAGGGGTTAATCCTCTGAATTGTATAAAAAGGCTGTTTAATCCTGTCTTCTCTGATTCTCTACTTCTTCCATAGTCCCCAATCCTTCTCCTGATAGTACAATGCCTTGGGGGCACACTGCACATGCTCAGTTTGATGTGTATAGCTAGAGAGTTTTTTTTTTTAACCAAGGCTTGGATGGGCACTGATATAAGTCATAAGACTGCTATATACTGATGATGAGAAAAGGTATTTTGCAGTTTATATTTACTAAAGTAATTGCATTTCCATGGTCTGTGTACTGTGGGAGAACAGATATAGTGAATGCAGGGTCCAGGGTTTAGTAACACTTTAATATGCTGCATGTTTCCCTCCTCACTTCAATAAGCTGTCCCTATTCACATTACCTTTTTCTAATACATTGTTCTAATATTGACAATGAAAGACTGACAACAAAGTTGAAGTGGGACACTGATATGTTCTCTTACATGGATGTCTTTCTTTTTTTTTTATGAAAACATCTAGCTTACATACATTCTTAAACTTAAAACATTTGCTTCGTTTCCTCACTTCTTTGCAAATAAACCTTTAATATATACCATTTTATTCATGAATGTGTCACAAGATGGTAAAGTGGTTAACAGACTGTTAACACTTGGTGAGTGCTGGTATACAAGTGACAGTATTACCCTGCTGTGTGAGTCTGTTGCAGTTACCTCTATTTGCTATGCTATAGCTAGACACACAAATCAAAGTGCCAACACTAACAAGAGCTTAAACTGTTAGTTAGCTCTTAGCGGGCACATCACATCACAGGGGGGTGCATATGCTAAGTGCTGAAAAGCTTTAGTAATGACTCATTGTAATCCTGAATGGAGCTTTTTTTTATTTAATCACATTTACAATTACAATATTTTTATGTGAAATATGCTTGTAGGATCCTCTACTTAGTTCTATACATTTTGGAAGCCTGATCAGCTAATATGCACAGTTGCTATCCAAATCCAGTTGAAATACGAACATGATGTAACTCCATGTATCTATAGAAACAAGCCTTTCCATTAGATACATTATTGAATCTATTGACTATTCCTGACTGTGTGTTAGTGTTTAAATCATTACAATGTATATACTGTATGAGTGCATGGCTACAAAGCTCAATTTATTTGTATGATCTGATAAATGTTGGTTGTTCTAAATACTGAAAGAAAACTACACCTATTTAATGTACATTTTTAACAGAACATGTATATAAAGCACTCACTTAGTGCATTTCATTATTTAATTTAAATATATTCTAGGCTATCATTTAATAACATATTAGCATAAGCAGTATAACTAATGTGTATAGCATTGTGTTTTCATTTAAATATTGTACTGTAAGTGTTAACATGTTACAATGTCAAATATAATGTAAAGAAGACGTGTGTTTTGTTTAAAACAATACAATGTTCTACGTTTTCGTATTAACATAATGTAATAATAATGTGTGATTTGAAATATGTGATGTCTTTAATGAACAGTAAAATGCTGCCCTCTTTTGGCTAAATGACCTTTATTCGATGATTGTGTTACAAGGTATAAAAATTCTTGCAGAACAGAAAGTATGTCACATTCCATCACTTATCCCTAAAAAAGAAACATTCCTTTTCATCACATCAGGCAAGATGTACACCCAGGAACACTAGTGTATAGAGAAAATATAGCCTAATATTCCAAACTACGTACAACTATTTTAAAATTTTGGACCATCATCATGACTATGTATGGAAATCATGGCATCTATGGAGTTAGGTTGGGTTCACACTGTGTGCGGAGCGACTTGCAGCAGGGGGTCCGGTGCATCTTTGTTCACCATTTCAGGTCTGAATTCGGTCCGAAGTTTTGTCTGAATTCAGACATGAAACAGACGCACAGGACTCTTCAGCAAACTGCTCTGCAGCCGTCTCAAAGCTGTGTGAACCGGCTCCATTGAGAGTTGGTCGCAGTCTCCTGACATGCGAATTGGATGGGGTAAAAACCCCCATCCAATTAGCACCATTGCAAACCCAGCCTTAGAATTGGGACCCAACAAGACAATATAACCCTCCAGGTTATGGTGAGAAGGGATTAAAGAAATGAAAAGCCGTCCAATTAAATAAGTGCATACCACAGTAAAGTCTTCCTTGAACAGAAGGGGCTAGATTCAGGTAGCCCTGCGTAATATTGTGCGGGCGTAACGTATCTCCGATATGTTACGCCACCGTAAATTAGGGCGCAAGTTCCATATTCAGAAAGAACTTTCGCCCTAAGTTACGGCGGCGTAACGTATGTGCTCCGTCGTAAGCCCGCCTAATTCAAATTTGGATGATGTGGGCGTATTTTATTCAAATTTAGTGTGACCCCACGTATTTGACGTTTTTTTTACGAACGGCGCATGCGCCATTTGTAAAAGAATTCCAGTGCGCATGCTCGAAATTCAGCCGCAAATCGTCAATGCTTTAGACGTGAACGTAACTTACGTACAGCCCTATTCAAATTCGACGCAGGAACGACGTCCATACTTAACATTGCGTACGCCTCATAAGAGCAGGAGCAACCTTACGCCGAAAAAGCCTAACGTAAATGAAGTAAAGAAATAACGCCGGGCGTACGTACGTTTGTGAATCGGCGTATCTACCTAATTAGCATATTCCTCGCGTAAATCGACAGAAGCGCCACCTAGCGGCCAGCATAAATATGCAGCCTAAGATACGAGGGTGTAAGACACTTACGCCAGTCGGATCTTAGGGAAATCTATTCGTAACTGATTCTATGAATCAGGCGCATAGATGCGACGCTGCAACTCAGAGATACAACGGCGTATCTGAAGATACGCCGTCGTATCTCCTACCTGAATCCGGCCCAAGGTATTTATATGTCTGATTTTTATTTATGTTATTTTCATCAAGTTTGAATTATGACTCCTGTATATAATTTAGCACATTACCCATAGATCTGCAGTTAGATAAAATGGTTAAAAAATGTATTAGAGTTGGGGTGAGTAGCTGCATTTCAAACTCACTACCTGTTTGAAATACAACTCTTGGGGGAAATAAAACAAAGTAGACTATTTTTATGGCCTAAAAAGTCACAATTTGCAGGTTCTGAAACCAGTAGGGGTGATTAGAAGTAGTTGCTTCATACACCCAAAACTTTTTTTGCTGGCAATTCCTCACTATCTAAATGATAGAGTTGCTGTGAAAAAGTGAATTGAAGAAAGTTATATAGCACATGTTGATGTAAAGTGCACCACTGGACCAGGAATGGAAGCCGTATAAATATTATGTTACCAGTCAGGAAAATTCACTTCTCAATGCCCCTCCAACAGGTGTTATTATGCCTCTTCAAACCTCTCAAAGCCCATGGATCCACATAGTAGGGGTACATAGTGTAAAGGAGCACTTATGTGTTTGGATACTTGGAGATAGAATTGGGCGAACTGATGCTTGGGCCAAACGTTGTCTGTCAGCCCCGTTCGGGGGCTGCACAGTGCATTTTGTGCACTGATTGGGCAAAGCTTTGTCCAATCAGGGCGCAGTATAAGCTGGTTGTTAAGAAGCGGGGCTGGAAATCCCTACCTTCAGATCCTGAAACTCCTCCCTATGTGAATGAGTATGAAAAAAAAAAGATCCCACTGTCCATGAAGCAGCTTGTCCATTGACAGTACTTATATAGGTAAGGGGCGGGGCCATATGATTACATCACCTGGTGGCACCGCCCCTTCTGATAACACTGACCCAGCATGCAACAGTCCATGATATCATAAGGGGGAGATGCCGCCAGGTGACATAGGCAGGTGGCTCCGCCCTTTACCCATGTAAGAACTGTCAAAAAGGCAGGGCCTGCAGTAGGAGGCCAGATTTCATGGGCGGTATTGTGATTGACAATGGATTTACATCATTTTTTTACACCTTTTTTTTATTTTTTAATAAAGGAATTGTCAAAAACAGTTTCTGTGTTTTTTATTACTTTTGACACTTTTTTGATGAATGGGTAGGAGGACTATGTACTGTAATCCATACTCATTCACATAGGGGGGCCTGGATCTGGGATCTTCCAGACTCCAATGAGCCCCCAGCCCACAGACATCTACAACCACCTGCCATGGCAGAGCTCCCCTGTCCCACATCACCGACCCCCCATGTTAAGGGCATGTGGCCTGGTATGGTTCAGGAGGGGGTCTCGCTCAAACCCCCACCTTTTCTGACCTGCAAGGATGCTTGCTCGGATAAGGGTCTGGTGTGAACTTTGGGTGGGACCCCACGTCGTTTTTCTTTCTTTTCAGTTTTGGCTTGGGGTTCACCTTAAAATCCATACCACACTGGACACATATTTGCCTTCTGGTGGTCCGCAGGACTATAATGTCTCATTGGATCAGCTCAACACCACCTAAATTACCAGCGGTGAAAAAGGCCCCTTTGTCGCTTTTCTATCTGGAAAGGTTGGACACCATTGTCTTGAACTTTCGCTCCACCTCACGATTCTTTACGAGATGGCGTAGATTCATGGAACACTCGTTCGACCAAAAGGATTTACAAACACTCATGCAACCATTCCACTACACGGACTGGTATCTCAAAAGGAACCTTGCTAACTCCCTAGGCAACCTCAAAATCTCTAATCTGTCTGACCCTTCTGTGTTTCTGCCACCCTGAACTATGAAACCTTATGCTAAGTGCCCCTTGACGCTCGTGACTCTTCCATACCAATCCCAAGGTTACTGTTTGTTCAATCATTTTAGTTCTTTGTTGCATCTCTAATGATCCGAAGGTTGCTTCCGCCCCTATCTGCACTGGGCCTCGTGCCGACACGTCCTCCTGGTGCTGTAACATTGTTATACGGGTAATCAATGTACTATTGGTTTGATTGTGTTTTTATTTTTGTATTTTTTTATTTTTATGTTTTTCTTCTATGTACACGACTGTATATGTATCGATTTTATGTTACTTTATTCCATTGTGCTGTACAAATTCAAATAAAAAAATTCTTAAAAAAAAAGAAAATCCATACCAAACCTAAAGGGCCTGCTATGGACTTGGGGGAAACCCCATGCCTTTTTTTAATTTATTTTGTTTCAATAGCCGGGTGCCAGCAATTGCAACCGCAAGTCAATTTAAATGTGATTTGACTAGTTTTTTTTTCTTTAGATTTGTCATCTTTGCTGCAGCATGTTGTAATGCATGCTTCAGATGCACCACTTTACAAACAGACTAAGGGGACCCCTGAGGCACTATATTTAATGACATTTTTATTTTTATTGTTGCACTCTAACCACTTGCCGCCCACCCACCATCAAATGATGGAGGGACTAGGCTGCGCTCATTCTGGGTGGATGTCCTATGACAGCGGTGTGACCCCGATCTCCTTAACCTGCCTGGCGGTGTTCCCGAGTCTGACTCGGGGTTAGATTTTCCTGCTGCGAGCGGTAACCCCGAGTCAGACTCGGGCTCGCCTTGCTAGATCCACAGGCATGGTTTACTTACCTTGTCCCTGGATCCAGCGATGCCACCGCGCTGTGCGAGCGAGCGGGACCTCGCTCGATTCACACAGTGCCTCTGTGTGACGCCGATCTCCGTTCCCTGCGACGTTACGACGCACGGGAGCGGAGAACGGCGCCAAATTCAAAAAAGTAAACAAACACTTTACATACAGTATACTGTAATCTTATAGATTACGGTACTGTATGTAAAAAATACACACCCCCCTTGTCCCTAGTGGTCTGCCCTGTGTCCTACATGTCATTTTATATAATAAAAACGTTTCTTTCTCCCTGCAAACTGTAGATTGTCCATAGCAACTAAAAGTGTCCCTTTATGTCAAAAATAGTTTTAGATCAGCTAAAAAACAGCGATAATAAATTATAATCACTTGCAGAATTGTGCGATAGCGATTTGTGTGGAAATTCGTCATAAAAAAAAAAATAATGACAGCGACAATTCTGCAACTGAGCAAATTTCAGTGATTTTGATTTGATTACATTATTGAATAATTTTTATTATAATTATATTATTATTTGTTATAATTATTTATAATTATTTATTATATTATCATTTATAATTTTGTTTTAAAAAAAATGTCATACCCGGGATGCCTATTAAACTCTGGTTTGGTCAGATTTAAGTGAGTTATTTCTAAAAATTACAGACCTACAATATAAAACGCCAAATTTCCTTGCAAATAATGGTACCGCTTTCAGCATGTTTTTTCTGAAAGAATCATACCGCCAGGGAGGTTAAAGAAGTTGCTGACGTGGCACTTTAACCATGTGATCGGCTGTGTACAATCACAGCCAGTCACATGTTAATACAGGAAGTGCCGGTAATTGGCTCTTATCGCCTTACACTGATAGAGTGTGTGGCGAGAAGAGCCGATCAGCGGCATCTCCTTGCAGGGGACATCAGAACAGGTAATGAGGGTACTGATCATCACTGTGCCCACCAATGCCAGAAATCTGTGCCCACCACTGCCAGCAATCAGTGCCCATTAGTGATTCGTGCCTCCTCATCACTGCCACCTAATCAGTGCTCAAAAGTGCCACCCCATTAGTGCCCATCAGTGCAGCCTATCAGTGCCCATCAGTGCCGCCTCATCAGCACACATCAGTGAAGGAGACAGAGTGGCATCAGAAAACCCAAAGGATTCCAGCACTTTGGCCAGGTACATCCAGTGGATTCGATCGAAAGCCTTCTCCGCATCCAACGATAAGAGCAGAGAAGGTCTTCGCTGCACCCGTGCTAGATGAATGATCTTGATCATTCGACGCGTAGCATCTGAAGTTTGTCTGTTCTTTATAAAACCTGTTTGATCCGGGTGTACAATTTAGCATAAATCTTGAGATCGATATTTAATAAAGAAATTGGGCGAAAATTCGGAGGTGAGGTGGGCTCCTTCCCTGGTTTAGGCAAAGCAACAATCAGAGCTTCCAACATATCAGGCAGGAAAGAGGCAGAGGCAGCCACAGATTGTTACACCTGCAACAAGAATGGGGACAACACAGTTTTGAAGGATTTATAGTATTCTCTACTAAAGGGCCTGGTGACTTATTCGCGGGAAGCGAATCAAATCACTGCAAGAATTTCTTTTTCAGTAAATGGTAAATTTAAAGATTGCAACTGGGCTGATGACAATTTGGGCATGGGCAATCTCCCCAGAAATTGATCTATAATCTCAGGAGTAGGTTAGGTAGTGGAGGGGTCGTCTTTCAGATTGTACAAGGATTAGGGATGAGCTTCGTGTTCGAGTCGAACGTATGTTCGACTCGAACATCGTATGTTCGATCGTTCGTCGAAATAAGAACAAAACGGGTCTTTGGCGCCAAATTCAAGTGACGCGCCACGGCCCATAATTCACTGCGGCATTGCGTGCTGGTGATTGGCCAAGCATGCACTATGACCCGCATGCTTGGCCAATCACAGCGCCGTCAGTACAGAGAGCCGTAATTGGCCAAAGCCAGGGTGGCTTTGGCCAATTATGGCTCAGGGCTTTAGTACACGCCCCACACTATAAAAGGCCGCCTGAGTAGAGAAAATAAAAGGGCCATCCTTGTTGTTTTATGCATGGGATTTAGCATTTTTGGCGGTAACTTGCTTCCATTCCTGTTCCACTAGATGTGGCGTGCTGGTCATTTCTTGCATGTCAGCCACGTCAGGAAGGATACCCTACTCCCTAAGGAGGTCAAGGCCTTTTTCCAAGGATGTTACCATATAGGTGCGGTTATCTTTGGTGACAGAAAGTTTCGTTGGGTAACCCCAGCGATAGATAATCTCGTGGTTGCGTAATATTTTGGTTACAGAGTTCAGACTTTTCCTCTTTTGCAAGGTGTACTGAGATAAATCAGCAAAAAATTGCAGGTTTTGGTATTGCAAAGGAACCTGCTCCTGCTTCCTCATAGTTGTCATCAATTGTTCCTTTACGTGGAAAAAGTGCAATCTGAGTAACACATCCCTGGGCATTTGCTCAGAAAGGGAAGAGGGCTTTGGTAAATGGTGGATCCTATCAATTGTGACATCTAGGTCAGTGAGACTCGGAACAAGATCCTTAAACACGGTAGCAGCATAGAGGCCCAGGTCAGACTGTAGTACAGATTCAGGAATTCCTCTGATTTTTAGGTTGTTTCTCCTGGACCTGTCCTCCATGTCTGCTAACTTTGCTCTGATCCATTCTGTGTCAGCTTCTCTATCCTCATTAGCATCCACAAGATCGTTTATAGTTGTAGCATACTCCTCCATTTTTGTCTCAATGTGGTTCACTCTATTCCCCACCTCCTGAATTTCCCCAGTCAGGCGGTGCATACAGGCCGCCATGTCAGATTGCAGGGTACTTCTCAGCGATATCAGCATGTCCTTAAGGACTGTATCAATCACAGGCTGGTTCTGTGTGGGGTATGTCTCAATTGAGTCTGGCAGGTCTCTAATGTCCTCCCCAGAATCTGAGGCCTGGCTCGCTGCCGGACTCGCGGCCGGGCTTAATCCGCGCTCATCCAGCCTGGGTTTGGACTTTGCCAGGCTGCAGGAGTATAGAGTCGGAGGGAGAGATGCAGCGGCAGCGTGTGGTGCCTTAATATACGGTCGGTTACCTTTTTTTGAGGTCTTCTTCTTGGCTGGCATGTGCGGGGATGTGTAGGCCTCAGCGCCATCTTGTCCAGCGCTCCCGCCGACCGGCGAGAAAAAGTCTGTCAGCCGCTGGGGCCTACGGTCCATCTGCTTCTTCCCGGTCATGGCGGCTGTTCAGCTGTGCTCGTTCCGCCGATCGACGGGCAAGGAAGCCTGTGGATGGGCTGTTTAGTGCCGCTGGTGTCCCTGTCTATCTGGAGCTCCGGGCTCAGACGTCCATTCGGCTCCCGCGCTAAGCCACTCCCCCCCCCAAATCAATTTTCAATATATTTGCCATCAAAAAGTTGGCTGAATTTTTAGGGAATTTTCCTACCCAGAGATCCTACCGGGAACATCACTTCGTATTACAGACTGACAGTGCTAATCCACTGCCTTGCAATCAGTAGCATCATTGTCAGCCTTCTGTGAAACCTACAAAGCAGAGTGAGACAGTAGACATAGTAGAGAGACCTCCCCTTCTTCTTATGGTGCCATATGGAGTTTGATTAGACAGTCAGAAAGAGAGCAGAAACAGCTGGATATTTTTTTGAAGGTCCAGTATTCTTTGTAAACATGGTACTTTACTTTGAAGCACGCTGTATTAAAGCGGAGCCCCGCCGGACCAAAAATATTAAAAGCCAGCCGCTATAAATACTGCAGCTGCTGACTTTTAATATTAGGACACTTACCTGTCCTGGAGTCCAGCGACGTCGGCAGCAGAAGACGAACAATCGCTCATCACTCTGCTGCCCCCACCGCCATCCTCGGTGAGGGAACCAGGAGGTGAAGTATTGCGGCTTCACTGCCCAGTTCCCTACGGCGCATGTGCAAGTCGTGATGCACCCTGCTCACTGGTCCCCGCTGTGTTCTGGGAGCCGTGTGTTTCCCAGAACACAACCGTGATGCACTACCCACAGGTCCCTGCAGAGTGGACTCCCGGAAGTGGGTACAACTACCTGTATCTGCACCCCCTCCCCCTAAAAGGTGTCAAATGTGACACCGGAGGGGGGAGGGTTCCCGGTGAGCGGAAGTTCCACTTAAGTGTGGAGCTCCGCTTTAAAATGCTTATATGTTAAATATAAGTGATTCAATCAATTACTTAAATTACCAGTTTAAAAACATGCAAGCAACATTTAAAGTAAAATTGATCAAACAACCATGATAGTTTTCCTTTAACTAGCAGTTTGCGCCTGATTTTCAGCAGGAAGGGTTTTAAGGGATTTTTTGTTTAACTGCTGTGTGCACTTAAAGTTTTTTTTAAAGCATTTCTCTTAATTAGAATGACTTTCTGCTGTGTCTTTCTATATATTAACAAAGAAACAGCTAGATCCTCAGAAAATACAGGAAGGCTACACAAATTCTTCCACAGGACATGTGCCAAAAAAGACAACAGAAAGCATTAGGATATACGATGTAATGTGAATAATAAGCAATAGATTTATAAAGTTAGTTTTATTTTAACAATTCCTTCCTTTTAAGATCCATGCAGAAAGTGAAATGACCTTTTCAGTTCTGGTTCTGTTTCATTATTCTTGAATTATTTACATAATAAGGAAATAGAACTACTTACCCTATTTCCTTCATCCTCACAATTAACCGAGAGACTTCATAAATAACATAATAATACCACAATACCATTCCATTGGTGATTCATGGCACTTTTCTGACTTAATTGTTGCAATTATTTGTTCAATCTGTTCAAAGAGAAACAAAAGGGCAATCATTAAAGTACTGATAACAAGGACATCCTTTCAAATTCTAATAATTTCTTTGAAAACAACAGTACTTTTTTCACTGATGTTTTATGATGAGAGAATAGCAGGAAGAAAACATTCAAACAGCAAACTTGCTCTAGGGAACAAAGTATTAAATAATTCTAAATTATATGAGACTACAAGGAAGCTAGTATGTAAACCTCACACCCTTCACACATATATATATATATATATATATATATATATATATATATATATATATATATATATATATATATATATATATAAAAATAACAATTTGTGTCTATATTCATCTAAAACAATGTTGATGCATTCATTTGTATAGCTGAACATTATAAGGTGAATTTATAAAGTAATTTGTTCAGTAAAAGTGCATGTACACATGGGCGTCCAGTGAAAATTTTTCAGGGGGGGGGGGGGGGCATCATTTTAAGGTCATCCATGCTCGGTCCCTTTTTGACAATGTCATGAAGGGAAGGGGCCTAGTCATTATCACATAAAGTGCAGGCATGCAAAGATTTGAAAAACCTGATGCAACTATCAAGCAACTAGCAACTTTGAATAACAATATCATAAAAAATGCCCCCCCCCCCCCCCCCAGGAAATAACAAACCCCAGGATCAGTGCCAGTTTCTGCAATAACAATCTCCAGCTTTGCTGTCAGTTCCCACAATAAAATTCGCCAGCATTGGTGTCAGTAGCAACAACAGTAACCCCCCACATTGGTGCAGCTTTCTAGAATAACAACTTCAGCATCTGTACCAGTGTACATAATAATGACCCTCAGCACTGGTGTCAGTTTCCGTACTAAAAACTCCCAGCATTTGGTGTCATTTTCTGCAATAATTTCCCCCAGCATAGATGGGAGGATATCAGGTTAGACACTTCCTAATGGCTCAGTCCCTAGGAACAGTAATGGATAATGGCCAACAGGCCCTCTTACCAGACCTGCTGAAACCTCAACAGTGATCCCTCTGGCTGGACGTTTGCTCACTCTGGGTTGCCTGGGGTGACTCTAGTCAGTAGTGAAGCATGCCTGTACCCTGTACCTCAGTCTTTCTCCCTCTCTGGTCATGTGACTGTGTGACTCCATCTGTGGTTGGTGCGGGTACAGCGTTGCTCTCTGGTTGGTGCGGGTACAGCGTGGCTCCCTGGTTGGTGCGGGTACAGCATGTCTCTCTGGTTGGTTCGGGTACAGCATGGCTCTCTGGTTGGTACGGGTACAGCGTGGCTCTCTGGTTGGTGCGGGTACAGCGTGGCTGTCTGGTTGTGCGGGTACAGCGTGGCTCTCTGGTTGGTGCGGGTACAGCGTGGCTCTCTGGTTGGTGCTGGTACAGCATGGCTCTTTGGTTGGTGCAGGGTACAGCGTGGCTCTCTGGTTGGTGCGGGTACAGCGTGGCTTCCTGGTTGGTTGCGGGTACAGCATAGCTCTCTCTGGCTTCTCCCAGCATGAGCACAGTATTCTGTTTTTTAGCATGGTGTCTGTGGACACACTGGGGCCGCCACTCTTAAGGGACTACATTTTCCATGATGCCCTCAGTCCTCAGAATCTTCTGATTGGCCCTCTACTGTGGCCAATCATGGCAAGGAAAGCAGGAAGCAAGGCGGTGGTGTCTTTTCACATTCTGCTCCCCATCACAGAATACTCCGGAAGTGACGTTCTGCCGCCGCCATCTTGCTACACCCCACACTCCTGCACAGTGATGAATGAGTGAGAAGGGGGCAAGAGGTCATCTTGTTACACCCAATCGGAGTTTTAGATTCCACAGTTATTTTCAACACAAAACGGGGCTTATATGCTTAAATACAGTACTGTTTACATGTTAAATGTGAAAATCAGAGGTGTTCTGTCACATTAGCAACCATGTAAGGTCAGCAGGTTTGCTGCTGCTCTTAGAATTTAACATTTAAACAGTCGGATTTCCAAATACGGTATTTAAGCATATAAGCTCCGTTTTGTGTTGAAAATAACTAAAACCTTGGTGGGTGTAACAAGATGTCCGCTTGCCTCCTTCTCACTCTATCATTACTGGGCAGGAGTGTGGGGTGTAGCAAGATGGCGGCATCAAAACGTCACTTTCGGAGCATTCTATGATAGGGAGCGGAATGTGACACTACAGCGGCACGGCAAATCCAATTAGAGCCGCTCTCTCTCTCTTCTAGCTCCAGCTGACAGAGAGGAGGAGGAGGGCGATTGGGGGAGATATACAGTACAGCCAGCCCGCGGCTCTCCTTTCCCTGTCACAGCGCCGATGCCGAGTTCTCTGGTAAATGGAGCAGCAGGGCTGTGACAGGGAGAGGAGAGCCGCGGGCTGGCCGTACTGTATATCTCTCCCGATCGCCCCCCTCCTCCTCTCTGTCAGCTGGAGCTAGAAGAGAGAGAGAGTGGCTCTAATTGGATTCGCTGTGCCGCCACCTTGCTTCCTGCCCGCTGTTTTTCTCCCCGAGGATCATGGCACTGGTTTCTAGGGGGGGGCAAGCGCCCTCCCTTTCCCTATGAAGCGGACGCCCATGCATGTACATTGTTAAGCTATATCATGTGCTGGTCAAATGTTTTCCATTGTTTTAAAATAAAAAAATACTACATTTGGACACTAAAATGCATTAAATACAACTGTAATTTTCTAACATGCATAGCAACATCTAATAACTAAATGCAGTATTTTCTGTTTTAAATAATGAATAGTACTTATATAATATTCATCACAAAAAATAGCATAATAGTATCTGCCCCCCCCCATTTGCACAGAATAAATTTACGTGCACTTTCACTGGGCAAATTCATATGCACATTGTTTTTGTAAAATATAGTGTTCCTTCTCTCTCTTTCTCTCTTTTAGGGTTTTTAGAGTAGACAAGCACTAAAGTATATTTATTAGTCCAGTAAGTGTAAAAATAGCCCAAACTTTTATGGGGTTGTGAGGGGGACCCCCTTAATCTACCGTATTTTCCGGTGTATAAGATGACCTTTTACACCTTAATTACATTGCCAAAGAGCAGGGGTCATCATGTACATCGGGTGCAGAGGCCACCAGGTGGATTTGAAGTGATGCATTCTGTTGCTGAATACAGAGCTTGTTAGGCCTGCTCGGATTGGAGCAGTGCGAGATGATGATGTCACAAGCCTCTGCCAATCCGAGCAGGCTTAACAAGCTCTGCAACAGAGTTCATCGCCCGCTGGGATTGGCTCAGTGCATACTGCAATGAATGTCACCTTTTTCTGCACTGTGCTTGCCAATGGAGGCAAATAGACTGTGGACTTCGATTGATACCAAAAGTGGTTGCAACTAGAGGAGGAAGTGTCACTGTTCTCTGGGCAAACTGAGCCAGGAGAGAGGAGAGTGCAGACATATAGATGGGGTCTGAGCTCTCAGCCTGCCAAGACCAGAGCCATCAGGAGAGAAGCTAAGGGGATCTGCTGCAATGCCTGCTCACCTCTACCATGAAGAGAGGATGGACAGAGGATGGACCTGCATCTAAAGCCAATAAACACACAATCAGTCCATCCGATGAGAAAGGTCTGATGGACCGTTTTCATCGGTTAACCGATTAAGCTGACTGATGGTCCGTCGCGCCTACACACCATCGGTTTAAAAAACGATCGTGTCAGAACGCGGTGACGTAAAACACAACGATGTGCTGAAAAAACGAAGTTAAATGCTTCCAAGCATGCGTCGACTTGATTCTGAGCATGCATGAATTTTTAACCGATGGTTGTGCCTACTAACGATCGGTTTTGACCTATCGGTTAGGAATCCATCGGTTAAATTTAAAGCAAGTTGGCTTTTTTTAACCGATGGTTAAATATGAAAACGGTCCATCGTGTGTACGAGGCCTAAGTCTTCCAGAGCTGCCTTCAGACATTGGGCTTGGATCAGAGCTACAAGACTGCATTCCTGTGTGAGGTAGGGGGTAGTCTTATATGGCGAGTATAGCCCAAAACAATGTTTTCATTGGAAAATTAGGGGGGTCGTCCTATACGCCCGGTCATCTTATACGCCCGGTCATCTTATACACCGGAAAATACGGTAGTCTACAAGGCATTTAAACATCTACATTACTATTAGGACCCTGATGTATAATTAGTCTTTGCAGTCTCAAACCATGACAAAGTAATCCATGTAAAAATTTGTATTTGAAAAATAAATGATAGTACATTTGGACAATAAAGGCTTTTCATAAATAACACATATGTAGCACTTACCCCCGAAGGACCTGCTGGTTTGTTTTGGGTGTCATGTTACCTCAAGTATCTCCGCCGTCTAGGGTACTTGATGAGAGTTGTAGTAAATGTGTGCTTTTATTACCCAGCCGGGTAAAAACAGTAGAACTTGGTGAAGAATGGAAAGATAGCAGAAATGGAGAATAGCAGATTCAGGTGTATGTAGATAGGAAACAGTCCTGCTTCCGACGACAACTTATGATTCACCACTCCAGCCAGAGTGGGCACAGCGCACCTGGACAGGCCTCTCTCACAAGCCTGGCAGCCAGAATGTCACTCAAACCTGGGGTTAAGTCTCTGCCACATACCCTCCCAATTGTTGAAAATAATGGAGATAATAGTTGTCCAGAATCCTCCTTAACAGATTCAACACCCGGATCTCCTTCAGGTAGTTTTAGTTAGGTATCCGACCGACGTCCAGCCTCTCAGTACCCGGTTTCCAGTACCTGGATAGTCAGGCCCCTCTTGGAACACCAGCCTCTCTTGGCACTCCTCAAGCATACTCTCCACTGGACAGCTATCTCCAACAGGACAGACAGCTCAGGACCTCCTCAGATTGGGGACTCAGTCACTTACTGAGTCCCAGTGGTAGATCAGATGCTCCGTGCCAACGTGGTCCCGGAACCAGGATCACTGTGCAGCACGCACAACCCGGCCCAGAAGGCCATTTTGCTGGGGTACAGTGGAATGGCTACCCTGAAGGTGGGCGCCACACGGGATGAAGACCCAAGAAAATGGTGTCTGCCTCATAAATACCCCCTCCCAGCATGCACAGCGAGGAAACCTCCTCCTAATAGGCTGCTGGGAAGAAATATCCAAAATCCTTGACTCCACTACTGCCACCTGTCGGCCTGGGGTGTGATCAACACCCCAGAAACGACAGCATGAACCCACAGCACAGCCAAAACTGAGACAGAGGCTTCAAAATTTTAACAGATTAACCTGGTCAGAGTCACTTAACTCTCTGACCCCCTCTAAATTTACACTAGCACCGGTTCTGAAAAGTAACATACACATACATTAAAATAAAATGTATAAAAACATTCATAAAGCACACACACATACATAAATACACATAAAACACAAGCAATGTGTTTATTTTCCAGTTAGATATGCCTTAATAAAATAGAAATTCAGTGTTGGATTTGGATATGTTGGCTACATAAGATAGTTATGGACACAGTGGGGGAGATTTTCCAAAACTGGAGCACTCAGAATCTGGTGCAGATGTGCCTGGTAGCAACTCGGCTTCTATTTGTTCAGCTTGTTCAATTAACCGTTTAGGACCGCCTAACGCCGATATATGTCGGCAGAGCGCCGCCGCCGGAGCGCTCGCGACCCGGTTCTGAGCGCCGCGGGACCCGCGCACCCGATCGCCGCCAGTGTCCTGTGATCGGGTCGCAGAGCTGAAGAACAGGGAGAGGTAAGTGTAAACAAGAGCTGATTGGTCTCTATGTATAGTTGCACCAGATTTTGCACACTCCAGTTTTTGTAATCCCACCCTATCATATATACAGCGAATAGATGGGTGACTATGCAGAGGTGAATGGCTGACTAATTTTTAATAGACTAGTAGACCTGCAGAAGTTGGCTTTGAAAAGTATGTGGGTACAGCTCCTACCTGAATCTGCTGACATCCTTACAACCCAGAACATTCCTCTCTCTGAGGATAAGTATGTGGGTACAGCTCCTACCTGAATCTAATGACATCCTTGCAATCCAGAACATTCCTTCCTCTGATGTGACATACACACTCCAGCCTGGTATTTATTTCACTCATTTATTTAACTATCCCACAGAAGTGGCCATTTCGGAGTGATCGGAAGTCCATTTATTCACATTGCAAGCTTTTAGGAACAATGGGCCAGATTCACAGAAGAGATACGACGGCGTATCTCCTGATACGCCGTCGTATCTCTGTGATCCGGCCGTCCTAACAATGCGGCTGATTCTTAGAATCAGTTACGCATAGATAGCCAAAAGATCCGACAGGTGTAATTGACTTACACCGTCGGATCTTAGGATGCAATTCTATGCCGGCCGCTAGGTGGCGATTCCATAGCGGTCGGCGTAGAATATGCAAATGACTAGTTATGGCGATCCACGAAGATCCGCACATTCGTCGCAATCCCGTACATCGTCGCTAGTCGTTTTTACCCGTCGCAAAGTTACACCTGCTTTAACATGGCTTATCTTTAGATCAGCCATGTTAAAGTATGGCCGTCGTTCCCGCGTCAAATTTCAATTTTTTTTTTGCGTAAGATGTCCGGGAATACGAAAACTCCGTAACGCACGTCGCATTTCAAAAAAACGTCTGGGCACCGTAATTTCGCGCAATGCACGTCGGGAAATTTTCAAACGGAGCATGCGCAGAACGTTCGGCCGCGGGAACGCGCCTAATTTAAATGGTGCCCGCCCCATTTGAATTAGGCGGGCTTGCGCCGATCGCATTTACGTTACACCGCCGCAAGTTTACAGGTAAGAGCTTTGTGAATCAGGCACTTACGCTGTAAATCTGCGGCGGTGTAACGTAAATGGGAAACGTTACGCCGCGGGGGAGCAACGTATTTCTTCGTGAATCTGGCCCAATGTCTTTTAGTGGCAGGGACAACCTGAGCAAAATAGTAAACAACTGCCACAAGACAAATTAAATGTCAGTTTTTTAAAGCTGCTTAACATCTGCTCAACCGATGTCTCTAGGTCATGGGTCTTCAAACTATGGCCCTCCAGTTGTTCAGGAACTACAATTTCCTGTGAATGTCAGTGTGTTACAATGCCTCATGGGATGCATAGTTCTGCAACAGCTGGAGGGCCGTAGTTTGAGGATCCCTGCTCTAGGCACTGAAAACAAATGTGTTACAGCCTCTCCCTAAAAATATCCACTCATAATATAGGGGCAGCCTGATGTAATCCAATTGACAAAGAAGGCCTTACTTTTATTACATCTACACTGCAAGTCTTTTGGAAATTGTAACCTAACCTCCACAGTTTGGAGCAGTGACTTTGGTGGTCACCTGTGGTTATGCCTCTTAATATATCAGATATATACAATGGGATATCTACCTTAATTACTATATAGTTGGGTGGAGTAAAATCAGCACGTTGATTTTAAAAAATGTATGTCTATGTGTTTGTCCATGGAGTAACTTTTTAACTACCGTAATATGAAGGAAAGATTTTGATTACATTTTAAACAATCGGGAGCTGTCGTGTCTTTACAGTAGGACTGAGCGACTAATATACTGTTTATGTGGTATAGAGAAATCACCTTATTATGTATGTGAAAGGATGGTAGAAGGTAGAGCCCATATCCATATATTCTTTGGGGTTTCAGTATTTGATAATTGGTGGGGGGGCTCCCTCACCAGTGATCATTGGGCCAGATTCACAAATGAGATACGACGCCGTATCTCCTGATACGCCGTCGTATCTCTGTTTCTATCTATGCGACTGATTCATAGAATCAGTTACGCATAGATAGCCATAAGATCCGACAGGTGTAATTGTTTTACACTGTCGGATCTTAAGATGCAATACCGCGGCCGCCGCTGGGGAGAGTTTGCGTCGTAAACCAGCGTCGGGTATGCAAATTAGGAGTTACGGCGATCCCCGACGGTTTTTCGCGTTCGCTACGTCGCCGCTAGTCTAGTTTCCCGTCGCAAAGTTAGTCGTTTTTTTTGGTGCCTTAACTTTACACAGCAATTGTATTGCTGTGTAAAGTATGGCCGTCGTTCCCGCGTCGAAATTTAAAAAATAACGTTGTTTGCGTAAGCCGTCCGGGAATACGGAATTACGCTACGCGTGTCGCCAGTCAAAAAAATGACGTCACGGCGCACAAAGCGCGTCGGGAGTTAAGAAACGGAGCATGCGCAGTAGGTCCGGCGCGGGAGCGCGCCTAATTTAAATGGCACACGCCCATTTAAATTGGCCGCCTTGCACCGGAGGCCGCCGGCGTAGTTTTCATCGCAAGTGCTTGGTGACTCAGGCACTTGCGATGAAAAATTGCGGCGGTGTAACGTATCGTAGATACGTTACACCGCCGCAATTTTTCGCCGCAAGTGCCTGATTCACCAAGCACTTGCGATGAAAACTACGACGGCACTTGCGATGAAAACTACGCCGACGGCCTCCGGCGCAAGGCGGGCCAATTTAAATGGGCGTGTGCCATTTAAATTAGGCGCGCTCCCGCGCCGGACCTACTGCGCATGCTCCGTTTCTTAATTCCCGCCGTGCTTTGCGCGCCGTGACGTAATTTTTTCGAACGGCGACGGGCGTAGCGTAATTCCTTATTCCTGGACGGCTTACGCAAACGACGTTATTTTTTAAATTTTGACGCGGGAACGACGGCCATACTTTACACAGCAATACGATTGCTGTGTAAAGTTAAGGCACCAAAAAAAAAATGACTAACTTTGCGACGGGAAACTAGACTAGCGGCAACGTAGCGAATGCGAAAAACCGTCGTAACCGCCGTAACTCCTAATTTGCATACCCGACGCTGGTTTACGACGCAAACTCCCCCCAGCAGTGGCCGCGGTATTGCATCTTAAGATCCGACAGTGTAAAACAATTACAGACAATTCTTTCACCGCTCCAGGTGAGCCTCGTAGATCATCAAGGGTTGTTGAACCACCAGGGTGCTGGCAATGCTGATTGTAGCACATGAACGAAAAAACTCTGGATAGCCGCACTCCAAGATAACTTAAAATAAAGTTGGTCTTTTTATTTTCAAATGCACATGCAGACACCGCAAACAACAGGTACAGAAATGGCCGACGCGTTTCACGCTGCAATTCAGCGCTGACTAAGCGCTGAATTGCAGCGTGAAACGCGTCGGCCATTTCTGTACCTGTTGTTTGCGGTGTCTGCATGTGCATTTGAAAATAAAAAGACCAACTTTATTTTAAGTTATCTTGGAGTGCGGCTATCCAGAGTTTTTTCGTTCATGTGCCGTAAAACAATTACACCTGTCGGATCATATGGCTATCTATGCGTAACTGATTCTATGAATCAGTCGCATAGATAGAAACAGAGATACGACGGCGTATCAGGAGATACGCCGTCGTATCTCATTTGTGAATCTGGCCCTTAGTCTTTACTTAAGAAATTTAGGACCTAGTAGGATAGGTTTTGGGTCTTTATAATGTCTCTTAGTTAGCTACAATGGTTTGTTGCATTTGACACTATTCAAAGCAATTGCAAACCAGTAGATTGGTCAAGGATAAAAACACTTTTAAAGGACAATGATGAAATGCAATGAACAATAACTCACAGTTGCCAAATTGATTGTTATAAATGTAGTCAGCCTAGTTAAAAGATGATTTACTATTGATTGCTATGGATTACTATACATGATATACTATATTTTTTTGCTATACTATTGCACAAATAAGGTAGATTATATTGTTTTTTTTGTTTGCAGACTAAATCGTAACAGTTTATTAAACTGAAAAAACAGTAAATTTTACTGCATACATTATGCCTATCAAAGCTGAGCTACGCTTCAGCAGTGAAATGATTCAAGATTTAGTTTATTGGTTGATCTAAATTGACTTGTTCTTGTAGAAACAAGTCAGCAATGGCAGTCTATTTGTTTCTTTCAGCATACAGTAGGTGTATTTGACAGGGAAGATATAATTCCAACTTTTATTTTTGACCACTTACCCACTGGTCACTTAAACCTCCTTCCTAACTAGATACATTTTCAGCTTTCATGCGCTCTCACATTTTGAAAGACAATTACTCAGTCATGCAACACTGTACCCATATAATTTTTTTATATATAGTTTTTTTTATTTTTTGCACTATAAATGAAAAAATTCAGAAAATGCATTTTCCAATCTTCTGTTATAAAATTTCACAATTTTCTTTTATAAATTTTGACCACAATTTATACTGCTTCGGTGAAATAACCCAAATCGGTGTATATTATTTGGTCTTTGTGAAAGCTATAGAATCTTCAAGCTATGGTGCCAATCACTGAAAATTGATCACACCTGATGTACTGACAGCCTCATTTCTTGAGACCCTAACAAGCCAGGACAGTACAAATACCCCCCCAAATGACCCTTTTTGGAAAGTAAACATTACAAGGTATTTAGTAAGAGGCATGATGAGTTTTTTGAAGTTGTAATTTCTTCCCACAATTCTTTGAAAATTTATGATTTTTTTTTAACCCTTTTTTTCTCAAAATTGTCATATTGACAGGTTATTTGTCACGCACAGCAAATGCATACCACACATTACACTCCAAAACACATTCTACTCCTTTATGACTATACCACATGTGTGAGACTTTTATACAGCATGGCCACATATGGAGGCCCAATATGTAGGGAGCACCATCAGGCGTTCTATTGCAATAAAATACACATTTAATTTCTTGACTATCTCTTGCAGTTTTGAAGGCCCTGGAGCACCAGGACAATGGAAACGGCCAAAAAATTACCCCATTTTTTAAAGAAAACACCCAACATATAATCTATGAGGCACAATGAGTCTTTTGAACATGTAATTTTATCAACAAGTTTTTGGAAAATGTGGAAAGAAAAAGAAACACATTTTTGTTTTACACAAAGTTGTCCATTTATACAATATTTCTAGCACATAGTATGTACATACCAAAAATGACACTCCAAAATAGATTCTCCTACTCTTCCTGAGTATGGCAATACCACATGTAGGAGACTTTTCCATAGCCTGGCCACATACAGAGGCCCAACATGCATGAAGCACCATCAGGTGTTCTAGGGGCATAGACTTCAAATCTAATGTGACTACCTATTACACTTTTGTGTGGTACTGTAGTGGCACTGGTGGGCACTGTAGTGGCATGGATGTGGCATAGATGAGAACTGATGTGGCATTAATATGCATGAATGAGGCATAAATGAGCCATGAATGGGGATGGAAGAGCCGGGGATGGGGATGGATGAGCATGGATGGGGATGGCTGAGCTATGAATGTGAATGGATGAGCCATGGATGGGGATGAATGAGCCATGGTTCGGGATAAATGAGCGATGAATGTGGATGGATGAGCCATGGATAGGGATGAATGAGGATGGCTGAGTATGGATGGGGATGACTGAACATGAATGAGGATGCCTGAGTATGGATGGGGATGACTGAGCATGATTGAGTATGGCTGAATATAAATGGGTGTAACTGAGCATGAATGAGAATGGCTGAGTATGGCTGGGGATGACTGAGTATGGCTGGGTACGGATTGGGATGACTGAGCATGAACTAGGATGGCTGAGTAGGGATGGGGATGACTGAGCATGAATGAGTATGGCTGAGGATGGCTGAGCATAAATGAGTATGGCTGGGGATGGATGATATCCCTGAGCATGAATGAGTATGGATTAGTATGACTGATTATGGCTGAGCATTAATCAGAATAACTAAGTATGGATGGGGATAGATGGGATGGCTGGATAGATGGATGAGTGCAGGAATTGTCACAGAGCAGCGCTGTGGGCACTACCAATCCAGCCCGCTGCACCCGATCTCTCCACCTCTCCTCACTGTACTGTACTGATCGGTACGGAGAGAGGAGAGCTAAGCCGGGCATGCGCCGGCTTGTTTACAAGTGATTGCTCCGTCATTTGACGGAGTGATCACATGGTAAAGGGCCACTGTCACCAGCCCTTTACCATGATCCTTGATGCTCTTACATGGACAGGAAATCAGGTGAAATCACCCCAATAGGGTTGGCAATAGAAACTTGACAAAAGTATTTACTCTTCCCAAGTTTATTCAAATCTAAAACAGAGTATTTTTGTCTGAATTTTTACATCAACACGTAGAAACCAAACATTATCTTGAAAACTCTTATGCATAAAGTATTGGCTTTTTTATTATAATGATCTAGATGTATAACACATTTCTGCTACAGTTCTCACAACATATCAAGTGATAATAGTGTGATTCTTCACTGCATATTAAGTCCCAATCAATCTGTAGGACATTTTTAGATATGGTATGTTTTTCTCTACTTCAGAGTATAGATAATAACATGTATATTAATAGTACATGCCACAAACAATTAAAAATCCACATGGTGTCTTGTACTTAGGCTGAAGGATGACACTTTCCATTTTCTTTGTTGTGTAGCTTTCATATCCACAGTTCAAATCATCGTGTTACTTGTAATGAATATGTTCTAGGCGTATACGGCAGCATCTAATGTGTGTTTGACTTAATTAAGAAATTTCAGAATGTAGGATTAATGGAACAAAGATGTGACCTTGTTTGACTGAGAGCGGGAGCATCACTGTGACATGTAATTTAATTTTCACCTTGTACTAAACTACTTTGTATGTAACACATCATGTTTGTCAATGTCCTCTTATTAACATGATATATCAATAATAATGAAGCATGCAACCCATTCCTTTAGAACATAGGATGCTGCAGAAACCTATGGGGTGTCATAAACTGTATTCAGTATTCAAGGCAAGGATACCATGACTAGATAATAATGCATATAATTTGGCAGGAAATGTAATGTAACAAATAAATATATTAAATCGCTTGTCTTTGTATTTGACTGTTAAGGTACAGTTTTTCTTAGAGAAAAATGTGGATTGCCATAATAATCCGGTATGCCTGGGCGACCTGGATTCAATACTCCTAGGTCACTGAAAGCATGCATAAATTTAATGTTCAAATTCATTAACTATAGTCCTACTAAGGCAGAGACCTTACCGAAGCCAAGGCATAAGCATGACAGCCAGGGAACTAGCCATACAGCAAATCTGCCATATAATCTTAGTTAAAATAAAGTCCCGAATAAGCATTTTAGGCTCCTTCTAATTTTATCTTATCAGGTGCTTTGGGTGTATAAATAAAAGGGAAGTATAGAGTCGAGTGACATGTTGGTATAAATATAATTGACTTTTACGTCTTTGCCCTGCCTGGTCCTTAAATGACTTTATCACACTCTTGGTAAAAAACATAACAACCAAAAGAAATTGCAGGCATCAGTATCATTTATTAACATTAATGTGATTGGAAATGTATATTGGGTCCCATGGTTACATTTTGTTTTTGCTTATAAAATTTACTAAGTAGAGCTGTTCAATATAATGTTCAGCATACCAAGTGTATCCCCTTCCCGCTGAGCGTTCGCATATATGCGGCCTCGTCTTTAAGGGGTTATACCAGGATGATGCCTGCAGTAGCATGCATCATGCGGTACCATTTTTTAGAGCCAGTGGTCGGTTTTCCAGGGATAACAACCGTGGCGGCTAAAACCTGCTCGGTTGTTATCATAGAGGAGTGGGGGGTGACATCCCCCCTCCTGACAACTTCCGTCGCTCTTATCGGGCCTCCCGTCCCACCGGGAGACCTGATCCACGATCCTCCTCTTCAGGCGTCTAGACAGAGACTGGCACAAAGCCGGAAATGGCTTTGTTCCAGTCTCCTGTATGTAAACACAGAAGCGACTTCACAACGTCACTTCTGGTTTACTCAGCTGCCAATGGCACCGGTTTTAAAAAAAATTACAGCATTTAGAATCGCAGATTTTGGCGATCTGAATACTTTGAAGTACAAAGGAGGGATTTGGGGTCTTTAGACCCCCGATCTCTCAATAAAGAGTACCTATCGCCACCTATTACTGTCACAAGGGATGTTTACATTCCTTCTGACAGCAATAAAAGTGATAATTTTTTTTTAAAACACAATGTAAATAAATAAATAAAAAATAAATAAATAAGGAAAACATTTCTTAAAGAGCCCCTGCCCCCCCCCCCCCCCCCGCAAGCTTGCACAGCAAAGAAAACGCATACGTAAGTCGCGCCCACATATGTAAACGGTGTTCAAATCACACATGTGAGGTATCGCCACGATCGTCAGAGTGAGAGCAATAATTCTAGCACTAGGCCTTCTCTGTAACTCTCACCTGGTAACCGTACAAAAAAAAAAAATTGTCGCCTATGGAGATTTTTAGGTACCATAGTTTCTGGCCGTTTCACAAATGTGCGCAATTTTAAAGCGTGACATGTTAGGTATCTATTTACTCAGCGTAACATCATCTTTTACATTATACAAAAAAATTGGGCTAACTTTACTGTTTATTTTTTTTTAAATACATGAAAGTGTCTTTATCCCCAAAAAGTTGCGTTTAAAATAACGCTGCACAAATACCGTGTTACATAAAATATTGCAACAATCGCCATTTTATTCTCAGATTCTCTGCTAAAAAAAATATATGCGCCATCCGTCATATTTCCCAGCGTGCATTGCTCTAAATGACGTCGCTAGGTTTCGACGTGAACGTAAATTACGTCCATCCGTATTCACGAAACGACTTACGCAAACGACGTAAAAAAATTAAAATCGACCCGGGAACGACGGCCATACTTAACATAGGATACGCCGCATATAGCAGGGGTAACTATACGCCGGAAAAAGCCTAACGCAAATGACGTAAAAAAAAACGCCTGGCGGTCGTTCGTTTCTGAATCGGCGTAACTCCTCATTTGCATATTCCTTGCGTATACACACGGAAGCGCCACCTAGCGGCCAGCGTGAGATTGCAGCCTAAGATCCGACGGTGTAAGTCACTTACACCTGTCGGATCTTAGGGATATCTATGTGTAACCTGATTCTATGAATCAGGCGCATAGATACGACAGCCGGACTCAGAGATACGCCGTCGTATCTTCTTTCTGAATCCGGGCCATTGACTGCAGTTCTACATAGTGGGGTAAAAACAAATCTAGGATTTTATTTTTCAGCTTCATTTGGAGAGTCAGTCTCAACATGTAAGCCATTCAGTTTCTGAATCCTTTTGGAGACCCCTTGTTGTTAAATGTTTGTATTTAATTATATATCTTCAAGACTGTAGCATGCAGCCTCTTGACAATGCTTTATGAGGCAACAACCAGTCATTACCATTGTAGAGAATGGGTCCTCTCTGGGTCTTGTCAATTTTTGCTTAACATATGAGCTGTGAGAAAGAAAGACACTTTATTCTCTTGCTAGCCAGGATTTGGAGCTTCCCCCAACTTGGAGAAAGACTACATCAATGTGATGCCACGTACACACGATTGGTTTGTCTGATGAAAACGGTCTGATGGACCGTTTTCATCAGACTAACCAATCGTGTGTGGGACCCAAATGTTTAATCGGTTAAAAAAATAGGAACTTGTTTTAAAATTATGGTTAACTAACCGATAGAAAAAAAACGATCGTCTGTGGGTACGTCCATTGGTTAAAAATCCAGGCATGCTCAGAATCAAGTCGACGCATGCTCGGAAGCATTGAACTTCATTTTTCTCAGCACGTCGTTGTGTTTTACGTCACCGCGTTCTGAAACAATCAGTTTTTTAACCGATAGTGTGTAGGCACTACTGATGAAAGTCAGCTTCATCGGATATCTGATAAAAAAATCCATCAGACCGTTTTCATCAGATGAACCGATCGTGTGTACAGGGCATAAGGTAGGCAGACACTTTTAATATGGAGGAATAAATAAAATCTTGCTTAGGAAAATATGAGTTTTATGTATGGCTTACAAATGTACAAGGTTTCGTTTTAGCTCCCTATATGAATAAGAATAAATACCATGCTTACATGAAGATAGCAGAAAAATATGTGGTGCTCTATAGACATAAGTGGCCCTGTTTCTCTGATTTACATATATCTGTAGTTACATTGGGCCAGATCCACAAAAGGGATACGACGGCGTATCTGCTGATACGCCGTCGTATCCCTGTTTCTAACTATGCGGCTGATTCATAGAATCAGTTACGCATAGCTAGTCCTAAGATCCGACAGGTGTAATGGACTTACACTGTCGGATCTTAGGATGCAGTACCGCAGCCCCCTGCTGGGGGCATTTCTCGTCGTAATCCAGCGTCGGGTATGCAAATTAGCACTTACGGAGATCCACAAAGCTTTTTCCCTTCGTTAAGTCGCCGTAAGTGTTAGTTTGCCGTCGCAAAGATAGGGCTACTTTTACAAAGTGTAAAGTTAGTACACCATGTAAAAGTATACCCGTCTTTCCCGCGTCGCTGTCAAATTTTTTTTTACATTTTTTTTTCCGCCGCATCTCTATTTTACACGTCGCGATTCACAAAACTCGGCGCAACGTAACTTCGTGCAAAGCACGTCGGGAAAATAGCGGCGGGAGCATGCGCAGTACGTCCGGCGCGGGAGCGCGCCTAATTTAAATGGGACTCGCCCCATTTGAATTGGCCCGCCTTGCGCCGGACTGATTTAGGATACACCGCCGCAAATTTCCAGGTAAGTGCTTTGTGGATCGGGCACTAACTTGGGCAATTTGCGGCGGTGTAACTTAAATCACAAAAGTTACGTTGCGCCCGCTGGTTGTGGATCTGGCCCATAGTTAGTAAGGTTGAATAAAGACAACCGTCCAACCAGTTTAACCTGTGTAGGTGTGTGGCTGCCGACACCACCGATTGGGGCACATCCTTATCGCCCTGACAATGGAAAAACCTCTACACAGCTTAGGGTTAAACCCCTTCTCTTCCAAACTTATCATGTGGCCCCATGTCCTCTTACACTCCCTGGGACTGAACAGTTTCGTACTTGCACAGAGATTTTGTATATTGCTATTATATCTCCTCTCAAGCATCTTTTCTCCAAGGAGAATGCATTTTGCACTTGTAGTCGTTCCTCATAAATGAGGTCCTCCAGTCCCCATAATAATTTAGTTGCCCTTCCCCTCCCCCTCCACCCTCCAGTTTGTATGGGCACCTCCCTAATGACTTACTTACCTGGTGTAGGTATCTGAGGGATAGTTTCAGGTTAATTGATTAAGTTGTCGCTTCTACCAACTGGTGCATCTTGTTACCTACACTTATTATTTTTGTGCTCTGCCCTTTCCCCTCCCTACCCTCCCCTTGTCCTTGTTTTGTTTTGTTGCTTCTACATTATTTCGATAGCTACGTAAGGAGTGATGACGGTGACAGGCGGTGTGTTGTTTCCCCTCCCTGGCACAGCTTGATCCCATGGGGGTGTCTGGGCAGGAGCGGATAGCACCTGTATCTGGTATTTTAACTACATATTTCCCAACATTCACTATCTTGCTACCGAAGTCTGTGATTTGTACTCAATTGTTTATTCCCATGTATTCTTTCAATTATTTTGGCAGACATTGTCCACATGTATCCTGTTTGTGTTTGTTTGTTTTGTGATAAAACTCAATAAAGAACATTGAAACTAATTTAAAAAAACAAGAGAACACTGGCGCTAAAAAATGGTAGTATAAATGAGAATGATTAATATTTCAGAAGGTTACCAATATCTCCTAGGAGAGTGTAAGTAGGAGAGTCCAGAGCTGCAGGAAAAAATCGTACCCGGAAGAACTAATTGAACACAGAAAAGCACTAAAACCAGCGCTCATGACTCTCAAACATGTATAAACTTAGTACAAAAAAGTGTAAAAATAAGTCCATTTATTGATTGAAATAGCATAGTGTAGGTACAATCCAAACATAAATAAAATAATAGTCCATGTAATAAATGCAAATAAAATTAGATGAATAGGATAGACTACAATATACAGTCAGCGATGGTATCATCCGAAATCCAGAGAGCACAATGGGTTAAGGTTTCAGGATTTAGAGAACAGCTCCTATGATGAAAGGAAAACACAGTACCTTAGGGCTTCGGTTCCCTAGCTGTCAGCCATCGATGGTAGAGCGGAAGGTGAAGGGATCCTCAGGCACAGACAGCGCTGGCCGGGACTGTAGCATGGCTTAGGGCTTCTGTTCCCTAGCTGTCAGCAATCGATGGCGAGGAGGAAGGTGAAGGAATCCTCAGGCGCAGACAGCGCTGGCCGGGACTGTAGCGCGGCTGGGACAGGGGAAAGACCACACACGTCTTCTCAGTTCCTCTGAGGGGACGACGTCACACGTCTGCGATGCCAGCTGTCGTCTGAGGGGACAGGTTGCCCTTCTCTGGACACTCTCCAGCTCCAGCACATCTTTTTTGAGGATTGGTGAACAGAGCTGGATGGAATAAACCAGATGCAGCTGAACCAGAGTTTTATAAAGTGGCAGAATAATAATTTTATCTCTGAAGTAAAATGTACCTGTACGTTGCTTTGAATTTGCCACGGTGCGGGCAGCGGTGTCGGTATGCGCGTGTCCCTGCCCCCGCACGCTCCGTGAGCATGCCCACGGGTCCCGCAAACTTGATGTCCGTCCGAGAGGCAGAACGGGGAGATGCCTATGTAAACATTTCCCTGTTCTGCTTAGTGACAGGACAGTGATCTACTGCTACTGTCATCGGGAGCAGTGATCACTGTCGTGTCACTTGTCAGCCCAGCCCCCCACAGTTAGAATCACTCCCTAGGACACACTTAACCCCTTCATCGCCCCCTAGTGTTTAACCCCTTCCCTGCCAGTGTCATTCACACAGTAATCAGTGCATTTTTATAGCACTAATCGCTGTATAAATAACAATGGTCGCCAAATAGTGTCAAAAGTGTCCGATGTGTCCGCCATAGTGTCGCAGTCCCAATAAAAATCGCAGGTCGCCGCTATTATTAGTAAAAAAATTATAATAAAAATGCCATAAAACTATCCCCTATTTTGTAGATGCTATAACGTTTGTGCAAACAAATCAATATACGCTTATTGCGATATTTTTTTACAAAAATATGTATAAGAATACATATCGGCTTAAACTGAGGGAAAAAAATTGGGGGGAAAAAATGTGGGATATTTATTATAGCAAAAAGTAAAAGATATTGGGGGTTATTTACTAAAGGGAAATCCACTTTGCACTACAAGTGCAGAGTGCTCTTGAAATTGCACTGAAAGTGCACTTGGAAGTGCAGTCACTGTAGACTGAGGGGGACATAAAAGGAAAATAAAATACAGCATTTTAGCTTGCACATGATTGGATAATAAAATCATTTCAGATCTACCCCTCAGATTTACAGTGACTGCACTTCCAAGTGCACTTTCAGTGCAATTTCAAGTGCACTTTGCACTTGTAGTGCAAAGTGGATTTGCCTTTCGTAAATAACCCCTATTGTGTTTTTTTTTTTCAAAATTGTCACTCTTTTTTTGTTTATAGCGCAAAAAATAAAAACCACAGTGATGCAACTTCGCACGATCGCGCAATTGTCAGTTAAAGCGACGCAGTGCCGAATCGCAAAAAGTGCTCTGGTCAGGAAGGGGGTAAGTTCTTACTGGGCTGAAATGGTTAATGCATGTTAATATTCTGGTGGCTTTGCTCAGTCTGTCTTCTACTAGGACCCGTAGATCCTTTTCCATCCTGGAAGTGCCTAGAGTTTCTCCCCCTAATGAGTAACTTGCATTTATATTTTTCCCCCCAGGTGCATTACCTTACATTTTTCAATGTTAAACTTAATTTGCCATGCATGCATTAATTTATTCAGGTCCTCGTGTAAAGTTTCTATATCCTGCTGATATTGAGCTACTTATCCCACCCTCTATATCATTTATAAATAAATTAAACAGAATTGGTCCAAGGACAGAGTCTTGGGCAACCCCACTGACCACTCCAGACCATTCTGAGTATACATTATTTATCACAACCCTTTGGACAAGCCCCGTGGCCAGTTTTCTATCCAAGAACAAACCTTATGGTCCATGCCTACAGACCTCAGCTTGTAGATTTAGAAGTTGTATAAAAAAAAATTGAATTTGGTTCCTTATTATCCCCTCAAAAAGGTTACAAACTACCGCCCTTAAACTGACAAGCATATAGGGCCAGATTCACAGAAGAGATACGACGGCGTATCTCCTGATACGCCATCGTATCTCTGTGATCCGCCCGTCCTAACTATGCGACTGATTCATAGATAGCCATAAGATCCGACAGGTGTAATTGACTTACACCGTCGGATCTTAGGATGCAATTCTAGGCCGGTCGCTAGGTGGCGATTCCATTGCGGTCGGTGTAGAATATGCAAATGACTAGTTACGGCGATCCACGAAGATCCGCGCGTTTGTCGCAATCCCGTACGTCGACGCTAGTCGTTTTTACCCGTCGCAATGTTACACCTGCTTTAACATGGCTTATCTTTAGATCAGCTATGTTAAAGTATGGCCGTCGTTCCCACGTCGAATTTCTAAAAAAATATTTTGCGTAAGACGTCCGGGAATACGAAACACCGTAACGCACGTCGCATTTCAAAAAAACTTTTGGGCGCCGTAATTTCTCGCAATGCACGTCGGGAAATTTTCTAACGGAGCATGCGCAGAACGTTCGGCGCGGGAACGCGCCTAATTTAAATGGTGCCTGCCCCATTTGAATTAGGCGGGCTTGTGCCAAGCGCATTTACGTTACACCACCGCAAGTTTACAGGTAAGAGCTTTGTGAATCGGCACTTACGCTGTAAACCTGTGGCGGTGTAACGTAAATGGGATACGTTACGCCGCCGCGGAGTAACGTAATTGTCTGTGAATCTGGCCCATAGTTCCTAGAAATATATTCCTGCCCTTTTTTTGAATATTAGTACCACGTGGGCTTTTCCAATCAGCTGGTACCAATCCTGTCAGTATGCTGTCTGCAAAGATTAGGAATAGCAGTCCGGCTATAACCTGACTGAGCTCTGTAAGCACTCTAGGGTGTAAGCCATCTGGTCCTGGTAATTTATTTATGTTGAGCTTCTCCGGCCCCTGTTAGCCACAAGGATAGATCATGTGACGTGTTACTAACAATACAGTCGTGGTTTTTCCTGTCTATATTATAATTAAAAGGTTTTAATTACAAAAATAGAAACATTTCATAACATTTACAATAAAATATCAGTTGTGACAACCATGAACCAACTTATCGTTGGCACATATTACCAACGATATATACAGAGTACCAGTGATTGCGCAGTGTATGTAAACTCTACATGTCTCATGTTTCGCGGTTACTTGATGTCCGCTTCCTCAGGAGTCATACATAGGCATAATTTGTTGAAAGGTATGTACAAGGAATATGTCACAAAACTAAAAATAAACAAATAAACATTTATATCTTTATATATACATTGTGGAAGATATATTGTTACAGTTCTATAGAAAAAGGTGCGACCATCTGCTGATATATAACCATCATCAAAAGAACATCTCACCGTGGATGCTGTGTCAGGTAAGTGGCCAAGAGCCTGGACAATGAATGGCAGCCTACAATGTCCACCAGGGAGGCCAATTCTATCCATATAGGATCTATGTCTGAGGCAGCGAGTAAACATGTTGATTCATTTCTACTCCCTCATGTTACCAGTTTGCCCTCCTTCATTAAGGATACCCCCGACCTACTCCAACATGTGGAGGGTACACATGTCCCTTCGGGCGCCCTGCTCGTTGCTATAGATATCGAGTCTCTGTACTCGAGTATCCCGCACGAGCGGGGCGTCCGGATGGCGGGTACCTTCCTCATGGAGGAGGATAGGAATCTTTGGCCCCAGAATTTGTTTATTCTGGAGTTACTTTCATTTATTTTGAGTAAAAATGTTTTTACCTTTATGGATCAATTGTACCTGCAGGCTCAGGGGGTAGCCATGGGCACATGTTGTGCACCCTCCTATGCCAACCTCTATCTTGGAGGTTGGGAGAGAGAGTTTTTTTCTGGTGAGCGATATGTGCCCTGGCTCGCTCTGATCCTGTGCTGGTATCGATTCATTGATGACCTATTGGTCATATGGACCGGTACTGAACGTGATCTGCATGACTTCATGAAAGTATTGAACATAAACGACTATAATTTAAGATTCACCTACACAGTGAATAAGACAGAGATTCCATTCTTGGATTTAAACCTTTCAATAGATCCGGACGGATATGTACAATCAGACCTATTTCGCAAGCCTAGTGCAGGGCCGCTGATAAGGCCGTTGCATAGAGGGGCCCGGCCAGCATTATAGCTCATTGCTGCATTATATAAAAAAATAAAAAATAAAGCTTGTTAAACTTCTCCCCTGCTTCTACTTGTTTTATGGAGCGGGGTTATACCATTTTCCTGGGCCCCATCAGGTCAACAGAGGGGCCCAGGTGCGCACAGAGAAGGGACTATTTCTTCATTTTCGGGAGCGGATGTATATGCAGCCACTCCACTACTCACTCAATTAGTCCCGGACGGTGGAGTTATACTATGATTCTGCTCCCGGAGCCGGCCATTCTCAGGTGCTGCTGAGATGCAAGGAGGCTGACATGAAGGAAGAGAGCGTGGCTGCAATGGACACAGTGAGTGAAGAATAAATAATTGAATCCTCACTGTGTCCTTAGAATAGAACTCAGCAGGGTATCATTAGCATTACAATAGTCTTCACAGGCAGCACAGTTATGTAAGTAGGGGCTCTATCCTGGCTCTGTGTCTCATGGCCGCTGACTTTGTTATGGCTGTGCTGTGTTACAGTCTGTTATATGTAGTACAGCCATAAGTTAACAAAGTCAGCAAACAGCCATGTCACATACAGCCATGATAGAGCCCCTGCTTACTGTGCTTCTTGTGATGATGATTGTAATGCTACTTCAGTTGGGGGGGGCAGTAAACATGTGCAGTGGAGCTGCATTTTACCCCCATCACTGCAGCAATGATCGTATATAATTTTTTTAGCCCCAGTGATTCGGCAGAAAGTAAAAAAGAGGACCTGTCATGGCTCTGCTATCACGAGGAATGTTATTCATTCACTGTGAAAGCCAAAACAAAATAAAAAAAATTAAACCTACAATGTAATTTTATTAACAAAATGCTTACGCGCAATTGCGAACGCACATGGCCCCCGCACGCACGTGTAAACAGCAACAAGCCTGCCTTTTGTTTTATAACGAGGTTAGGGGTGGGGTCAAGGGTGTGGTCGAAGGGGGCCCCGTCAGGTAGGCTGTACGGGGCCCCATGATTTCTAACAGCGGCCCTGAATACACTACTACACGCTGACAGCCTGCACCCAGAATCACTAAAGAGAAGTATGCCTTATGCGCAATATCTGCGTCTTCGCAGAAACTGCACATCAGATATAGACTATAAAAAACAATCTGATGCTTTGCGCATCAGATTGTTAGCTCGAGGATATTCAAAAACTCTTCTGAGACAAGCTTTTAACAGAGCTGAGGGAAAAACAAGAGGTGCACTACTCTATGATCCTCCACAAAAACACACACATACAAAACTGTGGGAATTGTAACCAAATTCTCTTCACATAAAACACAGCTACGGAGCTTATTTGCAAAAAAAAAAAAAAAAAATACAGAAAATTATACTCTTGCAAAATATGTCCAACATACTCCTGAGTTTATTTTCAGAAGGGCCACAACTCTAAGACAAACATTTACCTCAAGTCATTATCTACCATGCAAAGATAATAGTCCTCTCCCACTGGGAACATACCAGTGTGGAGGATGTCCACAATGTCCCCTAATAAGGGAAGGCAAGGAAATTATGCTACCTAATGGTGTGTGGCATAAATCCAAAACATATGCCAACTGCTCCACAAGGGGAGTCATATATCTAATGACATGCCTCTGTGGGGCATTTTATGTCGGCAAGACAATACGTGAGTTGAGGAAACAAATTGGTGACCATACCTACTCATCAGAAGAGGGGAAAATCATTACACCAATAACCAGACATATTGGCCTCTATCATAAGTACAATACTCAAACGATAAGTTTTTTTGTGTTGGAGGTCATACCCATGAACCCCAGAGGGGGTAATTGGGATAAAATTATCCTGCAACGTGAAACACTATGGATGGAGCGGCTTAATGCTATGACTCCCCCAGAAATAAATGAAGTCAATTCATTTAAACCTTTCCTATGATATCATTGACATAGTAATATATGGAAATATATAATGAATTGGCTCTCTATATAAATAGATCTATCTTTAATCCATCTATCCCATTCGACTGTATTTTGCTTTTTGTTTCTGTTTTCTGTCCTTTACATATTCATACTCCTTTCCATTTAGCACATATATGTCTGTGCATACCTCCTTTTTCCCCCCACTCTCTTCTGTGAATATGGAGAATATATATGGGGTTTTATTTGGCAATATGAGCAGAATTATATATGTTTAATAAAATATATATGATAATGAAAATTATTTCTATTGATTATTGTCTTAAAACAATGATTGTGTATGTAACTTTATATATAAAACATTTGTAAAATTATTATGTTTTTTGCTGCCATCTGCTGATTTTTTTCTCCTGTGATGACATGGTAACTAGCACAGTGGAAATGCAATGTGGCCGCCCTCCCACTGGGGGATCCATCACCACAATAGACATCCTACACCAGAAAAGGGCATTTTTCCCCTTTCCAAAATGGCGCCCCCAGCATCGGTGCGGATCTGTGTCATGGGCTGTGTATCCAGGCCAATTGTAGCTCACCCGGTGGATGCATGTTTCTGGTGGGGGTTTGCACTGAGGTTATTGTATCGTTAGTGCCAACTATGGTCCTTGTGGTGGAGCAATTCCATGCATCTACCGTTTTTGGGACTATGGCGCATGTGCGTACACCTATGCGCACAGGCGCACCACTGAGACAGGTCCGGTAACGTCAGACACTCTGCGTCATGGGAGTTTCCGGATGGAAATTCCAGGAGACACAACATAAAAGCATACATTGAAGGACACACACCAGCTGTGTGCTGCAGTAAGGAGACGCCTGTGTATCCCTGTCTGTCACTAGTGGTAAGTTCAAATCTATCTCACCTGGACTGTGGAAATGTTGAGGCTGTTTTACCACAGCTAATTCATATCATGGTGATTATCTACAGACTCCCCACTTCATTTAAGGCAGCCATCTGACTGAAGTGAGGACTCTTCACTTCACATGAGGCTACCTGATCGAAGCGAAAATCTGACTGGAGGATATAGAACCCCATTTTTCACACCAACTTAATCTGTATAAAGGTAATGTTTTACTTTAGTTCACTTCACCTAAATATGATATGATATCCTACTTTATACCATACACATGTATCTAGTCTTATGCTATATAAGATACATGTTTTCTTTTAATACGCACAGGTGTACACCCACACAGTTCACTAATATTTTCCAAAGGAATATATCAGATCCACCTCTGGTCACAATATATATGAAGGACTCAGGTAAAAATAAAAACTATAATAATATAATAACACTTCCGACTCAGTTGATGAAAAATAAATAACTAATATAAATAACTATAACTACCACTAATTGTTTTTTTCAGACCTCCCTGTACCCAGAGGGGCTATATATAATATACCAAGTGACATTGATTGGGCTAAAACAGACGTCTCTTTATACCGTAGAAGGTATATGTTTTGTGTATATATATATATATATATATATATATGGATAATGCTTATAATTTGCCACCTGGCCAGGTTTATGGGCCTGAGGAGAATGTGAATATACAGACATATGTCTAATTCAAATATTTTATCTAGGTTATACCTATGTTTTGGGCCATCCTGTGACTTTCTGTATCCTCCGGGGTGGGTTGTCATTCATGGTCCGGGCTCTTGGCCACTTACCTGACACAGCATCCACGGTGAGATGTTCTTTTGGTGATGGTTATATATCGGCAGATGGTCGCACCTTTTTTCTATAGAACTGTAACAATATATTTTCCACGATGTGTATATATAAAGATATTAATGTTTATTTGTTTATTTTTAGTTTCGTGACATATTCCTAGTACATACCTTTCAACAAGTTATGCGCCTATGTATGACTCCTGAGGAAGCGGAGATCAAGTAACCACGAAACATGAGACATGTAGAGTTTGCATACACTGCGCAATCACTGGTACTCTGTATATATTGTTGGTAATATGTGCCAACGATAAGTTGATTCATGGTTGGCACAACTGATATTTTATTGTAAATGTTATGAAATGTTTCTATTTTTGTAATAAAAACCTTTTAATTATAATATCGACTGTTTATCAGTTGCGACTATGATGCCATCATAGTCCACCCTAAGCCTCCCTTTTCTCTACAATAATTTAATGGGACGAAGGCATCACTTTATAATATTGATATACCTCAGCACTTTAGTATATTTTTTGTCCCTAGTGTGACATTTTATGTTTTGGTTTAGCCACCCAGGTATAACCTTTTGTATTTATTACCCCTTGGAATGCACTTGGCCATACTTTTAATTAATATATTCCTAATGCATTCCCATTTTTCCTCCATGTTCAATGTTTCAAGGATTTGGTCCCACTTAAAGAGGAAGTAAACCCTGATGGGTTTTACTTCCTCCTTATTTCCCTGCAAATGTAAAGCATAATGGGCCATTATGAATCACAATGTAGCCCATTATGTGTCACTTACCTGAAACCGAAGCCTGTAATGACACCGATGTCCCCACTAGCAGCGAGCGTCCATCTTCACCCCTCTTCCTTCCGGGGCCACAAACTCAAGCTCTGTCACTGCGTGCAGGAGCCGCCAGTCACGGCATGACCCCCCTTTTGAAATGGCATGATCGCCGTTTCTAAAATGCGCCTTCGCCGTTGTCTACAGCGCATTCGTTGTAGACATCCGAGCACACCGTGGAGGTTTAGGAGATATTTCCAGCACCGACTGCATTAATTTAACTGACAATTGCGTAGTCGTGCGACGTTGCACCACTGCGGTTTTTATTTTTTGCAGTAAATCACAGATTTCCTCCTGCTCAGATGACAACTTTAACATTTTGGAATTCTCTACAACAAAATGAAACCAAACAAATCAACGTTTTGTCTATAGATTAAGTTTTCTGATTAACTTCAAATTTCTACCTTATGTCATAGGAGGCATAGGGGATATTTTGGGCTAAGTCATGTTACTTTTTATGTTGCAACATGCTCCTGGCTCTCCCTACTTTTTACTTGAAGATAAAGATATTGGAAAGAGGAAATGTCTTTGCAGAATGCATTGTATTTCAATGGTACTCATCAGAGCTTTCATTTCATTCCTATGGCAGCTTTTTAACCTGCTGCCATAGGCCATATATAAGTATTAGTTTTCATACCACCACCATATTGCAAAAACATTTTAAATATTAGTGCCCATACCACCATATTGCAAAACTCTTTTTTCTCTCTAGTGCTTTGAGATTTTTAAATTATATTCATTTATATAGTATACAGTAGGACGGAGATGGTATGTAATATTTTGAGGGCATTAGACTGTTAAAGGTGATAGATTTAATTACAATTTTTTATATAATATTTGTTGCATTTACTTTGTTTATGAATTTTAGTAACATTATTTTATTTATGTGTTTCTTTTTTTGTATTTTTATGCGTAGGGAACTATGAGTGTTTTTCACTGTATAATCTTATATTAAATAACACATTACTTAAACATAATATAATGTATAAGTTCACAGCTAATTTAAAAAAAAACAGTATGTAAGAACAGTTCCACACATTCCCTGTTTATTATATTTATTTAATATATTTATATTAATTTACAACATTTTCATATTCTAAAGACATTGACGGCAGTAAGGCAGTGTGAATAACCTTTGATTTATCTGTTAAGCTATAAATCATATCCAATGAATTTTTAATTTTGTTTCTGAAATTTTTCACACTATTTTGAAGAAACGCAGCAGCTGTGTCAGCCATCCGTAACAAGAAAATGCTATCATCTATTAATTAGCAGTCGGAGACAAAGTTTCTACTATTGGTGACACCAGAAATGAAAAGTCTTCACATCCCTCTGCATTCATTTGGACAGTTAATTTAGTGGAAACATATATTAAGGAATGTCAAATTAAAAATCATTATTTAATTATATCATCGCTTAGAAGTGATACAAATGAGCTAATTAACAATATAAAAGTCCACATATATTTAACAGAACATTTAATGCATGATGTAAAGGGTATTTTCTGGTAATGAAAATGTTACATTAATAGTTCAGTCATAGTAGTTCAATTATCTACAGGTCTGAAAGACTGACTGTCTTTGAGATGTGACTTATGCTGTAAATGTCAAGAACACATCAACCTAAATTCTGCAGCAAGCACTAAATATGCTGAAACTTTTTGGTCTGTATTAAACTAAAAATGAAGAATCTGTAAGTCAAATGTATTAATTTATAGCAATATCCACATTATTCTACAAATACTGAAAGAAAAAAAGGTGTTCATATTTCCTATGAGATACAGTATGTATGGAATATTAAGTCATTACAATTATAAAGAGTTGGACCAACAGTTCTGTACAGAGGTCTGTAATGGGGGATAATTACTTTCTTTTACTGATAAACTTGGGTTGACTGAATCGCCAACTGGCTTTTTATAGCAATAAAAAGATTTTAGCTGAAAGATTGCCAGATTTTTTTTATTGTTTGATACCCTCCATGGATCCCCACAGTTCTTTGGGGACAGGAAGTGAAGGGAAATCTTTGCAATGGGATACAGTTGGTGGAAAAAAAATCGGACAGAGGTTATACCCCTTCCTTGCTCTATCCAAAATTAAAAAAAAGGTTGCTTATAGTTCTTTTTTAAGCAAAGGTCTTCTATGAATATGTAAGGGTTAACTTGCAGATACACCTCTTTTGTATCCCAGGTTTGTATACGTGGAAGCCATTTTGGATCTGAGCAGAGACATAGCTTAATTTCCACTGCACAGTGCAGGTTGGTAAACAGGAGGACAGAGATGCTTATAATTGCTGGATTGTTCTGTAATATGAGCATACATTACATTAAATTAAATTATGCTCTCTGTGCAGCCTCTTTGTTTTAATAACTTCAGCCCCGGAAGGATTGGCCCCCTTTCTGACCAGAGCACTTGCACCCAAACAAAATTGATGTCCTTTTTTTCCCACAAATAGAGCTTTCTGTTAGTGGTATTTGATTACCTCTGCGGTTTTTATTTTTTGTGCTATAAACAAAAAAGAGTGACAATTTTAACCACTTCCCACCCAAGGACATCATATGGCGTCCTGGACTTTCAGTGGGGATATCTGAAAGATGCCTGCAGCTAAAGGCATCATTCAGATATCCATCTCTTCAGCCGGCGATTCTGTGCACCATAATAACTATCATAGCAGCAGTTCTGCCACCTGATCGTTCTTATAGGCGACGGGAGGGGACATCCCCCCCCTCCCACTGCCATCCGGATCTTCTCCGGGCTCTCCCTTGCCATTGGAGACCTGGAGAAATGATCTGCTGGCGCCGGATGGAGGCATAGAGATGACTGGTGACCACATGGTCACCAGTGAAATAACAAATCAGATCATCACAGAGTGGAGCTGTGGATATGAGTTTAAAGAATACACAGTGCCACGTCCCGATAACTCAGATTTTGAAAAAAATATATATGGCAGATGATGGACTTTGAAGGCTTATTATATTAAAAATTGAATATTTTTTGAAAAAGACATAAAAATCATTGAAAAACATATAATTCACAAATAAGGCTGTTCCTAAGAATGCCTAAGAACACGAGAAAAATAGCATGACATAGCACATATCACCTAAGGGTACAATACATAAATAGAGGTGGAGGACTAGCAACCACTTCCTATTGGTAATAATAACACAACCCTTGTGGTTTGAAGGAAGTGAGATGTCATACGACGCTCATCCCGACATGTTGCGTGTTGAAAGAAAACGCTTCTTCAGGAGCTTTTAAAACTTTAAAAGTTCTAATAAGACTAATAATAATTTGTTATTGTTTATTTGTTGTGTTTTTGTCTATTGTAAAATTTGTGTTATTATTATTACTTTGTAGAACTCGTTTTAAAGCTCCAGAAGAAGCGTTTTCTTTTAAAGCGCAATGCAGCGTCTACAAAATAAGGGATAGATTTATGGCATTTTTATTATAATTTTTTTAATAGTACTGGCGGCAATCTGCGATTTTTAGTGTGACTGTGATATTGCGGCCGATACATTAGACACTTTTTACACTATTTTGGGACCATTGTCATTTATACTGAAAAAGTGCACGGATTACTGTGTAAATGACACTGGCATGGAAGGGGTTAAACACTGGGGGGTGATCAAGGGGTTAAGTGTGTCCTAGGGAGTGATTCTAACTGTAGGGGCATGGTCTCAACAACATGACAGAGATCACTGCTCCCGATGACAGGGATCAGTAGATCCTCTGCCTCTGCCTCCCCGTGCCATGATCGTGGGACACCATTTACACAGAAATCACTGCATTTTTAAAGCACTGATCAGTGTATAAATGTCAATGGTTCCAAAAAAGTGTAAAAAGTGTCAGATCTGTCCTCCGCAATGTCGCAGTCCCGTTAAACATCACAGATCGCAGCCATTACTAGTAAAAAAATAAATAAATAATAAAAATGCCATAAATCTATCCCCTATTTTGTAGACGCTATAACTTTTGCGCAAACCAATCAATGTACGCTTAGTGCAATCTTTTTACCCAAAAATTTAGAGGAATACATATTGGCCTAAACTGATGAATATTTTTTTTTTTTTTTTTGGTGGATATTTATTATAGCAAAAAGTAAAAAATATAGGGCCAGATTCACAAAAGAGATACGACGGCGTATCTCCTGATACGCCATTGTATCTCTGAGATACGATTGTCGTATCTATGCGTCTGATTCATAGAATCAGTTACACACAGATAGCCCTAAGATCTGACAGGTGTAATTGACTTACACCGTCGGATCTCAGGCCCCGTACACACGACCAGTTTCCTCGGCAGAATTCAGCTTCCGACCGAGTTTCTGGCTGAATTCTGCCGAGAAACCCGGCCGTGTGTACACTTTCGGCCGAGGAAGCCGACGAGGAGCTCGGCGAGGAAATAGAGAACATGTTCTCTATTTCCTCGTTGTTCTATGGGAGCTCTCGTCCCGCCGAGCTCCTCGGCGGCTTCAGTGCTGAACTGGCCGAGGAACTCGATGTGTTTGGCACGTCGAGTTCCTCGGCCGTGTGTACGAGGCTTTAGGGCCAGATTCACCAAAGAGATACAACGGCATTTCTCCTAATACGCCGTCGTATCTCTGTTTCTATCTATGCGACTGATTCATAGAATCAGTTACGCATAGATAGCCAGAAGATCCGACAGGTGTAATTGTTTTACACTGTCGGATCTTAGGATGCAGTACCGCGGCCGCCGCTGGGGGGAGTTTGCGTCGTAAACCAGCGTCGGGTATGCAAATTAGGAGTTACGGCGATCCACGAAGATTTTTCCCGTCGTTACGGCGTTGCAAGTGTTAGATTTCCGTCGCAAAGATAGTGCACCTTTAACATGGTGTAAAAGTACTCCACCATGTTAAAGTATGCCTGTCTTTCCCGCGTCGCTTTTGAATTTTTTTTAAATCTTTTATTTTTCCCGGCGTAAATCTTTTTTCACGTCGCGATTCACAAAACGTCGGCGCGTCGTAATTTCGCGCAAAGCACGTCGGGAGCATGCGCAGTACGTCCGGCGCGGGAGCGCGCCTAATTTAAATGGTACCCGCCCCATTTGAATTGGGCCGCCTTGCGCTGGACCTGTTTACGATACACCGCGGCAAATTTTCAGGTAAGTGCTTTGTGGATCGGGCACTAAATCGGAAAAATTGCGGCGGTGTAACATAAACCGGTTACGTTATGCTGCGCCCGCTCTACGTGAATCTGGCCCTTAGGCTGCAATTCTAGGCCGGCCGCTAGGTGGCGATTCCATTGTGGCCGGCGTAGAATATGCAAATGACTAGTTACGCGGATTCACAAACGTCCGCTTTGCCCGTCGCTCTAAATTCACGTTGTTTCCATAGAGATGCGTCGCGTAAAACTAAGGTTGCCCTCTAGGTGGACTAACCAATGTTAAGTATGGCCGTCGTTCCCGCGTCAAATTTTTTAATTTCACGTCGTTTGCGTAAGTCGTGCGTGAATGGCGCTGGACGTTAAACCAATGACGTCCTTGCGACGTCATTTAGCGCAATGCACGTGGGGAAATGTTAGGGACGGAGCATGCGCAGTACGTTCGGCGCGGGAACGCGCCTAATTTAAATGGTGCCCGCCCCATTTGAATTAGGCGGGCTTGCGCCGAGCGGATTTACGCTACGCCGCCGCAAGTTTACAGGTAAGTGCTTTGTGAATCAGGCACTTACGCTGTAAACTTGCGGCGGTGTAACGTATATGGGATACGTTACGCCGCCGCAGCGTAACGTAGTTCTATGTGAATCTGGCCCAATTTTTTTTTTCAAAATTGTCTTTTTTTTTGTTTATAGCGATCTATAAAAATATAAAAACTGCAGAGAGGAGAAAATACCACCAAAAGAAAGCTATATTTGTGTGAAAAATAAGGACGTAAATTTTGTTTGGGTACAACGTTGCACGACCGCGCAGTTGTCAGTTTAAGCAACGCAGTGCCGTATCGCAAAAAATGGTCTGGTCATTGAGGGGGCAAATCCTTCTGGGGCTGAAGTGGTTAAATCATTGTGGTTCTTTTAGGGCTATGTCAATGCTATCCTCATTACAGATTTGAGCTTCTCCATTTTCCTTTGCATACACATAGCTGAAGTAGATATATAATACATTTGCCTTCTCTTTGTCTTTCTCTAAATTATCTTGTAAAGGGCCTACATTCTCAGACCTGATCTTTTTACTATTACTACAAATAAGATTTTTTTTGGCTTTGTATTTAAGCTGGTCATACAAGGATCGAAATCCAACTGATTCAGCAGAAACCGCACAAATTTTGATCCATGTATTCATAGACTGTTTGTACCGAATTCAATCTACTGTTTCTTACATCCACCCTGTCAGGTTTTTCCCGATTGATCAGTGCCGCCGACTATAGCCGCCAGCACTAATCAGTGTATTCTGATAGCAGGGAAGTCTTCTCTCTGTCAGAATACAGTAATGCAGTGAGAATTATTCCCCCATTTACAGAGTGTCAGGAATCCGGTCATTTCTTTTTCCATTCAACGCACTGGATGAACAAAAAAAAATTATGGGCTGCCTTACTCTCTTATGCAACCAGTCATTCGTTTTAAAATTTTGAGTAGCTGAAACAAATTAGTGTTGCGAACCCCTTCAGTGCTGTTTATATATGCAAAAAGCATTATGGGCTCTACAATAATGGCAGAGCTTCACACGGGTTGTCCTTTTGTACATGACACAGTAATGAGCAGGGATTCACAGCAATGTGCTTGTGCATCCAAGTACCAGGACTCAAAGAAAGAAAACTACACAAATATGTCTCAAAGGGCACTGAGGAAGGATAGGTGGGCCTGTTATTATGGAGAAACATGGATCAAGGTAACAAACCAATCACAACTTGTAAGGCTACAAAGGGAATTTTATGTACAATCGCATCAGCTGGCATGCAAAATAATACCTTGCCCTACAAAAAATGGTAGCAAGAGTAGCAACATTATATCATTTGTGAACACCATGATTATAAACTTTATCTGGGGCAGCATTTTCTACCCTGAGATGTAACTGTTTATTTTCCTATAAAGATGTTCTTGAAAGCAAAGTTGTAGTTCAGGACGTATGTGTATATATGTACCGTATGTGTATATATATATATATATATATATATATATATATATATATATATATATATATATATATATACACATATACAGTGTGAACATCACAATATAGGTTCAAGTTGTCAAATTGTGACATGTGTTAGGTAAAACAGCAAAGCATTATAATCCAATGTGTAGCTGAAAAAAAAGTGGACAGTCAGCCTCATGCTGTAATCCTATCTGTACCAAAATCGATCAATTAACCTATTGACCAGATAGATACATAACAGAAAGAGTAAGAATTTGACCTCTAGAAACAAGGTCTGGACATGTTTACACAAACTACCAAACAGCAGTATATACAGTACCTCCATGAGGAAAATAAAAAAAAGGATAAAATCATTAGGAACATTTATATCATAACTGTGTTTGGTCATATATTCGAAAATTATAGCTCCTAGCTGCACAAGCCTCAATTTTCTAACTCTCTTTTCCTAGCATAGTAAGAATTAAAGGTTAGAAGAACAGAATGTTAGCTTAGTAAAATCATGAAATCAGCCCTAATTATTGTAGAGGAGTCATCAGACAATAGAAACATGTTTTGTGAAATTTGCATGTGGAGTCATGTGCAATGGCTATTGACCGCTCCATTTCATAAGTGTTGCTTATTCTCAAAAGCCAGTCTTTAAATTTTGTGGTCATTACTGAGGTTGTTTTCCAATGTAGGGGAATAAGTGATTTTGCTGCATTTAGCATGTGTTTAGTGAGAGAATGTTTGTACTTTTTCAGAGGATGGGGATTAATATGTAAGCGGCAACATTCAGGTGTAAGATGAATTCTTGTTTATTTGATGTAAGAAATCAGGTTTTAGACTTTAGACAAATAGAGCCAGATTCACAAAGGAGATACGACGGAGTATCTCAGATACTCCGTCGTATCTCTCAGAGTATCTATGCGACTGATTCATAGAATCAGTTACGCATAGATATCCCTAAGATCTGACAGGTGTAATTGTTTTACACTGTCGGATCTTAGGATGCAGTACCGCGGCCGCCGCTGGGGGGAGTTCGCAACGTAAACAAGCGTCGGGTATACAAATTAGGAGTTACGGCGATCCACTACGGATTTTCGCGTTCGCTACGTCGCCGCTAGTCTAGTTTTTCGTTTTTGGTGCCTTAACTTTACACAGCAATCGTATTGCTGTATAAAGTATGGCCGTCGTTCCCGCGTCGAAATTTAAAAATTCACGTCGTTTGCGTAAGCCGTCCGGGAATACGGAATTACGCTACGCGCGTCGCTGTTCGAAAAAATTACGTCACTTCGCGCAAACGGTTACGAAACGGTTACGAAATGGAGCATGCGCAGTAGGTCCGGCGTGGGAGTGCGCCTAATTTAAATGGCACACGCCCATTTAAATTACGCGGGCTTACGCCGGAGGCCGCTGGCGTAGTTTTCATCGCAAGTGCTTTGTGAATATCAGGCACTTGCGATGAAAACTTGCGGCGGTGTAACGTATCTAGGATACGTTACGCCGCCGCACTTCTACCTGAATCTGGCCCATAGTGCACAATATGAGAGCAATCTCACCACATGTGTATCATTGTGCCTTGAGCTTGCGCACACCTCCAACATATGTCTGAAGCTTGAGAGTACCAGCGTTTAAGTTTAACAGGAGTAGCAAACCATTGGGTTAAAATCTTGTAATAGATTTCCTAAGTCCTCAAACTCAGCGAGCATTTGTGGGCTAAAATACAGACCTTTATCTTTCGTCGTCTTTTATATCAATACAGTACTTAGCAAGGATGCCCATTGTTCCTTGAAGCTGTCTACTCTTTTGTCCGTTCCCTGCTGTAACCAGGAGTATGATAAAAAGGTGACTTATTCAACTCTTTCATCTTTGAGACTATGGGGGTTATTTACTAAAGGCAAATCCACTTTGCATTAGAAGTGCAAACTACAAGTGCAAAGTGCACTTGAAATTGTACTGAAAGTGCACTTGGAAGTGCAGTCGCTGTAGATCTGAGGGGGACATGCAAGGAAAATAAAAAACAGCATTTTAGCTTGAACATGATTGGATAAAAAAATCAACAGAGCTTCCCCTCATTTCAGATTTACCCCCTCGGATTTACAGCGAATACACTTCCAAGTGCACTTTCAGTGCAATTTCAGGTGCACTTTGCACTTGTAGTTTGCATTTCTAGTGCAAAGTGTATTTGTCTTTCGTAAATAACCCCCATAGTGATTCAAATGCCATCAAGGGTCTATTAACTAACTTTCTAGTCTGGTGGGTTGTAAGATAACTGCATATCTGTAAATAAGTCCAATATAGAAGCAACTCTGTATGACACTCCTCCATCATTGTGGTTCGGGTATTAAATATCACTGTCTTAAAACAATGAGTGTCCAAAAGAGGACTGTTAGAATTTTGATAGAAATGAGTTTGTTACCTAATCCAGGTGGAAAATCTGGATTATTTGCTAAAGGGATAAGTAGGCCAGGGGAAGACAAGATTTTGTCCCTAATGTAATTTGGTGAAAAGTCTGTAGAGTGGGGCCTATTAACGTGTGGTGAAGAAATTAATTAGGGCACCTCACCCATGGAATCCATGGTGCGAATTCTAAAGGGGTGTTGGGTAAAGAGCACTCTAAGGCAACCCGATATTTAATATCCGCATGACAATTCCAGTCTACGATTCTGGCAATATGTATAGCGTAATAATATTGTTTAGTTTGGAAGACCCATGACTCCCTTATATTTTGATTTTGTCATGAGTTAGTAGCTTATATGTATTTTTTTATGTACCCCCTACCAAATCCAGTTTGGATAATCTCCAGAAATGGGAGATGCATGCATAGCATAAAGTAAAGTAAGGTAAAATTGTAATTTTAGCAATACAGATGCTCTGCCAAACCATGAAAAATGTTTTACTGTCCATTGTTTAAGATCGTGTTCTATGGCTCATATTTACAGTGGGAAATTGCATTCAAATAGATTACTAATGTTGTATTTAATCCATACTCGCAAGTATCTTAGGGCCTTAAATTCACATTTAAATGGGTAGAATTGTTGTATTTCTATTATTTCATTAGGGGAGAGAGATATGTTTAAGGCTTCAGATTTGTGATTGAGTTTTATTTTTAAGTTAGTCAAGCTTGGAAGGCTGACAATAAGTTGGGTGTGGAAGTAGTAGGTTGTGACAAAAAGAAAAATCGATCATCAGAGTAGGCAGCCAATTTGACCACTTGACCACCAGGCACGAAAACCCCCTTAATCACCAGACCAATTTTCAGCTTTCGGTGCTCTCACATTTTGAATGACAATAACTCAGTCATACAACACTATAACCAAATGAAATTCGTGTGCTTTTTTCCCACACATAGAGCTTTCTTTTGGTGTTATTTGATCACCTCTGCGGTTTTTATTTTTTTTGCTATAAATGAAAAATAAAGAAAATTTTGTAAAAAAAAGAATTTTTCTTCATTTCTATTATAAAATTTAGCAAAAAAGTAATTTTTCTTCATACATTTGGCCTAAAATGTATACTGCTACATATCTTTGGTAAAAAAATAAAAATAAATTGGTTATTATTTAGTCTGGGTGAAAGTTATAGGGTCTACAAGCTATGGTACCAATTACTGAAAATTGATCAATTTGATCACACCTGAAGTACTGACGGCCTCTCTCGTTTCTTGAGACCCTAACATGCCAGAAAAGTACAAATACCCCCCAAATGACCCCTTTTTGGAAAGAAGACATTCCAAGATATTTAGAAAGAGGCATGGTGAGTTTTTTGAAGTTGTCATTTTTTTCCACAATTCTTTGAAAAATGAAGATTTTTTTTTCTTTTAACAAAATGTTCATATTCGCAGGTTATTTCTCACACACAGCATATGCATACCACAAATTACACCCCAAAATACATTCTGCTATTCCTCCCGAGTATGGTGATACCACATGTGTGAAAGGGTTGACTCTAGGGGCAATCAGGGGTTAAAACCTTTATTAGAAATAAGATAGGGGTACCTGACACTATAAAAACCTGGCAGCGAACCTAAAAAAATAACTGGCTACTTAGGGGGACCAGCGACTCTAATACAGCAATCAGAAAAATGATCGCTTAGTGACACTGGCGATAGGGGGTGAAAGGGTTAACTGGGGGGCGATCAAGGGGTTAATCCTTTATTAGGGGGGTAGAGGGCTACCCTGGACCTAAAGGGGCCTAAGGCTAACTGCCCTGACACTTTTTACAATCACAAATTACACTAAATGTCGTGATCAATAAATAAATGATCACTGCAATCAGTGACACTGTGACTGGGGGTGATCTGGGGGTGACTGGGGGGTGAAAAGTGTGTCTATGTGTACCTACGTGGTAGTGCACTTACTTGGATGTCTTCTCTCAAAGACTGCCTCGTGGAGCGTGACATCACTTCCTCTGCCTGTGTTTACATTACACAGGCAGAGGAGGCAGGTGATTCGCTGGAAACGATCGCGAGGGGGTGGCCAGAAACCAATGGCTGCCCCCTCACCTCGGATCGCTCCCACAGCAGAATGGACCGCCACTGGCACCGGGGGGGTCCGATAGGACCCCCGACCCGCGGGAAGGCAGGGACGTATATGTACGCCCATGTGCCCACCCGTGCCATTCTGTCGATGTATATCGTCGTGCGGCGGTCCTTAAGTGGTTAAAGGATATTTTATTATTATTTATAGCCATATTAACTTTGGCCGTGGTCCACATAGGTTTTATTTTTAGCCTTTTAAACTTATTACCCATGGGAATATACGTTGCAGTGAGTTTGCATACAGTCTTTTTGAAGAATTACCATTTCTGTTCTGTATCCATTGATGACAATATTCCCTCCCAGTATAAGTCTTGGACAGCAGCCCTCATCCTTAAAAAAATTCTCTCTTAAAGTTAAAGGATCACTAAAGGAATTTTTTTTTTTAGATAAATAGCTTCCTTTACCTTACTGCAGTCCTGGTTTCATGTCCTCATTGTTCGTATTTGCTTTGAAGTAGCTGTAATTCTGCTGTGATCTCCACACTTCCTGCTTGTCTGGCTCCTTATGAAAAAACTCATGGGAGCTTCTCACTGTGGTCTAAGCTGTGTGTCTAAAACTCCTCAGAACCAATCAGATTCATTTTAAAAACAAAACACTGCCCTGGATTTGTTTGTTTTTGTTCTGCGGGTCTCTTTACTTCACATAAACATGAAACCAGTTTAAAACCGAAAGTGAAACTAGAGGCACATTATATGATAGAATTGAATCTATGTTTAATCATTTTTAAAAGGAATCAGTTAACTTTTATGTCTCTATACCCTGTAAACAGTCATTTCATCAAAAAAATTTTTTTCCTTTAGTGACCCTTTAAGTGTTTTTATTTTTACTAACTAACATTAAATAAAATCATGTTATGGTCACTAATACCCAGATGTTCATTTATATGAATATTGGTAATAAGCTCTGCATGGTTTGAGATTATCAGGTCCAGCAGAGCATCATTCCTAGTTGGGGCCTCAATCAACTGGACCATAAAATTGTCTTGTAATAGGTTTATACATTTTTCCCCTTTAACTGTCCCAGCAGTGCCATTACTCCAGTCAGTTCCCGGGTAGTTAAAATCCCCTATTATTATCACTGTCCCAGCCCTTGCAGCCCTTTCCATCTGTGCAAGGAGCAGAGTCTCCACCTCCTCAATAACACTGGGAGGTCTATAACAAACTTCAATATTAACCTTTGTAGTACGCACACCCATGTACAGTTCCACCCATAATGCTTCAGACTCATCACCCTCTCCATAATCTAGGTCCTCTTTCATACTCATTTGAGATCACTTCTCACATAGAGACAGACACCACCACCCCTCTGTTTTACCCTGTCTTTCCGAAAGAGAGCATAGCCAGGAATAATAGCCCAGTCATGAGAGGAAAGAAGCCAAGATTCAGCAATACCAATTCGATCATAGTTCTCATCGTGCATCAGAGCTTCCAACTCACCTATTTTCCTTGGCAGACTTCTGGCATTGGTGAACAAACACTTTAATTTATTGTCACATTTTGCAAACATATGTTGCATATTTTTTTATTTTAGTATAAATAGTACCATTTACAATGATTGTTTGTGTATATATATATATATATATATATATATTTACAATTTCTTTCAGGGTGTCTGCAACGCTGTTCTCTCCTGTGTGTACCTCTCTGCATTGGCCATCGATCCTCAGCTCCTATGGGGGAAGCCCTTTTTCAGCTGCTGTTTTTGTTATGTTTTGTCAATTTCTAACAAAAATTAGGTATTTTTATAAATCTTGCTGCACTTTTGTATGAACATTACTCTCGTCAAAGCCCCACGGGCCACTTGTTTTTTTGTGTTGCTAGATTTTTGAGACTGTTCGGGTTGAAATATATGGAAGCTTCTTTTTTCTTCTAAAACTGTATTAACTAATCTTCCTACCTGATATTCCTGACTTGCCCCTCCGCCCTCCCCATGCTCACTAGCGGGAGGACCCCTTTCAAGGTTGTCAGTTCTGCCCAGTGTTGCTCCTCCAGATCTCTAATGTGAGCTTCCAGAAGAGCAACCTGCTAACATCTGTTGCAGCGGTATCCATCCTGGAGCTGTCGTTTGTGACAGGAACTATAGAATATAGTCATTATTTTCAAAAAATAAAAATATGTTATTGCTGTTTTTTTACTATATTTTAATAACTTATTGGGTCAAATATTTTTTTTTTTTCCGAGAATGCAGATTCCTATAATAGTATAGTATGTAAGGGTAATAGAAAAATTATATAATTGTATACTGTATATGCAGATTGTTAATATTTTTTGTAGTTATTAGGATGGGGAGAGGATTTGGTTTAAAACTGCATTATTCAATTTGGCTTTATTTATTCTTGCAAATCATAGACACATTATCCCTGTGTAGCGCCTCCTTACTTTCAGTATGGGCACTACGCTAAAGTTAGTGGGGAATGGGAGAGTTATTTTGCTCCCATTCACATTCCCATTTGCTAAATTCTGGGCTGCTGTCATTCCTGAACTGTCCTGTAGGTCAGTCTGCGCTCCAGGGGTGCTGATTCCACCCCTGGGCGACAGGTGGCGCTAGAGGGGTTCTGGCGGAGCCGCTTTTTCCCAGCAGCCAATTAGAGGGGTTTTCCCTCGCGGGGCCTGCTGGGGGAGAGTATATCTGTGGCAGACGCCATTTTGTGTGGTTCTTCGCGGGTTCCAGGTTCCAGGTGCAGCACCCACCTTCAGGGTGTGCGAATCCAACAGACCCCGGCGATAGCCTACCAGGCCGGGGTCACACGCTACGTGGAGCTCCATGTTCCTGAAAGGGGCCCCAGTGACTTACTGGGTTCCCAGCTCTACTGAGGAGATCCCAGGCTGGATGCCGTTCGATGGGGGGTCGGCTTGAGGAGAACCCGGAGGCAGGTTGTCCAACAGGGCTTGAACGAACCATCGGGGATCTGGTGACCGGGACATTGACAGGTACACTTCAACTGTCACCCGGTGACCCTTACTTAATCTACTGGGAGGATTCGCTCAATCCGTTCGGTTCACTTAAAGTACTAGACCTGTGGCAGAGGCCCTAGAGCCAGGCCTGTGGCAGAGGCCTGTTCCTCCCAGCAATTCAAAGTGACACTTCGGCTGCCAGGCTTGTGGCAGGAGTCTGTCCAGGGGCACTTCATCCACTCTGACTAGAGTGGCGACGAACTGTAACTACTACTACTGTGCTGTTGAGAGCAGGATTGCTCGGTTCTTATCCAGGCCTGATACTGCAAAGTTCTCTTCTGCTTCATCAACCTTTTTGCTATACCTCATGTTGATGTTGGCCATGTTGGGCCTGGAAATAAAGCATTTGAAAACCTTTATTCATTGACTGGACATTCGCTCACTACTTCGCTTACTACTCTGCTCATCAACTACACCCCTAGACAACACTGAGAGGTAACTTAATATGCCGATCCCAACAACAACCACTGGCTCCTGAGGGGGTATCGCTACACCTGCTTCCTGCTTAACCATGCATTATAGATATACCATAGCATAATCACAAACCAACATTGTCACCATGGCTCACAGATCCATACACTAGCCATAACCTTACATGGAATGAATATGTGTGTTTGTATTTTATGTTAACATCAAGCTGACTAGGAATCTGATTGCTGCCTACATCAACACAAAATGCTTCACATCTTCCTTAATAATCAATTCTAAACATGAAGTTATACATTGCTTAGGTACACTCTGGATAGAGCGCACTAAATTAATAGACTAGAAGAGTATTGAATCAAGCAGTGCCAGACTGTGAGGGCACAGAATGTCATGGATCCTCTCCCTAAGGGTGATGCATAGAATAGCACTGATGTCATCACATGGAAGATGCTTACTGCATCATTAAGACTGCCCACCAATGAGAGGTGACTGAAGGAGAAAAAGGACGCTGCTCGCTTTGTAACTCGCCTGGAAACATATTATAAAGGTAAGTAGAAAATAGGATGCATAAAATACTGTCTTGGGGGAGGGGGCAATTGGCTGTCAGGGTCAGGAGGAACCTGGAGCTGGATGATGGGATATAAAGCCCTGACCTTACACTTAGGAAATGAAAAAACAAGACAAATTTCAGTCTCATAACATACAGTACAGTCTTCCATTAACGTTTTCCATAACACAAGTAGCTCGGCTGAGACGAATAAACTTCAGGGATCAAAGTAGAAAATACCTTTCCTTCTCTATGCATTTTAAATGGGCTAAATCACAATAATAAGTCAACGAAAGCTAAGTAACAATATCAAAAGTGCCATGCAGTTACTCTCAGAATATTAACACAGATACATACTCAAGGTTTAATTTACCAACACCTCTAAAAAAATTAACACTGAAATATAAAAACTAAATTAGAATGTAATGATATCTTAATAAAGTGATGTGTTCATTGATCACAGGGGAAAACAGATAATACACTGGCAGTTAGGCAAACCAAAGGCAATTATTTTCCAGGCTCTTAATTGTACCTTAGTGACATGTTTTGGATGGAATCAGATGGTACAGTGTAATAGAGTATATCTAGGTAAGAGACAAATTTTGTTTTTAAGTGAGCCTAATGATTTGTCCTCAGAAATATAATTGTTTGCTGGTTATAGTTTCAGCTGAAATTCATTAACTACCACTTATTACTGTTTGCATTCAAATAAAATTAGTCAATATCTGTTATTTAAAAGGGAATATTCTAAACTTAAATTCAGTGACTAAAAGTGATTCTGTTTTACTATTAACGGAGCTGTGATAAAGGTTTGATTAATACCTTGGCCAGGGAAATAAAAAATAGTCAATTGGGGAATTACTTTATTTATTTTTCACTTTATTTGATCGAATTATTATCTCCAAGGCAAAAAAGGAAATAATGAACAAAGTGCCATTGAAATCTGAGTTCAGAAATAAAACTTGGGTTAAAGGACCACTAATGTGAAAAATCTGGTATTCTGGTAACTATAAGTAGTTAATACATGTATTACATGTTTGTATATAATACAAGTGTTCAGTATTTAGATTCCTATTTTCACTTTGCTATATTTATATTTTTCTCCAGGTTTCCTGCATACCAAACTGTCCAGAAAAATTGACTGTTGCTTTATCTGCTGTTAAATAGTTGTTTATTTGTCATTCACTTACATAAAGAGCCAACATTGCACTTTGGATATGTTCCGGATGCGTTTTTGCTTACAGTTCACACCACATGCAGTTCTGGTTCGTTTTTTATATGTTTCGCTGTTTTTCAGTAAAGTACGGTACGGAAAAAATGCAGCATGTTCTGCTTTTTCTGTACCGGAAACTGACTGGAACTGACTGCACTGGGCTCAACTAGGGCCATTTGAATACATGGAAAACACTATGCAGAAAAAAATGCACTGGATGTCCTCTGGAGTATACATATAAAGCCTGGCAGGGCTTTTGCTGCAGCATGAAAAGTTTTGTCACTGTTAAAGGAAGGTGAAAATAAACTCAACTAATCTACAGGGTGGGCCATTTATATGAATACACCTTAATAAAATGGGAATGGTTGGTGATATTGACTTCCTGTTTGTGGCACATTAGTATATGTGAGGGGGGAAACTTTTCAAGATGGGTGGTGACCATGGTGGCCATTGTGAAGTCGGCCATTTTGAATCCAACTTTTGTTTTTTCAATAGGAAGAGGGTCATGTGACACATCAAACTTATTTGGAATTTCACAAGAAAAACAATGGTGTGATTGGTTTTAACGTAACTTTATTCTTTCATGAGTTATTTACAAGTTTCTGACCACTTATAAAATGTGTTCAATGTGCTCTCCAGTGACATGCGGCGAGTGCTACGCGGTGGGCTCTTGCTGAATGAAGCTAGGACAGCTACTGGTGTTTCTTCATTAGTGACAGATTTCATGTGTCCACATTTTGGCAAATCCAACACTGAACCAGTTTGAAGAAACTTAGCAAGCAGTTTGCTAACTGTAGCATGGGAGATGGGTCTTCTGCTGCAATGACCCGGTTACTGGGTTCACCAGACATCAACACAATTTCTATCCGCTCCCCATGTGTTAACCTCGGCGACATGTCAAATGGCTGTAAACAAAGAAACTGGTAAATAACTCATGAAAGCATAAAGTTACGTTAAAACCAAGCACACCATTGTTTTTCTTGTGAAATTCCGAATACGTTTGATGTGTCACATGACCCTCTTCCTATTGAAAAAACAAAAGTTGGATTCAAAATGGCCGACTTCAAAATGGCCACCATGGTCACCACCCATCTTGAAATGTTTCCCCCCTCACATATACTAATGTGCCACAAACAGGAAGTTAATATCACCAACCATTCCCATTTTATTAAGGTGTATCCATATAAATGGCCCACCCTGTACTGGCATGATCAACAGGCAATCCAACTGAACAGTGGGGTAGTCATTGTTTTTGTCTGACTTTGCCAGAAAAACCCCCATGAACTCCATGGTATTTTAACCCTGTTTATCCAAACCTATTCTAACAGCTGTTAACTTTAATATGGATAGTTGGCATACCATCATGTATAATATAAATGACCCATTCAGGTTTTATTAAAAAATACTTTCAGCTCATTTCATTATTATTGATATTATTATTTTTTTTTATTTTTTTTTTATTATTACTATTATTATACAGGATTTATATATCACTCTCAGAGCTGGTTCACACAGGGGCAGCACGACTTAACGAGCGACTCGGCAAGGTGATCTGCCCACGACTTCAGAGGCGACTCTGCTGTATTGAAGTCAATGCAAGTCGCCCTGAAGTCGTCCCAAAGTAGTACAGGAACCTTTTTCTAAGTCGGATCGTACTTGGTTCCATAGTACAGAACGGAGCGTGGCTTGTTAGGCGGCTAAGTCGCCTGACGAGTCGCGTCTGTGTGAACAGTTTGTGCAGCGCTTTCTGGCTTGAACAGTGCAATGCTATGATTACTCTTTATTTCAATATTAATTACATATTTTGCATGACTTTAGTTGTGTAATAAACATAGAAAAAATTAAAGTGTTTGTTAACCCAAAGAATAAATATACAGATCCTGGTCCCTTAAAGCAGGTTACACAGCACAGTGTAAACAATAGCTTCTGTTGTTATGGTATATGGTAAGAAAATGTTTGCTATGGACCACTGGCAATGAAGACGACAACTAAAGTTTATTAAACCGAATTAAGCAAGGTTTATTAGACACATGAGAGTGGAAATAAACACATATGCACAATAGCATTGGTATGCTTCTACAAATGTGAAAAAGTGTAATTCTTTGAGCATTTGATGGTAAAAATCGGACTGGGGCCTAATGAGTGGCATGAACTGAGACAAAAAGAGTATGACCACTATGAGGCCTGATATACTAAGAAGATAGATAATGATGAAAAGGTAAAAGAAGGATAACAGAGCAGTTGACTTTGGGGGATATCTTCATCACACCACCATGAAAAAGGTACATAATAAAAATGTTTCAAATTTAGTTTTTCAGCAACCCTATAGCAAGGGGACCACTGTTGTTTTATCAATATTAATAAAGACTGTAAATATATGGTTTTCGCAAAAGAATTTGGTGTTTTCTATTCAGCACGTACCATGTATTGGTATTATTGTGTTGACATACAGATTTTATATTAGCAACATTCTGTGAGCTTTGACCATGTAACTATTCTCCATTTGGTTGTCTATGTTTCAAGGAAGTGGTGATGCTGTAATCCATGTAGTTTAAACACAATCACATGTGCAATATATAGGTTTCTAATCAATTCTCCCTGAACTCATACGGGGGGTCATTTGGCCACCTTACTATTTCAATACAACACGAAACTGTGTGAAAAATCTTACTTTTTTTTTTAAAAGTTATAAAAAATAAAATGATCCCAAAGGAATGTATGCATTAAAAAAAAAGTAATTCACCAAATTTTACTTGTGATTTGATTCTGCATGGTCAATTCCATGCTTCATTTCTGTTATACCAAACCTGTCGTAAGCATATTTTAACCACAATATTAAATGTATCCTTGTACCAAATTCCAATTTTTTTCCAATGAAATATTCGAACAAGAAAAGATAGTTCACATGTAATAATTCAATAGAAATTCGTTTTATTTCAAGCCAATATGTTGTATAGGAACTCCCCTGCCTGACAACGTGTCACGTATCAGATGTTATCTGATGTATCAGATGTTATCAGAACTGTGTATACTGCACAAAGTGAACGAGACGTATGTAGGTGAAGTAAGTAATAATTTATTAAGAAACGTGAATAATATATAAATGCAACCACCTCCAATATCACATGGTGCACAACAAACCAATATTAGACAAGACCCAAAAATAACAATAATCAGATGAAGGGAATAGCAGAATTGTAGTCTCAGCCAGGCCAGGGTCATAACAGGAGATCAGCAGATAAGGGACAAGGAGCAAGACGGACAGGGAGAGGGTGGACGGGATCAGACAGCAGGGCAGGGATCCAGGGATACAGGACTGACAGGAACAGGTACGAAATAGATTTGGGATAAGAGTTAGAGTCAGGTTCAGGATACAGGAAGCAGGTTCAGGATCAAAGCTAACAGGTCAGGGCACAAGACGAAACCAAGGCAGGGTGTGTGTGAACTTGCCAGGTTTTGTTTACCCTTACCTGCTATCAGGTTCATGTGATGCTTGACTGCAGGAGGAGATATCTGCTCCATACTGTCAGGCCCAAAGATCACATAACACCAGCAGGCAAAGGCTCACCTGACAGTTCCAAACTGCCAGGAGACACCTGCTGGTGGACATCAGTACTGAACGCCAAATATCAGATAGTATTCACGTCGTGAAAAACGGTCGTGTGTAGGCTTTACCGACGGGAAAAAAACGTGCATGCTCAGAAGTAAGTTATGAGACGGGAGCGCTCGTTCTGGTAAAACTAGCGTTCGTCACGCTGTAACAGACTGAAAAGCACGAAGGCTGAAAAGCGCAAATTGTCTCTCACCAAACTTTTACTAACACAAAATCAGCAAAAGCAGCCCAAAGGGTGGCACCATCCGAATGGAACTTCTCCTTTATAGTGCCGTCGTACGTGTTGTACGTCATTGCGCTTTGCTTGAGCATTTTTTTTTTCACAATCGTGTGTATGCAAGGCAGGCTTGACAAGAATCACGTCGAGAAAAACGTCGTTTTTTTCCATGACATTAAAAATGGTCGTGTGTACGTGGCTTCAGAAGCTATTAAAAACCCATTGTACCATTAAAAATCACCTAAAGCAACCTTGATTTCACCTTCCCTATTGAATGCAATACATTTTGCCAAAAATAGCAGTTTTCACCAAAGCAACATTTCTTGATTTCACTAACAGCTATTTTTTGTTGAATAAGGCCAAGTGAATTACTAATACCTCTAGGCTGTTTAAGTTGTTTAACCACTTCAATACCGGGCACTTTCCCCCTTTTTGCCGAGACCAATTTTCATCTTTCGGTGCTGTTGCCTTTTGAATGACAATTGCACGGTCTTGCATCACTGTACCCAAACAAAATGTTTCCTCCCCCCCCGCAAATAGAGCTTTCTTTTGGTTGTATTTGATCACCACTGGGGTTTTTATTTTTTGCGCTACAAATAACAAAATACAATTTTTTTTCAAAATACATTTTTTTTTTGTTTCTATTACAACACTTTGTAAATAAGTATTTTTTCTCCTACACTAATGGGCACTGATGGTTACTGATGAGGCGGCACTGATGAGGTGGCACTGATGATGAGGTACTTAGATGCAGCACTGATGAGCACTGCTAGGTGGCACTGATAAGCAGCACTGATGGGCACTGATAGGTGGCACTGATATGTAGCACTGATGGGCACTGATAGCTGCCACTAATGGGCTCTGATAGGTGGCACTGGTTAGCACTGATTGGCACTGATAGGCAGTACTGATAGATGACACTGTTAGGCAGCACTGATCAGGATGCGCTGGCAGGCATCACTGATGGGCACTGAGCACCATCCCTATTGGGCATTGATTGGCATGTCTAGTGGTCCTGGGTGGGTATCCCTGGTGGTTCTGGGTGGGGCTGCACTGATAATCAATCAGCGCAGACCCCCCTGTCAGGAGAGCAGCTACTCGGCTCTCCTCTACTTCCATCTGTCAGTGACAATAAACAGCACTTCCTATTTACACAGTGATCGACTGTGATTGGACACAGCTGATCACATAGTAAAGAGCCTACATCAGAGGCTCTTTACCAAGATCAGAGATGCAGTGTGTCAGAATGACACACCACACCACTGATATACCACACTTTGCAAATAAATAATCTTTCTATATAAATTTAGGCCAAAATTTATTCCGCTTTTTTTGGTGAATATAACCCAAATCAGTGTTTATTATTTAGTCTGTAGGAATATTATAGAGTCCATTATGGTATGTAGCGCTACCCCCTCAGGAGCCGCTGGTTGTTTTTGGGATCGGCATATTAAGTTACCTCTCAGTGTTGTCTAGGGGTGTAGTTGATGAGTAGAGTAGTAGCGAAGCAGTGAGCGAATGTCCAATCAATGAATAAAGGTTTTCAAATGCTTTATTTCCAGGCCCAACATGGCCAACATCCACATGAGGTATAGCAAAAAGGTTGATGAAGCAAAATAAAACTTTGCAGTATCAGGCCTGGATATGAACCGAGCAATCCTGCTCTCAGTAGTACAGTAGTAATGGATACAGTCCGTCGCCAATCTAGCCAGAGGGGGTGAAGTGCCCCTGGACAGACTTCTGCCACAAGCCTGGCAGCCGAAGCGTCACTTTAGGTTGCTGGGAGGAACAGGCCTCTGCCACAGGCCTGGCTCTAGGGTCTCTGCCACAGGCCTAGTACTTGGATGAGCTAAATGGATTGAGAGAATCCTCCCAGTAGATTAAATTAGGGTCACCGGGTGACAGTTGAAGTGTACCTGTCAATGTCCCGGTCACCAGATCCCCGATGGTTTGTTCAAGCCCTGTTGGACAACCTGCCTCCGGATTCTCCTCAAGCCGACCCCCTATTGAAGGGCATCCAGCCTGGGATCTCCTCAGTAGAGCTGGGAACCCAGTAAGTCACTGGGGCCCCTTTCAGGAACATGGAGCTCCGCGTAGCGTGTGACCCCGGCCTGGTAGGCCATCGCCGGGGTCCGTTGGATTCGCACACCCTGAAGGTGGGTGCTGCACCTGGAACCTGGAACCCGCGAAGAACCACACAAAATGGCGTCTGCCACAGATATACTCACCCCCAGCATGCCCCGCGAGGGAAAATTCCTCCAATTGGCTGCTGGGGAAAAGCGGCTCTGCCAGAACCCCTCTAGCGCCAACTGTCGCCCAGGGATGGGATCACATCCCTGGAGCGCAGACTGACCTACAGGACAGTTCAGGAATGACAGCAGCCCTAATTTAGCAAATTGTGAATGGGAGCAAAATAACTCTCCCATTCCCCACTAACTTTAGCATAGTGCCCATACTGAAAGTAAGGGGGCGCTACAGGTATATACTGTATATATATTTTAAATATATATATATATATATATATATATATATATATATATATATATATATACAGTAAAACATTGGATTGAGAGTAACTTGGTTTGAGGGTATTTTGCAAGATAAGCAAAATTGTTGTATACATTTTGTCTTAATAAACAAGCGATGTCTTGATATAGCATCATGTCACAACCAGCAAAATCCAGCAGGAGCTACAGTGTATTAAAGATAATAGAGAGGCCTCTAAGTGTGGCAATATGGTTAACTTTAATAAAGGTACAACATTTAGCAACTCACATGGTTGATGATTAAAAGAGGCACATCTAAGTATGCAGGTATCCAGGGTAAAGCTGTCCACATAGACCATTCTCCAGACTGCTATCGACATCATTGCTGTGCTCCACGAGAGCGTCAAGCCTCGCTTTTAGCTCTACTGCAGGGTAGTCTTCCTGGTCATGATTGCAGACTGACAGCGGTGTTCATGTGGAGGATAGTATTCAGTATTGGTGTTCCCTCCTCTCCCTTGCAGCCACGGTTATCTAGAAGAGAAGAGACAATCATGTGACTGGACAGGAACACCCTGAGAATAGGTAGGTATACACTTCTTTTATCTACTAGGTGGTTGATATAGGTGATAAAAGGGGAGTGGGAGCAGTTTTAAGATTAGATTAGTTTTAGCCCAAAAGTCTACTTTAATGTTTGTTGTAAAATGAAAAATAGCTAAAAATGACATGCTGTTAGAGAGAGAGCTTCTTCTCCCTACACATTGGTAGTAACAACAACCAGCTCTGGGTGGAAGTATTTTTCTAACAGCCAATCACTGAAGTGAACTTAACATATTAGGAAAGCCAGTATACTTTATTCTGTTATTGAGGGAACAGCTATATTCAATATTTCCTTTGATCACAATTATCTGCAAAAAGGTACACCAAAGCCTTGTGTAGCCACTGAGGGAGAGATAGAGACCGTTCACTTTGCAAGGAAAGTCGAACTTTCCAAAGTAATTTTCTCCAGAGCTGAATGAATGAGGTGAGGTTCTGCTGACTTCCGTCATCCAACCATGTGCAAACAAAAATTATGTTTTTCCATTTCCTTGCACATGATTTAGGACACGTTGGGGGTTATTTACGAAAGGCAAATCCACTTTGCACTACAAGTGCCCTGCAAATGCACTTGGAAGTGCAGTTGCTGTAGATCTGAGGGGGACATGCAAGGAAAATAAAAATCAGCATTTTAGCTTGCACATGATTTGATGATAAAATCAGCAGAGCTTCCCCTCATTTCAGAGCTTCCCCTCAGATCTACAGTGACTGCACTTACAAGTGCACTTTTAGGTGCACTTGCAGTGCACTTGTTGTGTAAAGTAGATTTTCCTTTAGTAAATAACCCCCTTTGTAAAGGTGTCCACACGCACTAAGCTCTTAAGAAAATTCCCTTGCAAAGTGCAACTTTCCTTGCAAAGGAAGTGGCCTATTTTACTTTAGTAAATCAGCATCACTCTTTCTGTTAGGGCATGGGGAGGGGGGTTGAATGTGTATTTGTTTAACATCCCTGGGAAAGATTCAGACGTCTTCAAAGATAAAGATGTTAAAGTTATATTACCACATCATTTCTTTATTTGAAGTGCTCCAGTTCAACTATGCTAGCTCATTTGTCATTTTTGCAAGCAATTTTTCTATGCGTGCATATTGTGCTTCTGTTCTAAAATAGTTTGTTTTATTGTCACTGATTCCTCTTTTTTTTAATAAAGAAAGTGCTTGTCATATTTTGTTATGTTGTGTTTTCATTGCAAAATACAGTCTATTTAAAATAAAATAAGCTCTATAAGAAAATCGGGCCAGTGGCATTTTATGAAACCACAACCTCATTACTCATGTTTTCCTAAACTTACATCTGAGCTTTCTCTTGCAGTGTAAGTGATATCTGTATGGGTCATGCCATCCACAATATTTTAAGACAAGGTTCTGTTTATTTATGCAAGTGCAAATTGTTCTTGTTCTGTTGTGTTTCAGATCTGCAATGAATGTGACTGATGCATTGTTGATGGCTGTCCAAAGTGCATAGGGCACCTACCATTCTGATACAAGGATATACGTTTCTCAACACTGGGCATGTGCTGGTCAGAAAAAGCACTAACATCTAAGTAATGTCAATTTCTTCACTAATAAAACATATTCAAAACAGTCCTGTATTGCCTTAGGTGCAAATTGTAGAAGTTTAACAGCTCTCCAAGTTAAATACTACAAAGAAAAAAAATAAAACTAGCACCTAGATGAAATAAAATAAAGTGTTTAGCACTTCTGTCTGTCACTTTACTAAAATGTTGCTACATGTTTCTAGACAAATATGTCTTTTCTCAAGTGACAATCACAATTCAGGCTAATGGTTTTCTGGCTTGCAAATGACTGCTTGTAGTGTTCAATCTGCATTGTAACCCAGAATGCTATTACATTTTATTTTAACCTCTTCATGCTGTTAAAGGTTTGTGCTTTTATACTTGTCTTACGCTATTTTTAGAATTGTATGCAAACATGCGGTACTGTCTCTTCTTTCTGCTGAAGTCATATATGTATGTATTAATGAAGTACAAATTGCAGTACTATACACTCTATTGTAATCTATATAGCTATTGCATATATATTAGGGCTGTGCAAATTAACTTTTAATTAATCGATTAATCTTAAATTTTTTTGATCGATCAAAATATTTTTGATCGATTAAAATTCTTTTGATTAGTACTCACCTCTCCGCCCGCTTTTGGGCCTTCAGGGAGCTCTGTCGGAGATCCGGTGACGTCACAGACACCAGCGGGGCTTGCCGTGTCCATCTGAAGGGCTCCTTTGCTGTGCTTCCATATCTGCATGCTGGCGGGACCTCACTATCTGCCACACGCAAGGGCTGTTACACTTCCCTCCATAACTTTCCTCTATCAACCTGGGATTCTACAGCCATCCACTGGGAGTTGTGATAGTTCCCTTCATGGGACATCTACATGCCGACGGGCTGATGTTAACCCCTCCTCATCTGGATTCAGCAGTGGTATCGTTGTACACATTTTTATACCAGTATCATACTTAGCTACATGTTTTTATGACTGCTTTTGCTCCCGTTTGGTATTACTCGCAACATTTTTACAGTTTATGTAGCTACATCAATTTTATCTCCAGTGCAATATTTATTTGGTTACCTACTTGAAGACTATAAAAGTTTTAATGCTATTCCCATTGAGCGTTGCCTTTGTGTTTTTGGTATCCTGCTATCCATTTTTCTAGTGGTTGGTAGCTGCACTGGGAATCAGTCTGCAAGGAGATCAGCTGAAAGTAGTTGGATCTGTATGTGCGTTATAATTAATCGAAATTAGTCGATTAATCGATTTAAAAAAAATGATTAATCGAACAGAAAAATGTTGATCAGTAACAGCCCTAATATATATATATATATATATATATATATATATATATATATATATATATATATATATATATATATATATATATATATATATATATATATATATATATATATATATGTGTGTGTGTATATATATATATATATATATATCAATTGTCTAATCCCTTTAATTAGCTAGTCTATCAGAGTATGCTAGGCCTAATGATATAATGTTAGCTATGAAGACAGACACATTTGCTTAGTAAACAATGTTACATTTATTTCCCAAGAAAATAGGAAAATTACAAACTAAACAGTAGGGCCCAGATTCGCAAAGCACTTGCATCGTCGTATCTGTGCGCCGTGCCCACAAAACTAGATACGCCTGAAAATAGGCTTCATCCAACCGACGTAACTTGCCTACACCGGGGTAGAGTGGGCGGTGTAAAAATAAATAAATTAAATAAATACGTTTTTTCTTTTTAAAGCACCCAATTTCTCAGTTTTTGCATGCAGAAGCGAACGCATACGCAAGTTGCGACCGCAAAGGTAAACAGTGTTCAAACCACACATGTGAGGTATCAGCGTGATCGTTAGAGCGAGAGCAATAATTCTAGTACAAGACCGCCTTTGTAACTCTAAACTGGTAACTTGTAGAAATCGCCTATGAAGATTTTCAAGTACCGTAGTTTGTCGCTATTCCATGAATGTGCACAATTTTAAAGCATAACACGGGTGGGCTGTGTAATATGCAGGGGGCTGGGTGATGTGTAGGGGGGCTGTGAAATATTCAGGGGGAGCTGTGTAATGTAAACAGGTCCAGAGGTACAGGGGCTGTGTAATCTAAAGGGGTCCAGAAGTGTGGGAGCTGTGTAATGTAAAGGGGCCTACATTATTATCTTCATTCATTAGCAGGTAAATTCGGCCCTCAATGCATTCATATACATTAAATTTGGCCCTTAAAGAGGAAGTAAACCCCCCCAAAAAAACAGAAAAAAGAAAACCCTACATGAGAAAGGCATAATGAGCTAGTATGCATAGCATACAAGCTCATTATGTGGCACTTACCTGAAATCGAAGCCCCCAAAGTGTTCCTCGTTCCCCTCTGCCGCCGCTGCCATGTCCTCTCTGTGCTTCTTCCGGGTATCGCTGCTCCGGCGCTGTGACTGGCCAGAGCGGCGATGATGTCACTCCCGCACATGCGCGCGGGACCGGCATAATTCCGTCACGATCCCATTCATAAAGCCGGGATGCTCACTGCCATGCGCGCCGTAGACAACGGTGCAATGTTTTCTGCAAATATCTCCTTAACCATGTAGGTTAAGGAAATATTTCTTGCACCTACAGGTAAGCCTAATGCCCCGTACACAGGATCACTTTTTGTGATGAAAAAAAATGACATTTTTAAATGCTTCAATTTTTTATGTCATTTTTTTAAATGTCATTTTTTGTGTCGTAAAAAATGATCGTGTGTGGGCAAAAACGACGTTTTAAACCCGCACATGCCCAGAAGCAAGTTATGAGACGGGAGGTAAAACTACCATTCATAATGGAGTAAGCACATTCATCACGCTGTAACAGACAAAAAAGCACGAATCGTCTTTTACTAACAAGTAACCAGCTAAAAGCAGCCTCAAGGCGAATAGAACTTCCTCTTTAGAGTGCCGTCACTTTGTTCATAATTTTTCAAAAACGATGGTGTGTAGGCAACATCATTTTTAATGATGAAGTTGGAAAAATTTAGTTTTTTTTCATGATGAAAAATTAATTTTTTTTCCAAGACAAAAAGTGATCGTGTGTACGGGGCATTAATCTAGGCTTACCTGTAGGTGCAAGTTGTCAAAGTGGGTTTACAACCAATTTAAGTGGAAAAAGGTTGCTGACCCCTGACCTAGGGCATAGAAGGTATCTTTCAGAAACCAAAAACTGCAAACCTTTCACTGCACAAAAGAATCAACACATTATTATGAAGTATATACATTGGGCCAGATTCACGTAGCCCGGGCGCTGCGTAACTTAACCGATTTAGGTTACACGGCCGCAAATTTTCTGGCTAAATGCCCGATCCACAAAGCACTTACCTGGAAATTTGCGGCGTTGTATCCTAAATCCGTCCGGCGCAAGGCGGGCCAATTCAAATGGGGCGGGTACCATTTAAATCGCGATTTGTGAATCGCGACGTGAAAAAAAGACTTGCGCCGGGGAAAAAAAAAAATTCAAAAGCGACGCGGGAAAGACGGGTATACTTTTACATGGTGTACTAATTTTACACTTTGTAAAAGGTGCCCTATCTTTGCGACGGCAAACTAACACTTTCGGCGACGTAACGACGGGAAAAAGTTTTGTGGATCGCCGTAACTGCTAATTTGCATACCCGACGCTGGTTTACAACGCGAACTCCCCCCAGCGGCGGCCGTGGTACTGCATCCTAAGATTCGACAGTGTAAAACTATTACACCTGTCGGATCTTAGGGATATCTATGCGTAACTGATTCTATGAATCAGTCGCATAGATAGAAACAGGGATACGACGGCATATCAGTAGATACGCCGTCGTATCCCTTTTGTGAATCTGGCCCATTGTTTCTGCTTGTTTCTTGATATAGTTACTGAACATCTTACACAAAGATGTGTATATTGTCTATAGCATTTATTTGCACAATGACATTGTTTTATTTAATAGTCTGGGAGGAATATAATATATATCTTTAGAGATAATTACATTTTCAACACTTACCATGATATATGCAGGTTTAAAAAAATTGCTTAGAGGACTGCATAGAAATGTATGCATTTGGAGAAGACAATGGGTGGTTTGGTTTGTTGAAATAAAACTGAATAGCAGGAAGACATGCAGACTAGAGCAATGAGTATACATACTTTATATTGAATTTCCACTCTAATATCATGGATCATGTACTGAATGCAATGTAAACACTTTGTACTGTCAGTTTCCTTCAGCTTTTGGAGCATAGCTTTGACAGAATAGAGTGTTTATTATCCTGATCCTGAACATTAAGCAGATTTTAAAGTATGTTTGTAGCACAGCTGATGAGCTAATTAGGTGTTATGTCAGTTATAAAAAAAGGCAGAATAATAAGATTAATGGGTTAAATTTAGGATGTTTTAAAACAAAGCCGGATTTGAAAAGGTTAGAAAAGTCCTACAGAAATTATAGATGACATTTCTGTAAACTTCATCCCTTTTTTATTGTTAAATTTCGATCTTTGCTTCTTTTCACCTTGAGCCATATATATATATATATATATATATATATATATATATATATATATACACACACACACACGCATTATATTTCTTTCTCTAGTTTCCATAACATGTAACTGAGTTTGAATTCATGATTCTTTTTCATAGATTTGAATATAGACATTCATGTCTATACCTCTTTCACGTTCAAATGTATACACTGAGCAGACATTCTAGGCCTCAGCCTTATCTTAGGGGGAAAAAAAAATATTGGTTGGAAAAATACAATACAGAAAATTGAGAACAGACACACATACATAATTATCAATTTTTGTTTGGTAGAATGATGATCCTCTGATTTTTATGGGTACATTTATTCCTAGACTTTCTTACTCCTATTCTCCTTTATATTTTGACCAATAGATATAGCATGTACTAAAGAATGGTAAAGTTTTCCTTTAAATAAATTTATAGTATTTTCTGTAAATATTATCTTTCTGTATTAAGGTCAGGACTATAAAATGAATTTAGTAGAGCTAAAGATGACTAAATAAAGTTTATGCATTTGGATTGTACCACATGTGGCCAGCTTTAAAGCCTTACCTTTAGTATTATGCAGTTTTACAGGTTCCTCTCCTGTACTGTAACAGGCACTTTTTTTTATTAGATCAATTGATTGCTAAAAGCAAGAGCATTTAAATATCACTTACCTCGTTTTTCCTTTCGACCTCCAAAATACAGTAATCAAGGTTTGAAAATGACATTTCCTGTCTCTCCTTTTCTTGCTTTCCACCAGCATCTGAGCCGTTTTGCATGGTGGAAAGCAGAATGTGCTCACCCCCTCCCTATGACTACAGTCCTGCGTGAAGATGCTCTCTTATCCCTCACAGGCATGGAGGCTAAGCCTAATGGGAACTGTAGTTCCCATTAGGCCGTGATGTAGCAAGAATGAATGCGCACTGCAAACCAGGAAGTCAGTGAGAATAATGATTCGGGAGTGATGGAGGTGAATAAAACAGCTCGATTTCAACAGGTATCAAACTAGTTATAATGCAAAACATTACTTTTTACTTTATCAGCTACTGTCAGACTTTAATTTAAGAGGAAAATATTTTTGTCTTTACAACCCCTTTAATAAAGGGGGCAGAGCCCTGGAATCACCCTTCTCATTGCCAACATCACCGACACTGGCCCCAGTAGACAGGTACTTCCTGCCCGGATTGCATCACTATTTGATCTTGACAGCTGCTACTTCTCCCATGCAACTGAGGATGCGACTGCTTGAAGTTACAGCTCCCAGAGCAGTGTATGATGTCCACGGTGTCCTTACCTGCTGTATATCCCGCTTGGCTTCCTGTGGCTCTTATATTCCATCATGATTGCAGTAACAGTGTTAATTCCCACTTGCTGAACAACACGTTTTTAACATGTAAGTGTGCAATTTTAATAAACTTGTTGTGCATATGGTTTTACTAACTCCAGCACCCTTGCTCTTTCTTTTGCATACTGCCTTTGGAGATCCTTCCCAGATCTTAGCTGAGAAGATGCAGGAGTTGTCTGAATCTTTATTACCTCCATCCACCACCTCCCCCATCATTTCATCTTCTATACACTATGGACTCGTTTCTACTCAAGGAGAGTTGAGTAAGCTGTACACACTCCAGTACGCAATACTATTCTTCACAAAGCTGGAGAACTATAAAGCCCTGTACACAAGATCGGTTTGTCTGATGAAAACAAATAGAACATGTTTTAAAATTCTCCTATGGATAAAAAAACGATAGAAAAAAACAATCGTCTGTGTGGAAGTCCATCGGTCAAAAATCCATGCATGCTCAGAATCAAGTCGACGCATGCTCGAAAGCATTGAACTTAATTTTTCTCAGCACGTCATCGTTTTTTTACGTCACCGTGTTGGACACAGTCGGATTTTTGACTGATGGTGTGTAGGCAAGACTGATGAAAGTCAGCTTCATCAGATATCTGACAAAAAAATCCATTGGATTAGATTCCATTAGATATCCAATCGTGTGTGTACAGGGCTTTAAGGGTCCTGAAGCTTGGTGGCTTGACCTGTTTTATAATGCATGTTCTTCACCCTTCTCAAAATACTATGTTTGTACTGCTGAACACTTGGCTTTTCTGCATCAACGGTGCATGAAGAAGTAAGTTGTATTTGGGAGGTGGTTATGTACAATTTGTTTGTCTTAAAAAAAAAAAAAACGACAGATAGAAAAAAGGGGAATACAAACAAAATTGCAATGGATAGCAGAAGCGTAATGAGAAAACAGCTAAAATGTTAAAGATTCGCTCTACCAGTGAATTATGTCCCCCTACCTGTATTCCAGTCAACTTTATAGAATATTGTGCATAATTAGTTCTAATTAAAATTTGATATGATTTGTAAACAACTATATTTCTTTTTTTTATGTTCTGGATCTAATTTATCTGATGGAATAATAACTAGTTGCCCCACCTCTCATAGACATATTATCGATTTGGTTTTGGTTTTGGTTTATTTATTTAATTAAAATTGCTTTACTGTTGTTGGCCAAATGAAAGTTTATAGTATAAGATAACCAGGTACAAATTATTTATCATTTTGTATACATTGTGCACGGTAAACATGCATTTTGCTATCTTTCCTGGAAACCCCAGTATGATTCGCTGAAATCAATATGCAGACTCTAATGTTTTTTCCAGCGTGTTACACTGCATTGAATAAAGAGGAGGTCTGCTCGCAGAACTATAGCACTTATCAAAGATTTCCCACAGAAAACTTGGAGCAAAATCAGTGTTGCAAAATGTTCCAGATTTATCAAAGGCAACAGCCACATAGCTTTCAAACAGATGTTTTTCCTTTGATGAATGTTCTGCTGAGTTTAAAGTCTGTTTTTTTTTTTTTCAGCTAGTAGCCTTCAAAAAAGTATACTGTGTAAGTTTCAGCAAGCAACAGTAGGAACATTTTAACGATTACATTGTGAAATGCTTAAAATGCATTTAATTAACTGCCCATATCTAAGAATAATGGTAATACTCACAGCTACATAATATTTCACAGTTTTGATATGTGAGCGTTTACTTAATAGCTCTGCAAAAATTATTTTTTTTTTCTAATAAATACTATTTTTTATTATTTATATATTTATAGTAAAAAAAATGAAAAAAGTGTATAGCTAATACTATTGCAATTTCAATTGGATATTTTCCCATATTTAGCCTAAATTTGAGGACTTCTAAAATATGTGTATGTTTTGGCATTACATCTAATTACGAAAAGCTCAAAACTAAGGAAAAAAAAATTAAAATCACTTATTTTATAAGAGTTACAATCTCAGGATATTCAAAGCACAGTAACTTGCAAAACATCCTCCATCTGCTTCTACTTCTTCAATTTTTTTTATTTAATTTTTTTTATTTTTAAGTTCAACATTTTTATTATTTCCAAAAATCATACATGACATAACAAGGCAGCCGTAAGCAAAGTGACAACGGTACAAGATCATAGTACATATCGCAATAAGGTTAGAGTAAGCTACCCCTCGTGTAAGTCTGCTAGCGACAGTGCCTGTTGAACAATACCTGGTAGGCTTTATGCCCCGTGGACCCCTGGGAGTGAGTCCAGTCCCAAACCCCCCTGCACCCCCAATGGGTACTAACTGTGCTAGGAGGAAGAGAACAGACCCCCACCCACCGGCCCCCCTGATGGCGCATCTTCTGCCAGAGGTACCGGTGGATATCCAGACAAGCCAGAAAGTCCGGAAGCCGGGGATCGGCGTAGTGGAACAGCAAGCAGGATCTGGAGCCAGAAGGAATGTCAGCCAAGCAAGTCTTTGCCAGGAATGCAGGAGATAGTCTCTGTGATGTTGACCAAGATGAAGGCAGAGATCATCTGGACTGGACGGCTTAAGTAGGCAGACTGACGAGCAGGAAATCATCAACAAGTGAGTCACTGTGGAGAGATAGGAGCTGGAAATAAGCCAACAGCTGAGCTGCCAGTTCGGAGAAGTAAGGGCTGAGCTCAGCCCTGACAGTACCATATCCTGGAGGACATTAGCAGTGACAAGGAGAAGCAGTGCATAGATAGTATCGATGCAGTGGCAATTCAGATTTGCGTTGCCAGAATAAGTGGTGTGCCACCACCTACCCATCCATCCACTGCTTTTCGAGTCCCCCTTGCGCTCCGGGTCTGCAGCAGCACTAGTACTCCCCTTTCATTAGCTCACTACTCAAAGACAGCCTGTACCACCCCAGTCCTCCTTACATCTTCCCCACTCCACACAGGAGTCCTCCTCTGGCTTCTCAAGTTCTACCTTCTTCCAACTACTGTGCTAATCCCTTGTCCTCCTCATTCAATCTTGCACATTTATTGTCTCCAGACCCTCCTGAACTAATGCAGCTGGGTCTGGTCTTACCCACTTTGTCACAAAAACCTACAAAACTGTCAGTCAAGAAAATGTGTAGTTTATGTGAACTTGTACAGAAGGGGAAGGAATTCATCAAACCAGTGTGACCATATGTGGTCACTTCCCCTTCCCTTGCCCAGATTCCTTCTCATATCTCTCTTAAGGTAATGTATATGTTGTGATACCAACTGCTGGTATCCTACAAAAGCAGGTGTGACCAGATCTGTGTAGCTTCACTGAGGAAACTGGACTCAAATAAGATGTACAGTAACAAGAACACAGCAGGTAAAAAAAAGTATGTGTAAGTATGCATGCAAGCTTTTTGAGGGCAGGGGCTATTGTAAATGTGCAATACATAAAGCACTGCATAAAGGAGGTGCAAAAGACAGCAGGAAAGATGGGTAAATAAGAGGGCCAGAGCAAGTACAAACAGTAGGAACAAAATAACAGATTCAAGGCAGATGAGTCAAGATGACAAATACAAAGTACAGGTACTGTACAGAAGCATTATTGTATACAATCCTTAAGAAACACAGGAAAATGAACAGAGAGCGCATCGGTATCGTGAAAGATCCTCAATAAAAATTGCATTTTTGAAATGTCTTGTAATCACAACAGCACTTGGTATAAATGTATCAAGTGTCAAATCTTCCATAAAGAAACAAAACCATTGAATACTCCCAGCCACCATACACACTGCCACAATCATGTATCCTGACTTAAGCCCCATACACTCGATCAGTTTTCCTGCAGTTTTTTCTCTTCAGGTTTACCAAAACCATCTAATATGAGGTCAAACCTTAAGAGTTTCAATTCGTATGCAATCAGGCAGGCCCTTGCACTACATGGTTTTGGTAAATCTGAAGAGAAAAACCTGCAGGAAAACTGATAGTGTGTATGGGGCTTTACACATTTCGAAATAGAACCCTTTCCTTTAGAGCAAACTCTCCCACACAGGGAATACCCTTAAAAATCCCAACTTGCCTCAGTAAGCCATCCTCTTCTGTTTACTATAAGATAATAATAAAGTGATATAATATCAAATCAAAAGCCCCTTGCACATATAAAACATACTGTATGCATATAAAATATACAAACTGTACATAGGCAAAAAACATATTGATAAATGTATTATAACTAAATCCTTTTAAGTTTTTACAATAGAATACTGTAATATTAAAATGAATTACAATGAATTACATACCATTCCCATTTTAATTCACACTTTGGCTAGTGTAAACTAAGATACAATTTATTATAAAAATTATATTAAAAACATTATTTAATTGAAAATACACTTAACATGACATAATCGGTAAGAGGCTATAGATCAGTTTCACTAAATACATTTTCCCATTAGTATGTATCCAGATAATAACTAGATGGTATTACCTACCTGAAATGTGTGATTTTGGCCAAGTACGCTTCCACCAACTCTGCTATCTTTCACAGCATCCATGGTGGTGACAGTAGCTTGTCCAAGCAACATGATTGGACCAGAATGCAGTATCAGAGAGGAACTGCTTAGACCCACCCCTCACTGCCCCACTCTCCTCCTCTCCTCCATTACATAGCTGAGCTACAGCGTTGCTCAATAAAGGCAGAAGCCACAGCATAATCAAGGAGACCTTCATCAACAACTGGAAGAAGATTGCTATCACACTCCCCTGTTCCACAATTCAGTGCTAGGTCTCTCTGTCTGTGTAGCCACCATCTTCAAGCCAATTGCAGTGGGGGAAGGGTATTAAGGGGAAGAAGGAGAGAAGAAGGAGAGAAGAAGGGAAATTAATTAAGGTCTCCATTTAGATCTGGGCCCTGAGCATCTATCCAAACTGACCAGATAGTGTCAAAATTTTAGAGACAATTTCTACTTTGATAGGTCAATTTGTATAAAGGTATTTGTGGCAGCTCTCCAGTTGTTCAAAGTGGCTTGGGAGTTTCCAATGCAAGAGGATTACCTGCTTTCAATTGCACATGTCTACTGACCAGCACATCTTTCAGCACACCCAGAAGGAGAATTGATGGCTCCGGTTGCAGAAAAATAACACAAATGTCATTGAAAGCATAAACCACTGACTCCCAGAAGGCACGAATTAGGGCACATGACCATTTCTGCACACTAAAAAACAGGGCTTGGAAGTTTCCAAAGCAAGAGGATTACCTGCTGGATTGCAGTTTTACATGTCTACTGACCAGCCAAAATCCACTCACCGGCTGCAAAGGGGGGTCCTGTGCAAAGTGCAAAAGGTGCTCACAACCCCTCAAAATTTCTGCGGGGTCAAGGAGTGAGCTGAGCTGCTTCCTCCCGACCGAGGTAATCCACCGGAATGTTACTTGAACTGTTGGGAACCCAATAAAAAGTAGTAAAAAATAAAAAATTAAGGGGGAAACAAGGAAAATTGGATGTAGAACTGGATATGTCCATTCAGTGAAGAAGGAGGATAAAAGTTAACAACTGGTAAGTATCTGTTGCAGACAGGTTCCCCGATGTCCCTAAATGGAAGGGAACTGTGCGTGCCGTATTGGCCTTGAGAGTCTTCTGGTACATCTAACCAGGGGTATTATCTTATTATCCCGTCTTCAGGGTGTTCTTAGGCCCCCTGTGCAGACAGCCTTTGCGGAAACGGGCACAACAGGTGCAACATAAGGCGTCGAGTACCAAGGATTAAAATAGATGGTGTAATGCTCACAAAAGTAAGTCTGATCCTGGGGCCCAGTGTGTGGTAAACATTGACAGTGGGTGCTCGCATATCAAGCTCTCGGTTTCCGGTCATGGGGCAGTGAGTCCAGCCAAGCAAAAGCCTCTCTGGGGGAGGTGAAGAAGCGAGTTGTCTTTCCATCCTGGACACGTAGGCAGGCTGAAAACAGGACACTGTAGCGGATGTTGCGGACCCTCAGTGCAGCCTTCACGTGATCAAACGATTTCCTGAATTTCTGCATTTCTACTGAATAATCAGGGGAAATCATTAATTTGTTGTTCTGATGCCTCAGAGCCCCCACTATCCTGGATGCACGGAGGATCTCATCTCTGTCCAAGAAATTGAGGAGTCTTAGAATGAATGTTCAAGGGGGGCACCTGGGGGGCCAGGTTTGGGTGGAATCCTATGCGCGCTTTCCACCGCATAGTGGAGAAGGTTATATAGCATGTCTTCCACATAACACGTGGGATTATTGCCCTCAGAGTCCTCCGCCATGCCAACTATACGTAGGTTGTTGCATCTATTTCTGTTCTCGGCGTCTTCTGCTCTATACTCCAGGGCCTTAACCTTAGTTTGAAGCGAGTAAAGTGCCGCACTGTGTTCCGCAACTGTATCCTCTGCATTGCTGACCCTCTGTTCCGTTTCTGCCACCCTAGATCTAAGCTTATCAATATCCTGTCTCAAAAGGCCCACATACATTTGTACAGCTTCTATTTTAGCAGTGAGTGTGGATTGGCAGGTAGCTATGGCCCCCATGACCTCTGCTAGCCAGGGGGGTCTTGCTTCTCCAGCCTCCATTGGGCCTGTCTGTGATGCCCTGTTCTTTCTGCGAGTGACCCGAGGGGCTGTTGGGGGGGGGGCTGGTGGTGGATGAGGGGTCTCTAGGAGGGGAGGGAATTTAATTTTTTTCCCCTTACCGGCTGTTCCTCTGTGACCACGTTGGAGGCCTTGTGCACCCCAGGCCCTGTGTGATGTGCCTCATGAGGGCTACCAGAGCAGAAGAGGAGGAGATGGCCAACAGATGCCGAGGATCAGAGAAAGGTCAGACAGGTGGTTCCTTGGGCCGTTAGCGTCCGGGCCCTCCCTGCCTCCCTCCGAAATTGAGGCCGCTGCTCCATTTGAGTCCTAGTGCGTTCCGTGTGGGGAAGAAGGGGGGGCTGGAGTGGGAGGAGAGGAGGTGGCTGGCAGCCGATGGGGGCCAGAATGAAGCCCGCTTGGTGTTTCCTTAGGTTATCTACGTCCGTGGCTCCCTACACCAGAGGTGCACCAGTTTCGTGTTGGGACCTGGACGGGAGGAGAAGGGAAGGATACCTGCCGCTGTGGAGTGAATTGGAGCTCACCGGCTGGTTCCCCGGACTGCCTGTGCACCGGGCAGTGTCTGCCTGCAGTTGGGGAAAGGTTGCGTGCCGGGGGTTTCAGATGGCTGCTAAGATCCCGGCGGAGCCTCAGAGGAAAGCACCCGCTCACAGCGCCATCTTGGACATTCCCCCCGCCAATCAGACAAGGTTTATGCAGAGTATAAATGTGATGCAGGCCTCCCAGCAAAAAACTGGAAGTGCTAAAAACTGGGAAGAACAAATGATTGCAACCAAGTTTAAAGCGTAACTCCACTTTTGTTGAGAACATTCCCCTCTGGGTGATCTATGTACATTGCAAGGACAATAACAATTGTTGTTGCAGATTCCTACCTATTGTTATTCTGAAGAAATCCATGTGTGTTTGTCTGTGACTCTGTTCTTAATGGGTCTAATGGGAGTGGTTTCATAATTAATTGTCAGGTGTACAGCTGGAAAGCACCAATGAGGACATCTGCTGTGCCTGCATCCCTTTAGACACACTCCTATTGAAAGTATCCCTTACATTTTTGTTGCAGGGGATGCCTGAAATCTGACTTGTATCTTAGGCAATCAAACAAGCAGGAAATTATGTTTCTGGGGAGTGGTCAGTACACCAACTGTGTACAGAACAACTCCATGTAGCCATAATGCAATGCATTCTCAAAAAATTACAATGGCTGCAGATTGAAAAGGAAAGGTAATTTTAATAACATTCAATTACAATATGATTAGTGTTGCAATTATATGCGCTATATTGTTTTTTCTTTATTTGTTATTTTTTTCTCCATGAAAGTGGAGTTACCCTTTAACAGTAATTCAGGACACAGATTCCAGGATCAACTCAAAGGGGACCCAGCGGTATCAGTAGGAATACCAAAATAGAGCCCAAACAATGGACTCTTATAACTCTAGTCATGCAACAATACCCTGAGGATTACCCAGTGGTGAAACCACAACAGGATACAGCCAGGTGTCAGCTTCCTCAGGTGAGGAGAAGAAAACCCACTGTTCCACTTGTAATATGACCGTGAAATTTGTCTAGGTCCCTCATTATCAGACCAATTTTAGTGTGGACATGGTTGATCTTAGTTGTTAGTGTAACCAGCCAGCTATTGCTTGCATCAGTGTGGAAAAGTTAGGGTAGTCTGAGGAGGCAGGCTCTAACCCTTCTGTCTACAAGACCATGCTGCTTGTAATGGCAGAGTGATCTCCTGCCAAATCCAGAGCGCCAACTGGATCACTGTTGTGGTGGGTCAGACCAGAACTTCTGCCTCTGGTCATATCCATAAGAGTTAGGGAGAGCCAGGTCATGTTAGGGCCCCTGGCACCATTTTTGACATGCCCCCATAAAGGTTTTTCTTAATAATCTCTGTATCTTGAGTGACTTTGGGGCAGAGTGGGAAAAGTAAAAGGATGGTAAATACAGTACAGAAAGTTTGCTGCATCCACTGCAAAACTATGCAACTTTCCACCCAAAAATTTTCAGTTCCACCTTCAAACTCATCAGAGAGATAGTTATAGTTACCAGTTTTTATCTAATGAAAGATGATATCATATGTATAGCAGGCTATAATCTACAAGCAAAGCAGACAGAGATGAAGATGAGATGAAGAAAAACTGAATTAAATTCAAACTATAAGATCAAATTTACAAAGACAAATGTAGCAGACTACTTATCATTTAAGGGCAGAACACATTACAGCTTACAAAGAGTAAAATAGGAGCAGATTGGAATTCAATGGAACCTAAGCTTCTCAAATGCCTGTATTTCAATCCAGTGCCAATAATTGAAAAAGGATAGAGGATTAGGGGTACTATATTGGTGACAACAGCACAGCTGTGTAACAACTCAAGTAAATTGCTTTCTTGCTGCTTTATATGAGAATTATTTATGCTGTATTTGTGTCAGCATGATGGCATATTGTTAATAACATTGAGGAAGCAGTAACACAGTGTGATACAATAACAGTAGAGTTGTGTGAGTGCCACAATTCAGCAAATGTTTTCAGGACCTTAAACTTGTGTATTTTGTTTAAACAACTTTGATAACAAACACATGCACCCTACTGTGTTGCTGAGGCTCCTGCTATCAAACAATGTATGGTAATTTGCTTTTGGATGCTAAGAAATATTGGGATTTCTTGAATTCCTTTTGTTTGACACAGATAGATTGAGACATTAAAAATGCTGTTACACAAAATGTCATATATTGGCTTATGACTACACACCAATATGTGGTGATAATAAAACAAGATGAGAAATATTTAACTGGAGCATAATAAACTAATGTATGTGTTAAAGATACTGATGGCAGTATAAATGAAAGGATCTTGACCTAACCTGGCGTGTCACTAGTTCAATTTTGTTTTTCTTTTGCAGCTTAGCTGTAACTAGCTTGCACATTGTTTAGATTTTTTATGATCGGTGGGTCTCACCATACAGTGCCTTGAAAAAGTATTTATACCCCTTGTCGGGTCTCGGCAATACAGATAAAATTATTTTGGTCTGGTATGAATATTAAGGGCAACCCAGAACCAAAATTAAAAAAATTATGTGGGGGTCCCCCCAAAATCCATGCCAGGCCCTTCAGGTCTGGTATGGATATTAAGGGGAGCCCTGCGTCAAATAAAAAAAAATGGAGTAGGGTCCCCCCAAAATCCATACCAGACCTAAAGGGTCTAGTATGGATTTTAAGGGGAACCCTGTGCCAAAATGTAAAAAAGAAATGCTGAAGGGGTCCCCTCCAAAAATCCATACCAGACCCTTATCTGAGCATGCAACCTGGCAGGCCGCAGGAAAAGAGGAGGTGATGAGAGAGCACCCCCCCCTCCTGAACCGTACCAGGCCACATGCCCTCAACATGGGGGGATGAGTGCTTTGGGGCAGTGAGGGCTTTGCGCCTCCCACCCCAAAGGGGTCTGCGGGCAGGGGGCTTATCGGAATCTGGAAGTCCCTTTAACAAGGGGACCCCCAGATATCGCCCCCTATGTGAATTGGTAACAGGTACAGTGTACCCCTACCATTTCACAAAAAAAGTGTCAATTTTTTTTTTAAAGACAGGAGACACTTCGGGACAAGTCCTTTATTAAAAAATAAAAAATAAAAATGTTCAGCGATGTCCATTCATCTTCTATTCCGCTGCTGATTGACCAAAAAAAAAAAAAGACCAGCTCCGCTTCCATGGAAGGCTCCGCCTAGTGATGCTTCTACTGCCGGTAACAGCTGTTATGTAGCTGAGGGCGGGGCCATCTGGTGACATATATACATGATCCCGCCCCCTCTGACGCCACAGGGGCTTCGCTGTGTACACCTTACAAATTCACAAGGGGGGCCGGGATCTGGGGTCTTCCAGATTCCGATAAGCACCCTGCCCGCAGACCCTCACAACCACCGGACAAGAGTTGTGGGGATGAGACCCTTGGGGGCAAGATGCTTTGGGTTGGGGGGTGCAAAGCCCCCCCTGCCCCAAAGCACCCATCCCTCATGTTGAGGGCATGTGGCCTGGTACGGTTCAGGAGGGGGGCGCTCTCTCGTCCCCACTCTTTTCCTGTAGCCTGCCATGATGCGTTCTCGGATAAGGGCCTGGTATAGATTTTGGGGGGACCCCCACGCAATTTAAAAAAAAATTGGTTGGGGGTTCCCCTTAATATTAATAAATATAGCAAGTGATCTCGCGCAGGTGATGTGTTATCACTAAAACACCAGATTCACGTAGCTCTTACGCCGACGTATGTGTAGATACGCCGCGTAAGTGCACAGATGCGCCCTCGTATCTATGCGCCGGATTCTTAAAACAAGATACGCCTGAATTTTGGCTTCATCCGACCGACGTAAGTTTCCCACGCCGTCGGAGCCTGGGCGCATATTTACGCTGGCCGCAAGGGGCGCTTCCATTGATTTACGCGTCAAATATGCAAATGACCGAGATACGCCGATTCACGAACGTACTTGCGCCCGTCGCAGTAGTATACGCTGTTTACATAAGGCGTACGTCCGGCGTAAAGTTATTCCACCTATAGGAGGCGCATCCCATGCAAAGGTATGGACATCGTTTACGTAAGTCGTACGTGAATGGGGCTGGGCATAGGTTACGTTTAAGGCATTGGCATTGAACCGTCGTATCTTAGGGACTAAATTCGACGTGATTCTGTGCATGCGTGCGCATGCGCCGTTCGTTCGGCCCTTCATTTGCATGGTGTCACGGTTAATTTAAATGTATCACGCCCACTACCTTCCTACTTTGAATTAGGCGGGCTTACGCTGGCCAATTTACGTTACGCTGGCGCAAGGTAGGGAGCGAGTGCTTTGTGAATACTCAGCTTGCCTCTCAGAGTTACGTCGGCGTAGCGCATATGAGATGCACTACGCCGGTAGAAAGATGCGCCAAGCTACGTGAATCTGGCCCTAAATAATCAAAATCACCAAAAAATGTGTTATTTGAGTAAAGTTCAAAAATATGAAATATATAAAAGTCCATAAAAGTGAAAAAATATAATTAAATCTTCAAGAAAAAGTCTGAGACAATATTCAAAATTGCATCTAAAAGTATCAGAAAACATGAATCTGACGGTATTAGTCCATAAAATACTCCACGGAGCGTCTGCGATATAAATTCCTTAATATCAAATAGAGATAATCTCACAGAACTCTCACCTCATATATACAGTATGAAGAAACTTTGAGGTGAAACTTATGAAACATATGAGGTGAGAGATATTGGATATTATGGAATTTATATCTCATGCCGCGTACACACGATAATTTTTCAGCATGAAAAAAAACTTCAGCGTGTCCAAAAAATGAACTTCATCATTAAAACGATGTTGCCTATACACTATCGTTTTTAAAAAAATTATCTAGCAAAGCGCCGTGACAACACGTACGACGGCACTACAGGGAGTGCAGAATTATTAGGCAAATGAGTATTTTTACCACATCATCCTCTTTATGCATGTTGTCTTACTCCAAGCTGTATAGGCTCGAAAGCCTACTACCAATTAAGCATATTAGGTGATGTGCATCTCTGTAATGAGAAGGTGTGTGGTCTAATGACATCAACACCCTATATCAGGTGTGCATAATTATTAGTCAACTTCCTTTGCTTTGGCAAAATGGGTCAAAAGAAGGAATTGACAGGCTCAGAAAAGTCAAAAATAGTGAGATATCTTGCAGAGGGATGCAGCACTCTTAAAATTGCAAAGCTTCTGAAGCGTGATCATCGAACAATCAAGCGTTTCATTCAAAATAGTCAACAGGGTCGCAAGAAGCGTGTGGAAAAACCAAGGCGCAAAATAACTGCCCATGAACTGAGAAAAGTCAAGCGTGCAGCTGCCAAGATGCTACTTGCCACCCGTTTGGCCATATTTCAGAGCTGCAACATCACTGGAGTGCCCAAAAGCACAAGGTGTGCAATACTCAGAGACATGGCCAAGGTAAGAAAGGCTGAAAGACGACCACCACTGAACAAGACACACAAGCTGAAACGTCAAGACTGGGCCAAGAAATATCTCAAGACTGATTTTTCTAAGGTTTTATGGACTGATGAAATGAGAGTGAGTCTTGATGGGCCAGATGGATGGGCCCGTGGCTGGATTGGTATAGGGCAGAGAGCTCCAGTCCGACTCAGACGCCAGCAAGGTGGAGGTGGAGTACTGGTTTGAGCTGGTATCATCAAAGATGAGCTTGTGGGGCCTTTTCGGGTTGAGGATGGAGTCAAGCTCAACTCCCAGTCCTACTGCCAGTTTCTGGAAGACACCTTCTTCAAGCAGTGGTACAGGAAGAAGTCTGCATCCTTCAAGAAAAACATGATTTTCATGCAGGACAATGCTCCATCACACGCGTCCAAGTACTGCACAGCGTGGCTGGCAAGAAAGGGTATAAAAGAAGAAAAACTAATGACATGGCCTCCTTGTTCACCTGATCTGAACCCCATTGAGATCAAAAAGTAAGGACAAAGTGCGCCAATCTGAGTGCAGTAAGCCCAAATTTAATAACTGAAATAAAATAAATATACATATACAAAATGCCTACTCACAAACAAGAAGTAGATGGTAGGCAAAAAGACCAGAATGGGGAGATGTAGGCGATCAACAAGTGGATATGTGCCTGGAATCCTGCAGTGGTCTTGACTGGCGGGCATCCAGAGTGTAGACTGTAGCAGACCATTGGAAATCGGTGTCGGGGGACAGGAACACCGGAGAGCCACAGAGGATGCGGCGTGCGCTTCACCGTGGAGCGCAGCGTGCCGTCGTCGCGCCGGAAGTGACGTGCAGGTCCGGGCCGGCCAATAGGATTACGCGTTTCACAGCGTCAGCTGTTTCATCAGATCCATCTGTGTTTGTTGATGAGATTGAAACTAACGATACTGAACATGGTGAATTGGATGGTGTTGAAGAGCCTCAAACTGTCTTACCAGAAGTTATTGAACACCATAACATTGGACTTCTGAAGTTCAACAAGGAATCTGGAAAAGCAATTCTGCCTGATGCATTAAGAACAGAAATAATAAAGCTGGGTTCAAAGTATTTCCAGAACAGTGAGGGGCCTTTCCTACCAACGAGTAACTGCTCAATGAACAAAACTTGGTTCAAGAGGAAATTGGGAAATGGTCGTGGTGAGGAAGTGACCCGCTGGTCTATTCCCCTTTTAAAAAGTCTGCATTTTGTATCTGTTGTCTTCTCTATTCCCGGTCAGACCATCAATCCTCATTGGAGCAGGAAAGTGGATTCAGCCAATGGAAAGCACCTGAAAGGATTAGTGTTCATGAAAATGCTAAGAATCATCAAGAGTGCTTTGCACAGTGGAAAGAAATGGAAAGAAATTTAGCTGAAAACAGAGGAGTTATTGACATGGAACTTCAGTCACAGATTGAGAAGGAAAAGCAGAAGTGGCGTGATATCTTGAGGAGAATCCTTCATTGCATAACATTTCTTGCGACTCAGAACCTGGCTTTGCGAGGACATAGGGAGTCACTTCAGCTGGATGATGACTCCAACGTGGGAAATTTCCTTGGCCTGCTGAAACTACTGCCCATCTTTGACCCTGTCATGAAAGAACACCTCAGTCATGTGGAAAGTCATCCTGGATACACGTCTTATCTTTCACCAGGTGTTCAGAATGAATTCATTCACATGATGGCATCTACTGTTCGCCAGAGTTTACTGACAAGTATTCATAAGGCCAAGTACTATGGTATCATGTTTGATTCTACTCCTGATCAGGCACACCGTGAGCAGATGTCAGAAGTAGTGAGGTACGTGGAGGTTGATTTTGAGAGCAAAACTGTCCGTGTTAGAGAGTCCTTCCTTGGATTTATACAGATAAGCCAGAAGGATGCTGAGAGCTTGGTTGAAGACATCTTGAAACAGCTAGAGAAGGATGGAATGGAGCTACAGGATTGTCGGTCACAGTGCTATGACAATGCCGCTGTGATGGCTGGACACAAAAGTGGTGTTCATCAACAAATAAGTGAGAAAAACAACCTGGCAGTGTTTGTGAATTGCAACAATCACTCACTCAACTTGGTGGGTGTACATGCAGCCAAGCAGGATACAATGATGGTCACATTTTTTGGTATAATCAAAGCTCTCTATGTGTTCTTCTTTCGATCAACACAACGCTGGGAAAAACTCAAAAACGCTGTGCCTATGGTTGTTAAGTCAGAGTCTGAAACAAGGTGGAGTGCAAGGACAGAAGCAGTGAAGCCTGTCAACAACTACTTTGAGGAGATAGTACAAGTTCTCCAAGACATGACAGACAATGAAAACGAGACCAGTGAAACAAGAAGTGATGCAAGACAGCTGTGTAACCGCATTTTGAGTTACGATTTTCTGACTTTTCTAGGATTTTGGAACAAAGTACTCATTCGCATTGACCCTATATGAAGAAATTTTGGATTGCAGAATGTTGCTATTAAGTCGTGCCAACATGAAAATATCAAGACCTAATGAGCTTCTCGAATGTATTGTTCAATATGGAGATAAGAGTGTCCTCCCCAATCTTCGCATTACTATTCAGATAATGCTAACTATTGCAGTTTCCATCGCCAGCTTTGAGAGATCATTTAGCAAGTTAAAACGAATACTTTCATATTTGAGAGCCTCCATGGGTCAAGACAGACTCTGTGATCTTGCTCTGCTGGGTGTAGAAAGAGAAGAAACAGAAAAAAATGACTTTGAGCAGATCATAGACCAGTTTGCGTCAGTGAAAGCAAGGAAGGTGCAGTTGTAATTTGTATGTAGTGCCAATCCATAATTTGTTAAAGGGGTTGTAAAGGAAAACATTTTTTTTCATAATAAGCATCCTTTACCTGCAGACATTCCTCTTTTCACTTCCTTATTGTTCGTTTTTGCTCAGAAGTTGCTCTATTTCTTCTCTGTTCTGTTCACTTCCTGCTTGTCTGATTGTTACTCACCACCGTGAAGGGAGGCTTTACTGCGGTGGTCAGTGATGTGCTCGCCCCCTCCTGGGAACTACATCTGTGCGGCAGGACTCTCTCTACGTGTTAGAGACTTCAGGGAGGTGTGAATTACTGGGCGTGCCGCAATGCATACTGGGAAATGTAGTTCTTACATGAACAAGCGCCGCAAACCAGGATGTGAATGAGAGAATAGAAACTAGAACGCCGGAGGTGATATAGATGAAGGAATTTAATAGGTATTTACTTGTTTTTTAACAGAATCATTACACGATTCTGTCTGTCTACCTTGCAGACATAAATTTCAAGCAAAAAAACTTTTATTGGAAGATTAAAGAGTTTGACTTGTAGATTTGTCAGCTGTTTTTTTTTTGTTAAGGTTATCTAAAAGATGGGTTTCAAATGTTTTGACAAGGGGCGCAGTTTCAGTGCTTGCCATAGGCACCATTTTCACTAGATACGCCTCTGCCTGGCCAGAACACCTTCTTCCACATATTTGCTGTGTTACCCACATGGCTTCCCACAAACTGCAAATGGGACTTATTATGGATTTCTTTCAACAATGGCTTTCTTCTTGCCACTCTTCCATAAAGGCCAGATTTGTGGAGTGCACAACTAATAGTTGTCCTGTGGACAGATTCTACCACCTTAACTGTGGATCTCTGCAGCTCCTCCAGAGTTTCTATGGGCCTCTTGGCTGCTTCTCCAATTAATGCTCTCCTTGCCAGCCTGTCAAATTAGGTGAATGGCCATGTCTTGGTAGGGTTGCAGTTGTGCCATTCTCTTTCCATTTTCGAATGATGAATTGAACAGTGCTCCGTGAGATGTTCAAAGCTTTTTTAATCCTGCTTTAAACTTCTCCACAACTTTATCTGTGACCTGTCTGGTTTGCACCTTGGCCTTCATGATGCTGTTTGTTCACTTAGGTTCTCTAACAAACCTCTGAGGGCTTCACAGAACAGCTGTTTTTTTTTTACAGAGATTAAATTACACAAAAGTGGACTATATTTACTAGTTAGGTGACTTCTGAAGACAATTGGTTCCACTAGATTTTAGTTAGGGGTATCAGAGTAAAGGGGGCTGAATTATGTGTCACCGAGTGTTGGTCTATCAGATAAAATCCCAAGAAAATACATTTACGTTTTTGGTTGTAACATGACAAAATGTGGAAAATTTCAAGGGGTATGAATACTTTTTCAAGGCACTGTATATATATATGCAGTAGATTTTTTTTTTTTTTTACAAAGCTGGTGGTTTTCTTTAATTGGGTATTATAAATGGCTGTACCTTTTGTTACAAAGAAAATAAACCTTTGTACTAAATTAAATCCATTTATTGAATTAATAACCTTTTATTTATTATGGCAGACACATTTAATAAAACATCTATGTCATTTAACAATTGATCATACATTAGATGGAGGCAGCTTACCTTTCCTTAATATTCATTTTTAAGGATAATTTCATTTTTAGCATATTGCCATCAGACAAATAAATCTGGCAATAGAATGTCACATACAATCTGATTTCTCAGCCTAACACACATTTGACAAGATTTGGAGAATATATATATATATATATATATATATATATATATATATATATATATATATATATGTACCAAAAGACACTGGATTAATTTTGCACTTGATTAATTATTAGGGTGGTGTTGATTGTTTCACACATTTGAAGATTTAAAGAATACTGATGTTCATTTCCCAAGCCAAACTTGACAGTGCAGCTTGACCTGTTGGATGCTGTTGAAGTCTCATTCAGAAATATTGCTGTAGAGACTTAATTATGCCAGCCAGACACCACTCTCTAAAGAACAGGGTAAGTGGCAGATTGCCCTGACCAAGTATAATAGCAAGTTCAAAAGCAAACAGAGACTTAGATTGTAGCATTTCCATTAAGTTAACGGAGCATTTTCCTCCAGAAAATGTCAGAACTACAATAATAAAATGATAATTAATTCATAACCTATATTTACACTATCTGCACTGTGACAGATAATCATATTTTTGACCTGCAATAATAAATTGCTGAAATTTAAAATACGATCATTCTTCAACAGGAAAGCAAATGGATCTGAAAAATTAATAGTTATTGAAACATTTCTAATTTCTCTCTCTCTGCAAAAGAATGCAACTAAAATGCAAATCCTGACATTATGCAACAGTGGTTAATTCCATTAGATGAACAATTCTTTATTCATACATACAGTAGATGCCCACACCTATTTTTGTATTTAGCCACCTCCCACTCGGCTAATGTAGATAAATGGTCAGGTGGGAGCTTTGTTGTTCTGGAAGGACATACCCATACATTCTCTGTCATGCCTTTAGCCTAAAAGGAAATACAGTAATATCTTCTGGACTTTTATTTCAAATATCGTCCACTAGATGCCACTAGATGCCACTAGATGCCATCGCCCACTAGATGCCACTCTTAACAAAGGACTGCTGATGGGCAATGTTCTATGGTAATGTATATTTCCTGTTGTGTTATTGAAAACTGTCTTCACTTCCTATCACAACTCTTTTATCTTTTCCACTGGACAGTCCACATGAAGTCAGCTAAGCTTGCACCACATGTTTCCTATGTCCCGATCTCCTAAGGCAGCATCGCTGGTATGATAAAGACTGTTTATCTATATTCCTAGTAGACATTTGTTTGTGTTCATTTAATTCTTATATGTTCATGTATTTGTTTATCTCTATTTTCACCATTATTCATACGCATCTTATATGGCCACCTCCTGTTCATCGTAATAAAGATCCAACTTTACAGACAGTCTGGTTATTTAGGATGCAAGGTTTAAGCTGTATGTTGAGCTACATACACGCCAGGGGCAAACGTGTAGCGAGAACAGAACATTCTAATTTTTTGTATGATCTGTGACTGGTAGACACAGTGGATCACAGTCCTCTGTGATTCAACATGTCTAATAGTAAACAATGTCATTCATGATGTCATTGCTTACTACTGTGATCTCTGTGATTGGGCACAGTCATCACATGGTATAGGGCCAATAACCATGACCCTGTATCATGTGATAGCTGTGGCCAATCACACCAATCACAATAGGGATCAAACAATGGGATCATAAAAGGATGCCATTTGTGATAGTTAAAACAATTGCTTATACAGTGAATATCACTGTGATAAGCAATCATAGTGTAAAAAAAAATAGTAATCACCAATCCCCCCAAGCAGTACAGTGTCATTATGGAAATATTGCACTGCTCTAGTGATAGTATGTAAAAAAATAAAAGTTACATTGTAATAAAACAATTTAATTGTGTTTTTTTATATACTGTACTGAAACCACAGTATCCTTAATCACCACCACCCCCTCACAGTGTCCCTATTCATTGCCACACCAGTTACAGTGTCTCTGATCACCATTACACTAGTCCCAGTGTCCCTGCTCATTGCCACACCAGTCATATTATCCCTAATCACTGTCACACCTGTTTCAGTTACCCCAATCACCACCACACCAGTTAAAGTGTCCTTGGTCACCGCCACACCAGTTACAGTGTCTTGATCACTACCATAGCAGTTGCAGTGTTCCCTATCACCACCACAGTGGTCACAGTGTCAGTATAAGGACTTGTTCACATGTGCAATGCTCTTTGAAGAGACATCCATGTTTGGATAACTCCTTATTTGACTGGCAGTGAGGAGGCATTATTTCACCTCCTCACCACCTGCTTCAACCCCTTGGACCCCACACAAGCAAACCTATACACTTGAATGGGTCATGATCGATGGGCATACAAGGGGTTTGTTTGCTTCCAGAAGCAAAGCATCTCAGCTGCTGCATGTGTACCCTCTGCAGCTAAATGGGGTAGTGGTGGAGGGGGTGGTAAAACCATGGCTCAACCGTGAGGTTTTGCTGCCCCTCAACCTCATGTGTGAATAATTCCTGATAGCTCAGCCAGACACAGTTCTCCGATCACCACCACGGCAGCCACAGTGTCGCCAGACCAGTGTAGCTAGAATTAGTGTTCCTGATTGCCACCACACTAGATCACTGCAGCAAGCAACAGTGTTCCTTATTACTGCCACACCAGTTGCAGTGTCCCCACACCAGTGTAAGCCAACAATGATGTCTCTGATTGTCGCCACGCCACTTCCAGTTTCACCAGGCTAGTGTACGTCAGCATAAGTGTTCCTGATTGTTGTCACACTAGTTCCCAGTATCAGCAGACCAGTGTAAGCCAGCAACAGTGTTTCTGATTGTCTCTTCATATGTACTATCACTAGACCAGTGCTGCCAGCAACAGTGTTACTGATCACCACCACACCAGTGCAGTGTTGCCACCTGTATAAACCTTGGTCTGTTTTATTATCATGTGTCTGCCTGTTGACTGGACTGACTCATCTGCACATCTGATTGGCTATGTTCCTGCAAGACCCCAGTCCCAGCCATTCCCTGCAGACAACTGCACTTCTAGAACCTAAGGAACTCTTTTGTTCTTCTTTTCTTTACACTCTTGTACTTCCTGGCCAATGAACATGGTATTCCTGGGGGGATTTACATACCAGTAGGCTGGTTTGTGTGCCTTATAGGAACTGGGATTGCTATAGGTGACACTTCACTCCTCTATATTCCCTGATCACTCATATAGAAGCAGTCTTTACAGTACATCGTTTTTTTATACAATTGGTTGATTTGTGTGATAAACAAGATGCAATGTCCAAACATTAAAGAATGCACACACGTGGTAGCATCAAACTCAGGAGTTGCAGAATGTGTTTTGGGTTGTAATTCTAAGTTTTCCCATGCTGTTTTTCAAAAACTTGTGCAAAAAAAAGTATTCAAAAGACTCATCATGCCTCTTAGAAAATACCTTGGGGTTTTAACTCTAAAAAAAATATTAATTACATTTTCCACTGTCCCGGTGTTTCATGGTCTCCAGAAATGTGATAATTAGTCCTATTTTATGCCCATTTGAACATCTGAAGGAGCTCCTTGGCTTTTGGGCCTCTCTATGTAGTTAGGCTAAGAAAAAGTCTCACATATGTGGTATCGCCACACTCAGGAGGATTAGCAAAATGTGTTTTGGGGTGAGACTTTAGGTATGCCTATGATGTGTGTTAGAAATATCATAATAATTGACAGCTATGTGTAAAATAAATATACATTTTCATTTTCTTTCCTGCATTTTCCCAAAAATTTGTGGTAAATAATTACATTTCAAAATGCCTTTTAGAAAATACCTTGGAGTTTCCGCTGTCCTGGTGCTCCAGAGCCTTTCAAAGATGTGCTAGATAGTCAGAAAATTAGATCATTTATGCTCCTTGAAAGCCCAAAAGTGTTTCTTGGATTATTGTGCTCTTCTATGCATCTAGGCTGTAAAAAAGTCTCACACATGTGAGACTTGTGTGTTTTGGGGTGTAATGATAAATATGTCTATGCTGTTTGTGAGACACAACTTTGTGAAAAAAAAATGTTTTTAATTTTCCAAAAAATCTGGGACAATTTTTTTTAAATATACCTCGGAGAGTCTAATTTCTAAGGGGTCATTTGTGGAGTATTTTGGGTTTCCTAGCATTTTAGGGCCTCAAGAAATTAGATAGGCAGTCAGTACACCAGGATTGATTTGTTTTTAAATATATATACACAATGGTTTGTAGACTCTTGCACGGATTAAATAGTGTGAGTTATTTGTGTGAGTTATGAGTGTGAGTTATTTGTTATTGACATTTTTCACGAACGGCGCCGTCCGTGGAAATCTCCCAGTGTGCATTGCTCCTAATACGCCGCAAGGACGTATTGGTTTTGATGCGAACATAAATTACGTCCATCCCCATTCACGGACGAGTTACGCAAACAACGTAAAATTTTCAAATTTCATCGCGGGAACGACGGCCATACTTAACATTGGTACGCCGCACTTACGCCACCATATAGCAGGGGTAACTATACGCCGGGGAAAGCCTCACGTAAACAGCGTAACTTTACTGTGTCGGCCGGGCGTACGTTCGTGAATTCGCGTATCTAGCTGATTTACATATTTCGACGCGTAAATCAGCGTACACCTAGCGGCCATCGTATCTCCACTGAGAATCTGGGCATATGTGTTTAATAATGCAAAATTTAATGACAGAAAGTAAGAAAAACATGGGGTATTTTTTTCCAAATGTTGTCATACAAATTGTCACAGCTTATAAATAAAAGTGGTGCTTGACTCCTTCCACAAATAGTTTCTTTAGGATGCCTTAGGGCAAAACACCTTGAGACTTTGGCAGTCACTTACATTCTCCGGACACATCAGATCCTGGCTCGACATCCAGTAATTGGAACACACTATTCTTTATCACACAGGCTCTCTATGTTGGTGCCTACTTTGACACTTTTAAATGTTGAGTATATGATGTTTTTAATCTTTTTACAAATAGATACTACACCATAAGCTTTTTTTTTTTGATACATGTGCATATGATGGTTAACATAAGAAAGAGGTGATTGTGGATCCTAAAACTTTTCTGGGTTTCTTGAAAGACCAGACATCTGGGTCGCAGAAAGAAAGATTACGGCTTAAATCGACAAGTGGTTTATGACCTTCTTGTAATAAAGAGGTTGTTTATATCTGGTGAGTGAGCACTCTTTAGCATAAGGTGGTCACTTTTGTATAGTTGGTGTGGAGGATAGAAGAACCTTAATACTGCAGTAGGAATCATTGGTGTGGGGACACACAGAAGTATATAATTTATAAATTTATGCAGACTTTTGATCACTTAATTATTAATGATTGGTAGAGATGGTTCCAATGTTCGAGTCAAAAGTAAGTTCGACTCGAACATCGGGTGTTCATTTGTTCGCTGGGTGCCTTTGGCCAAGTATGGCTCAGGGGGATAAGTCCATGCCCCCGACTATAAAAGGCTGCTTACACGGCTAGATTAGGCAGGTTAGGTTATGGCGTGCAGGCAGTTTGACATATATATATATATATATATATATATATATATATATATATACAGTGTAGTCAGTGTAGAATATACAGTATCTCACAAAATAGGTATAGGCTATAAGAAGATGGCCAAGACCCTAAAACTGAGCTACAGCATGGTAGCCAAGAACAAACAGCGGTTTAACAAGACAGGTTCCACTCAGAACAGGCCTCGCGATGGTCGACCACAGAGGTTGAGTGCACATGCTCAGCGTCATATCCGGAAGTTGACTTTGGGAAATAGATGTATACAGAGCATTGCTGCAGAGGTTGAAGGGGTGGGGGGGTCAGCCTGTCAATGCTCAGACTTTACACCGCACACTGCATCAAATTGGTCTACATGGCTGTTGTCCCGAAGGAAGCCTCTTCTAAAGATAATACAAAAAGCCTAAAAACAGTTTGCTAAAGACAAGCAGACAAAGGACATGGATTACTGGAACGATATCCTGTGGTCTGATGAGACCAATATAAACTTATTTGGTTCAGATGGTGTCAAGCATGTGTGGCGGCAACCAGGTGAGGAGTACAAAGACAAGTGTGTCTTACTTACACAGTCAAGCATGGTGGTGGGAGTGTCATGGTATGGGGCTGCATGAGTGCTGTCGGCACTGGGGAGCTACATTTCTTTGGGGGAACCATCAATGCCAACATGTGCTGTGACATACTGAAGCAGAGCATGATCCCCTCCCTTTGGAGACTGGGCCGCAGGGCAATATTCCAACATGATAACGACCCCAAACACACCTCCAAGATGACCACTGCCTTTCTAAAGAAGCTGAGGGTAAAGGGGGTGGACTGGCCAAACATGTCTCCAGACCTAAACCCAATTGAGCATCTGTGGGGGGGCTCAAGGTCTCTAACATCCACCAGCTCCATGATGTCATCATGGGGGAGTGGAAGAAGACTCCAGTGGCAACCTGTGAAGCTCTGGGGAATTTCATGCGTCAATTCCATGGCCACACGAAATATTGACACTTTGGACATTTTCACTTAGGGGTGTACTCATTTTTGTTGCCAGCGGTTTAGACATTAATGGCTGCGTGTTGAGTTATTTTGAGGGGACAACAAATGTACATGTTATACAAGCTGTACACTCACTACTTTACATTGTAGCAAAATGTAATTCATGTCACATGAAGAGATACCGTATTTTCCGGCGTATAAGGCGACCGGGCGTATAAGACGACCCCCTAACTTTACAGTTGTTTTTTAAGATTTTTTGCCTGTACTCATCGTATAAGACAACCCTCCTTCCGAGGCTTCTGACGCTTCATATTTCTTCCTTCTGGAGCCATTTTCTTTTTCCTTCTTGCTGGAGCCAATCACGGCGAGCGATGTATTCTATTAATGAATACAAAGCCTGCTTGGATTGGCAGTGGCTGTAACATCATCAGCCCACGCCTCTCTGACTCTCAAAGCCAATCCGAGCATGCTACTGTATGTAGCCTGCTCGGATTGGCAGAGGTTGTTACTCCAATCCGAGCAGGCTCTGTATTAATTTGAATACATCGCTCACCGGGATTGGCTAAGAGGAATATACTGTATGTAGCCGAAGCTACATACAGTATTACTGCACATCCAGCAGGCATCCGAGCAGTTGACCCGGCGTATAAGACGACCCCTGCTTTTTGGCCAGTTTTTTTAAGTGTAAAAGGTAGTCTTATACGCCAGAAAATACAGTATACCAAAATATTTTCAAAAATGTGAGGGGTGTACTCACTTTTGTGAATTACTGTATATACAGTGCAGGCAGTCTAATATATATTTAAAAAAATATATATTTTCTACTTTTTGTTATAAAAAAAATACAATAAAATCAATTTTAGTCATGTCTCGGGTAAAAAAAATAATCAATAAGCGTATATTTATTGGTTCGTAGTGTGTTTTTACACTTTTCCTCCAGGTGAATGGGTAGGGGTACAATGTACCCCATACTCCTTCACCTAGGGTGGGGGCCGGGATCTGGGGGCCCCCTTGTTAAAGAGGGCTCCCGGATTCCGATAAGCCCCCCACCCGCAGACCCCGACAACCAACGGCCAGGGTTGTTGGGAAGAGGCCCCTGTCCCCATATTGATGGCGACAAGGGCCTCTTTCCGACAACCCTAGCCGTTGGTTGTCAGGGTCTGCGGATTTTGGGGGAACACCCACGCCGTTTTTTCGGCGTAGGAGGGTTCTCCTTACAATCCATACCAGACCCTGGTATGCTCCTGGAGGGGAACCCAATGCCGTTTTTTATTTAAAATTTGGCGTGGAGTTCCCCCTCATGATTCATACCAAACACAGTATCTGGAATTGGCGGGAATCCAAGTCAGATCCCCGTTCATTCTAAGTCGGACGTATGTCGGCTTTTTCCCTTCCCGGCGAGCCAGCTCGGTGTTGGCTACCGCGACGGGGCTCGTAGGTGGTCAATCTCGCCGATAAAAGCAGCGAGATCGACACAATATAGCAGTCAACTACTGTATACAGACACTTTTTTGTACCAGCATCTGGCCTTAAGGGCAATTAGGTATGGTGCCAACAACTGGTCATTAAGGTCCACCCCTCCCATATTTAGGTTGCATTTGTGGACACGGAGGGGTGTCTCCACAACACCTGTCACCGTTTGAATTTGGACAGACATTATTACACTTAAAGCAGTCTCTCTCCCCCGTCTAAGTCGGGATTCTACAAGCGGCTGGGGTAAGCTCCGGCGATTAGATCGCACAGTGCCACATGCGTCAATTCCATGATCAAACAAGTGAATAAAAAGTGTCACGCTCATGTAATAATTGTCCACATAGAAGTGTTACCCCTTTCCAAATAAGGGTGACACCAAGTCCCACACAATCTTACCAGCGCTCCCTATGTAGTTTGGGCAGTTCTCGGGCTCCACGTGACTATCTTTTCCCTCATAAACCATAAAACTATATGTATAGCCTGTTGCTTATACAGAGCTTATACAATTTGACCCCATATCTGGAAGGCTTGCTGGGAAGATACTTTTTGAAAGACAAGTGGGCAGAAAATTAAATCAGGGACTCATCAATGCAGACAACTTGATCGGGCGTAAACAAAGCTGCAAACTGTTGGCTGAAGTGGTTTACGAGGGGCTTAATTTTGTGGAGCCGATCAAATTCAGGGGCACCCTGATGACGACGATAGAGTTCATTGTCATTAAAATGCATGAACCGTAATATCTGCTCATATCGCGTCATGGCCATGGAGGCACAGAACACATGCATATGGTAAATTGGGTCAGTGGGCCAATAGGACTTCAGCTCACTTTTTTTAACAATGCAGATGAGGAGGAATAAGCCCAGAAAAGTCTTAAATTTCGGAAACCGTAATAGGTTTCCATTCACTGGCAAGGGTCAACTGGGGATTAGCGGCGATGAATTGACCAGCATACAAATTGCTTTGGTCCACAATACTGTAGATCTATAGGGATCATTCCAGAAAAACAGCGAATAAAAATACCACCTGAAATCTCATCTTCCACCTAAATTCCAGGTTGGCCAGTGAATGGGGGAAGTACGGGTGCTACAGAAGTGGTGGGCTCCCAATTAGGATTGGCAAATGCCGCATGAAGGGCATTATGGGCTCGACAGGCCTGTGTTTGTCTTCTTGGTGGCTGTGGGACACTACTTGTGCTAGCCATTGCACCAGCTTGAACTGCACTTATGGGACTTGCCACATCACCACGTGTTACTGCAGTGCTGGATGTATGACTAGTATGTACTAGGCTGCAGGTGCTTACCAGTTCACCAGAAGGATGAGCAGCATTAGAACTGGCTCTCTGCTCCCTACGAGAGCCCTGCGGTTCTTGCACCTCAACAACAGAAGAAGAATGGGGTCGGGGACGCCTGACCTTAGCAGGGACCACTACTCTGTCATCAGCTACTAACGCTGTATTTTTGGCAACCCTAAACTACTGGGGACACTAATATAGATCTGATCAGATCAAAGATATTGATCCATTTAAACACTATACTAGTAAGAGAGGTGTATGGTGCGTGAGTGGGTGTTAGCGTTACTGGCACTAATCTGACACTCCCTGGGGCTGATGCTGACCCTGATACTAAAACCTGTACTGGGGGGCAATCAGGGGGTTAAACCTTTATTCAGCAATATATGGCGGGTACCCTGATGCTATAAAAACCTGATGGTGACAATAACTAGCTAACTGACTAACTAGCGTCACCTGTGACACTAAATACAGTGGCCTGGATTCAAGAAGCAATTGCGCCTGTGTAACCATAGGTTACACAGCGCAATTGCTTACTTGCCCCGGCGTAACGCATGCTCCTGATTCAGGAACCTCGTTACGCCGACTGCAGTCTAAGATATGCGCGGCATAAGGCTCTTATGCCCGCATATCTTAGGCTGCATTCTTGCGATGGCCGCTAGGTGGCGTTCCCGTTGTGCTCAGCGTATAGTATGCAAATTGCATACTAACGCCGATTCACAACGTTGCGCGAGCCCTGCGTACGCAATTTACGTTGTTTCCGTACGGCGGTTTTTGCGTAAGGCTGCCCCTGCTATTAGCAGGGGCAGCCAATGTTACGTATACCCGTCGTTCCCGCGTCGCGAAATTTGAAATTTACGTAGTTTGCGTAAGTGAATCGTGAATGGCGCTGGACACCATTCACGTTCACTTTGAAGCAAATGACGTCCTTGCGACGTCATTTGCCGCAATGCACGTCGGGAAAGTTTCCCGACGGAGCATGCGCTCTACGATCGGTGCGAGAACGCGCCTACGGGATCATTTAAATTGCAAGCGCTTGCGCCAGGCATTTTGCCGGCGCGCCCACGCAATTTACGGAGCTACTGCTCTGTGAATCAAGGGCAGCGCAGCAAATTTGCGGGGGCGCAGGGCAAAAACGTTGCCCTGCGCCTCCGTAAAAAATGCGCAATTCTACCTGAATCCAGCCCAGTGATCAGAAAACAGATCTGTACACTATATTAGTGACATTGGTGACAGGGGGTGAAAGGGTTAACTGGGGGAGATCAAGTGGTTAAACTTTTATTAGGGGGTTTAGGGGGTACCGTAAATCTACCTGTGCCTACTACTAACTGCCCTAACACTGATTAGTGTTACAAATGACACCAGTACAGTGATCAGTGAAAAATCTGAAAACTGCACTTGGTGACACATTGACAGGGAGTGAAGGGGTTAACTGGGGGAGATCGAGGGTGACAAGTGTACCTACGCGTACTGGTGTTAGTGTAATGTTGTGCAACTCACTGTTAGACATCCTCTCTCCTCTCTCTGGAACCAAAAAGAGTTCCATGAGGCGAGATGACATCGCCAGCCCTGCCTGTGTTTACATTACACAGGCAGGGGAGGCATTTCATTCGCCAGAACAGGTCAGCATGTCCAGGCCAGAAATCATTGGCCTGCACCTGAAGACTGATTGGTTCTGTAACTAATCCAGCTACTGCTACAGTGATTCATACAGCAGTGTCATTCTGCCGCCGTCAAACGTCAATGGGTGGTTTTAAAGTGGTTAATAGGGTTCGCATGTTCGCTCAAACTTTTTGCCTGTTTGCATGTTCTGGTGCGAACTGAACCTGATGTGTTCAGATCATCCTTAAAGGGTCACTAAAGGAAATATTTTTTTTTGCTGAAATGACTGTTTACAGGGTATAGAGACATAAAAGTTAACTGATTCCTTTTAAAAATGATTACAAATAGATAAAAAATCAATCATATAATGTGCCTGTAGGTTAGTTTCACTTTTAAACTGTTTTCATGTTCCTGTGAACTAGAGAGACACACAGAGCAAAAACAAACAAATCCAGGGCAGTGTTTTGTTTTTAAAATGAATCTGATTGGTTCTGTTAAGTTTTAGACACACAGTAATGACAGCTTAGACCTACAGTGAAAAGCTCCCAGTACGATGGTTATAAGGAAAAAGACAACCAGGAAGTGTGGAGGTCAGAGCAGAATTACAGCCACTTCAAAGCAAAAATGAACAATAAGGACATGAAACCAGTACTGCAGTAAGGTAAAGGAAGCTATTTAGCTAAAAAAAAAAAAAATCCTTTAGTGATCCTTTAATGATTGGGGATCAAAATTACTAATTTTTCTGGTCTACTATTTGTTCTCTTTTGGTTTATTTATCTTAGTGTTAAGCGCCACATTTTTGTTTTTGAAAAATAAAAAATGGCCTGGGCAGCAAGGGGGTGAAAGTGTCTAGTATTGAGGTGATTAGGATACACAGAGCCATACATGCACTGCAGGAACATTACATGCATGTATTGTTTTATTTCACATTTTGCATTGGATAATCAGGAGTATTTTGCACTTAACAAAAGAAATTCAATAAGTAACTGAAAAACAAAGGGAATTAAATAAGAAATAACAATAAGTAGCCACAGGATTGTTGACTTATTAGATGGCCGAGTCTACAGTTTTGTAAGCAAGACTGCAAAGCAAGCTACTATACTTTACATCACCCACAGTGCTTTGTAAAACCTTTGTCATGTATTGCATTTTTATTTATAAAAGAAATACTGCACATGCTATAAGTATATATATATATTTTTTTTTTAAAACATACAGTATAAACCAAATAACAAAAACAACTAAAATAAAATTGACCCTAAACTATTATGAAATGCTTTTCTAGAATCCTTAGTAAAAGTTCATACATACTGTATGTTTCTCTCGTGTAAAACTGTATACATTTCACCATTCATTTCTGACAACGGAGAATAATTATCTGTTTTATGATTGCAGTTTTTATCAAGTATGTTAAAATTGTTTTTTATCAAAGAACATTCGCCAAAATAACTGTAGGGAACATATGCTAGCCATTTAATTGCAACACCTGCATATAATGTGATAAATTAGTTGAAAAATGTTTGTAAAACATTTTTATTAATAGTTTCAATGAGCAGTTTAAATCATATTTTAATAGCGAGAGAAACTTCAAGCAAAAATTTTGTACGTAATCAATTTATAATTGTAAGAATAAAAGGAATTGGTAAACTGGCACAAAATACTAGACTGAGGGGTGGTTACACATATTAAAAAGAAACAAGTTTAAAAGCATGTGACTTTGTTTAACAATGCAAATTTCTGTATACAATTCAAATAACAGGATATTACACTACACATGATTTTTTTCTCAAAAAGTAAATGTCAAAGGAAGTTCTCAAAGGTAGCAAACCATTGTACCTGATTGTGAATTTTAGTTCAATTAAATTCATAGGTAATGTTTCTACCTGGACAGATATCCTCCTTTACTATGTTAACATTCATCAGCAGTGTTTTATTCTTGTTCAATTCTTGACACACTTTATTTATGTATTCTTTAAAGAATGCGTTAAAAAAATGAGTTAAAAAATAAATTAATCCATAGCAACAGTAATTTTGAAGTTCGCTGGAAGCTGAACTCCAGGCAAAATGCTAAATACAAATATTAAATACATACCGTATTTATCGCGGTATAACGCGCTCCCGCGTATACCGCGCACCCCTAAAGTTGCCCCGAATCCTGTGGAAAAAAAGTTTTTTTTGTACTTACAGTTTTGGTGTCTTGCGCGGCGTCCATCGGTGGCCTCGTCGGGTCCGGCGTCCGTCTGCGGCTTCGGGTGTCCTCTTCGTCGGGTCCGGCGTCCTTCTGCGGCGTCCTCGCGTCCTCCCCGCTCGTTTCCCGCGCCGAGTTTGAATACTGCGCCGACATATACCGAGCGCAGTACACTCGTGTATCGTTGGGCAGGCTCAGCAACTCTCGCGCTGACGTCCTGTACGCTCAGGACGTCAGCGTGAGAGGCGCCGAGACTGCCGGACGATACACGAGTGTACTGCGCTCGGTATATGACGGCGCAGTATTCAAACTCGTCGCGGGAAAGCGGGTATCGGCATATACCGCGCACCCACGATTTTGCCCTGATTTTCAAGGCAAAATAGTGCGCGATATACGCCGATAAATATGGTAAGTGAGAGATGTTTTACCTGCAGAATTTGTATTTCTATCCTTACAGTCCTCACATTTAAATATGCTGCTACAATGCACTTTCCTGTCTGTCGGTGCAGAAGACCTAATTTTAACACATGCAGATCTTGTGAGCTCATCTCTCTGTCACTCTGCTCTCACTTCTTATCATAATGTCCCTCAATAGCAATAGGGATGAGCAAATCTACATCCAAAAATCCACAAACTACAAATTTGTTAAAACAAAGGACATGGAGTTTTTTTAATAATACTTGAAGTGAAACATTACAAATGCACAATTCCTTTAAATAAAATGCTTGGGAGTTGTTTTAAGCTTTCCTTTTGAAGTGGTGCACCAGTATGATGTACATGAGTGAAATTTAGAAGAAATAAAAATTGTCACTTAATGACATCTCCCATTTGCTTTGTTCTGTTTGTAAGAAAAGAGGCCACTTTTATTGGCTATATTTACACTGATTTGTAAGATATTTTTATAAATAAAATTCATTGGTTGATCTACACCATATGCAGCCCTCTGTTATATGTCATGCTATGCTGGGGCACTAGTGATTCATCTTGCCCCACCATCACCCCTTCCATCCACCCGGCTGTTGGTTTTCTGCTTGCTGTGGTTCTGCGATGTGCGTGCGGGGGGGGGGGGCCTCCATATCCATTTTGCTTGGGGCCCCCTAATTCCTTCAAACGGCCCTGTCAGCACCCAAGGTAAGGCAAGTAATTTGCACCCTAACCGGCAGACATTTAGCGCTCTTGGAGTCTCTTCCACTCATACAGTATTAAACCCTTTATGGTACATTTTAGGATGCACCACTCCTTCTCTTCGTTCTCCTTTCTTTCCCTCTATCCAAATTTTTGTTTTCTTTCCATATCTCTCTCTATCCATCTTTCTTGTTCTTTCTCTTATTATGCCTCTCCCTTTTTATATGTTCCACCCCCCTCTTTTCCTCTCTCTTCCACGAATTCTCTTTTTATTCTATCGCTTACTCTTTTTTTGTTCTCTCTATCTCTCATCTCCTTTCTTATCCCCCTCTCTCCAGCCCTCTTTCTTTCCGGAAGTGAATGGCTACATGCCCATTTATCGCATTTTTGAATAAAATGCTAACCATACACTATACAGTACAGACCAAAAGTTTGGACACACCTTCTCATTCAAAGAGTTTTCTTTATTTTCATGACTATGAAAATTGTAGATTCACACTGAAGGCATCAAAACTATGAATTAACACATGTGGAATTATACATAACAAAAAAGTGTGAAACAACTGAAAACATATTTCATATTCTAGGTTCTTCAAAGTAGCCACCTTTTGCAGCAGACACATCTCTAGAACTGTTAAAGCGGAAGTAAACCCATCTATTTGATAGTTTAAAAAAACTGTTAACATTCCCGGCATGCCGGAAATGCTAGATGTCACATTTGCTTGTGCTCTCAACCAAACTGTCAAACCATCCAATGGCTGGTTTCATAACTGATCACATGTGCAGCATCGTGGCAGTTGCAGATTAAACAGAGGCCAAGATGGCAGCTTCCTTGGCTGAAAACAATAGGAGGGTTTACTTCCACTTTAAGAGGAGACTGTGTGAATCAGGCCTTCATGGTAGAATATCTGCTAGGAAACCACTGCTAAAGAAAGGCAACAAGCAGAAGAGACTTGTTTGGGCTAAAGAACACAAGGAATGGACATTAGACCAGTGGAAATCTGTGCTTTGGTCTGATGAGTCCAAACTTGAGATCTTTAGTTCCAACCCCTGTGTCTTTGTGCGACGCAGAAAAGGTGAACGGATGGACTCTACATGCCTGGTTCCCACCGTGAAGCATGGAGGAGGAGGTGTGATGGTGTGGGGGTGCTTTGCTGGTGACACTGTTGGGGATTTATTCAAAATTGAAGGCATACTGAACCAGCATGGCTACCACAGCATCTTGCAGTGGCATGCCATTCCATCCGGTTTGCGTTTAGTTGGACCATCATTTATTTTTCAACAGGACAATGATCCCAAACACACCTCCAGGCTGTGTAAGGGCTATTTGACCAAGAAGGAGAATGATGGGGTGCTGCGCCAGGTGACTACCTCTTGAAGCTTATCAAGAGAATGCCAAGAGTGTGCAAAGCAGTAATCAAAGCAAAAGGTGGCTACTTTGAAGAACCTAGCATATGAAATATATTTTCAGTTGTTTCACACAGTTGTTTTTTGTTATGTATAATTCCACATGTGTTAATTCATAGTTTTGATGACTTCAGTGTGAATCTACAATTTTCATAGTCATGAAAATAAAGAAAACTCTTTGAATGAGAAGGTGTGTCCAAACTTTTGGTCTGTACTGTATATATATATATATATATATATATATATATATATATAGATAGATAGATAGATAGATAGATAGATAGATGTGATGCGAGTTGTTAATGTGTAAAAAACAAAATCATACTTGGGGGACACACCCTAAAAATGTGTTGACATTCAAGATCAAGATCAAGATCAAGATCAAGACCAACATACAGTACAAAATAGATTACAGCACACACACATACAAAAATGACATTTGTATCAAAGAGGAGACACAAAACACTGTTGCTCACTTGTCTCCTGAATAGGGATGAGCCGAACACAGTACAGTTTGCAGCAGAACATGCGAACAGGCAAAAAATGTGTTCAAACACACAAACACTGTTAAAGTCTATGGGACACGAACATGAAAAATCAAAAGTGCTAATTTTAAAGGTTAATATGCAAGTTATTGTCATAAAAAGTATTTGGGGACCTGGGTTCTGCCCCAGGGGACATGTATTAATGCAAAAGAAAGTTTTAAAAATGTCAGTTTTTTCGGGAGAAGTGATTTTAATAATGCTTTTTTTTTTTTATTAATTTCTTTTTATTTGATTTTAAGATTACTTATACATCAGACAATTATTTTAACAGGTAACCATCTAGCATTATACGAACAGAAAAAAGAAAGAGAAGACAACATACTATAATCAGTACTAAACATATTCTTAGCCTGTATAATCAGATGTACCTGATATCTTCTACGTCTTGTAACCCTGTATCCAATCACCCCCCCTCCCCCCACCCTCCCCCCAACTACCTAAGGGAGCGTATTACCCCATTTGTTAATCCCCTAAGCGGACAGACGAGTACAGAAGAGAAGGGGAGTCCGTCCTCTACCCTTTTATCTTGTGACGATACTTGTGATCACATGCCCTATATCGCCAATCCCCGTTAGAGCACCCATCAACCATACTCCCACCGCAATGGGTGATAGCCACTTCCAACGGGAGAGGGAGGAGGGGGGGGTGGGAAAGGGGGGGGGGCGCGTTACCCTGGAGTCCCTTCCTCAAGTGCCATCCTCATATGTTCCACACCGCCCTCTGCCACGGCCCCCATATGCTAGTGAATTTCCCATAGTTCCCCTGTCTAGTAAAATATACTCTCTCATTTGAAATTGTTAGATTCATAGTCGCTAACCAGTTATCTACCGACGGGGGCGTCTGCGCCTGCCATTTTTGGGCTATCGTTTTTCGTGCCTGGAAAAGGCACCTCAATATAGCTTCCAAGCTGCCCTGAGGTGCCCTTATATCTTCTATACACCCCAGTAGACAAGTCCTGGCCACTGGATTGAGGGATGTTCCAAATACCTTGTTTATCCTCTCTATTATTTCTACCCAAAAATCATAAAGTTTGGGGCACTTCCAGACCATGTGAATTAAATCCCCTTTATCTTTGCATCTCGGGCATTCGTTATTCTGTCTCCACCCCAGTTTAAACATTTTATGCGGGGTATGATATACCCTATGCAGTAAAAACAAATGGGACAATCTTTGCGCTGGGGCGATTGAAACACAGGCGCATTGATGCAGAATTCTCTCCCACTGTTCAGATGGTATTGTTCCCAGGTCTCTTTCCCACGCCTCTTTACTCTTGGCCGGGCCCGCTCTGCTTATCGCACTAGCACTCAAGCTGTTATATGTTACTGTTATTAAGCCCTTGGCCGTACTTGCCCTGATTACTTTGAGAAGGACGGGGATCTGGGTCCATACCATTGTTTTAGAACTAAATTGTACTTGAATAGCATGGCGGACCTGCAGATATTTGTAAAATGTTTTGTTGGGAATATTAAATTCTCTTGTTAAATCTGAGAATGATTTTAGGGTGTTACCCTCAAACAGATGCTTTAAGCGAGTTATACCTTGACTCTTCCATTCTCTCGATTCTTCTATGCTTGTTATTTCCTGTAGATTATTGTTATTCCATAGGGGGGAGAATTCTGTTTGACCACTATATCCCAATAAGGTCTTTATTGTGTGCCATACTTTAATAGCCAATTTTATAGTTGGAAATTTATGGGGGAAATAATCTGCCTCTAGGGCTTCCACCAACAATTTATGGGGATTACCCGTTAACATCAAGCGGCTAATAAAGCCGTCTCCCTCAAAGGTTCCACACCCTACCAAATGTTGCAGTTGTGACGCAATAAAATATAACTTTGGGTGTGGAACCGCCATACCCCCTTCTTTTACTGGCAGCTGGAGTGTTTGCAAACTTATCCTGGCTTGGCCTCCCCTCCATATAAGTTCTCTAAATAGCGATTCTATATTCTTGAACCATTTATATCCCAGCCATAAAGGTGCGTTATGGAGCAGGTATATTAATTGCGGTTGCCATATCATTTTGATTAAGTTGCATCGTCCTGCTACAGAAAGGGGAAGTCTTTTCCAGATATCACATTTATTTTTCCACTTTAGTAACAGTGGATCAAGATTTAAACTGGCGTATTGGGTAATATCTTTCGCTATCCAAATGCCTAGGTATTTAAATTTTGTGACCACGCTTAATTGAGAAGCACTTGGCAGGAGCTGGAGATCGACTGGATCCAGTGGTAAAAGGGCAGATTTTTCCCAGTTAATTGTCAAACCTGAGAAATGACCAAAGTCATTTACCAGTTGTATCACTTTGTCTAGAGTGGTTTCAACATCCCCCAGAAAGAACAAGATGTCATCTGCAAATAATGCAATCTTGTCTTCCCCTTGGTGTCTTCTGAACCCCATTATGTCCGACCTCGCCCTGGCCATTATTGCAAGTGGTTCCATGGCGAGGGTGAACAGAAGGGGGGACAGAGGACACCCCTGTCTCGTCCCTCGCTCCAGTTGAAAAAATTCCGATGTCTCATTATTAATTTTAATTTTAGCTCTTGGCTCGCTATATAGTAATTTAACCCATCTAACAAAGCAAGGCCCGAAGCCGAATTTCTCTAATACTTCCCATAAATATCTCCATTCAAGGCTATCAAATGCCTTAGCGGCATCAAGAGATAACACTGCTCTGGGCCTCTCATTATCAGTTGGTATTTCTATATTTAAAAAAGTTCTTCTTATATTAATAGTTGTTGCCCTGCCTGGTATAAACCCTGACTGATCTGGGTGAATAAGTTTACTAATGGATCTATTTAAGCGAGTTGCTAAAATTTTGGCTAAGATCTTAACATCGGTAGGTAACAAAGAAATTGGGCGATAAGATGAGGGGAACAATTTATCTTTCCCCTCTTTATGAATCACTATGATAGCTGCTTCCAGCATTGAGTGGGGAAGAGTGCCTCCACTCTCAGCCCCCTCCAGAGCCTTCAACAACTCTGGTAGCAAAATCTCGCCAAATTTCTTATACACCTCGATAGGTAGTCCATCCGGGCCAGGGGATTTCTGGTTTGACATTGAAGTTACGGCTTGCTGAATTTCGTTTAACGTGATTGGTGCATCCAAGGCCTGTCTGTCCTCGTCTAGCAGGGTAGGGACTATTATTTTCTGAAAAAATGATTCCATAGCTCCACTCTCAGCCCCCCCTTTAGATTTGTACAATTCTTTGTAATATTCACAAAATGTTTGTAAGATCACCTGGCCGTCCATGGATATTTCTCCCCCTATTGTCTTTATTGCTGGGATATTTGACGGAGGGGAGTTAGTCCTACTCAGAAGGGATAGCATCCGCCCTACCTTCTCTCCCTCTCCAAACTGGCACTGCCTTTGTAGAGTCCGCTTGTTCTCCGCACATTTCAAAGTAGCTGTTTTATATTCTAGCTGTTTTGTCAACCATGTTTCCCGCGTGGCTGGGGTGGGTTGCTCAATAAACCTTACTTCAGCTTGAGAGTTTTAAAAATGTCAGTTTTTTCGGGAGAAGTGATTTTAATAATGCTTAAAGGGTCACTAAAGGAATATATTTTTTTAGCTAAATAGATTCCTTTACCTTACTGCAGTCCTGGTTTCATGTCCTCATTGTTCGTTTTTGCTCTGATGCTGCTGTAATCCTTCTCTGTTCTGAACAGTCTGTTTCCTGATGAAAAAAGTCATGGGAGCTTACTCTCTGTGGTCACTAATCAAGGAGGTGTGATTACTGTGTGTCTAAAACCCCTCAACACCAATCAGTTTCGTTTTCCAAACCATTACTGCCCTGTATTGGCTCTTTGTCTCGGTTCATCACAGAAGCATGAAACAGCATGCAAAAACTATTATGTCTCTATACCCCGTAAACAGTCATTTCAGCAAAAAAATGTTTTCCTTTACAACTCCTTTAAGGTAAAACAATACAAGTGAAATATTCCTTTAAATTTCGTACCTGGGGGTGTCTATAGTATGCCTGTAAAGTGGTGCATGTTCCCCATGTTTAGAACAAAATGACATTTCTAAAGGAAAAAAGTCATTTAAAACTACTCGTGGCTATAATGAATTGTCGGGTCCTGGCAATACAGATAAAAGTAATTTAAAAAAATGGCATGGGTCGCCCCCCCCCCCCAGTCAATTACCAGGCCTTTGGGTCTGGTATGAATATTAAGGGGAACCCTGAAACAAAAGTAAAAAAAAATTGCATACCAGGCTCTTCAGGTCTGATATGGATATTAAGGGGAACCCTGCACCATTTTTTTCTTAAATGGCGGAAGGGTCACCCCAAAAATCCCTACTAGACCCTTATCCGAGCACGCAACCTGGCATGCCGCATGAAAAGAGGGGAAACGAGAGAGCGCCCCCCTCCTTAACCCTACCAGGCCACATGCCCTCAACATGGGGAGGATGTTCCCATGTTGATGGGGACAAGGGCCTCATGCCCACAACCCTTGCCCGGTGGTTGTGGGGGTCTGCGGGTGGGGGGCTTATCGGAATCTGGAAGCCCCCTTTAACAAAGGGGACCCCAGATCCTGTCCTCCCATTTGAATTGATAACGGAGTACATTGAATCCCCACCACTTCACAAAAAAGTATAAAACATTTTAAAAAACACACACACAGCTTGGGAGAAGTGCTTTATTAAAAAAGAAAAAAAATCCAGCGATGTAATCCTTCTCCCACCTGGGATACGGATCCGATTCCGCCTCCATGGGAGGCGCCTGCCGAATGACGCTAGGCCCGCCGTAACAGCTTTTAAAAAGCTGAGGGCGGGGCCACCCGTGACGTGCATGGGTGACCCCAACCTCAATGCTGAGAAATACAAGTAGATACTTATCCACCATGCCATACCATCAGAGAGGCATGTGATTGGCCCCAAATGTACAGTATTCGGCAGCAAGACAATGACCCCAAATATACAGCCAATGTCACTATGAACTATCTTGAGCATAAATAAAAACAAAGAGTCCTGGAAGTAATGGTTTAGCCCCACAGAGCCCTGATTTCAACATCATCTGGTCTGTATGGGAATACATGAAGAAACAGAAAAAACACAAAAGAGAACAGCTAAGTGCAGCAATGATAAAATATTTTAATACAGGACAGACAATTTGTAACTCATGAGATTGTAGAGATCACAGCGCATGTAGGAAAGTGTAAATGGTTCATCCACTCCTGGGGGAAGGTGGTGAGCTCACAGGTGGAGAGACAGCTGATGATCCCGGCTGCATTGGTGGCTCCCAGCGCTTCCTGGTTCTCAGAATTGGCTCAGGAGCAGCTGGACACGTCACTTCCCAATGGAGAGGGAGTGGGGAGGAGCACGCGTTCGGAGCATTTGTGCTCCTTCCTCAGGCTATAGCGGTGGCCATGTTGGAAGTGTTTTTTATAGTCTATTTTGCCAGGAGATGTTGATGCGGTGCCATGGCAACTGCTCGCAAACAGACCTCTAATTACAAAGTGGGAGCTAGTGTGACAGACTGGATTGAAACAAGAAATGTTGTATACATCACAATAGGAATAATACTATACAAACAAATAATGATTAAAAACTTTTTATACAATATGAAATAATTCAAATATATATGCATAAAATCATCAAACAATCTAGATGCAGCTGAGGTGGGAAATGGATGAACCTCAACTGCTTCTAGATTGTTTGATAATTTTATGCATATATATTTTAATTCTTTCATGTTGCATAAAAAGTTTTTTACCACCCTCCCTCCACTTTTTTTGTATAATATTATTCCTATTGTGATGTATACAACATTTCTTGTTTCATTTTAATGCTCATTTCCATTTATATGCTCTGAACGCATGCTCCTCGCACTTTGTAATTAGAGGTCTGTTTGTGAGCGGTTGCCATGGCACCGCATCAACATCTCCTGGCATTGGCATGATTCTGAGAACCAGGAAGCGATGGGAGCCACCAGCGCAGCCGGGATCATCAGCTGTCTCTCCATCTGCAAGCTCACCGCCTTCCCCCCAGAGTGGATGAACCATTTATACCTTCCTACATGCGCTGTGATCTCTACAATCTTGTGAGTTCCAGATTGCTGCACTTAGATGGCGCTGCTCTCTTTTGTGTTTTACTGTCTACAGAGCCCCTTCTAGTCAGCAGCCATTCACAGTCAGCCTATCCGTGACCACCAACACACCTTGTGCTGCATTTGAACTGATCCGATTGCATAGCCCCTTGATCCTGTCAAGGATCTCCTTGCAGAGCTTTCTTTTAGCACTTCATTAACCGTGACCAACACCTTAGACACTGGTAAAAAAAACGGAGGTACTCGCTGTATAGGAGGGAGTATATAGGGGGGACTTCCTGTCTTTTGAGTGTACCCTGCTATAAAGAGCTGTCTAATTTCCCACTCTCTCTATTGAGCTGACAGAGCACACATGAGCATATGTATATGATATTTATATGAAGAAACATAAGGATTAGATGCAGCCTTCATCCACAGTTGATCTGTGGTTCGTTCTTCAAGATGTTTGGAACAACTTACCTGCCAAGTTTCTTTAAAAATTGTGTGCAAGTGTACCTAGAAGAATTGATGCTGTTTTGAAGGTAAAGAGTCACCAAATACTGATTTGATTTGGATTTCTCTTCTGTTAATTTACTTTTTTTACAATTTTTTTTTAATTTATAGAAATAAACTATTAATACATCTGTTTGTGAAAGCATTTTTAATTTACAGCATATTTTCACACATGTCTAAAATGTTTGCGCAGTAGTTTAGATTCACCACCAATCACAATGAAGGATTCCTGACAATGCTTTGAAAGGAAAAATGGCATCTATGCATGACAATGTTCTCTCAACAGACTCCTCACCACGAATGAGGGTCCCCAGCTAAATTAAAATAAATGGGCTATTTTTGGTCTAAGATATTATCGGGGCGCCTGCTGGCTTGCATAGCAATCCAACAGGCATCGGAATAATGATTTCTAGCACACCAGTGTCTGCCTGTCTTCCTGCAACCAATAAAGCTATTGGCCCACACAGCAGGAAGTTGTATTTATTTGACAATAGGGATAACACCAATAAATGAATGACTTCCTTCTGCAGAACCAGAAGCAGAAGGTTTGTGCAGGTAAAAAGCCCAAATAGTTTACTCTGTTTCAATCACAATCTGTTTCACAAACAGGCAGGTTTCAGTGCAATGACTGCACTGCTGTGAGTCTGAACCCCATCTCTAATTAGCACATAAGCACAGCAACACAACTGAATAACTCATAGTCCCGCTTCTCCATCTCTCAGACTGAACTCAGCTGTAGAGGGGATTGCAAAAAGCGAATACCAAGCCAAATACAGCTACTTACACAGCTTTAATTTGAAAGAATTTGTTTTATGATGTATTCATGGTTACAGAGCTATATTAATTTGTGTGTTATATATCTTTCTGGAATATAGCAATAAAGTTTAGGAATTTATCAACATATTTGAAAGTAGTAATCGATTCTAGTCTCTATTTTGTTTATATAACACTGATACCAATGAACGTAATGGACAGTAACGAGAGGAACAAGACATTTGTTTAGGTACAGAAGCACAAATGGTGATTTATAGTACTTAAATCATGTTACTAAATTACGAGCAACTAATCAGTAAAAGTTGTGATAGATGCCTACACAGACGGAACAAATAGTTCCCTATGGAAAGTAATTAAACATGATCACCCAGTGTTGCATTTGTGCAAAATTAATTGGTACTACATGGTATTTACAGACATCTTGTGTAGCTCACATCATAAGGGAGCCATTTCTTCCATCTGTATAGTGATTCCTATCAATGAATTACTAGTAATTTCAGCAGTGTTACTGAGCTACCAAAAATGGTCCAGGTGCTTCAAAACCAAAAGTGGCATATACAGGTATGATAAGTTGCTAATAACGCTTAGCTAGTCATCAAAAAAGGCTATTATTAAAGATAATGCATATTATGAAATTTCTTATATAATGGTCCTCTTGTCAGAAATAAATACATTGTTTTAAGGAAAGAAGAATGATTTCTTTATCGTACGTCACGTAACACAGAGCAGCCATAGTAATTACTATGTGGGTTATGCACCACCTATAGGTGAATAGACACTGGTACACTCAAAAGACAGGAAGTCCCCCCTATATAATCCCTCCCATACAGGGAGTACCTCCGTTTTTTCGCCAGTGTCTAAGGTGTTGGTCACGGTTAATGAAGTCCTTGAAGGTCCATCATGACATGGCCCACCGTGATGGGTGAAGATTGGGTCTGTCTGTGATTTCCAGCAGTATCCTGCGGTGGGAATGGTAAGGTAAGAAGTTCCTAAGGAGCTTATATGGTTCACTTATGGACTTATGGATTACTAGACAATGTCTTGCCTGTTTTTCACCACTACAGGGTGTAAAGTGCAGCATACCCGCATACCAGCAAATGCTCTGGTGAAACAGCCTTGCTCCTTCACAGCCACCAGTCATTCCAATCGTGGGACTGTGGTCTACACGCGTGCGTGGGGGAATTAGCCCTTTAAAAAAAGGAGGCAGCGTTCCTATGAAGAGGGGGGTGTGGCTTAGTGCGGCCGGTATGCACAAGGACCCGGGTGGGTTAGTAATGCCCGGCGCAGGGCTCATTGCCTTATAATATTCACTCTACAGAGAGTCTGGTGGCAGGCGGAAGGGACATATGTGTGGGCATGTAAGCTGTATGGGTGTTGGATACAGGCATTCTTAAGGCACGTCTACTCAGCATCAGGCTGAGCAATTATAGTGGCATAGTACTCATTGCTGGACTAAAGCTCAGCAGTGGATACATTGTGTTAGTACATCTGCTTTTTTGTGCTTAGGACTATGCCTTCCCAAAGAAGAGGTGGGCATGCAGCAGAGGGAGTGCAAGGACGCCAAGGTCAGGGTCTGAAGATTCTAGTCACACTTCGACAGTACCAGCCTCCTCTGAAAGACCTGAAGCGACTGGCCAATCTGAGCCATCCAGACTTTCAGGTGTTGCAGCTGCTTCCAACATTTCAGCCTCTGCGTATGTCACAAAAGACGATTTGGCTTCAGCATTAGCTATTTTGAAAGGGAAGATAGCTGATATGCCTTTCAGTATTGGAACAGGAGTGGGCAGGAGATGTTGAATTACCTTTGGAGGATACGAAAGAAGGGCATGCGGATGTCTCCTCTTCTGAGGATTCTGTCTCAGAAGAATCTTTTTCAGCCACGCAATCCCAAAGATTGCTGGTTCAATCCCTTATGGAATTGGTCCGTTCTGGATATAAGCTGAAGCCCCCTTTTCTTCTTGGGTTCTCTAAGGCCTCCACAGGATCCACAAGCTTTCCCTGTACAACCTTTTCTGGAGCAGCTAATATATGCTAAGTAGAAGGAAATGGATACAAAGTGCCCTGAGGAGATTCAGTTCGCAGTTGTAGCGCTATACAAGTTATTCACTCACTCACTCACTCACTCACTGGGATCACCCAGATAAGCATTTTCTTTTTCCTAAAAGGTTTTCTCTTCTTTACCCTATGGAAGAAAAGTTCACAAGAAAGTGGAGTTTGCCAACAGTTGACACTGCTATCTCCTATGTGAATAGGAGTTTAACTTGTCCAGTTGACAATGTCCAGGTGTTTAAGGATCCAGCCAATAAAAAAATGGAATCTTTACTTAGAGCATCATTTGCTGTAGCAGGTGCAGTAGCACAACCTGCAGTGGCAGCAATAGGCATTTGTTAATCCCTAAAAGACCAAGTTAGGTCCCCGGAAGTCGCTCTCCTGAACACTCTTGATCCCAAGACCCCAAAATTTTCACGGAGCCTGATCCATTTTATTCTGCTGGGGGCTAAATCTACTTTGGCCAGGGCCTGGAAACAACTCAAGGTTTCTTTTTTGGCCGCCAAGCGCAAAATCTCATGGATTATGGCCCAGGAAAAACTGGCTAGTATTTTGCTTGATTCCAAAGACAAGTTCGAGACTATTTGGGAACCATGGGCCCATCATGTAGGCATTTCATTGAGGCCAGGAATTCCCGCATAGCTTGGTTAGATCAACTGTAGGTTTTGATCCCGCTAGTATCGGGTGGCCATTCTATTGGGAGCGAATCCGCAAGCTGACTCGGTACTTTTCGGTTCTGTTCTTCTTTTCCTCTCTTTACTTCTTTTCATTCTCTCCTCTTCTGTCTATTTATATGGATTGTGTTTATTGACACAATATTCCTGCAGTATTTTTATTTTTTAATTTTATTATCTTTTTGTTTTGGTTTTGCAGATCAAGACATACGTATTGTCTCTCTTACTGTACTTTAGTTTATAATACAGCCTCCAGTATTTAGTAAATTGTTCCATACAAATTTAATATACTGGAAATTTTACATGCTTTGAACATATTTAGGAACCTCAGAACATTTTGGTTTATACTTGAATGATATTGGTCCTGATACAATTTTCTATTCTCAATATCGGCTAGTTCCGGCACAGTGTGCACCCATATGGGGTGCCGGTCCAGGCTGATAATACGCCGATCATTCTATTTATATAATATTTATGTTCCTGACTGGTTAACCTTTTTTCCGTGATATTTCCTCATCCAGCTAAAGAATCCTTTTTGAGCTCAGCAAACTGAACTAACAATATGTTAGTATAAGGTAACAGTACTATTGTATGAATCCAGGTCACTAAATTTTTCATTGGAGGACACGGGGAAATTGGCATGTATAATGTTGTATATTCTGTTTTTTTTTATTTTTAATATTCTGTCATCATGTTCAATGCTGTAATAAGATGTAAGAACAATACTGTGTCTTCTATGCCACATTTTCATTTTTATGTCATATTGTATTTTTCATCTTGTGAAAATAAAAATCTTTGAAAGTAAAAAAAAGACAAAGTTAACCACTTACCCCCCGGACCATATTGCTGGTCAAAGACCAGAGCACTTTTTGCGATTCGTGACTGCGTCGCTTTAACTGACAATTGCGCGGTCGTGCGACGTGGCTCCCAAACAAAATTGGCGTCCTTTTTTTCCCACAAATAGAGCTTTCTTTTGGTGGTATTTGATCACCTCTGCGGTTTTTATTTTTTGCGCTATAAACAAAAATAGAGTGACAATTTTGAAAAAAATGAATATTTTTTACTTTTTGCTGTAATAAATATCCCCCAAAAATATATAAAAAAACATATTTTTTCCTCAGTTTAGGCCGAGAAGTGTTCTTCTACGTATTTTTCGTAAAAAAAAACCGCAATAAGCGTTTATTGATTGGTTTGCGCAAAAGTTATAGCGTTTACAAAATAGGGGGTATTTTTATGTAATTTTTATTAATATATTTTTTTTACTAGTAATGGCGGCGATCAGCGATTTTTTTCGGTACTGCGACATTATGGCGGACACTTCGGACACTTTTGACACATTTTTGGGACCAGTGGCATTTTTATAGCGATCAGTGCTATAAAAATGCATTGGATTACTATAAAAATGCCACTGGCAGTGAAGGGGTTAACACTAGGGGGCGGGGAAGGGGTTAAGTATGTCCCTGGGTGTGTTCTTACTGTGGGGGGGGGGGTCGCCTCACTAGGGGAAACACTGATCCTCTGTTCATACATTGTATGAACAGAAGATCAGCATTCCCCCCGCTGACAGGACCGAGAGCTGTGTCCCCGCTCTGTAACGAGCGATCGCTTGTGCCCGGCGGCGATCGCGCCCACCGGGCACACGCACGGGAGTCGGGGGCGAGTGGGGGGCGCGGCGGCGCGCACGCGCCCCTAGTGGCCGCTCTAAGAGCTGACGTTATACTACGTGCTCTCGCCCAGGAGAGCCGACCTGCCGCCGTAGAATGACGGCGGCTGGTCGGCAAGTAGTTAAACAGGTTATTAGAGGGGTGCCTGCTCGAGGAGAAGGGGCCTGGGATTTAGCTGTGCTATCAAGGGCCTTATGTTTTGCGGTTGATGCTATCAAAGATTCTATTCATCAGGCATCACGCTTTGCACTCCTGTTAGTACATATGCGTAGAATTCTGTGGCTTAAGCATTATTCAGTTGAGTTGCCATGTAAAAAGCTATTGGCTGGGTTTCCCTTTCATGGGGAACGGTTGTTCAGGGAAGATTTGGATAAGTACATCCACAAAATTTCAAGTGGGAAGAGTACCCTTTTACTGGTGCCAGGGGCGACAGCCTCCAGGCAGCCGCGATGGCCTCCGCTGTCAGGGTCAAAGGGTAGGCTTCATGGCCAAGCACAAGGCCAGAAGAAGCCCTGGGGGCACAAGCCTACAAAGCAGAGTCCCAAGGCCTCCTTATGAAGGGGCGCACCTGCTCAATCGAGTGTGGGGGGAAGACTTCTGTGGTTTTCAGGGGCCTGGCAAGAAGAGATCCTAGACAGATGGATCATCTCTGTGGTAGCACTAGGCTACAAACTAGAGTTTCAGAAGTTTCCTCCGGTTCGTTTTCTAAGTTAAAAACATCCCCAAATACCCAGTGAAAAGAAGGTCTTTATTTCTGGCACTAGACCGACTTATGTCTCAGAGTGTAATCATAGAGACCCCCTCAGAAGAGCAGGGCAGATTTTTTTCAAATCTCTTCACTGTACCAAAACCGAATGGGGATGTCAGGCCCATTCTAGATCTCAAAGATCTGAATCGGTTCCTAAACATCCGCTCCTTTCGCATGGAGTCAATCCGGTCAGTTGTATCCACCTTGCGGGAGGAGAACTTCTAGCGTCAATAGACATCAAAGATGCATATCTGCATGTGCCAATTTTTCCCGCTCCCCAGATGTTTCAGCGTTTTACAGTAGAGCACCGCCACTTTCAGTAAGTGGCCTTGCCCTTTGGGTTAGCCACCGTGCCCTGGGTATTTACAAAGGTTCTAGCCCCACAGTAATGGCATACCTGGACGATCTGTTGCTGGTAGATCAGTTGTGGTGCGGTTAAACCAGAGTGTATCCAGCACGGTCAACTATCTGGAACACTTGGGTTGGATTCTTAACCTAGAGAAATCATCCTTGCGACCAGTAAGGAGGCTGGAGTATTTAGGTCTGTCTCTAAACACAGCCCAAAGAAGAGTGTTTTTGCCTCAGACAAAGGTCAATGCTATAAGAGAGCTTGTCCAGGTGGTCAGGACAAAGAAGGGTCCTTCCATTCACCTTTGCATGAGTTTTCTAGGAAAGATGGTTGCTTCATTTAAAGCAGTTCCCTATGCCCAGTTTCATTCAAGACTGTTGCAAAACAGTATTCTGTCTGTTTGGGACACAAGGACCCAAGCCTTGGATTACCCAATGTGTCTGGCCCCAAGGGTGCACCAGAGTCTCAGTTTGTGGTTGATAACCAAAGATTTGCAGAAGGCAAAATCCTTTATACCGGTTACCTGGAGGGTTATAATAATGGATGCCAGCCTCTTGGGTGTGGGTGCAGTCCTGGAAGAGACCACTGTCCAAGGGAATTGGTCATAGTCCGAGAAGACCTTGCCCATCAACATCCTAGAGATTCGGGTAGTACGTCTGGCTCTAATAGCCTGGACGTTCAGGTTGCGAGGTTGTCCCGTCAAGATACAATCCGACAATGCCACAGCAGTGGCCTATATCAATCACCAAGGGGGACTTGAAGTCATGCAGCCCAGAAAGAGGTGAATCATATTCTGGCTGGGGCAGAGGAGCATGTACCTTGCCTATCTGCATGTACCTTGCCTGTCTTTGTTGCGGAGGTGGAGAATTTGCAGGCAGATTTCTTGAGCCATCAAAAACTATTTCCAGGAGAATGGTCTCTACATCCTGACATTTTTTTTGGCCACATGCCAAAGATGGGGTACCCCAGACATAGATCTATTGGCGTCCAGGTTCAACAATAAGTTGGACAGCTTTGTGTCAAGAACAAGGGATCCACTTGCATACGGGACAGATGCGTTAGTGACTCAGTGGGATCAGTTTTCACTGATTTATGCTTTCCCCCAGTTCAGCCGCTACCGCGGCTTCTACGCAGGATCAAAGAGGAAGGTAAATCTAGTAGCCTCCGCATGGCCCAGAAGATCCTGGTATGCAGAGATTGTAAGGATGACAGTGGGGGATATATGGACTCTTATATCTCATCCAGACCTGCTATTGCAAAGGCCGGTATTCCATCCTGCCTTACAATCGCTAAATTTAACCGTTCTAAAGAATCCGTTTTTTTTTTTAGGTTCAGTGGTATCTACCCTGATTAATGCAAGAAACCCGGCCTCTAAGACCATTTATTATAGGGTCTGGAGGGCCTATGTTTCCTGGTGTGAAGCCAAAAGATGGTATCCTCGGAAGTATGTCATAAGTAGAATTCTTTCCTTTCTACAGTTGGGAGTAGAAATTAAGCTGACCCTGAGTACAATCAAAGGTCAGATCTCTGCCTTGTCAGTATTTTTTTTTTAAATGGCTTGTTGCTTCGCATTCTTTGGTCCGAGCCTTTATTCAAGGGGTATAGGACACCCTTGTGCCCATGGGATTTGAATCTAGTTTTGTCAGCTTCACAATATTCCCTTGGTTTTGACAAGGAAATCGGTGTTCTTAGTTGTGGAAGTACCAGCAAGAAGGGTATCAGAATAGGCAGCTTTTTCTTGTAAAGAGCCATACTTAGTTATTCATAAGGACAAGGTGGTGTTGCTTCCTCACCCAACCTTTTTACCTAAGGTAGTGTCAGTGTCAGGGCTGGGCTCAGTCCTTCCTTCTCTGAGCTGGCTGCTCATCTGTCGGCTAATTGCCAGCTCTTTTCTCTCGACAGTGACTCACCTGTTAATGATCTGCTCATCAGCCCTGCCTACTTAAAGCCTTCCAGCTCACTTCATCTCTGCCTTCGCCTTTGTCAACATCACAGAAACGTTCTCCTGCGTTCCTGTTGTGGACCTGCTCGGCTGGCATTCCTTCTGGCTCCTTTTCCTGCTAAAATATATAAGAAAGAACCGGGACGGCTGCACTCCAAAAATAAAAATTTCATAGCTATGAATAAGCACTGTATGAGAGTGTGAAACGCGTTAGCCCTTTTTCCTGATTTTTTGCTGTGACATCCATGTTGTGACCAGTTTTTATTAAAAGGAACACATTTTTATTTTTGGAGTGCGGCCGTCCCGGTTCTTTCTTATATATTTTTGCATACTATTGCAGTGCCTGCACCCAAGTGTTTGGACTCCACTTTGCTGTTCTCTGAGACCTCTGAGCGGTAAACTTTCTTTCTTCTCCTTTTCCTGCTAGTTGGACTACTACATTTATCTCTGGCTCTCTGACATTGGCTTGGTCGGCTACCCGATCCGGTAACTGAACTCTGGCTTGTTTGACTGCACTTTCTCTGTTTTCCTTTTTATTATTATTATTACACAAGTGTGATTCAACTGTACTTCTGTCTCAGTCTGATTCATGGTTTCTGACAGTCAGGTTTTCATCTGAATCAAGATGTTGCCCTACCTTCCATTTTTCCAGAACCTCGTTCTGCGGAAGAAAAAAATGTTAGACTCTCTCGATGTAGTGAGAGCAGTTAAAGCCTATCTGAAAGCGACAGCTCAGATACAGAAAACTGATGTTTTGTTCATGCTGCCAGATGGCCCCAAGAAAGGGCAGGCAGTGTTGAAATCAACTATTTCAAGATGGATTTGTCAGGTTATTATTCAGGCTTATGGCTCGAAAAGAAAGGTTCCACCTTTTTGAGTTAAAACGCACTCTACCAGGGCAGTCAGTGCATCACCAGGCTTCTATGACTTTGATTTACAAGGCTGCAACTTGGTTGTCAGTGCATACATTCACTAAATTCTATCAGGTGGATGTAAGATGGCAAGAGGATGCCGCCTTTGGGCACAGTGTGCTGCAGGGTGCAGTATAGGTCCTCGCGTCTGATGGCAGCCTGCTTTTGATTTGTGTCTCCCTCCCCTCAGAAGGCATTGCTTTGGGACATCCCACATAGTAATTTCTATGGCTGCTCTGTGTCCCATGATGTAAGATAAAGAAAATAGGATTTTTATAACAGCTTACGTGTAAAATCCTTTTCTTGGAGTAAATCACGGAACACAGAGGTCCCTTCCTTCTTATTGGGATATATATATACATTGCTTTGCTACAAAAACTGAGGTACTCCATGTATGGGAGGGGTTATCTAGAGAGGGTACTTCCTGTCTTTTGAGTGTACCAGTGTTTATTCACTTCTAGGTGGCGTATAACCCACATAGTAATTACTATGGCTGCTCTGTGTCCTGTGATGTACCCCAATAAAGGGATTTACAGGTAAGCTGTTATAAAAATCCTACTATTAGGTTTATCAATGTATCTGGTATTACTGAGCTGTATTTACCTAGGTATGCGTATATCCAAGCAGAAAGCATTTTGTAACAAGTTCATGTTTTCCGACTATTCCAAGGGGTTAATGAAAATGTAAATGCTAAACTTCTGCTGCAGTAAAAAGTTTGCAGCTGTTTTTATTAGATTTTCATTACCAGAATTCCAAAGTTGTTAAAAAGTCGAAAAGATGTGTAAATTATGAATCCCCAAAGGGACTAGATTTAAGAAAATTAATATATTACGTATTCCTTAACTGTCATTTTTTAAATAGGTTTCTGACTCCAATTGAGGTTGCAAAACTATTAACACTCTATGTACCTGCTATTGGCTTTCTTGTGTCTCTAACCTGATTTTACAGTTCTAAAAAAAAAAATGTCTTCAATTAAACAAAAAATAATAAAATATGCAATTTAAATAGTGCAACACGTATGCATCAGTACAAACTTGTTTTCTGCTAAGATTAATGATAGAATATATAATAGAATAAATAAACTATTTTACGTCAGGTTTTTTTTACACTTATGGTGGGGTTTCAAGATGTTCAAAATTTGGAGCCCGATGTTTATGGCCATGTGACAGGTCTTACTAGGACACAGGCTTTTGGAGAGGACTAGGAAAAAGCCTCTTACCCACTGATTATGGCCCATGGAGAGAGCAGATCATTCTCTAATGATGTACCACCACTTAATGGACGATGGGAGCGTGGTTTGGATTAATTCTCTGAATAAGGACAATAAAGATTCCCTTCTGGAGTAGATGAAAAGGTGTAATAACAATCTTGTACAGGGTATTGGTCATATGAAATATGGTGGCCCTCATGCAGAATGGGTTGGAGAGGCTCCTTCACTCGGGACAGAAATATTTATCAACCATAATCCTCAAGAGATCTATGAAGAGAAATGAATTCCACTGTATGTACTAATTATTTCTTCTGAGAAATCCTCACTTCCTGTTCTTCTGTCTGTAACTTCACACAGTAATGCAAGGCTTTCTCCCTGGTGTGGAGTATCGTGCTCTCCCCCTCCCTTGGACTACAGGAGAGTCAGGACGCCCACTAACACACAGCTCCTTTCTCTATCTGCAACATAGAGAGCGTCTTGACTCTCCTGTAGTCCAAGGGAGGGGGCGAGCATGACACTCCACACCAGGGAGAAAGCATTACTGTGTGGAGTTACAGACAGAAGACAGAAAGTGAGGATTTCTCAGAAGAAATAAGGCCATTTAAAAGCAAAATCGAAGGATGAGGTAAGTGAAGGAGGACTGCACTAAGGTAAAGGAAGCTATTTAGGGGGAAAAAATTGTACCTTTACAACCCCTTTAAATGATTTTTTTTTCTTTTAGAAATGTCATTTTGCTGCGGTAACATGGGGAAAATGCGCTACATTACGTTACAGGGGAAAATGCTCTACTTTACGTACAAGGAATGAGATGGTCGAATTTCTCATTCAAACCCATCTGTTTCCACATCCAAAAAACTAACATGCTTCTTGAGGCCACTAGAGGGAGGCTGTGATCCACCCCATGAGCGCCGACGTCTCCACACATAGACACTGTTCGTATAGTAGTCAATTTTATCTTGAAGCATCTTTTCTTTTTTGCCCGTAATGATTTCATGTTCCAGTGCGTTTAGTTTGTCATTTGATCGCTTGTCAAGGTCTGTGAATTCCAGCGCTGTTTGCATTGGTTTGATAGCTTGTTGTATTTCAAGTATTTCTTTCTCTAAAACTTCCATTTCTTTATTTTTTGATATAATGATGCTATCCATCAATGCAAAGGAGCAAATAGAGCATAGTAATGCTGAAGACATTACAGGTTCATTGAGATTACTCTTCCATAAATTGGAAAGGAGCATGATAAAAGAGACTAATGCCCTGTACACACTTCCGTCGGAATTCCGTTCATGCTGTCTTGCATACACACTGTCAGACCAAATTCTGACCGTCCAAAACGCGGTGGCATAAAACACTACAACGAGCTGAGAAAAATGAAGTTCAATGCTTCCGAGCATGCATCGACTTGATTCTGAGCATGCATGTTTTTTTCTCTGTTGGAGTTCCACTCAGACGATCAGAATTTCCGATAGGATTTTTTTTCATTGGAAAAAATAAAACATGTTCTATTTCTAAACTCCAACTGAAAAAAGTCTGATGGGGCCCACACACGTGACTTTTTCCTTCGGAAATTCCGTGTGTACAAGGCATAAGGCTTAATGGGATGCAAGCTCGTTATCAGAATACCTTGAACGTATACTAAGGGGGTTGAGAGTGGGGAAATTCCCCACTTTTGAGCTCTTTGATGAAACATTGAAAAAACAATGGACTGACACTCTGTCCATTTTCTCCTTTGCATTGATGGATATCATCATTATATCAAAAAAGGAAGAAATAGAAGTTTTAGAGAAAGAAATTCTTGAAATACAACAAGCCATCAAAACTTTAAATGTGGCTCATCAGGTTGTCCCTGTTGCGGACATATTCTGGGAGGCAACATGTTCCGAGCATCAAGTAACCAGGGAATATGAAATAAAGTATTTTTTTAATTGTAACACCAATTATGTTATATACTTGGTCACTTGTGACATTTGCTATTTCCAAATTGTCGGTCGGACAACGAGATGTTTAAAGGGACCGTTTCTATGAACACTTATACAGTGTGGTCAAAAATAAGGGTACCAATATAGAAAAACATTTTAGAGAGAATCATAGTGGCAATATTGCTTCTATGAAAGTCCAGGTTATAGAAAAGGTATGTGCACCCAAGAGAGGAGGAGATGTGTTTCGGAGGTTGTGCTGGAGAGAGGTTTTCTGGATCATATCCAGACTCATATCCCTTCCAGCTTTAATTTTGAGTGGGATGTCAGTCACTATTATGACTAGAGGTATATGCATTAGTGTCTATTGTGTCTTGGTTGGTAGTTCACATACATATAGTCATGTATAGCCCACCTATGCTCTCTCCACACATACATATATCCACTCGATTAACTTTTTAAAAATCTATGTGATGTGCTATTAGTAATTGATTGGATATTCCATTAATAATATTCTGGATTAATAATGTTTCTGATAATATGTCATCATCAATTGTTCATATCCATGTGGTTCTGCTTGGATGCCCCCCTTATGTGCTTTGGACCAATTTTGGTGATCCTATGGGGGGGAGGGGTCATCCTTTTCTTGCAGGTACCATGTAGATCAGATTCTTCTATTTTTTTGTGTTTGGTCTACGATATTGCTGACTTTTTGATTTTATTTTATATCAAGACCTCTTAATTTTCTTTTATTTGTTGTTCTAATTTTTGTTTGAATGAATTTTAATCATCAGCATTTACCGTACATACTCGAGTATAAGCCAAGTTTTTCCAGCACATTTTTTGGTGCTGAAAATCCCCCCTCGGCTTATACTGGAGTCACCTTTTTGCGCCTGATCTCCTGGAATTTGAGGACCCAGTACCGGCCGGCTGTAGGTCCTCTGCACACATATAGCCCCACTCTTCCTCTACAAGTGTGCAAAGTTTGTTGGCCGGGGACCTACGGTCGGGGAGCACCGATTTTTCAAAGTCGGGCACCCCTTCTATAGACTCCCATGTTAAACGGTCATTTCTCCAGTAACTTTGGGGACCCGGTACCGGCTGGTCGTAGGTCCCCTGGACCCGGAACATGGCACACATGTAGCCCCCTAGTTCTCCTCTACAAGTGTGCAAAGTTTGCTGTCTGGGGGACCTACGGCCGGGGAGCACTGATTTTTCAAAACCGGGCACCCCTTCTATATACTCCCATGTTAAATGTAAGTCTAATCATGGACACAGTGAGGCATGGGCACTAGGGTGACCACATGTCCCGGATTGCCTTTTTTCAGGTCAATACAGTGTCTCGGAATGAAACTGACACATCCTGATCTCCTGGAATTTGAGGACCCGGTACTGGCTGGCTGTAGGTCCCCTGCACACATATAGCCTCACTCTTCCTCTACAAGTGTGCAAAGTCTGTTGGCCGGGTACCTACGGCCGGGGAGCAAAGATTTTTCAAAGTCGGGCACCCCTTCTATAGACTCCCATGTTAAACGGTAATTTCTCTGGTAACTTTGGGGACCCAGTACCGGCCAGCGTAGGTCCCCTGGACCCGGAACTTGGCACACATGGAGCCCCCTAGTTCTCCTCTACAAGTCTACAAAGTTTGCTGTCTGGGGGACCTATGACAGGGGAGCACCGATTTTTCAAAGCCGGGCACCCCTTCTATATGCTCCCATGTTAAATGTAAGTCTAGTCATGGACACAGTGAGGCATGGGCACTAGGGTGACCACGTGTCCCAAATTGCCTGGAGCAGTCCTGCAATTTGCAGGTCAATACAGTGTCTCGGAATGAAACTGACACAGCCAAACCCCCCCCCCCCCCCGGACAGTCTGATGCCCCCAAAAAAGGCTGCCACATCACCGCTTTACTCACTGACAGTACTGTCCTGGCCGGGAATGCCTGGAGGAGCACAATCCCGCCCCCTGCTTGTAATTGGAGAAATCACAATCTCTGTCCTGTGATTCCTTACAGCACAAGCAGATTTTTGGGAAGGGAGGGTGTCCCTGAATGGTAGTTTGGAAATGTGGTCACCCTAATGGGCACAGTGAGGCATGGACACAGTGAGGCACATTGAGGCATGGACACAGTGAGGCATGCACATAGACACAGTGAGGCAAAGTGAGGCATGCAGATGGACACCCTAGGCTTATACTCGAGTCAATACGTTTTCCCAGTTTTTTGTGGTAAAATTAGGTGCCTTGGAGTATATTCGGGTCGGCTTATACTCGAGTATATACAGTATATGTATTTACTAGATTTTTATTAATTCATATTGTTTTTGTATATTTATGGTCATTATATTTTGGTTGTGGGTTTAAGATGGTCATGTTACGTACTTTCATTTTTATATAATTTCCTTTTTTCTTTTGTTTTAATTTTATGTATCCGGTCTGTATGTATAGTTACATAGTTAGTCAGGTTGAAAAAAGACAAATCCATCCAGTTCAACCATAAAAAAAAAAATATATATATATATATATATATATATATATATATATATATATATATATATATATATCAATCATACAATACCATATACCCAATTCTATACCCACAGTTGATCCAGAGGAAGGTGAAGAACCCCAGCAAAGCATAATCCAATTTGATACAGCAGTTGTAAAAATATTCCTTCCTGATCCCTCGAGAGGCAATCAGATTTTCCCCGGATCAACTTTACCTATAAATGTTAGTACCCAGTTATATTATGTACATTTAGGTAAGAATTCAGGCCTTTCTTAAAGCAATCTACTGAGCTGGCCAGAACCACCTCTGCAGGGAGTCTATTCCACATTTTCACAGCTCTTACTGTGAAGAAACCTTTCCGTATTTGGAGATGAAATCTCTTTTCCTCTAGACGTAAATAGTGCCCCCTTGTCCTTTGTGTTGACCATACAGTGAATAATTCAACACCAAGTTTACTATATGGACCCCTTATATATTTGTACATGTTGATCATATCCCCCCTTAATCTCCTCTTCTCAAGAGTGAATACAGTCAGTTCCTCTAATCTTTCCTCATAGCTGAGCTCCTCCATGCCTCTTATCAGTTTGGTTGCCCTTCTCTGCACTTTCTCCAGTTCCCCAATATCCTTTTTGAGAACTGGTGCCACAAACTGAACTGCATATTCCAGATGAGGTCTTACTAATGATTTGAACAGGGGCAAAGTTAGATCTCTCTGGAGTCTATACCTCCCTTAATACAAGAAAGGACTTTGCTCGCTTTGGAAACTGCAGCTTGGCATTGCATGCTATTATTGAGCTTATGATCTACCAAAACCCCCAGATCCTTCTCCACTATGGATCCCCCCAGTTGTTCTCCCCCTAGTATGTATGATGCATGCATATTCTTAGCCCCCAAGTGCATAACTTTACATTTATCAACATTAAAGCTCGTCTGCCACATAGTCGCCCAATTAGACAGAGCATTGAGGTTGGCTTGTAAATTGGAGTGGAGACATCCTGTAAGGACGTTATTCCACTGCATATCTTGGTGTCATCTGCAAAGACAGAAATGTTACTTTTGATCCCAGGCCCAATATCATTTATAAAGATATTAAAAAGTAAGGGTCCCAACACTGAACCTTGGGGTACACCACTGATAATATATGTATTTATATGTGTTGACTCCATGTCATTTTTTTGTTTTTTATTAGTAGGTAATGAGTTAATATGGACACACAATATTTTGCACAGGGGTACTAATCAATGTGAAAGTAAGATCTGCTTGTCAAACACTTGGCACACTGATTGCAATAGCCGCCACCTGTGTAGGGGGAGTGAGCCTTTATAATGCTCAATGCTTCAGTTGTGCTTTAGGTTTGAAAAAGCACTAGTCAGTCAGTGTCAGTGTGAAACGCGTCACCTCCTGGGTCTTGTTTTTTTTTGCTGGAGTTTAGCCTTTTCCTTCCCATTTCAGTGTTATCGGTGGCGAGCCATGTCTAGAACCCAGCACATCCTGATAACATTGATTTACTCACCTGGAGCCGTGTCTCTATCTCTGGATTTCCCAACAAATGTGGAGGATTTAAAAATCTGTGCTTCGCAGATAACGACACAATGTCTAAAATATGTTATATGACAACTACACTGCATTGCCCTGCACTCAATTAATTTAAATGTTATTTTAAAAAGTATTTTGTTATGTAATTTGAACAAACAAAAATCCTTCAAAATATTTTTGGAACGTGTAATTTATTTTTCTAGAATCTATCAGCTTATTTAAGCCACATAAATACATAAGTCACTATATATGTAATATGAGAATAAAGATTTTTTATTGTTTATTATTTTCCTGATGCCTCTATAACAGAATAAGACATTTTTGTGTTACTGCTCCAGCTACACAAGTATTATTTTTATATGTGCGAAATTATAGATTTATCTTCTTTATCTTCGTATATGTGGGTTGATTCATGCAGTTGTTAGGTTTTTATGATACCTATGTAGCTTCAATTTTATCTCTTTTCAGTGTATGATACAGACAACATTGCCTGAGGAAAAAGAAAGAGAACGCAATAAGATTAAAGCACAGAAAAGAAAAAACTGAAAATGAGAAAGGTCAGTAGTGTACAGTATTGGTCATCTTCCTTTTGAATTGTCTATTGTAAGAAAAATACAGAAGCATTCCTACATATAAGTAGGTTATTAAAATGTACATAATATAGATGCCATTGTTATACAAATTCTATGTACAAATTGCAAGTTTGAAAAGGTGTTATTGTGGTTCTGCTAGACGTGAGTGTAGTGGTATTCACATACCAGGATATGAGATAATTGGCAGATTTTCAATATCCAAAAGATATGAACCCCCCTCATTAGCCCCCCCCCCCTCTACAATGAATACAGCGTATCCGTACAGTTGTCTCTTCCTAGGGAACCATCCCAGCACTGGTCATTTGCAGATCTGCTATGAATCATATTTGAACAGAATAGAATTGATTTTCAAAAGGGTTGTTTCCTTTGAAAGGGAGGTTGCACTTTGCAAGGGAATTTCAACCAGAGCCTAGTAAAAGGGATGAAGCTCTGCTGACTGCCATCATGCAATTATTTTTTTTATTTTCTTGCACATTTATCTGTATTCTTTGCAAATTTAAATTTCCCCACATTTACTAAGTTCTGGGGAATATTGCTTTGCAAAGTACAACTTTCCTTGTGAGACAAGGGGGTTATTTACAAAAGGCAAATCCACTTTGCACTACAAGTGCAAACTACAAGTTCAAAGTGCACTTGAAATTGCACTGAGAGTGCATTTGGAATTGCAGTCGCTGTAAATATGAGGGGTAGATCTAAAATTAGGGGAAGCTCTGCTGATTTTATTATCTAATCATGTGCAAGCTAAAATGCTGTTTTTTTATTTTCCTTCATGTCCCCCTAGGATCTACAGCAACTGCACTTCCAAATGCACTTTCAGTGCAGTTTCAAGTTCACTTTGCACTTGTAGTTTCCACTTGTAGTGCAAAGTGGATTTGCCTTTCGTAGATAACCCCCAAAGTCTCACATATACTTGTTGAGACTGACAGTGAAGTCCACCTATTGCTTCCTGTGCTGCGGTGACAATGATGCTACACTGCTCCTGAATTCAAAGCAGTGTTGCCACCCTGATGTAAGCTGCCTGCTTTCAACACATTGGGATAAGGGTGTGATTTTAGGTATATTTTGATAGCATGAATATCAGAATTGTCACTGCTGCTTGACAAGCATGTAGCTTGTCAATTAGCACCTGGCCACACCTTTTCCTGCCCATTGCTTTCTAGATTGAAAGCTTAGTCTCTGTTGTTGAAACCCACTGTATGTTGCTGTGTCTGGGAGGGGAATAAGAGGATTTGGCTAGGTCAGGAAAGATAAACAACGTTTTTTTGTTTACTTTATGAGGCCTGTGCATCATTTAGTTACTGAATTTGGAACTTGTTTTGGGGCACTAATAGATAGTAGACCCTCAGTGCTATCTGAATATTGAAGAGATTGTGCACCTTTAACCTCCCTGGCGGTATGATTCATTCAGAAAAAACATGCTGAAAGCGGTACCATTATTTGCAAGGAAATTTGGCGTTTTATATTGTAGGTCTGTAATTTTTAGAAATAACTCACTTAAATCTGACCAAACAAGATTCTAATAGGCATCCCGGGTATGACATTTTTTTAAAAACAAAATTATAAATTATAATATAATAAATAATTATAAATAATTATAACAAATAATAATATAATTATAATAAAAATTATTCAATAATGTAATCAAATCAAAATCACTGAAATTTTCTCAGTTGCAGAATTGTCGCTGTCATTATTTATTTATTTTTATGACGAATTTCCCCACAAATCGCTATCGCACAATTCTGCAAGTGATTATAATTTATTATCGCTGTTTTTTATCTGATCTAAAACTATTTTTGACATAAAGGGACACTTTTGGTTGCTATGGACAATCTACAGTTTGCAGGGAGAAAGAAATGTTTTTATTATATAAAATGACATGCATGACACAGGACAGACCACTAGGGACAAGGGGGGTGTGTTTTTTTTTACATACAGTACTGTAATCTATAAGATTACAGTATACTGTATGTAAAGTGTTTGTTTACTTTTTTGAATTTGGCGCCGTTCTCCGTCCCCGTGCGTCGTAACGCCGCAGGGAACGGAGATCGGCAGCACAGGAGGACACTGTGAATCGAGCGAGGTCCCGCTGGCTCACACAGCGCGGTGGCATCGCTGGATCCAGGGACAAGGTAAGTAAACAGTGCCTGTGGATCTAGCGAGGCAAGCCCGAGTCTGACTCGGGGTTACCGCTTGCAGCAGGAAAATCTAACCCCGAGTCAGACTCAGGAATACCGCCAGGCAGGTTAAAAGGGCTGAGATGCAGAATCTACTCAATCTAGACACCACCAGGAATGCACCCAGGGCCGGACTGGGAATAAAATCCAGCCCTGGAAAAAATGTTGTACCAGCCGCATAGCATTATTATACCAGCCCAACATCATAGCATCATTATTTTCTTGGTCATAAAAAGGGAAAACCATGCATTTATATGTATATATATATAGATAGATAGATAGATATAGAGTCCCAGGTGTCTCCCTTGATGATTGCTCCACTTTATCACTTTTAACTGGAATTAACAGTTTTATATATATATATATATATATATATATATATATATATATATATATATATATATATATATATATATATATATATATACAGTACAGACCAAAAGTTTGGACACACCTTCTCATTCAAAGAGTTTTCTTTATTTTCATGACTATCAAAATAATAGGCATCAAAACAATGAATTAACACATGTGGAATTATACATAACAAAAAAGTGTGAAACAACTGAAAATATATTTCATATTCTAGGTTCTTCAAAGTAGCCACCTTTTGCAGCAGACACATCTCTAGAACTGTTAGGCCTTGTACTCACGACCGGATCTGTGCGCTGGAAACTGTCTGCCCGACAGTTTCCGGCGTACAAGGCTGATTTGTGTTTTGTTCCGCTGGCGTGTACACACCAGCGGACCAAATTCCCGTCGTACCGGAACGCGTGCACGTAAACTACGTACGACGTCACTATAAAGGGGAAGACCAAAGTTAATGGCGCCGCCCTCTGTTCCTCTTTTGCTAGTTACGGGTTTGCTCGTGTTAGTGAAGGTTTGGTTAGAGCTGATTCGCGCTTCTCGGTCTCCAGGCTTTGACAGCGTGTATTCACGGGTTCAGTGCGTGTGCTTGCGGTAACGTAGTTGTCATTCGGCTATAGGCTAGCAGGTTGTTTCTGCTTTAGCAGTTGCATCCTGTGCGCTCGTATCTGTTTGTCACGCGTTTGTCGCAGGTAGTGCTGGATTTGCGAGTGCTTTCTGTTTCAGTGTGTTCTTGACTGACCAGCCGGCCGGTTTGAAGCCATGATGGAGCAGCAGCGTCAATTTTCGCGAGTTGGTGCTGTTTATGGGATGGCTGCTGGATATGTTCATTTGTCCAGTACTTTGGCCAGAAACAGGGGGCGGAGGCGTTTCTGGACCAAGAATTGGTTGCGCCAGCGTGACCAGTTCTCACATATGCCTCTGCTTAGGGAACTCCAGGAGAATAATCCTAATGACTTTAGGAATTTTCTCCGCATGACGGACCCCGTATTCAACAGTCTGCTGGAACTTCTGTCCCCCTATATCACGAGGCAGGACACTGTGATGCGCCAAGCCATCACGGCCGAGCAGAGGCTTATTGCCACGTTGCGGTACCTGGCGACTGGATGGAGCCTGCAGGACCTCAAGTTCTCGACAGGCATCTCTCCGCAGGCGCTTGGGGTCATCATACCGGACACGTGTGCTGCCATCATCAAAGTTATGCATGAGGAGTATATTAAGGTAAGTTTCCTGGCTGTAATAATGTGGCCAACTAACTTTATTTTTATTTTCCCAGATATGCTGTGTGTTTAACTAACGTTACCTTTTCTCCCTATGCATGTTGATATAAGCTTTACATGTTTTATTCTTGGCCTACCTGCATATTTGTCCCTTACCCAATATTAACCTGTCCAGCATGCTATCCTAGGGACAAACCCACCTTGCCATTTTTTAAAACAGGACTTTTTGTTTTTTGTGTCCCCCCCCCCCCCTTCAAACTTTTATTGTCCCCATCAGAGGGCTGTGGAGTCTCTTAATGAAGTGGCCCTATATATTTCATTTCCCAAATTCTCCATGCACATTTTTCTAATGCAATTTTAATACTGTGAACTGTCACAAGGATGCTTGTAGGATGTTTTTGTTACAAAGTACTAAATCTCTATTTTTGTTTGTCCCCACAGCTACCCTCCACACCACAGGAATGGCAGTCTGTGGCTTCCCAATTTGCCCAGCGGTGGGATTTTCCAAACTGCGGTGGAGCAATAGATGGGAAACACGTCCGCATTGTGCCCCCACCCCGCTCGGGGTCCTACTATTATAATTACAAGGGTTATCATAGTATTGTGTTGATGGCGGTGGTGTCGGCACAGTATGAGTTTCTATATGTGGACGTGGGGAAGAATGGCCGGATGTCTGATGGGGGAGTGTTCGCACGGACTGATTTCTATGATCGTCTCCAAGCTGGTGGTCTGGCATTGCCACCAGATGAAGATAATGTGGAAGGACTTCCGTTTGTGTTCCTAGCGGACGAGGCTTTCGGGCTTGGTCCTCACCTCATGCGGCCTTTTCCCCAGAGGACCCTCACCTCAGAGAGGAGTGTGTTTAATTTTCGGTTGGGCAGGGCTCGGAGGGTAGTCGAGAATGCCTTTGGGATACTCACCAACCGGTTCCGCCTGTTCAGGACATCGATACATCTGGCGGAATATAAATTGGACACCGTTGTATTTGCCTGCTGCATTTTGCACAACTTTTTACGCAGGCACTCCCAGACGTACCTACCCGACATCGGTTCTGAGGCAAGACTACCCTCAGATCCCCTTCCCGGGCTGGACACTGGTCGCGCTGGCTTGGCCCCCCAATCAGCTCGTGAGGTACGCGACAAATATGTTGAGTACTTCATGGGTCGGGGGGCCATTGCTATGCCAGATCATATTTCTTTCTAATTCGGCCCCCAAAGAAAGGAATATTCTAAAAAATAATAAATAATTAGACCATTGGACTTTATACAGTTGTTTGTCATTAATGCTTTTTCTCTTTTTCTGTCTTCCTGGTTCTCTAACTAACTTCTTCAATTGTAATGCATAATTGATTTCTCCACTTTTAGTAACTAACCACATTTTGCACAGTATTCACTCATCTACAAACAGGGTATTGAGTCTAGAAATAAGAAGCAACTCCATTTGTAAATTTTGAGGTCAAGTATTTTAATTTTTGCTTGTTCATGACCCCAAAAATTATTTTATAGTTTTTTCATTACTCCCTGCTTTTGTACTTAGGAGTCTACAAAATTTTTTTAAAAGTTTTTTTTTTTTCAGGTAATTCAACCAAAAATATTATGCAGATTATACATTTATTAACAAGTTCACTTTTTTTTTTATCAAATATAGTTAGATTTATTGTTTACATATATATATATATATATATATAGATTATTTTTGGTGGGGTGTTTACCGCCTTAATTTTTTTTTTTGGGCATATTTTTTATGCACAAAAAAAAAAAAATTTTTAACCATTTTTTTTGTTTTTGGTGTGTTTTTCTAAAAGTAAATTTTTAGGTGAGATTTTGGAGTCAAATCTCTACTTCACTAAATTCAGTGATTAGAGAGATTTATAATTATATATATATATATTTTAAATTTTTTGGCGTTGTTTATTCTTTATGGTCTAAACTTTATAGTATCCCAAAATGTTCAACATGGTCAAACAAAATCCAATTCCAAAAATATAAAAACTCACAACAGCAGTCAGTCATGGTGTGCTTTCACACTGGAACACGCCAAAATTGGAAGATACACACATTCAGTGCAAACTCGCCAAATGTCATTGGTTCAACAGACAAATGGCCACATGTGCTATCTGACATCATGGGTGATCAATGTCTGTGTTCTGTGGGAGCAAACCCTTCCTCTCAACTACTTGAGGATGGAGGAGGGGGTTGGACCCACAAAGCACAGACATTAGATATTCTGTGATGGCAGATAGCACATGTTGGCACACTGTGTGTGTATCTTCAAATTTTGGCGTATTCATTATTCAAACTGTAAAAATGTTTGTGGGGGCGGGGGATGGGCGGGGGGTGTTTCAGTCTTTGACACGGCCCATCATGTCAATAATGTTTTTAAAATTAGATTCGATGACCATCATTCTTTGCCGCATATTGTCCATTTCCGTGCAGCATTCCAAAAGGACATTTGTTAAATTCTCTTCCATGACAACCATCCTTTCACGCATATTGTGCATTTCAGTGCTGCACTCCATTACCTGCTGAATAATTATAGCAGCACTTGCACGTGAAAATATTGGCACACCATCCTCCTCCCCTAAAAAAAAAAAAAAAAATGGCATTTACAACATGATTTTTCGATGAGGCCTATCTACATATGTTTTTTTGAATCAAGCTAGGGTGACACTGACCTGATGGGCTTCTCCTTTCCACCTCTTCGACATCTTCTATCACTCCTCCTTCTTCCACCACCTCCCCATCATCTTCTATCACTCCTCCTTCTTCCACCACTTCCCCATCATCTTGGACTCCTCCTTCATCCATCAATCCACCTTCTTTCAATTCGCCAAATTGTTCTTCCGCCACTTGCCCTTCATCTGCTATAACTTCTAAGTCCAAAATTACTTCTTCCTCCTCTCTTCCTTCCTCCTTTCTTCCTTCCTCCTCTCCTTCCACATCCTCTTCTCCTTCCACATCCTCTTCTCCTTCCACATCCTCTTCTCCTTCCACATCCTCTTCTCCTTCCACATCCTCTTCTCCTTCCACATCCTCCTCCTCCTCCACATGTTGAGATGGCAGATTTTGGCCTTGTCTGGCCCTCTCTGCCTCCTCCAAATGCTGGCGACTTCTTTCCCCTGAAATAAACCAAAAAAAATGTAGACTCATCAGCACACAGATATTGGAGAGCATAAATCGCACACATTGCTTAGAAGATGCTTTCATTTAGTTACTTTTATCTTTCACCAAACCTACATTTTGCAATTACTTCTATATGGCAAGCTCTGATCCTGCCCCTTTTTAGCAAAGTGACACACATGGATGTCCCCCCTAAACTGTATTTCTGGGAGACCCTACCAAAACCCATTTTTGATTTGGGGAGACACAGGTGCTCTGCATTGCAGATGTGAAAACATCTGCTTTATTACCACTGTTTTTAGAATGAATCCTGTTTGCCTTTCCCATTCTCATACTTTTTTTTTCTAGAACTAGCTTTTACACAATGTTTACAAACAAAGTTTTTGGCCAGTGAGCCATGTCCAGGTGTGTTGTTCCTGGAATAACCGAGCCTTTCTGAGAAACTATGTGATGTTACGTTGTTTACTAAGAACACTATTTGTAAATATGTAGTTATTTATGTCCTAAAAAATAAATGACAACATGTCTTTAAAATTACAAGCAGGCCAAGGAGGCAGATGGTGAAATATACATGGCAACACATTATTGCAGACAATCACCCCCCCCCCCCCCAACCCCAATATATATTTACTTACTTTTACGCAGAATTTTAAGTATTTTCTTCATCTGATGTGGCTCCCTCAATTTTAAGTCTGACCATCGTTTCCTCAGCTGTTCCTTGGACCTGGTGATCCCAAACATCCTCTGCATTCTCCTCGCCACCTTGTCCATAATATGTGCCTTTCGGCGGTTAGGGGTCTTGTATGGCCCTAATTCACCATCATAGTCCTTCTTTCGCATGATGTAAACTAACTCCACCATTTCCTGGAACCGCATATTAGTGGCTTTATATCTTCTTTGCCTTGATCGGGACGTCCCTGCCTCTGTCCCTTCACTTGTGGCATGAGAGCATCGTGCCCGCTCGTGTGACATCGCCATCTTTCCTTTCCCACAGAGATTATGGGCGTGGAAAAGATGAATTCTTACGCCATGGGCGGAGAAGAGGGCGGCGTTTAATACATACGCGGAGTGTAGAGAATGCAAACAACGTGTTTACGTCGGTTACGCGGAGAATCTTCGAGCGCATCCAGAACATACACAGTTAACGCCATATTTCCTAAACTCATTGATTAGGGGCCTCGCAAAGGTGACGAGGGCGGGGTTTAATAAATACGCGGAGTGTTTAAAAGGTTTACGCCGTGATTACGCATCTTACGCGGTAATTAGGCGAGCGTGAGAAACGAGGAGCGAGAGACAGGAAGGTAAGGAAATTAAAAATGTGATCAGCAGAGGCCTTGAAAATGTAGACACATGGGATGGGGGTTTGGGCTGTTGGTTGCACCCTTTTTAAGCTATTCTGTCTATGGGGTACCACAATGTTATTTTGGTTTCCAAATGCTTTTGGACACCTCACAAAATAGAGATGTGAACAATGCTGTACCTCATTGACAAGTTTTTGAATGGTGTATTCAGATCAGGCAAAGTATTGTTCAAGTGTTGGTTGTACAGAGGTCATTAGGAAGTGTCTTTTATGTCATCCATTGTCAGGGGCATGAGATTTACACATGAAAGAGTGCCTAGATGAAAACTGTCATTTGTAAGCATTGTTTATTTTTCTATATTAAAAATATTTACTGCAATGTGAACAATGGCTCTGCATCTAGCAAATCAATGTTTGGTACAAGCAATGCGGCCGAGCTGCCAATCATTGTTTAAACAAGAGAGACTGTGTTTGTAATTAGATATAGGTAATAAATTTGAAGACACATATTAGATCAAGGTCAACGCTGATCCTTTGGAATATTTATTTTTCTGTGGTTTATGTTTTTGTAATCTAGACTCAAAAAGAAATATAATTTAGGAAAAATTACAATGGACCTCCTACAAACCAAGGAATCTATAGAGGCCTTACTCCAAAAATATCAGGAGACGCCCATCCTGTGGAATTCCAAGCACTCTTTATATTGCAATAAAGAGGTACGAGCGGCAGCACTAGAAGAGCTAGCAAATTATATGCAAACTTGGGTGCCAGGATGCACTGCCAACATGGTGAAGGATAAACTTGCCAACCTCAGAAGCACATACAGGAGAGCATACAAAGCTAATAAAAGCAAAAAATCGGGAGCAGCAGCAAGACAAGCAAAGGAACCCAAACTGTGGTATTACAAACAGATGGCTTTTTTGCGGGACGAAATGGAAGGCAGGAAAACGATGTCGAGTCTTTCTTCCAACCTTTCCTCCATGCTACCTTCCAGCGGACCTTCCCCAGATGACCACAGCCCTGCAGAGTCGGAGGAAGAGGGCCTGGCTGACAGAGATGCAGATCTGCCACCCTTCGATGAGGAGGTATAGTAGTTTCCTCTATATTTCTGGCGTAAATAATTCTTGGTGGATTAATGATTAGATATTGTAAAAAAAAAACCAAGCTGGGAAAAAGCAAAAAAAAAGGTGTTCAGACAAATAGGTGTCAGAGATGACAACTGCAGGGGTCAGAAGTAGAGTGTATTCAAGTAATAATGAACAGAAAATACTAAACGAAAAACATGAAAATGAGTGTGGTTTTATTTAGCGAAATTGTAAAAAATTTCATTTTTTTTCCACACAGGAAGAAGAGATCAGCCAGGAGGTGGCAGATCCTCAGGTGTCTGTCAGCCAGGAGGAGGCCGGGGTCAGTGGCAGCCAGGAGGAGGCCGGGGTCAGTGGCAGCCAGGAGGAGGCTGGGCCCAGTGGCCTGCAGCAGGTCCACCCGGCCAGGAGAACCACCACCAGCCAGTCTTCTCCCCCCCAGGTGAGGCCATCAGGCCGAAGGAGGCAGTTGAGGCCTGTGGAGGAGGCAAGCCTCCGCATGATCCAGGAGGCAAGCGCCATCATGAGGGCCCCCCTCAACCCCACAGAGGCCTTCAGTGCCTCATTGGCCCATGATTTAAATGAAGGGGAGGAGGACCAGAGAAGACTGGCAAAGGCCCTGATGAACCAGGTCCTTTGGTGGATGCAGAGGGGCCTGCTGACCCCAGACACTGGGCTATGTGACCCGGCCCGGCTTGCGGAACACCATCCTCCTGCTGCCACATCGACCCCACCTGCAAGACCCCGTGTTCGATCCGCTGGAAGGCTGCCTGGAGGGAAGGCTGGAAAGAGGAGGAAACGTTGATTTTCTGCCTTCCATTTCCTTCCACATAAAGGACATCTTGTTTGTACTACCACAGTTTGGGTTCCTTTGTTTGTGTGCTGCTGCTTAATATTTTTGTGTTTGGCTCCTGAGGCTTGGAAGTTTATCCTTCACCATGTTGGAAATGCAAGTTTGCATATAGTTTGCTATCTATTCTAGTGCTGCCGTTCTTTTTATTTTTTGTGATGACATTTGCCTGAATAAAAGGCTTTTTGCTTTCATTTGAAAACATGTCTATTGTTTGTTATACTGTGGGGATTATTAGGCAGCAAACCTTTAATAAATATACAATGGGTAATTTACAAAGGACACACTCCTTGGGGGGGGGGGACATTTGGTGTGCCAACATGGTTTAATATTCTCTAATGAAACACCAAAAAAAAAAAAAAAAAAAAAAAAAAAAAAAAAAAAACATGTAAAAAAAAAAATTTTTAAATGGTGACATAACTAGAAACAACAAAAAAAAATAAAAAAATTCACATTCCTTTACAAAAATGACTACTATAAATTATGGAGGACCACCAACCAAAACACACGTCTGGCATAGAAAACATTATTAAAGGATTACATCACAAGCAAGAAATGTGACATTTCAGTATGGGACAACTCTATTGAAATTGCATCAGCAAGAGAACGGGGTTATTCTAGCAAGAGAAGAATTAATAAAACGAGGCTTGAAAATGTGGTTTAGTGCGCCTTTTTAAGACATTGTTCTCTTGCTAGAATAAAAGGTTTCTAATGACGAATGTGCCATATCCCAAACAAACGCGAGTTTTACCTGAACGAGCGCTCCCGTCTCCTCATTTGGACTGAGCATGCGCGGGGTTTTTGTACGCTGCTTTTGTGTACAGACGACCGAACATGTCTGACGGACACGATTCCAGCAGACTGTTTTAAAGCAAGACCAGGAAACAGTTGTTCGTTGGAAAACGGTCTGGCCGACGATTGTTTGCTGGAATTCTGTACGTTACTGCCTACACACGAACGAACATGTCCGCTGAAACTGGTCCGCGGACCAGTTTCAGCAGACATGTTTGGTCGTGAGTACGGGGCCTGAAGAGGAGACTGTGTGAATCAGGCCTTCATGGTAGAATATCTGCTAGGAAACCACTGCTAAAGAAAGGCAACAAGCAGAAGAGACTTGTTTGGGCTAAAGAACACAAGGAATGGACATTAGACCAGTGGAAATCTGTGCTTTGGTCTGATGAGTCCAAACTTGAGATCTTTGGTCAGCGTGGCTGCACTCTGGATGGATCGATCTTCTCATCGCTGGACCGGAGATCAACTGTCGCTTTATACAGACAACGTTGGAGCAGGGAGCTGGGACCGCGTAGATTACCACCGCTGGATTTTTTTTATTTATTTTTTTATTAATAAATGACTTTTTTCTACGGTGTGTGGGGCAGATCCACAAAAGGATTACGCCGGCGTATCTATTGATACGCCGGTGTAATTTAAAATTTCCCGCGTCGTATCTTTGTTTTGTATCCACAAAACAAGATACGACGGCATCTGGGATCGATCCGACAGGCGTACGTCTTAGTACGCCGTCGGATCTTAAATGCAATTTTTCGGCGGCCGCTAGGTGGCGTTTCCGCGTCGAGTATGCAAATTAGCTATTTCCGACGATCCACGAACGTACGAGCGGCCGTCGCATTTTTTTTACTTTGTATCCATTAGGCTTTTTCCGGCGTATAGTTAAAGCTGCTATATGGTGGCGTACTCAATGTTAAGTATGGCCGTCGTTCCAGCGTCTAATTTTTTATTTTTTGCGTCATTTGCGTAAGTCGTTCGTGAATAGGAATGTGACGTCATTTACTTTCACGTCGAATCCAATGATGTCCTTGCGGCGTACTTTGTCGCAATGCACCCTGGGATATTTTAAGGATGGCGCATGAGCCGTTAAAAAAAAACGTTGTTTATGTCGGGTCACGACGTATTTGCATAGAACACGCCCCATCACTCCCATTTGAAATTGCGCGCCCTTACGCCGCAATAGATACACTACGCCGATGTAACTTACCGCGCGGATTCTTTGAGGATTCACAAGAAGAAAAAGTAAGTTACAGCGGCGTGTATCTTAGATATGCTACGCCTGCCTAAAGATAGGCAGATCTTTGTGGATCTGCCCCTGTGTGTGTTTTTTCCAACTATTTACACTTCCTTCGTGAAATGGTAGGGGTACAATGTACCCCATTACCAATTTACATAGGGGGGGCCAGGATCTGGGGGTCCCCTTTGTTAAAGGGGTCTTCCAGATTCTGATAAGCCCTCCGCCCGCAGACCCCCACAACCACCGGGCAAGGGTTGTGGGGATGAGGCCCTTGTCCCCATCAACATGGGGACATCCTCCCCATGTTGAGGGCATGTGGCCTGGTACGGTTCAGGAGAGGGGGGGCCGCACTCTGTCCCCCCCTCTTTTCTGCGGCCGGCCAGGTTAACGTGCTCGGATAAGGGGTTTGGTGTGAAAATACTTTTTTTCCTTTCAGAAATGACACTTTAGTAAAAGGCGAAAGATTTATTCGATCTGAAGAGAAACCAGAAATGACACTTTGTGCAGGGAAAGTTCTATGTACGGGAAACATGCGATATTTCACATGCTAACTTTACACCCCCCCTAGGTACGAAATTTAAAGGAATATTTCACTTTTATTGTTTCACTTTTAGCATTATTAAATTCACTGCTCTCGAAAAAACAGCCGTTTTTAAAACTTTTTTTGCATTGATACATGTCCCTTGGGACAGGACCCAGGTCCCCAAACACTTTTTAGGACAATAACTTGCATATTAGCCATTAAAATGAGCACTTTATATTTCAAATGTTCGAGTCCCATAGACTTTAACGGGGTTCTAAAGTTCACACGAACATTTGGTGTGTTCGCAAGTTCTGGTGCGAACCGAACAGGGGGGTGTTCGGCTCATCCCTAGTGCAGAGAGGTCTGGGCCTATACAATTGCACACACATCAAGACCTACCAGTTAGATGATTCAATATTTCATGAACAGGTATGCCAGTTAAACTAGAAGAGGCAGATGGTGGTGGTGGTTTGTAGCAATGCTACCAAAAATGTGCAGCTGTTATCAACACAGATATCGCTGTGATTGAGGTCTGAATGGTTGAGTATCTCAGCTCAGCACAATATATATTATTTAGAATGGTCCATTTGGCAAATTACCCTCTATTCTGCAGCCCAGCCCTCCCCTGACCACACTGCACAGTTAGGCTTAAAGGAGTTCTCTGACCTAAAACTTTTAACCCCCGCTGTGCCCGGGCTGTAAAACTATACAAAATAAACTTTCACTTACCTGCCTACGATCCCCCGTTGTTCCGATATCGCCGTCCCGTTCTCCAGTCCCGGTCTCTTCCGCTTCCTGTGTGTCGGTGACTCATAGTGCGCTCAGCCTATCAGCGGCCGCAGCAATGTCCCGTCGCGGCCGCTGATAGGCTGAGCGCACTATGAGTCACTGACACACAGGAAGCAGAAGAGACCGGGACCGGAGAACGGGACGGCGATATCGGAACAACGGGGGATCGTAGGCAGGTAAGTGAAAGTTTATTTTGTATAGTTTTACAGCCCGGGCACAGCGGGGGTTAAAAGTTTTAGGTCAGAGAACTCCTTTAATGTACATGGGATGTTGTTCAACCTCTCCTGAACGATTTAACTTGACAGCTAGAAACCAACCGTTTAGCCGCGTTTAAATGACACGTTTAGTTGCATTTAGCTGTGTTTGCGTTTAGAAGCGTTTGTAAATATATATATATATATATATATATATATATATATATATATATATATATTTATGTTTGTTAAAATTAAAAACGTCTGTAAACGTTATGTTGCTAAAGTTGAGTTATCACGTTTAGCAGCGTTTACAAGCTGTTTTAGCCTTTAAAAATGTGTGTTTAGCAGAGTTTGCACCAGCGTGCCGTGTGCATGGGACCTAAGGCTTGGTGTACACAGACATTTAGGAGCAGTCGGGCATTTTTTCCAGCTACCCCTGAACTCTCCCCTGTTATCTTATCAGTACATGTACACAGAGTCGTTTATAGTCGTTTATAGGTAGTTGAGTTTAGAAGCTCAAACAAAATGGGTTCAGACTGATTTTCAGAGGCATTTGAAATGCCAAATGCCTGGTGTAAAAGCAACCAACTGGATATTTAGCTGTTTGCCTGGAATTTTGCTTTACTGTTATGTACACGGGACGCTGAGGTAAAGTCCTCTGCGCAATTTTTTTGAAAGCTTGAAACCAGCGGTTAGAAACGCCCATTTAGCCGCGTTTCCATGCCACGTTTAGCTGTGTTTAGCAGCGTTTTATCGCGTTTGCGTCTAGAAGTGTTTAGTAAAGATAATATCATAAGACCCTCGCCAAGCTCAAAAAAAGTATTATTTAACTAATTCAGCCATTTTGTGAGACCAGAGTGAGTAGCAGCAGCAGAGAGAGCAATGCCACCTATCAATGCCCACCAGTGGTGCCAATCAGTGCCTCATCAGTGCCACCTAGCAGTGCTGCCTATCAGTGTTACCTACCAGTGCTGATCAGTGCCCGTCATTGCCACCCATCAGTGCCCATTACTGCCACCCATCAGTGCCCATCACTGCTAGCTATGAGTGCCACCTATCAGTGCCACCTATTAATTAGTGCCAATTCTCAGTGCCCACCAGTGCCCCCTAGCAATGCCCTTCAGTGCCAAACATCAGTGCCACCTCTCAGTGCCCACCAGTGCCACCTCTCAGTGCCCACCAGTGCTGCCTTATCAGAGCAGCCCATCGGTGCCCGTCAGTGCAGCCTATCAGAGCCCATCAGTGCAGCCTCATCAGCGTACATCAATGAAGGAGAAAAATTACCTGTTTGCATTTGGTCTTTTAAAAAAAAAAAAAAATAACAATTAAAAAAAAAGCAGAAGTGATCAAATATCACCAAAGGAAAGCTCTATTTTTATTTGGGTACAGTGTTGTATGACCACACAATTGTCATTCAAATAGTGAGAGAGCTGAAAGCTAAAAATTGGTCTGGGCAGGAGGGGGGTTTAAGTGCCCAGTAAGCAAGTGGTTAAACTATTTTTTTTTTGTGTGTGTTTTTTTTATCGTTTGCCATCATATTTTAGTATTTTAATGTCCAAAAAATAGGGTCCCTTTAAAACCGCTTATAAACTAAAACACTTGTAGCCACAATTTGGCTAACTTGGAAAACTTCAGCGTCTGAACTAATTTTTTTGCCTTCAAAAAAAGGCCTATAAATGCAACTGCCTAAAAACGACTATAAATGAACCTGTGTACATGGTCACATAAGATAACATTGAATGAGTTCAGGCGCAGTTTAAAAAAGCGTCCATCTGCCTCTGAATGTCCATTTAACAGCAGCAGTGGACATGGGGCCTAAGTGAATATGCTGATTTTCTGAAGCCAAATACTAATTCTGCTCTGCCAATTGCCCTTCAAAGCATATAATTCTTTTCATTCATTTGAACTTTGGTAACATATTTTCCTGGTGCCTCCATGGCAGCATACTTGTGATAGAGCTCCGCCTCGACTCCTCCTTCAGGACTAGTGAATAGAATAAATTAAAGGCATAGCCCCTCCCCCAACATTCTCCTTTCTTTCCTCATACCTTCTTGTGCTGGTGAAGAGTAGATGTATGTCCATACCTCTGCAGTCGGCAGCGTCCGCCTTTCCCAGGCGCAGTCCCTTTTCTTGGGCCGCTCTTAGCGCTAATAAGACTGGGAACCCCTCTGTGGATCTGTTGGGGTCTTTTCGCAGGGTTTCTTCACAGGAACGCAGTCTGCTATCGCATCAATGATGAATGCAGTGGAGTCGCAAAAGGATCAGCTCACATCTTTCCAGGCTGGTGGTTTCCATTTTATATTTAGGCATAGATTGTTTTTTTTTTTTTTGTCTCTCCCCTCTCCCATCCCTTCCTTTAACTTGCCTGTTAGGTCTCCTTTTGAAAAAAAAAAAAAAAGTGTGCTTGTTGTTTTATTTTGTGATGCTCCCTTTAAGTCCGGTCAGTTTGATGGGGCAGGTGCCTTTTGTCCTGACAGGCTTGCAGTTGTTGATTGTTTCCCCCGAAATCAGCGGTGGGCTACAGTTTTTGTATTGTTTTGTTTTGTATATCACTCGACATCACTGCGGCCATCTTGGATTCTGGAAGAGGGGCCAGATTTGCCCTTTTTCTTCCAGAGTCACTTTGCAATGGTGGTTTATGGGATTACTAGCTCATCCACCTGAGCCTAGATAAGTTCAGATTCAGGGTTAGCTGTCAGAGTCTCCTCAGCTGTGCCCTGCTAGGTTTCACTGATGCTGCTCTGTGGTAGGTACCTTTTTGTTTTTATTCTCAAAAGGAAAAATGGTGATAGAAAAAAAAAAAAAGTGTCAAAAAACTCCATAGTTCCTTTTTTTCCCTTTCTTACTAAATTTCCGCAGCTGATCCTTCTGCCTAACTCTGCAAGTAGTCATTTATCTTGCAACAAAGATCCTCGCACCCCTATTAGGTATGTGACCAACTATATGTGAGTATTAAGAAAAAAAAAAGTGCGCTCACTGGTCTAATGTGAGTTCCTTACACCGTGGCCCTGCCCACTCCAAGAGGTCCAGAAAATCTTCAAGACACCGTGATGACGACAGATCAGACCGCAGGTCTCATTCTTCACGCCACCGGTCCCAGGTCCCATTCTTCACGTCATAGATCAGAGAGATCAAGATCCAGAGGACAAGATCCTTCCCCCTCTCCTAGGACCTATTCAAAGAAGAAATGCTGGACAAGTGGGGCCACACCACTACCAGACAGAGTGGTCTGTAAGGACTGTTTTATGGACTATGAGTCCAGCTGCGAGCTAGAAAATTAGCACGCTGTAGACCTGCTCAAGTGAACAATGAAGGACTCCTTCTCCAAGCTTGTGACTTGGGTCCCCGCTCAACCACTTCAGCAGATGTCCCAGGTTCAGGATGCAGAACCTAATCTCCCTGGTCCTGCAGCAGTCAGTACACCTCTGCCACTGTCAGGCTGACCAGCTAGAGATTAACCACCTGTAGACTCTTCAGAGGAGTCAACCTTCTGGCTTCAGTCTCTCCTTGGTAAAGCTGTTCTTCCAGGCAGTCAAAACTGCAATCACCTGAAAAGACGCAGAAGAGCCTCCCCAAGAGTCTACGAGTTACTTCCCAGCCTCAAAGGGAGGCAGGTTCTCTTCTTGTTGAGGCAACATTAGTCAGGTCATTCAGAATGAATGGTCAAAAACTGATAGAAAACTTTAAAACTTTCATGGGGCTGGTTCAATGAACTATACCCATTAACAGGATCCATGCCAGTGGTAGACGCATCGGTGGTGCGATTCGTAAAAAAACAAACAAAAAAAAACCGCGCGCTTTACCAATGGAGGATTCCGCTTCCTTCAAAAACCCTCTAGACAGGCGAACCAACCTGGAGCTGAAGAGGAGCTATTTAGCCGCGGGAGCAGCGTGTAAGCCAGCTATCGCCCTCACATCGGTATCAAATGCCATAAGATCTTGGACATATAATATTGAGACGGCTTTGTGTCAGGATGTCCCCAAGGAGGATATAATTAAAGCCTTGGAAGAGCTTAGATTGTCAGCAGACTTTGTCAGGGTGGCGGCCATTGACACGATCAGATGCTCTGCAAGATCCATGTTGCATTCAGTAATGGTGAAGAGGGTCTTCTGGCTGAAAGATTGGCTGGCTGACTTATTCTCCAAACAAAATTGGTGCAAGATCCCATTCAGTGGGAAAGCACTATTCAGAGACAAAACGGATAAAGCTATCTCCAGGCTGTCAGAAGGGAAGTCCGGTATGCTTCCCCAGGACAGAAGGATGCGAAGATTCAGAGGCGGGTCCTCTAGGTTCCGCCAGACACATCCAATAGATTTTAGGCAGTCAAGACAGCCCAGAGACAACAAAAGACCTTGGAAAGGTACTCAGACATTCTTTTTGAACAGGAAGATGAAGGACCTTTCCGGCTCCACAGGAGCAGAAGCAGTCTTTTTGACGCCAGAGTAGCCCAGGCACTCCCGGTGGGAGCCAGGCTAAAGTTCTTCGTCCCAGTCTGGGCCACATGCTGTCAGGACCCCTGGGTTCTGTCAACAATTCAATGGGGGCACCTTTGGAATTCCTCTCATCCCCCACCTCGGGATTCTTTCAAAGGAACAGAGATTCCATCCTCTCCGCCAAAGGCTCAAGCTCTGTAAAACTTCCTAACGTCACTCCAGCTTCAGGGGGCGGCTGTTCTGGTTCCCTTGGCAGAGCGCTTCGCAGGTGTCTACTCCACCCTATTTCTGGTCCCAAAAAGGACAGGTGGGTGGAGGCCTGTGACAGACCTTCAGAGGCTTAGCCGGTATATCTGCCCCAAAAGCTTCAAAATGGAGTCCCTGCAGAGGATTATTCAGGCAGTCCAGCCATAAGATTGGATGATTTCTGCAGGATGCGTACCTACATGTTCTAATTCTACCTGCATTTCAAAAATGTCTGAGATTTGCAGTGGGATGTGCACCTTTCCCAGGGTATTCACCAAGATACTAATATTCCACTACTTGAACGACATCCTCCTCCTAGCAAGCAATCCGGATCAGTTGGTATGTCACTGGGAAATTCTTCTACAGTCCCTAAAATAGCTAGGGTGGCTAATAAATTCCGAAAGGAGTCAACTAGCACCCACACAGCAGATAATCTACCTGGGTGCAATGTTCAACACTCAGGAGGGGACAGTGTCATTACCACCGCCAAAGGCAAGGATTGTCACCCAGAGAATGATCAAGGTCATCCGGAGCCCGTATCTGACAGCTTCACAATGTCTGAGCCTCATTTGCACAGTGTCTTCTTGTATACCAATGGTTCCTTGGGTTCCTTGGGCCCATTGGCACTTGAGGTAGTTCCAGACAGGTTTCTTGGAGCAGTGGAAGAAACAACGACTATCCCAGACGATACTGCTGACGGGAGTAATGCACAGGAATCTTCACTGGTGGACAATTCCAGAAAACCTCTCCAAACCTCGTCACCTGGTTCCCCATCCTTGGATCACAATTATGTCCGATGCAAGTGGACAGGGCTGCGGAGCCCATTCCGGGGAAACCAGAATACAGGGTAGATGGTCATGTTCTACCCAGGGAGTGGTATCCAACATCTTGGAGATGAGGGCAGCCTTCTTAGCACTAACTTTGGCGTCCCAAATCAGAGGCCAGAGAATACTTCTACATCTAGACAACATGGCAGCTGTCGCTTATCTGCAGAAGCAAGGAGGCACTCGCAGCAGGTCGTTCCTCAAGGAGGTGATGCTGATCACACTCTGGGCAGAGAAGAACCTCCTGGACCCCAGAGCAATGTATCTGCCGGGCTGCACAGATTCTTCTCTCGAATGCAGCATCCACAAGCTGAGGCAATGGATGCCCTGTCATGCCCCTGAAGGTTCACCACAGCATATGCCTTTCCTCCCAGGCCATTAATATTCAAATTCCTCCTGAGGCTCCTCAGGGAGTCAGTCCAGGTGGTGGCAGTACTTCCGTATTGGCCGAAGAGACCCTGGTTCCCTCTAGCCATGCTCCTCAGTGTGAGCTCTCCAATCAGGATCCCTCCGTTCCCTCAACTTCTGTCGCAGGGCAGTCTAGTTCATCCAAACCCTCAGAAGTTGAATCTTCAAATCTGGAGGTTGAGCGGCGAAGGTTCGAGTCCCTAGGGTGTTCCCAGGAGTCATAACAACCCTTCTAAAAGCCAGAAAACCGGCAACTAATGCCATATAATCAAAAATCTGGGACAAGTTCTTGTCATTTGCTACCGGAAATGGATTTGATCCAATCCTTCCCTCTACGTCCAATATTCTAGGTTTCCTTCAGACAGGACTTGATCTGGGGCTTGGTCTGAGCTCCCTCAAAGTGCAGGTAGCAGCAATCTCTGCCGCAACAAGTAAGAGATGGGCGGAGGATCTCTTGGTAGTCACTTTCCTCAGAGGAGTATTGAAGATTCGTCGACACCTGTCAGACGATCATTTCCTAAATGGAATCTGTCCCTGGTCCTTGAAATTCTATCTGACCATCCCTTTGCTCCAGTGGAACAAGTAGCAAGATGGAACCTGACACTAAAGACAGCTTTCCTGCTAGCCATTACATCTGGCAGAAGGATCTCGGAACTTCACACCTTAGGGATGGGTGACGGCCACATCTCCTTCTTCCCGAACAGGGTGGAACTTCGCCCCTTCGAGGGTTCACACCTAAGTCCAAGCCACCTGTTGGAACCTGGGCACTACCAGTGGTTACAGACACAGGTTCAGAGTCTTGTCGTGAGCTGGATGTATCCAGAGTGCTCAGGGCCTACCTAGCAGCCATGACCCCTTTAAAAACTCTGAGAGACTTTGCATTGTACTGTTCAGTAAATACAGGGGCAAAGAAGCTTCCATCAGAACTCTGGCATCTTGGGTTGTAAAGTTAATCCAGAAGGCTTACAGGGTAAAGAATATTCTTCATCCTGAGTAAATGCTTATTCTACAAGGGCAGTCTCAGCTTCCTGGGCAGCAAGGGCTAACGTTTTGTTGAAGACGGTGTGCAGGGCCGCCACCTGGTCTTCTCACCATACGTTCCTCAGACACTACCATATTGGTCTAGGAGCTCTCACGACTGTTGAGTTTGGAAGAAGGGCAGTTCAGGCTGCTATGTCTTCTTCTAATTAAACATTTATTGTTAAGCATTATCCCACCCATGTCAGCTAGTTATTTATCACAAGTATGCTGCCATGGAGGCACCAGGAAAATGGAAAATTGTATCATACTTACCAGTAATTTTCCTTTCCTGGTGCCTATCCATGGCAGCATACGCTCTCACCCTCGGTATTCTATATTATGGAGAATGTTGGGGGAGGGGCTATGCCTTTAATTTATTCTATTCACTAGTCCTGAAGGAGGAGTCGAGGCGGAGCTCTATCACAAGTATGCTGCCATGGATAGGCACCAGGAAAGGAAAATTACTGGTAAGTATGATACAATTTTCCATTTTATATGAACAGGCCTTGAATTTGTATGTGTATGAAACATTTAATGATGCATCTGTCTATAGTATAGCATGATTTGTTTGCAGTCCCCAAGTTATCTTGTTGTTAACATTACACTTTATGATGTTTTTTTTTTTTACTTCTACCTCATTTCATAATCCATTTAGTTTCCTTTCTAATATCTTGACAATTCTAGTACAAATTGTTATGGCTATAACATTTTATTGAATTGATTCTGAGAAGCTATTTATTGGGTGCAATGTGAGTTAAAAAAAAAACAACAACACAGGAACAGCGTTTGTGATCATTTAACGGCTCCTACATTTAATTCTAAAATGGGCATGTCGTATATATATATACAGTAAGCACCCTGTTAGACATATTTTCATGTTATTTATTTTTTCATAAAGGGTTCAGAGCAGTTAATATTGAAAGTCATTTAGTTTCACTTCATGACATTCAATACAGAAAATATTCTAGTTATCTTTTCATCTTACATGCTTGAAATTTACACAGCACTTTGTTCCATTTTCAGTTGAAGGCTTTCTTTGCCCTCATTGAGCACCTAAAGTAATTTCTTGTCTTTAATATAGGGTTATTTTATTTGCACAGTTTATATGCATGTTCAAGGGCAATCAAATCAAAATATAGGGCCACATACATGTAGAACGACGCGGCGTAGTGTATTTCTGGGGACGGATTTGAAATTGTGTGGGTTGGGGACGCGTTTCATTTAAATGAAGCGCGTCCCCGCGCCGAATGAACTGCGCATGCGTCGTCCCGAAAGTTCCCGCCATGCATTTCGCTAAATTACGTCGCTAGGGAACGACGGGAACGACGGCCATACTTAACATGGCAAGTCTATGTATACGCCAAAAAATACCAGCTTTAACTATACGCCGGAAAAAGCCGACTACAGACGACGTTAGAAAATGCGACGGCCGCGCGTACGTTCGTGGATCGTCGTAAATCGCTAATTTGCATACCCAACACGGAAAACGCCACCCAGCGGACGCCAAAGTATTGCATCTTAGATCCGAAGGCGTACGAAGACGTACACCTGTCGGATCTAACCCAGAAGCTGTCGTATCTTGATTTGACGATTCAAACTAAAGATACGGCGCAGTAAATTTGAAAGTACACCGGCGTATCAGTCGATACGCCGGCGTACTTCGTCTGTGGATCTGGCCCAATGTCTTTTAGGCTTTTTAACCACTTAAGCCCCGAAACCATATTGCTGGTCAAAGACCAGGCCTTTTTTTGCGATTCGGCACTGCGTTTCTTTAACTGACAATTGCGTGGTCGTGCCATGTGGCTCCCAAACAAAATTGGCATCCTTTTTTTCCCACAAATAGAGCTTTATTTTGGTGGTATTTGATCACCTCTGCGGTTTTTAGTTTTTGCGCTATAAACAAAAATAGAGTGACAATTTTGAAAAAAAATTATATCTTTTACTTTTTGCTATAATAAATATCCCCCAAAAATATATAAAAAAAAGATTTTTTTCCTCAGTTTAGGCCGATACGTATTCTTCTACATATTTTTCGTAAAAAAATAGCAATAAGCGTTTATTGATTGGTTTGCGCAAAAGTTATAGCGTTTTAAAAATAGGGGATAGTTTTATAGCATTTTTATTAATATTATTTTTTTTTACTAGTAATGGCGGCGATCAGCAATTTTTATCGGTACTGCGACATTATAGCGGACAGTTCGGACACTTTTGACACATTTTTGGGACCATTGGCATTTTTATAGCGATCAGTGCTATAAAAATGCATTGATTACTATAAAAATGCCACTGGCAGGGAAGGGGTTAACACTATGGGGCGAGGAAGGGGTTAAGTATGTTCCCTGGGTGTGTTCTAACTGAAGGGGGGGTGGACTGACTTGGGGAAATGACTGATCGCCGTTCATACATTGTATGAACAGACAATCAGGGATTTCTCCCGCTGACAGGACCGAGAGCGATCGCGGGGGCCCGGCGCTGATCGCGCCCATGCGTTGGCGTCAGGGGCGAGCGGGGGGCGCGCATGCGCCCCTATTGGCTGAATGGCGAGATGACGTAGATCTACATGATCTCGCCCAGCAGAGCTGACCTGCCGCCGTATAATGTTATACGGCGGCTGGTCGGCAAGCAGTTAATAACCTGTAGTATGCTGGATGACAAAAGCAGGACAACATACTGTAGGAAGGATTCAAAAGTCCAAGCAGAGTCAGTCATTGAAAAGGGCCCATTGGGCTATCATATGTGGTAATATTAACAACTTCAAGACTGCATATATACTGCGGCAGGGTGGTCCTATTACGCGAAACAACATACCCGTACGTCGTTTCGTGCACAAGACACTGCGGAAATGCGCGCTGCATGGCAGGGGAGACAATGCGTGGGTCCGGCGGCCGCGATGTCCATACCTCCCTAGGACACCCTTGATCGCCACCTAGTGTTAACCCCTTCCCTGCCCGTGTCATTTATACAGTGATCAATGCAAAATATCACTGATCAATGCCATAAATCTATCCCCTATTTTGTAGAAGCTATAACTTTTGTGCAAACCAATCAATATATGTACACTTATTGCCATTTTTTTTCCCCAAGAATATATACAGGTAGACGAATACACATTGGCCTAAACTGATGAAAACATTAGCTTTTTTTTTTTTTATTGGCTATGTATTATAGCAAAAAGTAAAAAAACATTGTTTCTTCTTCAGAATTAGCGGTCTTTTTTTGTTTATAGCGCAAAAAATAAAAACCGCAGAGGTGATCAAAAAACACCAAAATAAAGCTTTATTTGTGTGAAAAAAGGACATCAATTTTATTTGTGTACAGTGTCGCACTCCCACACAATTGTTATCCACTTCCCGCCCGGCCTATAGCGGAATGGTGGTTCAGTTATCCTGACTGGACATATATATGACATCCAGCAGGATAGCAGCCACGGCACGCCTGTGGGTGCGCGCATCGTGGCTATCTGTGGTGCGGCGTGTCAGATTGTTTATCAGCGCAGCCCCACCTAAAATGGACCAATAGCATACTGCCAGGGCCACCAGGGATGGCCATCCACTCTGGACCACCAGGTATGCCACCCTAGACCCCCGGGGATATGCCAACCAGTGCCCAGGCAGCTGCCAATCAATGCCCAGGAAGCTGCCAATCTGTGCCCATCCACAATGCTTTCCAATGCCAGTGCCACCTTATCTGTGCCACCTATCAGTGCTGCATATCAATGCCCATCAGTGCCACGTATCAGTGCCCATCAGTAACCAGCAGTGCCACCTATCAGTGCCCATGAGTGCCCAACAGTGCTGCCTATCAGTTCCTCCTATAAGTACCCATCAGTGCAGCCTTTCAGTGCCCATCAGTGCCGCCTATCAATGCCCATCAGTCTCATCAGACTGATGGGCATGCCCTGTCACTGCTGTAGGAACAAATGAATGAAACAGAAGGATGGCTGCACTTCCATAGACAATGCAATTAGATTATTTTTTTTTAGCAGATGAATAAAAGCATATAAGCACACAGTGGTGTACATACGAGTATCCTGATGCATGAAAATTTTAAAATTTTAGATATAAAAGATAAGTATAAAAGATACTTATAAAAAAAAATTCTTGTTAAATATGTGGATATATATAGCAGTAAATGTATATTCGAGACTTCCTCATAGATGGCTCCATAACAGGTATGTGTACATGGGACCAATTATGTTGTTGGTTGATATTGGATGACATTATTAGATGCGGACATGAACCGCTAGAACTGAAATACTGAACCTCGAAAGCGTTAGCCGAATATTCACCTTTTATCCCTTGTATGGGCATCATTTACATGTATTACCGTGTGTTTTAGTGCTATCATTCTTGTAACTCAGCCACCTATGAATACGTAGTATTTTCTGTATATACCAATTTGTTTTAACTGCTTGCCGACCAGCCGCCGCAGTTATACGGCGGCAGGTCGGCTCGGCTGCGCAAGATCAAGTAGCTATACGTCATCCCGCAGTTCAGCCAATAGGGGCGCGCACGCGCCCCCCGCTCGCCACTGTTCCCGGCGCGCGTGCCGGTAATCACACAGCTCCCGGTCCTTTCAGGGGGAGAAATGACTTATCATCTGTTCATACAATGTATGACCAGCGATCTGTCATTTCCCCATGTCAGTCCCACCCCCCTTCATTTATAACACACCCAGGGAACATAATTAAACCCTTCCTTGCCCCCCTAGTGTTAACCCATTCCCTGCCAGTGGCATTTTTATAGTAATCAATGCATTTGTATAGCACTGATCGCTATAAAAATGCCAATGGTCCCAAAAATGTGTCAAAAGTGTCCGAAGTGTCCGCCATAATGTCGCAGTACCGATAAAAATCGATGATCGCCACCATTACTAGTAAAAAAAATATATTAATAAAAATGCCATAAAACTATCCCCTATTTTGTAAACTCTATAACTTTTGTGCAAACTAATTAATAAACGCTTATTGCGATTTTTTTTTACGAAAAATATGTAGAAGAATACGTATCGGCCTAAACTGAGGAAAAAAAAATTATATATATTTTTGGGGGATATTTATTACAGCAAAAAGTAAAAAATATTCATTTTTTTCAAAATTGTTATGTTTGTTTATAGAGCAAAAACTAAAAACCGCAGAGGTGATCAAATACCACCAAAAGAAAGCTCTATTTGTGGGAAAAAAAGACGCCAATTTTGTTTGGGAGCCACATCGTACGACCCCGAAATTGTCAGTTAAAGCGACGCAGTGCCGAATCGCAAAAAGTGGCCCGGTCATTGACCAGCAATATGGTCCGGGGCTGAAGTGGTTAAATAAAAACATTTGAAAAGGATTCATGCATCAGGCCAAGTGCCTTCCTTATCTCACTTGTGTATAGTAGTTTGGATTTCCCTCGGTTGGCCAAGGCAGCGGGGCATGCATGATTAACTACACACTAACACCACCACAACAATACTACCAACTCTAGCTAAGGTCCCCCGCACTAGCACAGGAGAATATCTTTTCTGTTTATTTGTACACAATGGTGTACAGGCAGGGGGAAGCAAGGTGAAGCGTTTTCATACAACGTGATTTGTCAGACAAATTAGATTGACCCTAGTATGTGTGTGTATGTATTAACTTGTATTAGGCACCTTAGATTGTAAGCTCCTTGAGGGCAGGGACTGGTGTGAATGTACAATATATATGTAAAGCGCTACATAAATTGATGGTGCTAAATAAATAAAGTACCTGTAATAAATAAATAAATAATTGGTGGATGTTAGAGACCTTGCGCTCCTCCACCTTCCGTTTCTCCACCTTCCGTTTCAGGATGCCCCACAGATGCTCAGTAGGGTTTAGGTCTGAAGACATGCTTGGACCCTCAGCTTCTTTAGCAAGGCAGTGGTCGTCTTGGAGGTGTTTTTGGGGTTGTGTTCATGTTGGAATACTGCCCTGTGGCCCAGTCTCCGAAGGGAGGGGATCATGCTATTTTTCAGTATGTCACAGTACATGTTGGCATTCATGGTTCCCTCAATGAACTGTAGCTCTCCAATGCCAGCAGCACTCATGTAGCCCCAGACCATGACACTCTGACCACCATGCTTGACTGTAGGCAAGACACACTTGTCTTTGTTCTCCTCAACTGGTTGCTGCCACACACGCTTGACACCATCTGAACCAAATAAGTTTATCTTGGTCTCATCCGACCACGGGACATGGTTCCAGCAATGGTTCCAGCAAATGTCCTTAGTCTGCTTGCCTTCAGCAACCTGTTTGGAGGATTTTCTTATGCATCATCTTTAGAAATGGCTTCCTTCTGGGGAAACAGCCATGCAGATCAAGTTGATGCAGTGTGCAGCGTATGGTCTGAGCACTGACAGGCTGACCCCCCCCACCCCTTCAACCTCTGCAGCAATGCTGGCAGCACTCATATGTCTTGATACAATGCTGAGCATGCGCACACCCAACTTCTTTGGTCGACCATGATGAGGCCTGTTCTGAGTGGAACCTGTCCTGTTAAACTGCTGTATGGTCTTGACCACCAGCAGTTTCAGGGTCTTGGCAATCTTCTTATATCCTAGGTCATCTTTATGTAGAGCAACATTTTTTTTTTTTCAGATCCTCAGAGAGTTATTTGCCATGAGGTGCCATGTTGATCTTCTCTCTTGATTTGAACAAGGCTTTTGACTTGGTGGTCTGGCCTTACATTTTTCCCCTAACGGAGAGCTAGGAATTTGGCCAGCACTTTATGGGGGTGATCTATGCCCTCTATTCTTTCTCAAAAGCAATGATACGCCTACAGGGACTAAACCCCTTAGTATAGCTAGGGGTACTAGACAGGGCTGCCCGCTATCCCCCTTAATTTTTGCTATTGCCATTGAGTCCTTAGCAATCACAATACGCTCCAATCTAAACATCCAAGTGGTAACCTGCGGTTCACAAACTCATAAATGCGGATTATTCGCCGACGACATACTCCTATTTATCACCTCACCGATCACAACCCTTCCCTTATTTCTCCACTGTCTCTGGCCTCAGGGTAAAACTACTCCAAATCCCATGCACTAAACGTATCTCTCAAACCAGAAATAGTCACAGCATTGCAAAGCTCCTTTGATCTCAAGTGGAGAGACTCCTCTATTAAGTACCCTGGGATTGCTCTCAAGGCCAAATTTGAACTCTTGTACCTATCCAACTTCCCTCTCATGTACCACAAGCTAGAGTCTGACCTAAAAAACTGGGATAAGGAGGAACTGTCCTGGCTAGGAAAAATACACTCCCTAAAAATGCTCCTCCCTAGACTACTGTACCTGTTCCGATACCTCCCAATCAAAATAAGGAGGGACCATTTAAAATCCAACAAAGCAAAGTCACTAAATATATATTGGAGCCTCTCTCACCTCTGACTGTAGACCCCTAGCACATATTGTCCACAACCCAGACTTTCTCCCCGGTCAAGACATCAATTCCTTTAAATGGTGGCTGGACAAGGGGTTGTATCGCATCAGGCACTTCTTCACTCTCTTGGGACCATTTACCCAGAACTTCTGTGTTCATAAGCTGGAGATGCCAGAGCTGGAGATCCCTAAGAGTTTTAGGTGGGACAGGATCTCCAACCCTGTGTCCGGGTGTTGTGAACAGCCAGCAGGGTATGTGCCCAGAGCACTACAGATTCCATCAGATACAGCACTTTCTCCATAAGATTTGGAAAGGGAAACCAGACGCTCCCAGATTCATACCTTATGAAATGTGGTGTGGACAGGCCATGAATCAGAGGGGTGGAATCTCCACCGTTTATCAGTCGCTTGTTCACCCACCTTACAAATCATTTTACATGATGGCATGGGAAAATTACCTTCTAATTTAATGGGGCTTAGAGAGGTGTCAAAACTCCTTTTCTAGATCCTTCCAGAGGATTAGAAACATCTCCCTAATTGAATCCAGTGTCAAAGTCAAGACCAGATGGTACCTTACCCCCTCAAAGCTGGCTAACATTTTTCCCACAGCTAACCCTCTTTGTTTTCGTGGTTGCCAGCTTATAGTCTCCAGTGCCCCAGAAATAGGTTGTTTTGAAACAAGGAGTTTACCTTGATCCAAATAGTGACTACCCACCAGCTCCCAAGAACCCCAGCAATCGCTCTCCTGAACGCAAACCTTCCTAAAATTCCCAAAGCCAATCACAAATTGATACACTTTATGCTGCTAGGGGCCAAGATGACCATAGCCAAAGCATGGAGACAACCCAAGGTGACCCTCTTAGCAGCCAAACATAAGATCTTGTGGATTATGTGTCAAGAGATATTAGCTAGCATCTAAATGGACACAAACTATCTGGGAACCCTGGGCTCAGCATGTGGGCATTCCTCTCAGTCCTGGACTCCAGATCTAACTTAAAGTTGCTTGTGACTAGCAAACGGCTCCCCTCCTGTTGATTGTCTCTTTATTATCTCCTTTCTCTCTCTGAGGCTATCTTTTCCCCTCTCTCTTTTCCTTTCTCTCCTCCACTATAGTACAATCCAATTTACAAAGTAAATTTTTCAAGCAAAATATCTGAGTAAGAGTATGACAAGAAGCCCCTCCCACTAATCTTGAATGCTTGGTTTTAGTACTCAATCACCATCCACTAGGCTCTTTGCTTCCTCATGGATTGACAGGAGATCCCTCCAAGCACAGCATGTTCCCACTCGGGGTGCCAGGAGTTCTCCCCTTAGATCCTGTTACACTATCCAAAATGTAGGATGGGCTCTCAGGGATTATACTATTTGGCCAGGGTTGATTGCTTTACTCTTTTTTTTTAATCTATTATATGTTGCTGCAATGGTATTTCATGTCAATACTGGAAATAGAGGATTTCTTGTTTTTGTACAAAACCAATAAAAATCTTTGAAAGCAAAATAAATTCCCAATAAGCGTATACTGAATGGTTTGCGCAAAAGTTATAGCATCTACATATATTGGGGAATGGCACACAAGACTGCTGCTTATTTCATTTACTTCTGATATCCCACACTGGTCCGATCCCATCACTTCTCTCATCTACAGTAGTTCATTAATCCAGTATCCAATATTTCTCCATGACCATACTATAATAAACAGTACATGATGCCATAATACTGTATACAGTACACAGGGAATTCCCAGTATGATTGCTGCAGATTCAAACTGTCTGTGTATAATACTGTTTGTCTACAGCTTGAGCCAGGCAGCAATATTATAGGCCACACTGTCTGTTATTACACACACACTGTATAAGTTTGTACATTCTCTTCTCTGTTTCAGACTAAGCCTCCACAATCCACACCGTGTGGCACAGTCCAGACAGTCAGGGACTGCACAGGCTCCTCTGCTCTGTTGTGGGACGGACTGGAGCCTGGAGGAGGAAATGAGTGACGTCATGTTGAAGCTGGGGGAGCACCATGCCCGCGCTCAGCACCTCATTGGCTGGCACGACACCTGTGCTGGGCATGCAGTGCCTGTGTCAGTCAGGTTGCAGGGATCGGTGGGGTCTGGCAAGCAGCGGTGAGCCCCCAATCCTTTTCGTGCACACAGACAGCGCTGCCCGGACAGACCATGAGATCTGCACACTGCACAGCAGAAATGCACACAGTGAGTGACACTCAGTCAGAGTCAGCACAGGACACAGGCAACACTATTCTGGCAGAGCCGCACTGGCTGCCGGGCCTGGCAAACTGATCCATCTGGGCTGGCCTGTGCCCTCCCAGCTAGGCTAGGCAACAGTGCACCCCTAGGCAGTAGTGCACCCTAGGCGGCTGCCTAGTTCGCCTAGCGGGAATGCCGGCCCTGCCTATAGTGAATTAGATTTTGCGGCTATGTATTTCCTGCATGCTATAGTGAATACCTTTTCCGGCCATATTTCGTTGTTTTCTATGGATTTTAGTCGCTTGTGACCATTTATTCACCCATTTGCCGACTAGGTGCTATAGTAAACAAATCTTTTAGGCCTAAAAGTTCGATTTTGGTCTAATATGACCGGAGCACCTATTTCCACACGTTTGTGTCCCCTACATGGCTTCTCGCAAACTTCTTATGGCTTTCTTTCAACAGTGGCTTTCTTCTTTCCACTCTTCCATAAAGGCCAGATTTGTGGAGTGCACAACTAAGGCCCCATACACACGATAGAATCCATCCGCAGATAAATCCCAGCAAATGGGTTTCTGCGGATAGATCCTATGGTGTGTACACGCCAGCGGATCTGTTTCCGCGGAGAAATCTCCTCTGGGATGGATTCCAGCAGATCGGATATTTGCTGACATGCACAACAAATCCATCTGCTGGAATCCATTCCAACGGACTCACCGGACTCACCGGATCCATCCGTCCAAAGGGATTCCCCGCACGTGTCGTAATGATTTGACGCATGCGTGGAATTCCTTATATGACAGCGTCGCGCCCGTCGCCGCGTCATAATCGCGGCGACGGCGCGACACGTCATCGCCAGAGGATTTCCACGCGGATTTCAATGCGATGGTGTGTACACTCCATCGCATAGAAATCTGCGGAAATCTTTGAGAGGATTTATCCGTGGAAACGGTCCGCTGGACCGTATCCGCGGATAAATTCTCTCGTGTGTATGGGGCCTAATAGTTGTCCTGTGGACAGATTCTTCCACCTGAGCTGTGGATCTCTGCAGCTCATCCAGAGTTGCCATGGGCCTCTTGGCTGCTTCTCTGATTAATGCTCTCCTTGCCCAGCCTGTCAGTTTAGGTGAACAGGCAATGTCTTGGTAGGTTTGCAGTTGTGCCATACTCTTTCCATTTTTAGATGATGGATTAAACAGTGCTCTGTGAGATGTTCAAAGCTTAGGATATTTTTGTATAACTTAACCCTGCTTTATATTTCTCCACAACTTTATCCCTGACTTGTCGTGTATTCCCTAACCTTCATAATGCTTTTTGTTCACTAAGGTTCTCTAACAAACCTCTGAAAGCTTCACATAGTCACAGCTGTGTGTATACTGAGATTAATACTGAGGGTGCCATTGACTGATTATTCATAATTGGAATCTGTCCTTTGACACACATCCAGCTAGAACCGATCACTGTAGTGCCTCCAATACCATCTACTGTATATATATATATATATATATATATATATATATATATATTGTAATGGTGAGAGCCCCTATCCCTATGGAAATGGAGCGAAAATGGACACAGAGTCTTCATGTCGGCAGACTGCAGAACTACAGAGTGTAGAATTCTAAAAGGAGAGCACTGTTTTGGCAGCTTTCTCCAGATCTTGCTAGTTCTGGATGGGACTCTGTAGTTTGGAGATCCCTAAGAGTTTTAGGTGGGACAGGATCTCCAACCCTGTGTCCGGGTGTTGTGAACAGCCAGCAGGGTATGTGCCCAGTACAAAAAACAAATGTCACTGCCCCTACCTATGACTGGTCTATACAGTAAGGAGCAATGGAAAAGGCGCGTATACATACAAAAACAACATAGAATATCCAAGCTCAAACTTACCGACCAATCACCACCAACCAAATTCACCTGTCAGTATGCGTTAAAAACAGAGGTTTAGTTGCACGCGTTTGCAAATGCATGTGTAAGCTGCAGGCCCCGTCAAGGCTCTCAGCGTACTGCAGTCCTAACTCTAAAATGTAAAGTCTCCTCAGTGGAAGAACATGCATGCTGATGGATAGATAAAGGGCAAGTGACTGGAGGTAGCCCAGCCATCCTTAAAGGGGCAGGAGCACACTAAGCACAAATACTGCAGCTGCTGACTAAAAAAAATTGACACTTACCTGTCCAGGTCGCCCGCGACGTCGGCAGCCGAAGCCGAGCTACCACTTGGCTCTCGGCTTCCACCGCCGCCATCCTCTGTGAGGGAATCGGGAAGTGAAGCTACTGCGCATGCATGAGTCGTGCTGCGCCGTCCTCACTGGTCCCCACTAGTCCCCACTGTGTTCTGGTAGCCGTGTGTTTCCCAGAACACAATGGGGGGTGATGCGAAGAGGCGGGACTCCTGCATGAGTCTATACCTAGAAGTGGTGCAAATACCTGTATTATACAAGTATCTGCAGCCCCTCCCCCCTGAAAGGTGCCAAATGTGACGGAGGGGGGGAGGGTTCCGAAAAGTGGAGGTTCCCTTTTGGGTGAACCTCCGCTTTAAAAAGAAAGTCATTTGTCATTTATGTAACATTGGATACAATAAAAGATCTGCTACCCAACATTAACTCTATTTAAAAAAATGCAATCTGTATGAAAATGTCACCATAAGGCATATATCTAATATATATATATATATATATATATATATATATATATATATATATATATATATATATATATATATATATAATATATTCAGTAAATATATAAAGCTGTATAATTAAAGGAAAAAAAATGTTTTTACCATACATGCCTATGAGTACTTTCTTCCAATAAGGTATGTTTGAAATGCTAAAAGAAAATTGTGTCTGTGACCTTGTTCTCTACTGTTTGTTAGTAGCTACAATACACCAAATTGACAAGAACAAACTGCCTGTTTCTTTCTACTTAGAAGATAAGGAGGCTGAGTTATTGTTGAAGTGCATATGAGCCATATGAAAAGGTCTCTATCTCTGAAAGAATGTGTACAATATTTTAGGGAGCCTGTTCATCAGATTTTTACAACTCAATTTTAATAAAACAACATAAAACAAGTTGTGTTTACTATTTGAAGTGTTCTCTTCTGGCATTAACCCAATAGTTGTACTTATTTTATCTGTATTCCATATATATATATATATAGAGAGAGAAAAGCTAGGATGGAGCAAGATGCCAGAGGGGCGATCGCAGATTCAGACAGTGCGGCACCAGTGCTAACCATACTTAGTCATTAGAACATCAAAAGCAATGTTTTAATCTTTTAATGCATGTTAGATTAAGAACTGTTAGCTCTTTATGTAGCATTGGGAAAGCGGTAATGTCCATGATGCAGTGTTATACCTGCTCTTTAAGAGACATCCTTACTGGAAATATAAACACCATAGTAATTTTCTTCATAGTATGATTCTTTATTTCACTTCCTCAATGTCAGCTTAGGAACAACCTGACATGCCTGTTTAGACCCAATGAGCATTAGGAGGAAACAGTAACATACATAAAGATTTTATGAAAGACTATGGACCGTCGAAGAATGTTACATTTGAATTTGACAGGAGCAGAGAGATGCTAGATAAGTTTTGTTACAGCAATATTTATGTTGTCTTCTATTTCTAAGGCATGACAGCAGGTTTAAGAGAAAGCCCTGCAACAAAAAGTAGTTTTCTCCCTTTGCTTTCCTGAACCAGCCTTGGTCAGAGAAAATTAGCATTATCTTCAGAATATAATAAAATCTTATAAACCTTAGTTGGAATAATTTGGTTTGCATGAAATTACATTTAGTAATATTCTTGCAAAGGCTTTAAAGTAAATGTCTACCAAAAACCATGTTTAATTTTGGACAGAGTAGGAAAGGGTTAGAACCTCTATCAGCTTTTTATTGCTGTTGGCTGGGGTGCATTATAAGTATACATGTGCAATTAATTTCAGTCTGAATATAAATTCAGACAAATTTGGGGTTATTTAGAGACTCAGATTTATCACCGTGTCCTAGACAATCGAAGACCCATCAGCTATTAACAGGTTTCCCTGCTGAGAGACGAAATGTAAACAAAAGAATGCCAGCAATAGAAAACTCTGATGTGTGGTTTCTTCTCTAATCCCTGGGGACTGGTATGGATTCTAAGGGGAATTAAAAAAATGGCATGGGGTCCCCCCAAAATCCATACTAGCTCCTTATACGAGGATGCAGGCCGGCAGGTCAGGAAAGGGAGGGGACAAGCGTGCGCCCCTCCCCCTTTTAACCATACCAGGCCACATGTCCTCCACATGGGGGGTGCTTTGGGGCAGGAATCATTGGGATAATATGTAAGTCCTAGTGATATGGGGACCTTGTTTTTGCGTTTCCTAGTTTTAACATGTGTCAGCTGTATTGTTATCATATGCCATTTTGTCACGCATAAATGTATTTTCTTTAGTTTTTAGGATTTCAGCCACAAAAATGTCCAAATTGCTCTTTAGAGTCAATTCTCGTGAATTGAATAGGGGGTCTGAATCTAAATTTTCATTATCTTTGTAAAGTTTTTCAATTTCTCTTTCTAGTGATTCTAATTCTAGGGAATACTGTTGACAAAGCAAATCCATCATTTTGATGGAGCATGCCTGTAGGTTCTCTTCCCAGTTTGATATAAAATCTGATTCTATCTTATTAATGTTGGGAACTATTTGTATTCTCAAACCCCAAGGTGAAACCTTTTCATTAATATATTTGAGGAAATACCACTTTTTCCAATATACTCTAGACTTATTTTCAATATAGAGAGATCACCCTCTGCCGCATTTTGGGACTGATGGATTTGGTAAATGCATTACCACAAAATCTCTATATAAAGAGATCACCCTCTTGAACCCAATCAGAGTTAGAGTCACCCAAGAGACATCATTTTGTGACCCCGCCCCTTGTGATGTCAACGTGCTAACATATCTCGGTCAATGACCTCACAGGAACATGTTGCTAGGTGGCCCTGCCCCTTAGCTATTTAAGAAATGTCAGATGGAGAAGCAGGCAGACAGCAGGGAGCTTTTGATGAGGTAGGAGGTTGTTTAATATTTTTTTTGGGTCCAGCAGTACGGCAGGTGTCATGATTGGGGGACATTGTTTTTTATTTTTAATAAAGGAATTGTGTCTTTACTCACTTTTTACACTTTTTTGGTGAATGGGTAGGTGCACTATGTACCCCATATTCATTCACATAGGAGGGTTGGGATCTGGGGGCCTCCTTGTTAAAGGTAGTTTCCAGACTCTAATAATCCCCCCACCCACAGACCCCCCACAACCATTGGCCAGGCTTGTGGGGAAGAGGCCCTTGTCCTCATCAACATGGGAACAAGGTGCTTTGGGTTGGGGGGGCAGAGAAGGGCCTTGTATGGATTGGGGGGACCCCATGCTGTTTTTTTCCCAGAATATCCTATTGCCGGCATTTTTGTTTACACTTCAGCTCTCAGCGGGGAAGCCCGCTAACAGCTGATGCATCAGTTGTTAAGGACGCGACGGCCGACTTCACAACTGGCTCCTTAACAACCAGCTATTCTTCCAATAGAATTTAAATCGGTTGATCATTTTTCAACCGATCCGAATTCAAATCGTTCCCAAATCTTGAAATTCATTCGAAAATTTATAAACAAGACTAAATGTAACACAACTAAATGAAACAAAACAAACTCTAAAATGGATAGACAAAACAAAATTATTAACATAAAGAATCCATCCAAAACTAAACAAACTTTTCCATTCTGCACATGTCTAAACATAATGGCAGAACTGGTGGCTTTCACAGATTTTATCAGGTTTTAGGTAGGCCAATGGTGATGCTTCAAAATTCTGCATTTATTAGCAAGTTAAGTTCTGCATGTGTTTAGATTTTTTTTCAGAAGGTAATCAGCAATGGCACCTCCAGTTTTCCTTTCAGTAAAATTTTCATTCAATATATTTAAATGAGTATGCATGATACATATACTTACTCACTGTACCCCCGAAAAACTTTAGTTCTATATTATATCCCACCATAATATGAGTTAGGCCCTGTACACACGATCAGTCCAAACCGATGAAAACGGACTGAAGTTCCATTTCATCCATCCAAACCCACTGTGTGTGGGCCCCGTCAGTCAGTTGTCCTTCGGCCCGAAAACAGAGAACTTGCTTTAAAATTGGACAGATGGACGCCTGACCGATAGATCAAAACCGATGGTTAGTACGCAGGCCTGGTTCGGAAGCTGGCTGGGAAGCAAGGATAATTTTTTTTTTATTTATTTCAGGCTTCCCAGCCTAGAGGTGAGATGTGGGGTCTTTTTGACCCCATATGTCACTGTAAAGAGGACCCGTCATGCTTATTCCTATTAGAAGGGATGTTTTTTTTAAAGTGTCAAAGTAAAAAGTTTAAAGTAAAATAAAAAATAAAATATTTTTTAAAGTACCCCTGATCACGGTAGCTCGCACACCGAAGCGAGCATATATGTAAGTCCCGCCCACATATGATAACTGTGTTCAGACAACACATGTGAGGTATTGCCACGAATGTTAGCGCAAGAGCAATAATTCTAGCCCTAGACCTCCTCTGTAACTTAAAACATGTAACCAGTAAAAAAAATTAAAGCGTCGCCCATGAGGATTTTTAAGTACCGAATTTTGGTGCCATTCCACGAGCGTGTGCAATTTTGAAGGGTGACATGTTAGGTATCTATTTGCTCGGCATAACATCATCTTTCACATTATGCAAAAAAATTGGGCTAACTTTAATGTTTTTTTTTTAAAGCACAAAACATTTTTTTTCTCAAAAAAAGTATTCGAAAGATTGCTGCGCAAATACCGTGCGTGACCGCCATTGTATTCTCTAGGGCAGGGCTCAAAATTTCAAGCTCTGAGCTTCTAGCCAGGCCTCAAGTGTTACTTGCCACCAGTTACCTCACCTAACCCATACACCGCCCCGCCCTTAATTCCGCCCCTAAACACGCCCTTGTAGATTATCTCTTGGAATGACACTGTTAAATGTTTTATGCCGAATCAAGTTACACAATTAAATATTACCAACAACAACTTTAACAAAATGGGACAGGGCACTGAGGCAGACCAGAGGGACAGGGCACTGAGGCAGACCAGAGGGACATGGCATTGGGGGGAAGACCAGAGGGACATGGCACTGGGGCAAACCAGAGGCATATGGCACTGGGGCAAACCAGAGGGATATGGCACTGGGGTAAACCAGAGGTATATGGCACTGGGGCAAACCAGAGGGACATGGCACTGGGGCAAACCAGAGGGACATGGCACTGGGGCAAACCAGAGGGACATGGCACTGGGGCAAACCAGAGGGACATGTACTTTTTTACTTCTGCAAATATTGCTCTCCCTCTTCTTATGTACACGACTCCCTCCTCCTCCGCCCTCTCTCTCTAGAACCAGGTCTTTTCCCCCATTGTCTTACTGTCTCCTCTGCAACCCCCATCCATCCTCCTCTCTCTCTCCCTCTCCTATTCTACCCACTCTCATAATCAGGAGCCCCTGTGTGTGGCTCCACACTTGCATGTCCCCACTTCCCCCTTTCATTCAGTCAGGCAGTGAGGAGAGGAGCTGCAGCACAGCGGGAGGGAGTACAATCCAGAACCGAGATTCACACACCTGCATAGCCATTGACACCACAACACAGCCCACACTGACACTGCACAGCATACTGCCGCTCTCTTGTCAGGGCAACTCTTGGTTAGTGCTGTGCTGCACTGCCTACCTGGGACACCCAGAGTGGTGATAATCGCAGTCCTCCAGCTCACTTGTTCCTTCCTGCTCTCTGCTCTCCAGCTACATTGGTCAGGTTAGGAAGCCAGGCTCAGAGAGGTCATACTATCAGGTCCCATGGCTTAACGAGAATTGTAAGGAGAGCACCTGTGTACTGCTCTGCATGTGTGCGGCTCACCCGACTACTTTTCCTGGGCACGTACCTTTCCTCTTCGGCCGCCAATCGCAGCGTGGCTCTAAGTGTAGGCACAGATTGGACTGTTGGTCATGCAGAACTGCTATCACTCGCCACCAGCTTAATCCACTCGCCAAATGCTAGCAGGCGAGTGGAAATTTTGAGGGCTGCTCTAGGGTCTCTGCTAAAAAAACATGCATAATGTTTGGATTTTTTTTTATTTTCTAGCAAAAAAAATTATGATTTTTACATGTAGGAGCGAAGTGCCAGACTTGGCCCAGATGGGAAGTGGTTAAAAAAGCCTGGGATCCAATGTATAGTTATTACAACATTAGATGAAATGTGCCTGTTGAGGGAATTTTGAACTAATCTCTTGTCTTAGGTGGCAGTAATACTTGAAACAGGAAGTGGAATTTCTTCACTGGTTCACACACAATAACTCTGTCAAAAGAAGAGTTTGCCATCTATATTTTACTTATTTTATCTGTCTCAGGTGGTACCCCGCCCCTCACCCCTGTTACACTTAACTGAGCCTTCAATTCAATCCAGCGTTGTGTCTGTCTGCAGCTCTTCTCTCCCCACATGTCCTGGTCTCTCAAGCTTTGCTGATGCAGTGGGAGCTATTGGCTCCAGCAGCTGTCAATCAAAGCCAGTGACAAGGTAGTGATGGGCAGGGCCAAGTTTCACTGTCTGTGTTTACAGATGAAGATAGTGAGGTTCTGGAGTGTTTTCCTATGGGGCAGTAACCAGAGAGGAGGAGCCAGAATTGCCAGCGGGGGACCTAAGAAGAGGAGGTTTGGGGTCGCCTTGTGCAATCCCATTACACAGAACATATAAGTATAAACCCGTTTGGTATTTTTTTTATTGCATTTACTGTACACTCACTTTAACTACATAAGAAAAGACTGATCAATGCATTACAATTTAATACTTATATCTGCAGATCAAGTTGGTTGACTGAAAAGCATACACTCTTGTACTGATTTGCCATTTATACAATTATTGTCAAGAACAAATTTACAATTTATTTGTGCCTACCAAGATAAGTTTCCTGATACTGCAGAGGACAACAGAGCTGAAAATGTATTTCTAAACACTAACTTTTTACTTGTAGCTGTAAACCTCAGGCATGAAAGATGAACAAAGCACATCCCACTAAAGTGTGTACTGATCTAATTCCAAAATAAGTGCTGTGACTCTCCGAACTCTCATTTCTCTACTACCTGCATTAGTTACTCCTAAGATTGAGCCAACACCTCAGCCTCTCGGGATATAAACCGACGGCCTCCCAGCACACAGCAGATCAGATGACTCATACCCGCAGCTCTAAATTTCTCTAAGCCTGTACAGAGAAGGGGTGGGGGTGTCGCTTCCCTCCAATCAGATATCAGATTTCACAGAGCTCTGTATTCTGCGGTGTGTGACAGCAGATCCCTGCTTTCTGTTGCTCAGAGATGCTGTGTAAAATGTGTGTTTTGAAAGACTGTGGAAGATAGAGCTGCAGAGAAAAAGGCACAACTTAATTAGGAGGATTTGTTTCATCTCTGTGTATTATCTAAGAATGGTCACTTCAATGGGTAAATGTAAGAGTTTACCACTACATTAAATTCATTTTACTTTATTTAGTGTTTAAATAAAATATACAGATTTTTTTTTTTTTTTTTTACCCATGTAATAATGTAAGGTCTCATGTATTGGATTCTGATTTTAAAACAAATATGTAACATTTATCACTGGTTCATTAACTCTTTGACTAAAATGCCTATAGCTGCTAAATTCCTTAAAAAAACTGGCTAAAAGGATGAAGGGGGTAAAGTATAGAGCTTTCCTATGAATCATGGCTTTAATAATTAACTGAATTCCTACTGTATTCATGAGGGTACCAACAGTGAACGTGATCATTTTAAATGCTGTCCTCCATTCAGCCATTGAGAGTTATTGAGGTTTGAACACAGCATGGTAACATAAAATGACCTGTTTAGATGAAAAGTGTCAGGCCATCAGTCTTGGTAACTTCAAATGAAAGATTCATATAATCCTACAATGACATAATATGAAGAGTAATACCACGGTTAGAAATCAGCATGGTGTTGATAATGTTAGGAGAAAGGGCATATGCCAGCTGGGCACATAACTAAGGACAGAGTAAACAGTTAAATAATTGTAGCTAGCGGCATTTGCGCTCAGTGTGTGCTGATTACCATGCAGCAGTTTGCAGTTTTTAGAAGCACTGCAAGACTTCGGGATACATGAGGTACTAGCCAAACTTCAGAGACAAGTGAAAAAGATTTTAACATTAGCTAGGCAGGTATCCAAACAGATGGCATGACTAATTGAAAGGAAATGTAAAATATATTTTTAAATGATAATAGTACTTAAAATAGAACTAAACCCTAATCGGATGACATTTTATAAACTTGTATATTAAACAATTGCCATGTTTTTTTTTTTTTCCTTCTTCCAAAAATACTGCGATCCCCGTTATCCTTCTTTATATCTCAGGTATTCTGATCTACTCCAAACTTTTCCACTTCCTGTCTTCATGCACATACTGCTGCAACAATGGAACATTTGTTCTCTAGACTGGATTTCTGATAATAGTAGACCGTGCTTATGGAATGTGTGTATGGCCAATATTAGTCTAGATCAGAGGTGCATGTGACATGTTGACAGTGCAGGAGTACAATACAAACAGGACATACCTGTGTAAAAACCTTCATTGAACGTACCAAGGCTGTACTAGCTGAAACGCGTCAAAACACTGACTTTACCATGGTGTTGTCATCACAGTTATTTAGGAAAAAAGATATTACAGGTTGTTGATAAGTGCCAGCTTTTGCATTTAAATAAAATCTGCATGTTGCAAAATATTTGAAATAACTTTTTAAATTACATTAGCAAGTTAAGGCCCCTTTCACACGTGCGGACCGTATGTCCGTATTATTTCATCCATCCATTTTTGGATGAAATACAGACATACATGTATCCCTATGGGATAGCGGGTGTCAGCGGTTGAGCATCCGCTGACACCCAATCTCATTGGTCCCCACTATGGTCCGATTCTGTAGACGGAGGAAAATCCTATTTTTCCATCTGTCTGTGGATCAGATCAGGTGAACACATTGTGCAGGGACCGCCCTGTCATATGTGACGGCTCAGCGGGGATCAACGGAGCGATCCCCGCTGAGCAAGCAGATGAGAAAGGTACGTATCCTCACAGGATTCATACGTGTGAAAGGGGCCTATAGCTTTTGTTGGATTTTAGTGACTGGGGTTAAAAAGCTCTGGGTAGAACAGTAACAAATTAACAGTGTTGTCAGTGGTTGCTGGTCACTGTAACACTCTGCTTCTATAGGGACACAACCAAAAAAGGGAAAAAAAGTGGAGGCAAGCTTTTACTGGAAACCTGTAGCTACCTTGAGAATTGCTCCAAAAATAGCTTCTGCACTGGCAGTGCATACTATTGATCCAATACTTGCTGAAGTGTATACAGAACCCATGCATGCTTTAGCTATTAACATATTAACCTAAATATACAAAGCTTCTAGTATTAATGGACATGAGGTTACAGTGTCTTTACTTCTGCCATGTTCTTATACAGAAATCCCCAATACATATATATATACTGTATATATTGTAGCAGGGAGTCCCAAAATGAGTCAGGAAAAGTCCTGTTTGGGGTTTATATATCTTACAGGGTCCTCTCATACTAGGGTTTCCCCCTGTCCAGGATTCACCCTGACAGTTCAGGTTTGTAATCATGCATTTCAGACTGATCGTGTACATCACTGGGTGGTCTCGCCCTCAGCTATATAAGAGCTGTCAGAGCGAGAGAAGCATCACTCGGCGGGAGCCTCCTATCGATGTGAATCTGTAGCAGCTTTTTTGTTTTGGTCCCGTCGGAGCGAGATGGATTTACATTGCTGGACTTTTTTATTTTTTTCCTTTTTAATAAAGGACTTGTCCCAAGCTGGCTCTTGTTTTTTTATTTATTTTTCATTTTTTACACTTTTTTGTAAAATGGTAGTGGTACAATGTACCTCGTTACCAATTCACATAGAGGGGGGCCGGGGTCTGAGGGTCCCCTTGTTAAAGGGGGCTTCCAGATTCTGATAAGTCCCCCGCCCGCAGACCCCCACAACCAGGGGGCAAGGGTTGTGGGGGTGATGCCCTTGTCCCCATTGACATGGGGACAAGGTGCTTTGGGGTCCAGACCCCAAAGCATCCTCCCCATGTTGAGGAAATGTGGCCTGGTACGGTTTGGCAGGGGGGTGCTCGCTCGCCCCCCTCTTTTCCTGCAGCCTGCCAGGTTGGGTGCTCGAATAAGAGTCTGGTATGGATTTTTGGGGGGACCCCTACACAATTTTTTTAATTTTGGCACGGGTTCCCCTTTAAATCCATACTAGACCTGAAGGGTCAGGTATGGATTTTGAGGGGATCCCTATGCCATTTTTTTCCGCTTAATATTCATACCAGACCCAAAGGGCCTGGTAATGGACTGGGGGGAACCCATGCCGTTTTTTTAATGAGTTGTATCTGTATTGCCGAGAACCGACAATTCATTACAGTTTTAAATTACTTTTTTTCCTTTAGAAATGTAATTTTGCTGCAGGGACTGTTCTAAACACAAAGAAAAAATGTACCACTTTTCAGGCATAGTAAAGACACCCCTCAGGCATGAAATTTAAAGGAATTTCACTTTTATTGTTTCACTTTAAACATTATTAAAATCGCTGCTCCCGAAAAAACTACAGTTTTTAAAACTTTTTTTTGCATTGATACATGTCCCCTGGGGCAGGACCCAGGTCCCCAAGCCTTTAAAATTAGCCTTTAAAAAGCCTTTAAAATTAGCACTTTTGATTTTTGATTTTGTTCGTGTCCCTTAGGCCCCGTACACACGTCCGAGGAACTCGACGGGCAAAACACATCGTTTTGCTCGTCGAGTTCCTTGTGAAGCCGCCGAGCCAAGTTTCCCCATTGACTAACGAGGAAATAGAGAACATGCTCTCTATTTGGCTCGACAAGTTCCTCGTCGGCTTCCTCGGCCAAAAGTGTACACACAACCGGGTTTCTAGGCAGAATACGGCTCCGATCGAGTTTCTGGCTGAATTCTGCAGAGAAACTCGGTCGTGTGTACGGGGCCATAGACTTTAACGGTGTTCGCATGTTTGAACAAATTTTTTGCCTGTTCGCAAGTTCTGGTGAGAACCGAAGCGGGGGGTGTTCGGCTCATCCTTAATCAACAGATAAATAAGTGTGTAATGCATAGTATTTCATTCTATTAGATTAGAACATTCATATATACTAAACCATTGGCTTAGTAGGAATATTTTGTCACAAATGCATGTGTAACTGATTTATTTAAACTAGAACTACTTTTGAATAAATGATCTATTAGCATTAGGAGTATATCATTCTTAAATTCATATCACAGTCCTCCCCTGGTTACAATATAAGATTTTAATTAAAATCTATTTCACCTAAGGAATTTTAATTGCTTCTTGAGAAATGTATTGTAACTGAAGTTTTTTTTCTTCCTTTAGACGAAAGAGCTCAGTTATATCAGCCAGCTCTTGTATTTTCATCTGGATAAATGTCCTTTAATACTGTGTTAAGCCAATTTCTAAAAATACTTACTGATTATCTTCTAACAATGGATCAAAGGAAATATAATTAAGATCCTTTGTCATTCTTTTTCCATGAGCATGAACCTTAATATTTATCTTTTATTCAGCTCCTATTTTATCAAACCTTTTCTAAAAAAGAGTAAAGAACAAAAGGAAAGGTTAAAAGTTTAGGGTTATGAAAATCTCTGTTTACAATGTGAAAATGAAATAACGCTTTACCTTAGTTCTATGCTAAAAGTCACATTCCATTACTTTCTAGGACTAAATAAAAATGTTAAGCATGTCTAAGGGTGTGTTTTAAATATATTTTTATTCAGCTTGACATAAAATATCAATTGCTTGTTTTACATTATTCCTCTATATAATATTATTTCACTTCATGTTGTGTTCAAAGAGTTGATTGAGTTTTAAAGGGCCACTGGGGTTTTCCTATTTTGTGCACATATTGCAGTTAAAGCATATGTCAAGGCAAAAAGAAAAAAAAGAACCATACATCTTTTTAAAGACATTGCAATTTAAGCAAATTGCGTCTTCATCTACCAGAAATGCATTCAGCTTTTAAAGCTGGATACACACTATACAACTTTTGTTGTTCAATTTCCTTTAGATTTACCCAATTTTTGTTAAAATGTAAAAGATGTTGTTACACTGAGTAAATAGATACCTAGCATTGTGCGCTTTAAAATTGCATATGGTCGTGGAATGGCACCAAACTATGGAATACAATTCTCCATAGGCGACGCTTTCCATTTTTTTTGCCGGTTACCAGTTTAGAGTAATAGAGGAGGTCGGGTGCTGGAATAATTACTGTTGCTCTGATATTCACAACAATAACTCACATATGCGTGTGGGACTTATGTATGCATTTGTGCTTAAGCATGGGGAGTGGGGCGCTTTATTTTTATTTTTTTATTTATTATTCATTTTATCTAAAACTATTTTTACACTGTTTCTTTATTTTTTTTGTAATAACTTTATTGCTGGCAGCATGGGCCGAGACAGGTCATCTTTATGGAGGTCTATTAAAACTCAAATATCTCCTCTGGCTTTCAGTGCAGTTGATCAGACACAAATTGGTCTGATCGGCTGCTTTCCACATTGTACCCCTACCCATTCACCCAAAAAAGTGTTAAAAAGTAAAAACCACAATAGACAGTTTTTGAAAATTGCTTTATAAAAAAAATGAAATTTAAAAAACATCGTCAATCACGCTGCCCGACGGACCCGAAAAAAAAGCAAAAAAACTCTGCCTCCATGGGAGGCCTCCAGACGAAAGCCTTTTGGCTTTGACAGCTGTTATATAGGCAAGGACGGGGCCACCTGCTGATGCAACCTAATGACCCCGCCCCCTCTGATGTCACATGACATCAGAAGGGGTGGGGTCACTCGGCTACTGTACATCACTGGGTGGCCCCTCCCTTGCCTATATAACAGCTGTCACAGGCAAAAGATAGCAGTTGCCAGGAGGCCTCCCACGGAGGCAGAACTTTTTTCTTTCTATTTTTCTGTAAAGCACCTCAGTGTAAAGGCAGCTTTAAGATGGATGCCTCCTCCTCCTCCTACTATCCACTTTCCTCCTCTCTTCTCTCAAGCACCCAAGAACAATAAGTGACCTTATCATCCCCTCCCTCCTCATCACTGGAGCAAACTTGGCAGAATTCTGCAGCTGGGGGATCATGACTGCTAGTTTCTTGTCCTTCTGTGGGACCCCCTCTCTCTAGGCTGACGTTACTTCCTTCCTCAACCTGGGAACCAACTTCGGAGCCTTCAAATTGCTGCACATCCTCCATCAGCATGTAACCGGCACTATGGTCAAATAATTCTTGTGACTTCTCCATGCGTGATAGTGGATCTACGGAAGGAGTAACTGTGGACAGGGAGTCAGTGGAATAGACCTCTTTGGCAGCTGGATTGGAAGACAAACTAGTATGAGCCTGGGTGACAGAGAATGAGGAGGATAAGGATGGCTTAGTTATCCACTCCACCAACTCTTCTGCATATTGTGGCTCACTAACACAGCCAGCAGCAGAAAAAAATGACAAGCGTGACCCGCCTGCAGAGGATGCACCATGTCCACCACCACCACTTTAGTGGTCTTTGAGCATCTGCCTCTCCCTGATGGCCTTCCGGACATATTGGGGATTTTTTTTCCTAACACTGACTGCACTGTATTATATACTGTACACAAACAAATGTACTGCATACTGTATGTTGTTTCAAGGAATATATTTCTTAAAAAACAATTGGTTGTGTAAGCCACTACAGGTAATTATTTAACATTGCATTACCAAACTTTTGATTATATATTTTCATGGTTTATATCAGTATACATTTACAAGGTAATCATGATTTCATTACATTAATTCATGTTACTTCAATATCTAATTAGGAATAATTGATTATGTACTTTAAATCATGCTAGTGTCACATATTGTAATATAATAGCTAAATCTCTTTAACTGGATTCATTGACATGAGATTAGTATTGATTTTACAATATTACTGCCATGTTTTGACACATGTATTTTGTTAATTTATATTGGAGAACTTGAAGGTTGGGCTTTTACCTGACAATCACAGCTTTGTTTTCTGTTCCACCTTCCATATTTTAAATTTGGGTTAAAACGGTTAGCTCTATTTAAATATCACAAATTGATTTTAAAATGAGCATAGGTTTTAATGCTCCCTGGGCTTTCAACTATTTATTTTGCGTTATTATTATTATTATTATTTTGATACTGTTATTACCTGAATGCTTTATTTTTTTTTTAGGGTCAACATTAAAATGTAAGAAAAACAACAAAGTTGTGTTTAGCCTATAAAATAAAAGATCAAAAAACTGCTGCAATCAAAAATCCTTGAATAGTGAGGAATAATATATAATAGTGATCTAAAACCACTTTGGAACAATGAATGAAACAAAAAGTGTAAAGAAAATGCAATGAAAAATACTGCATTAAACGTGCACTAATGCACTGAAATATACTGCGCTAAACATGCAGTAGCTCACTGAAATATACTGCATTAAATGTGCAGTAGAGCACTGAAATATACTGCATTAAATGTGCAGTAATGCACTGGAATATACTGTCTTAAAACATGCACTAGCGCCCTGAAGTATACTGCGTTAAACGCACTGAAATATACTGCGTTAAATGTGCAGTAGCACGCTGAGATATACTGTGTTAAACATGCAGTAACGCGCTGAAATATACTGTGTTAAATGTGCACTAACACACTGAAATATACTGCATAAAACGTGCAGTAACGCACTGAAGTATACTGCAGGAAACCTGCCCTGACAAAATAAACTGACACTAAAGTAAAAATTAATGGTCAAACTACACTCACACTGCACTATCACTAGATTCACACTAAACTTATATTCTGCACTGACAATAGAATCACAATAGCACAATATAGCATACTAACTCACTAGTAGCACTGAACAGAGCCCTTCTCTCTCTCTCTCTCTCTCTCTCTCTCTCTCTCTCTCTCTCTCTCTTTCTCTCTCTCTCTCTCTCTCTCTCTCTCTCTCTCTCTCTCCCTCTCTCCCTCTCTCTCTCCCAATATCACACTGCAAATAATCACATGGGGAAAATATTTTTATAGTGTGGGGTGGGACTAAGAGCAATGAGAGCCTGATTGGGCAGAGTCATCATTACTTTTTTTTTCGGTCCCCAAAAAGTATTTATTTGTAAAAATGTCTGGTTTATCATTTTCTCATGCATAATTACATTTAGAAAAATTCACAACAAACAATACTTTCAAAGTAATTTGATGGAGAGTGAAATAACTTCTACTACAATAATTATACTCCTTGTTAAACATCTGTGAGTCCATTCTGTAGTTTTCTTTGTTAATTTAGGTAGCATGGGGCAATGTTAGCTAAGGCTTCTGAGATCATTACACAGATGTTGAAATACATACACTGTATGTTCTGTTGTAAAAGTTTGTATTGAATATAACAATGTTACCAGTACAGAAAGAAGAGCGAGCACAATGAAATATAATAGTTCAGAGGCAGCCGCCTTCAGTTATGCACATGTAAGTCAGTAGTAATGTACAGAGTCATCATTACTTTATCCAATCATGGCTCTGACAGTGCTTGTGTCCTGATTGAGCAAAGCTTTCATTTCTGTAGCCAATCAGGGCTTCCAGTGCAGCACATTGTGGTCATTCAGCAGGCCGAACAAAAGGTTGAATGCCCCGATAATTTGGGTGTTTGTCGAATGGGCGAACAGTTTTTTTTCTGCCCGAACTCATGCTCGGGCCGAACTGTTGAACCAACTCTAATTGGAGGTACCTGGACTATATACTTCAGAAGTTTGACTTCTGAGATAATATCCTCTTTGCCATCTTATGTTTACATCCCATCCATGCACTCAGGTCTATACCTCCAATCTAAATCATGTCTTATCATCAATCGCCACACCCACCAAGGATGCCTAGTCCCCCCTTTCATTTTTAATCATATGGTTGAAACCCTAGCGGAGGCTATTCAATCACACCCACTTATCTCAGGACTTTAAATTTGCTGATATCATCCACAAAATTAACCTCTTTGCGGATTATGTCATTTTGATTCTAACAACCCCATCCTACCTCAAGCATATTAAAACATCTCTCAATTTATTATATCATACTACAAAGTTAACTTTGTTCCACATACCTGGAGTTGGAACCTGGCATGGGGAGGAAGGCAATCTCTTACACCTCCGGCTTGGTACACCTGGTAAAGTAAATAGGAGGCGCTGAAGCCTAGAATGGCACAAGTGATGACAGCTGCCGATGAGAGGTCCGTGTGTATTTGAATGCAGGCTAAATAGTGATGCAGGGCAGCAGGCACTGCAATGGCATGCAATGGCAGGCCGCTGCAAGCAAAGCCAACAGAATATTGACATTCAATAAATAGGGGATTCACTCCACTCTTCAAAATTCTGGTCCAACCGCATCTTGAGTATGCTGTCCAGTTCTGGGCACCAGTCCTCAGGAGGGATGTGCTGGAGCTGAAGAGACTCCAGCTAATAAAGGGACTGGAGGATCTCAGCTTTGGGGAAAGGCTACAAGCATTGAACTTATTCTCTCTGGAGAGTAGACTTTTGAGAGGGATATGTACACATACCATACTAGTGACCCTAGCATAGGGACAAAACTTTTCAGTGAAAGGGAATTTAAAAAGGCACACGGCTATTAACTAAAATTAGAAGAGAAGCGGTTTAACCTTAAACTACGTAGAGTGTTCATTAATGTCAGAGTGGTAAGGATGTGGAATTCTCTTTCATAAGCAGTGGTATCATCAGGGAGCATGGATAATTTTGAAAAACTATTCAATGGTCACCTTAACGACCACAATATACAGGGATATACAATGTACTATTAATATAAACGCACACACACATAGTTTGAACTGGATGGACTTGTGTCTTTTTTCAACCTCACCAACTATGACTTTGACCAAACTAAGCATCTCTTCTTTAATCTTGGAATGATGCAGAACTCCTGTATCTGGTCATAATCCTGACTCACAAAATAGGGTCCCTGGCAACCTATAATTTGAACACCTTTATCGTAAAACTTACCAAGAAGTTTCTCATAGTAAACTCTCATGGTCAGGTAAATTGGCATCTTTTAAAATTATGATCCTCCCTCAGATTTTGTACCTGTTCAGAACTCTTACCATTTCTTTTAAACCCTATTTTTTCAGTCAATCACCCCTTTGCTCAAGAAATATCTCTGTAAAAATAAACGACTAGCTGTTTATATGCATAACTGGTTAAACACGGGAACACTATCGGCATGGGCCTACTACCTAGTAGTAAATTTAGAACAACGTAAACTTGATGAGCTAGGCAGTGGATTTGATTTTAGACCATAAAATGGGAAATACCTATGTTCTATTCTACTATATAGCTATATATACAGTATATAGCTATATAAAGATATACAGTATATAGACTGTATGCAGATACAGTATATGGAAAGCACTAAACCTAGGCAAGTTACCATTAACAGTTGAAGAATCTATACTACCGTGGAGAGCCCTCTATGGCCTCCAAATGGGTAGCACCTCCACCAGTAATATATAGTTGTCTATTTCTGTACTTGTCTCGCTCATACTGTATTTATTGACCCATAGTTGGTCAAGATTTGGTATTACAACAGTGAATGATATATGGTTCACCCATCGGTCCAGATGCATAGATGAATTGGTATAAACTTACCTAACACTGAATATTATTCTTACATTAGAATTACTTCCTTTCTTTCCAAGAATCCCCGGTGATTTCCTTACACTTTAAAGCATGGCAATTCTATTGACCCCTTACACCAACCAAGAAAGACATCCCCCTTTTCTACACTTTATTCAAAAACAAGCTACTATTCAATAAATCTCCCCTCTCTTAAATGAGAGAAAGATCTAGATAAAATGATTTCTACTTTTCAATGGAATGGGTGCAAGCTTTCCAATATACAGCATATATCACTTATCACATTGCGTGAATCACTTGGAACTCTCATAAAATATATCATTATGGTGACATCTTATTCTGTATCAAATGGCCCAATACTCTTCCTAAAATTCCTCCTTGTGCTGGCATGGATGTGGCCAAACAGAAAATGTAATGCACACATTATAGTAATGTAAAAACGTAACCAGTTTCTGGTGAATAACTTTTCAGCATATTTCTGATATTATGGGCATTCTGGTCTTTCCTAACCCATTTTTGGTGATTCTTAATCTGGAGATTCACTAATTCCTAACCAAGTACCACACCTTTGTCACCCATATTCTACTAACAGCAATAATTACTAGACATGTGCATTCGTTTTCGTCCGAATGCATTTTCGTCTGAATTTCAGGTATTTTCGTTATCGTTTTAACAAACGATAACGAAAGTACAGAAAACGAAAACCGAAAGATCTGACATAAACAAATGCTTTATTTTTGTTTTCGTTGCGGTCGAATGTGCCTAACCTTAACTCTATTAGTCCAATATTATTCTACATAAAGAAAAAAGATTCGACATTATAGAGACATGAAGAAGAGTCGACATAGAGAGAAAAGATTTGACATAGAGAGAAAAGATTCGACATAGAGAGACATGAAGATTCGACATAGAGAGACATGAAGAGTCAAATTTTTTTTTTTTTTTTTTTAAAGATTCTGTCGATTTTTTTTTTTCTTCTTCTTCTTCTTCTTCTTCTTCTTCTTCTTCTTCTTCTTCTACTTCTTCTTAGAACATTCGACAGACACCATAAGCCTTCAATGACAGATTCAACCTTAATTTGGATTTTCGGACGAATGCATTTTTTTAACGAAAAACAAAATAAAATAAAAATAATTTCCGGAGTAACTAAATACATTTATTTTTCGGACGAAAACGAAATTACAAAACGAAATATTTCAGTGTGCACATGTCTAATAATTACCATCACAAGACACTGGATACAACATCTGGTGCCTAGCCCATCTGAAACCTTTTTTATAATAAAAACTCACCATTCATAAAGAATGATAGCCTTTAGATCTAATGCCTCCATTGCCTTCGATGCTCTAGGAAACCCTGGAGTGACTGGAGTAGTGGTTAATGTCTATTTTTATGTAATCTGTGCTTTTTTCTCACTAATAGATTTGCAGAACTTGTTACTCCCTGTTTTATTTAACTTATTTACCTGTCTACCTTTCTTAAGACATTGTGCTGTTCTACAATGGTGCAATGACAAATTTTCCTTTGAATTATTTTCTTTTCAAACCTAATAAAAATGTATTGAAAAAAGAAAAGAAAAATTAATTAAAAATCATGAAAAGTAAAAGAACAAGATAAGAACAGGAAATAACCTATCAAGGTAGGATGCGGATGCGGACGTGACGAGTGCGTGGGTGGGAGGTGCCGCGCGCTCCATGGCTCGAGGTTGCGAGCGGCGGGGATCCGAGGACACCAGCAGCTGACCGGAGGACCGGAGGATGACAGCGTGAGAGGCTGACATCCGGAAAACTGGAGCTGCAGATCTAGCTCGGCGCAACACGACCCTTTGCTCAGCCGAGACCCAGGACGCACCCGGATGTGTGAAGAGGCGAGCGCGGCTTGGAACACAGCAGCTGCATATGAGGAGGAGGAGAGCAGCGGAGGAAGCCGGACCTGTCAGGCGGGCAGAAAGCGTGGGTCTTCCGGTTGGGTGAGACGCTCAGTAGAGCCGAGCAGGGTCGGGTGCCGTCCCGATCCCCCCCCTCTCCCCCGGGGACATCCTCGCCCCCCCCCCACTGCATAAACCAGTCGGGTATGATTTAAAGACACAGCACTAGGTCAAACCCCTATTGGAAAAAAAAAAAAAAAAAAACCCTGGTTGGACTGACAGAAACAGGTGGTAATTGGTCAGGATATTAAACTTGCATGTGGTAATGAAGGATCAGCTGAGATAGGCATTGAATCTAGTACCTGTATTGAAGATTGCTACATAAAGGGCATAAAAGCTACTGGGGAAGGAGAAACTGAAATATTAAGAACTCCCTGTTTTTTCGTCTCTTCTTTTTTGTTTTTTTGTCTCTTGCTTTTTTTTTGAGTCTCCCCTGTAATATATATAGTACCGGTCCTGACTTGGGGCGAACGGATAAGTAAATCTGGCCGGTGATATAGAGTAATACTTGCCTGGACTTTGGGAACACTGAGAAAGGGGAGAGGGAGAGAAAAAGGAAAGAGGGAAAAGGTTGAATTGTGATTGTGATGGAATGTAGTGAGCCCCTCTGATTTTGGGAGTACCGATAAAATAATTACCTCGATCTTGGGAGCTCTGATAAGTAAGTCCTGACTATGATGTGCAGCCACAGTATTAAATCACACAGGACATTTGTGGAGCATTTCCCATTATAGAGACTCTGGGCTGGGATTTACGAGATTCACGGGAGAACATGTTATATACTGTCCCCGAAGTAACAACGGTTTAGCGGTTATAACTATACAACCCTACAGGATACACCTGGAGTAGGACTCAAAGGTGGCTGGCCTATAGCAGTCTACCACTTGGTTGGGCGGATACTCCTGAGTAAGGAGGAAAAATACCCCTAAACTACACCGCTGGCATACCCAGCATAAGAGGATAAGCGGATAAGCGGGAAGATACGGCAGGCCCGACCATAATAGGTATTGAGTGATTGGTACAGATAAAACCTGAATGGGAAAAGGGGTAGACTGGCAGTGGAGACACCCTCGTCCTGGGGTCCCCCCTTCCATTGACCCCTCTTCACGGACCTCTCCCTAGTTGCTGTTTCCAAACTGGGGAAGAGAATCAGACCCTCCAATAAAATGAATAGAGCTACGAGAGGCGGTACTACTAAACCAACTAAGAATAATTCAGGGAATAGCTCCATTCAGCAATATATGACTCAAGAAGGGACCCTTAAAAGTCCAGGTCTCGCAAAGAAGACTGAAAAGAAGAAGAGCGATAAAAAGAAAGGGGTAGATAGTGCGGAGAGCTCTAGAAGTGAAACGACACTAGAAAGTGAACAAGAGCAAACAAATGCTGAGGAGCTAGCCCAAGATACACATCCCCCTACAAAGGCAGAGATGAACGCAATGTTGCAGAGGATGGAAAACGCTATGGAAAATATTATAAAGACAGAAATTAACAAGGTAAGAATAGATCTCGGTGGGCTGCGTGAAAGAGTGGTCGAAACGGAAAGGAGAATAGAAGAACAGGACCAGGAAATTAACTCCCTGAAAAAGCAAGTTAAGACCCTGACCGAAAATCAGCGATTGACTGCATATAGGATCGAAGACCAGGAGAACCGCAACAGGCGACAGAACCTCAGAATCAGATCGGTGGTAGAAGATAGGGATGAAGATCTCAGAGATATCATGAACACAATTTTTAATCCCCTACTGGAGAGATCAGTAGAATCCAAGCCCCTTAAGATCGATAGAGTTCACAGAGTGGGGAACCCCCAACAGACAGAAAGATCCGGTCCTAGGGATGTAGTGGTACGTTTCAGGAATTATATCGATAGAGCAGAAATTTGGGGACGGCTTAGGGGGAAACCCCCCCTGAAATATAGAGAGACTGAACTACAGATATTTTCTGATTTGTCGAAAGAAACGCTAGAAAGGAGAAGACACCTGAAACCCCTTTTAGAGCTGATGCGGGCACAAAATATAAAATATCATTGGGGTTTTCCTGCGTGCCTTATAGGCATAAAGGGGGGTAAAACTGCACGACTTAGGTTTCCGGAAGAACTCAAAGATTTCTGTTCAAAAATGGACTTGACCGTTCTAGATTTACCGGAGTGGGTGGGCTAGTGGGGCTTGGGTTAGCCTAGAATATCAGGGGGCTGATTGGGGGGGGAGGGAGAGGGAGGAGGAGTCAATGGAGTGCATTGAGCACCACCACGAAAGAGGAGCCGAGGATGAAGATGATGAGTCTTCTACCAGCGGCTCCCAGGCCAATAGTGGGCCAGGGAGGGGGGGGGAGGGAGGGGAGGATGGGGAATAGGGAGGGGGGGAAAAGGGAGGTGGGGGAAGAGAGGGTAAGGGGAGGGGGACCATCTGAACGACTCCACAGACCATCTGAACGACTCCACAGGAATTCTTTTCAAACTCAAGGAAAAAAAAAGAAAAAAAAAAAAAAAAAAAGAGAGATAAATGACAGATATTAAGTTCTTATCATATAATGTAAAAGGACTAAACTCCCATATTAAGAGACATAAAATTCTTGCTGAACTTAAGCAGTATAAAGTAGACATTGCCTACTTACAAGAGACCCACATTACCTTAGAGTCCAATATAAAGCTGTGGTCATCTGAATATCCCGTCTGGTATTATGGAGATACAGTCTCATCGAGATCTCGGGGGGTTGCCATAGGATTTGCAAGAGGAGTTAGATACACACTGGTGGACAGATTGAATGATCCGGAGGGGAGATTCTTGTTCTTGAAAATAAAACTAGGAGAGGAGGACTACACTCTGGCAAATGTGTATGCACCCAATGCGAATTCGGCTAAATATATTAGTAAAATCCTCAGAAAATTAAAAAATTTTGAAGAGGGACATGTGGTGTTGATGGGGGACTTTAACTTCTGTATGTGCCCGAGCCTCGATAGTGCGTCCCATGCTCAGGGGAATAACGGTGAGCACCTTAAGCTACTGAAAAAACAAATGATACAAAACCAAATGGTGGATGTCTGGCGAATCCTTAACCCCAAGACACGAGATTATACGTTTTTTTCCCCTGTGCATGGGACGTACTCGAGGATCGACTACGTCCTCGTAGACCATAGACTTTTGGAGAGGGTGGTCGAAGCAAGTTGTGAGATCATAACGCTATCAGACCACGCCCCTATAACCATGAAAATAAGCACATCCATACAAAAATGCATTCCACCTGAATGGAGATTGGATGAAGGTCTGCTGAGAGACGAGGTTGTGGTCGAGAGAGTACAGAAAGAATTGGAATGGTATTTTCGGGAGAATGATAAGGAGGGAATCACAGGAGCAACCCTGTGGGACGCCCACAAAGCGTATATAAGAGGGATATTTATTGCAGAAGGGGCAAAGAAAAATAAAATAAGAATGAGTAAATTAAAAACACTAAAAGAGGAGATATATAGGCTGGAACAGGAACATAAATTACAGGGCCAAAAGAGGGAAACACTCCGTAAGTTAACCTTAACAAGGGATGAATATAAAGCCCTTGCCGGGCAAGAAACCAAGAATTTCATAGACAGGATAGAGAGTGAAAGATATGTCTGGGGAAATAAACCTAGCAAAAACTTGGCCAGAATGATAAGAAAAAAGAAAACCAGGAATTTTATCGAAAAAATCAGGAATGGGGATGGGGACTTAGTATACGCGACAAATAAAATAGCAGAATCTTTCAGAAGCTATTACGAAAAACTATACAATGTCCAACAGAAGACCAGGGACCCTGCCGAAAAACAGGATAAGATCAGGGAAGTATTACGGCAAGCTAATCTACCGAAGATAGAAGAGTTTGAGATAGAAAGAATGGAGGAACGTATTACTGAACAGGAGATAAGTGAGGTCTTAAAAAATACTCCCAATGGGAAAAGCCCGGGACCAGACGGCTTCACGTCGGCCTACATACAAAGGTTTAGTACTATCTTAGTCCCTAGACTATGTCAATATTTCAATGGGCTGGGGCGAGACTACGAGATGAGCAGAGAGGCATTAACAGCTACGATCACTGTCATTAAAAAAGAGGGAAAGGACAATACGAATTGTTCAGGGTTCCGACCCATCTCACTCCTGAATGCAGATACCAAACTGTATGCAAAAATTTTGGCTGAACGAATGAAGGGGGTGATGACTACCATTGTCCACCCAGACCAGGTTGGCTTCATACCTGGGAGGGAGGGAAAGGACAATGGGGTCAGGGCACTTCTTCTCATGGAGCAGATCAAAGAAAGAGGGACCCCCGGTCTATTCCTGTCAGTAGACGCTGAGAAAGCGTTTGACAGGGTAGACTGGGGGTTCCTGATACAAACACTAGAATGTATAGGAATTGGCCCAAGGATGATCAAATGGATCAAAACGCTCTATTTCCACCCTTGCGCTAGGATCAAGATCAACGGATCTTTATCCGCACCCTTCGAGATGAGAAATGGAACCAGGCAGGGCTGTCCCCTGTCCCCTCTTCTTTTTGTTTTATCACTGGAACCCCTGCTGGCAATGGTCCGACAAAATCCAGAAATATATGGAATAGAGGTTGGAGAAGATGAGCACAAATTATCCGCCTTCGCAGACGACATTTTATTTTATATAAGTAGTCCAAGAGTCACTCTCCCGAAGTTAATAGCTACTTTAAAACAATATGGTGAGGTGTCAAACTTCAAAATGAATACAGAAAAGACGGAGATTTTAAATATCAATATTCTTAAAGAAGAAGAACAATATCTGCGGAAGAAATATAATTTTAAATGGCAAAAAGAAATAAAATACTTGGGAATAAAATTGGCAAATACTATCAAGAAAATATATAGAATAAATTTTATCCCCCTGCTCAACGAAATAAAAAGGGAAATTAAAAACATATTCAATAGACCTATTTCGTGGTTCGGGAGGATAAATGTAGTAAAAATGGTTCTCATCCCAAAAATCCTATACAAGTTTCAAATGGTCCCAATATACCTACCACCGTCATTCATTAAAACAATTAACTCCCTCATAATGAACTATATTTGGAATAATAAAAAACACAGGGTGTCTGCTCAAATTCTAAAACGGGCCAAGAAAAAGGGAGGCTTAGCTGTACCCGACATCAGATTGTATTATAATGCTTCGGTTCTCTCACGGGTTATAGAATGGGCTAAAGAATCCCAGGACAAAAGATGGATAAATATTGAATGCACATTAGCAAGGGCACAGTTAGGGAGATTAATTTGGAATCCACCACAACACAGATCCTTACACACTTCAACACACACAATTACTCATAATGCATGGAGGATCTGGGATAGACTTCACAAACAACTAAAAACAGAATTCAACTCACCCTTTATTGATTTAAAAGAAAACGAATATTTTATTCCAGGGACAAAAGAAGTAGGGGGAAATTGGATCACAAATAGAACACAGTTAAAAGATATAACACTAGATGGCAAAATTAGGACACTTCACGATATTAAATACAGGATTGGAATTAGGGCGCTCGACGAGTGGAGATACTTGCAGTTAGTGTCATTCGTCAAGCGCCTACCACACCCTTTGAGGTCACAAGAGGATTACACCTTATTGGAACAATTGTGTAGCATCGAAAGCTCAAAGGGAAATATATCTAAAATCTATAATTACTTGCAGAAAACGGAAGAGTTGGACACGCTAAAATACATCCAAAATTGGGAAACGGACTTAGGGGTCCCAAGGGGGAAAACGACCATAGGAAGAATCCTGAAAATGACCCACACCTCGGCAGTAGATGTAAGAACTGCCGAGATGAACTTCAAATGTTTGACGAGGTGGTATGCCACTCCAGATAAAATGGCAAAATTCAGAGGGGGAGAGTCAGAGAAATGTTGGAGAGGTTGTGAGTCAAGGGGTACAATGGCACACCTATGGTGGGACTGCCTGAAAATTAAAGCTTATTGGAAAAAAATCTTGGCCCTGATAAAGGTAATAACAAAAAAAGAAGTGGAAGATAACCCATGGGTAGTTCTCTTTCATGGGGGGGAGATTCCAGAGAAGGAGTACAAGGGTTCACTGATCCCTCATTTATTGAACGCAGCGAAACGATTGATTCCCCTTAAATGGAGAGACGCGAAAAGTCCGCAAATGTGGGAGTGGATCGACTCCGTAGAGGACACTTATAGGAGAGAGAAATTAAAATACGGGAGCTATAAACACGAGGTAGGGAAAAAGGATATATGGGTACCCTGGATGGAATTTAAAAAGTCCTGGAGGTTCGCAGAAAACCTGAGAGAGGAATAGGAACGCATTTTTCAATTAAGGGAAGGAATTCTTACAGTGGAGTCGTGGGATGGTCAAGGGAGGGGGGGGGTAGGGGGGGGGAGGGGGCATTTAGTTGGGGAGGGGGAGATGGGGTGCTGGGTATTTCTTTGTCACGCAGATAAAACCTTTTAAAAATTCCGTACTTACTATAAAAGAGTGAGTTCTAAACGGTGAAAAAAAAAAAAAAAAAAAAAAAAAGATGAAAATATAAAAATAAACAAATAAATAAAATAAAAATAACAAGTATAAAAATATGCAAAAGAAATGCACCACAAATGATGCTAAACCTGATGTAGAGACGGAAAAAAAAAAAAAAAAAAAAAAAAAAAAAAAAAAAAGAACAGGAAATAATGGGAAAAAAACAATTATTTCAGAGATTTTGACTATTCTTTGTATTAAAAGAAATACTGTTATTACAGAAAGTACACATTTTATTTAGCAGCAGTGTGTTCTGTTTATTACACTAAAATATGTTCCTGATACCAGCATTTTTTTAATGTGTATTTTTTAAAGCAAAAAAAAACAAACAAATGAAAACATAAAAAATGTTAACCCCCGTAAAGAAAAACTGTAAAAAAAAAATAGCTAAGGAACAAAGTTGAAAGCTCATTATGATAGCTTAATTAGAAGTTAAAACAAAAAAAGTTGAACAAGCCTGAGTTCTGTAATAAAAAGCTAAAAAACATAGCAGTAATAAAGTATTAAAAAATGCAATTTAATGATGAACATTAAAAGCTATTATAGCTAGGGCTAAAGCAGCAATCCTAATTACAGTTAGGAAGTGAAATTCAGGAGTGTGCAAGGAGTGTGCAGAAGAGCATTCACATAGAGAAGGGGAGAAGTATAATTTTATTATTAGAAAGCTCAGCGTCTTTCTAATAGACAAGTGTTTATTAGATAATAATTTTATACCTCTACTTAAGAAATAAAACATAATTTTTTAAATATGTAAACTAAACTAAACTTTTTCAACAACTATTGTGATGATTTGTTTCAACAGTCATCCTATATCACGGATGCAAGTATAGTACAAAACAGACCCCCAGTAATGTTCCTCTACAGTTTTGCAGATGTAATGCTCATTAGCTCTATTTATATATTATTTTAATTTAGTTGCATGCTTATACAATATTAACTAGATATATTGGGAGTTCACAAATGTGTTAACAATATCTTAATAGTATTCGTAATGGTTTAGAGTAATGGAATGCAATAACCCATTATGGACCATTAACACACTAGAGCACAATTAGGCAGTTAATGCACATCCATGTTTTTCATAATGTACAAAAGATATTCATGCTGTAATCAATTTGTTTTATACATTTTAGTCAGATTTACTTGCACATTTCTCATATGATCAACATGGTTGGGAAATGTAAAACTATACAATAATATTTAAAATAATAAGCATACAGCTTTAAAGCCAGCTCTGCGAAGACATGATACTTATTTTAACTGCTTTGCATCTGTATGGGAACTGTTATTTTTAACCCAGCCAGCTGAACAGTAATCTTTTCTTTTGTAGTCAGCTGTATAACTACTGATCATTGGGTCTCATAGAAAAATTTTGATTGGGCCCCTCGGCCTTTATCTGTGGAACCTGACCCTGTCAAATGGAACAATGCTGTCTTTGATCTTAACATAAAATAAACCTTAATCAAGGACAGTTAGCATTGTCAACATAGTCAATACAGTACTAGAGACTAGTGATGTGGATATAAATAGCTAGGGATGAGAATTAAAGTATAAACCTTTTTTTTCAGCTAATTACTCTGTCCTTACTAGCTCACAATTTTTCTCCACCATCATCGTATCCTTTTAGGAGTATAGGATCTTAGGGCTTTGGTGTATATGATAAGCCCTCTCACAACTTTCAAAGCCACAGCAAGCAAGTGTTGAAAGAGGTAGTTTAGTAGTTAGTAAAATAAAATGTAGTGGCAATAATAAAAATAAACATAATTATATTTTACATTATTACATAATTGTTAGTAGGCCTTGCTACCATCATGGATTTGCAATGAATCCTGGGCTTTAAAATAAGTCAGCTGGCTTAAAAGGGTCCGGGGGGGGTTGTATAAGTCAGCCTCCTCACTAAAAAAGAGTGATGTCACAGCAACCATTTTAACAATGTGCTTTAGCCTTGATAGGGAAAGCACAGGGCATATGGAGATAATAGTGTAGGGCTTTTAGGCACTGGTAGGTGTTTTAATGTGGATGTAAATCTCTAATAATGTCTCACAGGTATCAAAATGCTGTGTGTCTTAGAGAATGGGGGTTGGGGTGAGGGAAAGGTTTTTACCTAAGTTCATCCTTTGTTACATCTTAATGTCACTGATGTAGTGCAGGCAATTTTAGCCCACCCTTTCCACATGCACTACAGTGATAACAGGCTGCATGTGTTTTCTTGCTGGAAATTTTTCCTAAATGTTACTGATGGCAATAAACTCAAAAGTGTTCAGCCTTTTGTTAGTTAAAGTGGTTGTAAACCCTTTATAACCACTTTAACCTAAAGGTAAGCCTAGATTAAGGCTTACATGTAGGTGCTTGAAATATCTCCTAAACCTCCACGGTTCAGGAGATATTTACTATAATCACGGGCGATGCTGTCTACGGCGCATGTCTTGCAGGTGGTGCTTTTTTTTCCCCTGGGTTTACTTCCTCTTTAAATGTATGTAAAATACATTTATTGATTTCTATCAGTATCATCTTCAGGGGTTATTTGGTAGTACTGTGTTATCCAGGTCTGATTCTTTTTACTAAAAGTCAGGTTCTCGGGTACAAATCCCCCCCCACCCGCACCAAAATCCCCTCTCTGATATGATACATACAGTAGTGCATACATGCAGTAGTGATACATATAGTCATCAATAATGTGCTTCAAGCTCTGCCTCGGAGTGCTGTCTGCAGATAGGCTTGATATATTGGTAATCAGAAGGGATCCTGCCATCATTAGGAATTTCGGCATTTTTGCACAGTATCTCCTCAAAGTGTCACATTTTGTTTTTTTCTTGTATGTTTAGGGTCATTGTCCTGCTGGAAGGTGAACCTCTTCCCCAGTCTCAAGTCTTTCATAGACTCTAACTAGTTTTTTTTCTAAGATTGCCCTGTGTTTGGCTCAATCCATCTTCCCATCAACCCTGACCAGCTTGCCTGTCCATGATGAAAAAAGAACCCCCACAACATGATGCTGTCACCATCATATTTCACGGTGGGGATGGTCTGTTCAGGGTGATGTGTAGTGTCAGTTTTTCACCACACAGCATTTTGCTTTTAGGCCAAAAAGTATAATTTTGGTCTCATCTGACCAGAGCACTTTCTTCTACATGTTTGCTGTGTCCCCCACATGGCATCTCACAAACTGCTAATGGGACTTAGTATGGCTTTCTTTCAACAATGGCTTTCTTCTTGCCACTCTTCCATAAAGGCCAGGTTTGTGGATTGCATGACTAATAGTTGTCCTGTGGACAGATTCTCCCACCTGAGCTGGGTATCTCTGCAGCCCATCCGGAGTTACCATTGGCCTCTTAGCTGCTTCCCTGATTAATGCTCTCCTTGCCTGGCATGTCAGTTTAGGTGGACAGTTATGTCTTGGTAGGTTTGGAGTTGTGCCACACTCTTTGCATTTTCGGATGATGGATTGAACAGTGCTTCGTAAGATGTTCAAAGCTGGGATTTTTTTTATAACCTAACCTTGCTTTAAACTTCTCCACAACTTTATTTCTGACCTGGCTGGTGTGTTCCTTGGCCTTTATGATTCTTTTTGTTCCCTAAGGTTCTCTAACAAACCTCTGAGGGCTTCACAGAACAGCTGTATTTATACTGAGCTTAAATTACAAACAGATGCACTCTATTTACTAATTAGGTGAATTCTTAAGGCAATTGGTTCCACTCGATTTTAGTTAGGGGTATCAGAGTAAAGAGGGCTGAATAATAATTCATGCCACACTTTTCAGATATTTATTTGTAAAAAAAAATGAAAACCATTTATTATTTTCCTTCCACTTCACAATTATGTGCCACTTTGTGTTGGTCTATCACATAAAATCCCAATACAATACATTTACGTTTTTGGTTGTTTCATGACAAAATGTGGAAAATTTCAAGGGGTATGAATAATTTTTTAAGGCACTGTATATCCCCAAGTAAATGGGGCTGCACTGCAAACGGTGAAGCTCTGTTCACAGCCTGTCAAATGCCTCTAAAAAAAATTCTAAGCATTGATCACTTTTTAGAGGGGCATCAGTCCTTGCCACTATTATGAACAAGCCCTAAAAAGGCATACATACAGATATACATATATATACACACACCCATAGCCTTTTTAATTACTGCAGTCCTATACCTGCACTTGCAATGGGTACTGCTCTGCTGGGTACTGTCCTGTAGGGGGAGGTGGAGAGCTCAGGACTAAGGAAGCCACCTCCCACTTTCACTGCTCTCACAGCAGCAGCACTCCTGATGACCTCAGACTGCTGTAGTGTTTCCCCTTTGACATTCTGTTATATGATTTACCAAATGGGGTACACTTAGTGTAACACTCCTGTAATATATTAATTTGATTGGATCTCAAATGCGGAGGTTTCTCAGATATAACCACTACTTCACTCTTTTATATGGTCAAATAGTTAGGGTCTTACTCATCACAACCTCTATATGAGATTCTCAATATTCAATCAGAGCTTATTACAGCATAAGCTAACATATGTGTGAAAGCGGCAGAGGTTCACTTTAAAGTAGTTTGCAAGTGCACGTAATACAGATTAATCAAGGAGATAAATATCTAGGCAGTCTTTTGCAATGCAATAGTGTGAAAGATAGCAGCAGTATCTATGGTAAACTGTTATCAGAGTTAGTGAAGCAAGCATGAATGGTAAGGGTTAGTAAGCATACAGTCTTTTGATCAAGCTGCAGTAATGTCACTTTAGTAAGGCTTTGCTCATGTAGGAATACTTGCGGTTCTGTAGAATTCTGTAGTAAGAGGGAGTGGATGAGATCCGCAGCTGGGTGTGTGGAAGCTAATGGCAGGGTTTCCCTGAAGTGAGCCGCTGACGAGGGATAGCAGAATGCCAGCTGAAAGTCCTGTTCCTCAGATGGTGAAGCTCCGGTGGAGTGACACAAGGTCTGGGCTCAGGAACACCGGGGATGCTGGGCAGGGAGTCCTGGTGTGAGGCAGAGGGTCCCAGGTGACGGCAGGGGTCCAACAAAATAGCGGAACACCCTTCCGTCATTGCTGCACGTTTAAATAGCCCGTGCGACGCGGGAAACCAGGAAACTCGCTGGGGCGCGCTTCCGCGTTCCAGCGTGGAACGCAAGCCGCGACGCACAGGGAGTGACGCTGCAGAGTCAGGGAGATGAGCGCAGCTCTCTGTATCAGGTGAGGCTGCGCTCGTTTTGCTTAACATAACGCCAATAGCGTTACATACTCCCCTCCTCAATGGGGCACCACCAGTGCCAGTAATAGGTGAAGGACGAGTGGGGTACCTCTGATGGAATTGTCTAATTAAACGAGGAGCATGAATGTGAGAAGAATTTTCCCAAGAATCTTCAAGTTGGGAGTACCCTTTCCAATGTATTAAATATTGGGTGTCAGAACCTCTTTTTCTAGAATCCAGAATCTTTTCTACTTCATATTCTGTCTCACCCAGAATTTCAGAGGAGGAGGTCGTGCAGTCCTGTTGGGAAATGGATTGGGTACATACGGTTTAATGAGAGAGACATGAAAAACTGGATGTATCTTCCAATCAAGGGGTAAATGTAGTTTTACTGCATTAGGGTTAATCACTTGAGAAATAGGATATGGACCTATGAACTGACGACCCAACTTTTTCGATGGTAAATTTAGACGTAGATTTCTGGTAGAAAGCCAAAACCAGATCACCAACGTTGTAAGAAGGAGGTACTGATCTATGAAGATCATAATTACGTTTTTGTCGTGTTTGCGCAGCTTCTAGGTTTGACCGTATGATTGGAATTGTGTTTTTTAGAGTGGTGAGATAATCGTCTACTGCAGGTACTTCGTTAGAAAGAAATGAAGTTGGTAAACTGTTTGGGTGAAACCCATAGTTGGCAAAAAATGGTGAGAATAGTGACGAAGAACTGGTTGAATTATTGTATGCAAATTCTGCATGGGGAAGCAGTTGGAACCAGTCATCCTGGAGGTGAGTGCAGTAACAGCGCAAATATTGCTCCAAGATCTGATTAATGCGTTCTGTCTGTCCATTCGTTTGGGGATGATACGCAGTGGACATCCTATGATCAATTTTTAATGTCTTACATAAAGCCTTCCAAAACTTGGAAACAAATTGAGATCCTCGATCAGAAATAATCTGAGCAGGTAACCCATGCAGTTTTAGAACATTGTTTATGAAGGCTGTTGCTGTCTCTAGTGAGGTTGGAAGATTTTTTAAGGGGATAAAGTGTGCCATTTTAGTGAATAGGTCTACAGTGACCATGATGGTATTAGCCCCATTTGATCTGGGAAGCTCAACTATAAAGTCCATTGATACAACCTCCCATGGTCTGTTGGGTATTGGGATGGAGGCAAGAAGACCAAAAGGCGGTTGCCTAGAAGGTTTGTTGCTAGCACAAATCTCGCAGGAAGAGACATATTCTTGAACCATTTTAGTTAATTGGGGCCACCAATAGTGTCTTTTAACAAGATGTATTGTCTTGGGGATTCCGGGATGACCAGCCAATGGAGAATCATGTAATTGTTTAAGTAATAATAACCGTAAATTAGGAGGAACATACAATTTATCTTTATAGGTGTATAATCCATCTGTTTGTTTTGTAACACCATTAGGAAGTTCAGAAGCATCTGCGGATATGGATTAAGAGAGTAACTGTTTAAAAGAAGTAGTTATTCCTATGAATCGGTTATCAGGAATGATAGAATGAGGTGGTAACTCGGTAGAGCGATCCTCATTCATGCGGGATAAGGAGTCCGCTTTTAAGTTTTGCGTACCTGGTCTATAGGAGATCTGGAAATCAAATCGATCAAAGAACAAGCTCCATCTCACCTGACGGGCAGACAAGGTTTTGCAGGCCTTCAGGTGTTGCAAATTTCGATGATCTGTCAAAATGGTGATTGGGTGAGTGGACCCTTCAAGAAGGTGTCTCCAATTGGCTAGAGCATCTCTAATTGCTAGGAGTTCTTTTTCTCCAATTGGGTAATTCCTTTCTGCACTGGTTAAAGTTCTGGAATAAAAAGCCACTGGATGTAAAGGTTCAGACACATTTTGTTGTTGCGAGAGTACCGCGCCTAATGCGAAATGTGATGCATCAACTTCTAAAATGAAGAAGAATGAGGGGTTAGGTAGCTGGAGGATTGGAGCTGTAGTATAGGATTGTTTGAGTGTCTCAAACGCTACTTGCGCCTCATTTGTCCATTTGAAAGGTGTATTTTTACTTGTTAAAGCATTCAGAGGCTTCACAATCTGCGAGAAGTTTTTAATGAATTTACGGTAATAATTTGAAAAGCCAAGGAAGCGCTGCAAGGCCTTCCTAGATTGGGGAACTGGCCAGGAGAGAATACAATCAACCTTTGAATCATCCATCTGTATTCCTTCCGGGGTGATTTGGTACCCAAGGAAAGAAACACTGGTCTGACTAAAGACACATTTTTCGAGTTTAACGTAGAGGCAATGTGTTCTGAGCCTGCCTAAAACCCATGCTTAGTATGTTCTTCAAAGGTGTCAGAATAAATCAAAATATCGTCCAGATAGATCACAACACAAACGTCCAGTAAATCTCGTAAAATGTCATTAATAAAACGTTGGAAGGTTGCAGGTGCATTTGACAAACCAAACGGCATCACTAAGCACTCGAATAACCCGTAACGGGTTTTAAAGGCAGTTTCCCACTCGTCGCCTGGACGAATTCTGATTAAATTGTAAGCACCCCTGAGATCTAGCTTGGTGAAAATCTTGGAAGTTTGCAGCCTTTCTATTAGTTCTGGAATTAGTGGCAATGGGTAACGATTTTTTATCGTGATATTATTCAATGAACGATAATCGATTACAGGTCTGAGAGATCCGTCCTTTTTTTTAACAAAAAACATTGCAGCACTAGCTGGGGAGGTAGAGGGTCTAATGAACCCCTTTCTAAGATTGTCATCCAGGTATTCCTTAAGATAACCCAGTTCAGGCTGTGATAGTGGGTAAATTCTTGCAGTGGGAATAGTAGCTTCTGGAATTAGGTCAATAGGACAATCATAAATTCTATTAGGTGGAAGTGTCTCGGCATTGGTTTTGCTGAAGACATCAGAGAAGTCCATTAAGTAAGATGGAACACCATCAGCGTTTACATTATTTAAAAGAGAGTTATGTGTGGGATAGCACATATGTTTACAGTAGGGGGAATCTAAACAAAGTGAAGTTTTGGACCAATGAAAGGTTGGTTGATGGATGTGTAACCATGGTAACCCTAGAACGACTGGGAATAAGGGTGATGGGATGATGTCAAACACAAGATTCTCCATATGTGCATTATCACAAGTAACTAATAATGGGGCAGTTTGAGACAGTACTGGACCGAAGGAGGATTCGGATCCGTCAATGAAGGTGACAGACGAGGGGTTTTGCTTTAACTCAGAAGGAATTTTATTTAAATTAACAAAACTTAAATCAATAAAATTGCCACAAGCACCAGTGTCGATCATCGCGTCAATGGTGGTACTATCTTGGTCCCACTGTAAAGTAAGGGTGAGAAAGATGTATTGGTTAATGTTTGTACGAGTTCTGGGTTTAGTCAAGTTTAAACTACTAATATTGAAGTTGTTACCTTCAGTTTTATTCCTTAGAATGGGGCAGGCAGAGACCATGTGGTCAGGGGCGGAGCAGTAGAGACATAGATTGTTGCTTCTGCGTCTCTGTCTCTCAGCTGGGGTCAGTGGACCTCTAACTATACTAACTTCCATAGGAACCTCTTTGGGGGGTGACCTGGACCTCCTGATTGGTGCTGGTTGGTAGTAATTAGCTCGTTCAGCCTTTCTTTCTCTGATGCGTCTATCAATTGATAGGGAGAGATGCATGAGATCTTCCAGGGATGCTGGAATTTCAACACGTGCAAGCTCATCCTTGACGGACTCGGATAGACCAATGCGAAACTGATTCCTGAGAGCTATGTCTGTCCATAAAGTTTCACGACACCAGCATTTGAACTCTGAGATATAGTCCTCCACTTGTCTCTTCCCTTGTTTCAAGTTCCTGATGGTATTCTCAGCAGTAAGCTGTTTGTTAGGATCCTCATAGAGTAAGGACATTTCATCTATGAAAGTATTGAGGGCGCCTAGTAGATCGCCATGCTCTTCAACATAGGCATCTGCCCAGACTCTGGGTTCCCCTTTTAGGTATGAAATTAAAGTCAAAATTCTGACTCTGTCAGAGTAATAAGTCCGTGGACGTAAATCAAACATTAACCGACATGAACTGATAAATTGGCGAAAATTTTTCCTGTCACCAGAAAAGCATTCTGGGGGGCAGACTTTAGGTTCCGGTCGCTCCCTGGCTTGAGCAAAATTCTGATTCCTAAGGGCCTCATTTTCTAAGCGCAGTTCATTCAGATTAATGGTAAGTGTGTCCACACGTTGTGACAGTCCCACTAAGTGGTTTGCAATCTCCGCTGGATGCATTTTTAAGGTTCCGCTATTATGTAACACTCCTGTGATATATTAATTTGATTGGATCTCAAATGCGGAGGTTTCTCAGATATAACCACTACTTCACTCTTTTATATGGTCAAAGAGTTAGGGTCTTACTCATCACAACCTCTATATGAGATTCTCAATATTCAATCAGAGCTTATTACAGCATAAGCTAACATATGTGTGAAAGCGGCAGAGGTTCACTTTAAAGTAGTTTGCAAGTGCACGTAATACAGATTAATCAAGGAGATAAATATCTAGGCAGTCTTTTGCAATGCAATAGTGTGAAAGATAGCAGCAGTATCTATGGTAAACTGTTATCAGAGTTAGTGAAGCAAGCATGAATGGTAAGGGTTAGTAAGCATACAGTCTTTAGATCAAGCTGCAGTAATGTCACTTTAGTAAGGCTTTGCTCATGTAGGAATACTTGCGGTTCTGTAGAACTCTGTAGTAAGAGGGGGTGGATGAGATCCGCAGCTGGGTGTGTGGAAGCTGATGGCAGGGTTCCCCTGAAGTTGCGGGAGCCGCTGACGAGGGATAGCAGAATGCCAGCTGAAAGTCCTGTTCCTCAGATGGTGAAGCTCCGGTGGAGTGACACAAGGTCTGGGCTCAGGAACACCAGAGATGCTGGGCAGGGAGTCCTGGTGTGAGGCAGAGGGTCCCAGGTGACGGCAGGGGTCCAACAAAATAGCGGAACACCCTGCCGTCATTGCTGCACGTTTAAATAGCCCGTGCGACGCGGGAAACCAGGAAACTCGCTGGGGCGCGCTTCCGCGTTCCAGCGTGGAACGCAAGCCGCGGCGCACAGGGAGTGACGCTGCAGAGTCAGGGAGATGAGCGCAGCTCTCTGTATCAGGTGAGGCTGCGCTCGTTTTGCTTAACATAACGCCAATAGCGTTACATTTAGCCCCATGTCCACTGACATAAATTGTTCCAGGATGTGATCCTTCATCATTTTAATTGTTTTGCCTATATAGTAATGTCTGGATAGGCAATATATATATATATATATATATATATATATATATATATATATATATATATATATATATATATATATATAATCGATTTTTTAATGCTCTAGGTAATTTTTCATAGACAGAATGGGGGTTATTTATGAAAGGCAACTCCACTTTGCACTACTGCAAAAGTGCAAACTACAAGTGCAAAGTACACTTGAAATTGCACTGAAAGTGCACTTGGAAGTGCAGTCACTGTAAATCTGAGGGAAAGATCTGAAATTAGGGGAAGCTCTGCTGATTTTATTATCCAATCATGTACAAGCTAAAATGCTGTTTTTTATTTTCCTTGCATATCCCCCACAGATCTACAGCGACTGCACTTCCAAGTGTACTTTCAGTACAATTTCAAGTGCACTTTGCACTTGTAGTGCAAACTGGATTTGCCTTTAGTAAATAAACCCCAATGTTTCTAATCTCCTAATCTAACTGTGTTTTCTTTTCTCATATTGCGACAAATACTGCCATTTATGAATTTATAATTACCTTTTGCACTTTTTTTCAAAACCAAGTCTTTATGACATTACTTTTAAACTCAATACAATCTGTTGTTTAATGATCTTACATTTATAACTTGCACGATGCAGTAGCACATGAGAAGCAGCTATCTTTCTATAATCTTGACAGTCATTTATACTTTTTAACTGTATGTCCTCTTTAAGAGAATGTTAAATTTACATATTTCTTAATTGATGAACTTACCATACTGTTAAACCCAATGTTTTTACCTGAAGCAAAAGTTCTGTTTTGATAAAAAAATCAAGTTCATAGATTGCTCTTAAGTTGTTCTCTTCTGAGACAGATATCTTCCTCAGTAATTTTTGTTCTTTCTGTCACCTGTTCAAACACTAATAGCGCTACATCCAGGGATGTCTGTCCTTTTGAGACTTATGATAGAGAACATTGTCTGTCATCATAGTTTTATAGAATTGCAAAGAAATATAGCAGTCATAATTCTAAATAGTGTTTGCAGTTAAAGAGAGTAACAACGTCTTATGTTTTCAAATCTATACTTGAAATATAAAATGTAAGTGATGATGCATCAGCAAATTTATATCTGGTAATGGCAGCTCTTATTGCAATATTAACAATTTTATAGGTTTATCATTACCATAACTATATTTCATACAAATTGTAAGAAAGAAAAAAAAAAATGACACTGGGCCAGATTCAGATAGACATACGACGGTGTATCTCCTGATACGCCATCGTATCTCTGAGTTCCGTCGGTCGGATCTATGCGCCTGATTCATAGAATCAGGTTCCGCATAGATCTCCCTGAGATCCGACAGGTGTAGGTGACTTACACAGTCGGATCTTAGGCTGCAATCTCACGCTGGCCGCTATGTGGCGCTTCCATTTGTATACGCGACAAATATGCAAATGTGGAGTTAGGCCGATTCAGAAACGAACGACCGCCCGGTGCTTTTTTTTTTACGTCATTTGCGCTCTGTTTTTTCCGGTGTATAGTTACCCCTGGGTCTATGAGGCGCAGCCAGTGTTAACCTACCTGGCGGTATCCCCAAGTGTGACTCGGGGTGGTTTTTCCATGCCAGGATCGGTATCCCCGAGTCACGCTCGGGGTAGATGTGCAGAGCGTGCAGCGGCGCGGCTTACCTGCTCGCTGAATCCACAGACAAGTTACTCACCTTGTCCCTGGATCCAGCGATGCATCCCCGCTGTGTGAGCAAGCGGGTCCTCGCTCGATTCACAGTGTCCCCGTGTGCCGCCGATCTCCGTTCCCTGCGTTACGACGCACGGGGGCGGAGAACGGCGCCAAATTAAAAAAAGTAAACAAACACATTACATACAGTATACTGTAATCTTATAGATTACAGTACTGTATGTAAAAAATACACACCCCCCTTGTCCCTAGTGGTCTGCCCAGTGCCCTACATGTTCTTTAATATAATAAAAACTGTTCTTTCTGACTGCAAACTGTAGATTGTCCATAGCAACCAAAAGTGTCCCTTTATGTCAAAAATGGTTTTAGAGCAGCTAGAAAACAGCGATAATAAATTATAATCACTTGCAGAATTGTGCGATAGCGATTTGTGGGGAAATTCGTCATAAAAAAATAAAAGTAATGACAGCGACAATTCTGCAACTGAGCAAATTTCAGTGATTTTGAGTTGATTACATTATTGAATAATTTTTATTATAATTATATTATTATTTGTTATAATTATTTATAATTATTTATTATATTATAATTTATAATTTTGTTTTTAAAAAAAAATCATACCCGGGATGCCTACTAGACTCTTGTTTGGTCAGATTTAAGTGAGTTATTCCTAAGAATTGCAGGCCTACAGTATAAAACGCCAAATTTCCTTGCAAAATAATTGTACCGCTTTTGGTACGTAATTCCAGACAGAATCATACCGCCAGGGAGGTTAAGTATGGCCGTCGTTCCCGCGCAGAGTTTTGACATTTTTACGTCGTTTGCTTAAGTCGTTCGCGAATACGGATGGACGTAATTTACGTTCACGACGAAAGCAATGACGTCCTTGCGACGTCATTTAAAGCAATGCACACTGGGAGAGTTTACGGACGGCGCATGCGCCGTTCAAGTAAAACTTAAAAAACGTGGGGTCAAGGGAAATTTATATAAAACACGCCCCCTACATCCCCATTTGAATTACGCGGCTTGTGAATAAAGAATTTGCGCCCAAAGTTAGAGCGGCGTAACGTATCGGAGATACGTTACGCGGGATGAACAGATACGCCAATGTATCTGAATCCGGCCCACTGTGTTTTGTTGCAGTGTAAGATGCAACGAGAAAGAGATCTTGAGATTTACAAACAAGCAGATCAGCAATTCTGAGCGACAGGATACAATTGGGAGCCATTTATTGAGTTAATTTGGTATTCAAACCATCACAATATTACAAAAAAAATATACAGCAATCCCTTTTTGGGGATTACTTTAAAGGAAAACTTCAGCTTTTTTAAAAATCCTCACATCTACATGAGTCCAACCCACCTGGGATAATGCATTTCCCCCTACCCGATCCCGGAATCTTTCCCCCCGAGTGCTGACTGGCCCTTCTTTATACTGTTCATGCATGCCACAGCCCTATTCAATGAGATGTGCTGGCTGTTTTAGCACATATTCCTCTACACATGATGATCTTCAGCAGTTCCTTAGAATAAGACCCAAGGGGTTTTTACAGTTCGGGACTGTGTCGTTTTAACAGACAATTGCGCGGTCATGCGACGTGGCTCCCAAACAAAATTGGCGTCCTTTTTTCCCCACAAATAGAGCTTTCTTTTGGTGGTATTTGATCACCTCTGCGGTTTTTATTTTTTGCGCTATAAACAAAAATAGAGCGACAATTTTGAAAAAAATGCAATATTTTTTACTTTTTGCTATAATAAATTTCCCATAAAAACATATATACATTTTTTTTCCTCAGTTTAGGCCGATACGTATTCTTCTACCTATTTTCGGTTAAAAAAATCGCAATAATCGTTTATCGGTTGGTTTGCGCAAAATTTATAGCGTTTACAAAATAGGGGATAGTTTTATTGCATTTTTATATTTTTTATTTTTTTTACTACTAATGGCGGCGATCAGCGATTTTTTTTGTGACTGCGACATTATGGCGGACACTTCGGACAATTTTGACACATTTTTGGGACCATTGTCATTTTCACAGCAAAAAATGCATTTAAATTGCATTCTTTATTGTGAAAATGACAGTTGCAGTTGGGGAGTTAACCACAGGGGGCGCTGTAACATTTAGTGTTCACTTTGTGTGTGTTTACAACTGTAGGGGGGTGTGGCTGTAGGACTGACATCATCGATCGAGTCTCCCTAATAAAAGGGATCACGCGATCGATGCGCCGCCATAGTGATGCACGGGGAAGCCGTGTTTACATACGGCTCTCCCCGTTCTTCAGCTCCGGGGAGCGATCGCGACGGGGCGGCTATAAACGAATAGCCGCGCCGTCGTCCCGGATCGCTCCCCGAGGCTTAAGGACCGACGCATGTAGCGGGGGGGTCCCGATCGGACCCCCGACCCACGTCAAGCAGAGGACGTATAGGTACGTGCATGTGCCTGTCAGTGCCATTCTGCTGACGTATATTTACATGAGGCGGTCCTTAAGTGGTTAAAAAAGCATTCCCATACAGTAAATGTAAGGTCATGTATTTCCAAACATGGAATTGAGCTGGAGATGACTGAATTTTATACTCAAGCTCTGTTTATGTTTCTGGAAAAAACTGTGAGATAATGACATTTTTGTATGTCTGTACACAAAACCATTAAATCTGTTGCCACAATTGCAAGAAAACAACATTTTTATTTACTGCTTTACAAGAAAATCATGTGAAAAATTTCCTCTCGGTAGGTGCTGTAGGCTATCAGTTCTGAAGCCTCCCCACTGTCAGAATACAATGACACAGTGGGATTATTCTCCCATCCACCTCGAATGTGTGGAGAGAGCAATGAGCAGGGACGGCCCGTCCATTAGGGGCGCACGAGCGCTGCCCCCCCCCCCCCATACATCTGTCAACTCTTTCAGGAAGCCGGATGCATGGAGTCCAATGGAGGGTGGGTGTTTTTTTGAAGCACCTGATTAGAGCCTAAACCAGTAAATGGTCACCTAGAAGGGGGGTGTTGGTTGGACTTTCTCGGGACTGATAACATAACACAAAAAAAATTGTGTTTTTAACTTTGTACAGTTTTATGTGTAATAAACATTTTTTACGATAATTTTTTTTGTGTGTTATGTTATCAGTACCGAGAGAGTCCAACCAACACCCCCCTTGGTGACCATTTACTGGTTTAGGCGGTACAAGCAGCCACCATCATATGTTCACCTGGTCCCTATTGCTCTTTATGCTGGGTATACATGTTCAGTTTTTTTCATTCAACCAGAGGGTTGAACAAAAAAACTGACAGATCCCTGTATCAACACAAAGATGTGTGATGCTGGGATCTCTCCCGCTAAACTATTGTATTCTGACCGGGGTGCTTATCAAATTCTTGTTTTCCAGCAATACCATTGGACAGAAGCTAGTCATTAGACTGGTTTCTGTTCAACCAGCTGACTTTTAGTACGTTTGTACCAGGCTTAAACAGTACATTAAAAAAAAAAACATAAACATCATTACAACATCTAATTAACTTTAAAACATGGATTTATAACTTTCCCTTTAAGATAACTGGAAAACTAGAAGAACCAAGTTGTGTCTGTGGTTACCCCCACAATTTACATCATTATCATCATTTACATTTTCATTAGGCACCAATCGGTTCATAGGAGAATACATAGCTACAGTACTTATGACTCATAGTTATTCAACTATAACATGCTTAGTAAAGGGAACATCTACATGCAGCCCATATATTTTTTTTATTATTCCTCCACATGTGCATGACTATTAGAGCCATGGGGGCTCATAAACAATAATAAGTGTTTTTCTATCTTCTTTAATTGCATTGGCATTATGCTATGGGTTCAATTTAGATGCAAATAGTGCTTAGTGGATGTCTTCCTTAATCTGTCTTTAATATGCCTGCTTATACTTGGCACATTCGCTAACTTGCTTTGGGAATTAATAATGGCCTACAGAGTCATTACTGAAATCCAGTTGTTGTGATCCAAGTCTTCTGACTTGGGTGTATGATATTTTATTAAAGCCAATGGCTTGGTTTGTATATTACAAAAAACTGACTGTGACCAGAATTACTTTTTAGAATATAATGTTTAGATTATCCAAAGTAACATTTTTTTTTTCTCAGTGTTGTGCTTGATTGTTCAGTTTTTTTTCTGCTGCCTTTTCCTTTTAAGCTTACTTATTTTACTTAGCAATGTAACAATAAATGCATGTCATATGTCTGCTTTTAGCTGCTTACCTCCCTCTTGCAATAATACTCCATTATCTTTTACAAAATATCCCCTCTTCCCAGCTCCATAATAGTACTCCTCCCCAATGATTTGGTGTTGGATTTCAGGCATATAAGCTTTTTCACAATCATTCTAGCAAGATTTTCTATTTTTTTATTGGCATAATAGTACAAATTTGTTTTAATAATCTTGCTGTAACAGTGGATGTTAGGTTTCATTTAACTGTTATGAGGTCAAATTAGGCTTAAAAGAAAACTTTACTAAGCATATTATGTGGGCTGCCATTTCTGACTTCTTCGTTATTAGAAGCTAATGTTTTGGCTTTTATGATGATTTAATATCTTTAAAATGTTTACTTTAAAGCAAACCAGTCATAATAGTGTCTTAAACGTACTTACCCACAACACCAGAATGTTGCTCTATTCTGGTGATATCTGTAGGATATCCAACACTTACAAGATTGTTGATGTCCTAAGTCCCTCACAACTTTAACTGGTTCCTTGCTTAGCTAACCTTCACTCAATACAGAATATAGCAATGATGTAGAGGTCAGGAGAAGGAACCAGTGAGGGCTGAAGGAGACTTGGGGTGTTGGTTGTTTTGGCAGTAAAGATGGCTGAAAAGGTAAGTATTCACTCATATTTACACTCATGTGGAACACTTTTATTTCATAACATAGTCACTTTAATTTAGAACCAGAACATTTCCTAATGTCTTGACTTCACTCTGGCACCACTTGTTATGTGTTTATTGTAGGCCAGAAACACCTAGGCAACTGCCATTTTTATGAGAATAACAATGATAACCAATTACATTTTGAGCACTAAATGCTTGCTTTAATAATTAGATTTAGGGCTTGTATCTACAGGCTTTTGGAATGTGTGTTTGGGTGTTACGTGTTTTGTGTGTGGTAAGAGTTTTATATCAGTTTGAAATGTTTCTGGGATCATTCAGAAGTCATTGACAAGTGCATCTGACCTGCGGTTAACCTGCTTCTGACATGCATGTTACCATTTTCAAGCCGACATCTTAAAGTCTTGCATTGAAACACAAGCATGTATGACACACACACAAAAGCCTATTGACACAGCCTCCTAAGAGTATGTTTACATTTGAAATCAAGGATGGATTCATGTTAAATATTAGGTTTAGATTTAGACCCCTTTCACACTGGGGCGGTTTGCAGGTGCTATTGCACTAAAAATAGCGCCTGCAAACCGACCTGAAACAGCGGCTGCGACTGGGGCTTTTACACTGGAGCGGTGCGCTGGCAGGACCGAAAAAAATGTCCTGCCAGCCGCATTTTTAGAGCGGTGAAGGAGCGGTGTGTATACCGCTCCTCCACTGCTCCTGCCCATTGAAAGCAATGGGACACCGTGGCTATACTCTGCAGAGGTGCTTTGCAGTGTTTTTTAACTCTTGTCGGCCGCTAGTGGGAGGTAAAACCGCCCCGCTAGCGGCTGAATAGCGCTGCAAAATTAGCAGTAAAGCGCAGCTAAAAATAGCGGCGCTTTACCGCCACCACACCTCCTGCCCCAGTGTGAAAGGGGCCTTAGGGACAGGTTTAGTGGAGGAGTAAGGCCTCATGTACACCGGTTTCTTGTAAACAGTGTTTATCCTGACAGGAGGAAATCAGCATTATAAACTTACCCAAGCTGCATTTTTTCAAAACAGTTTAGGTGTGTTTAACAGAGTTTGGGTGTTTATTTACTTCATTGGCCAGAATTTTTATTTATTCTGGTCATTGAATTAAATAATCGCCAAAATGCTTAATGCATCTAGCACGTTTCTACTCATTTAACAGCGTTCAGCAATTTTTGTGGTCAAAATTGCCTCTCCTGAATGTGATTTTAGGGCATTCAGAAAACATCCTCTAAAGCCCCCTGCTACTAAACTGTTAAAATGTCCATGTGTACATGTACACATAAAATAACATAGCGGGGAGTTTAGGGGCATAAAAAAATGCATAAACTCACAAAAATGCGAGCTTCGCAGCAGCAGTGTGCATGAGGCCTTAGGGTAAAGGTAAGCTTTCAAGTTTATCTTTAAGAGTTTATTTCAGGTTTAGAGTCAGAGGCTAAACTCAAATCTGTCCTTTGGCTATTGCACTTCACCTTTTTCTCTCTCAGGCCCCATACACACGTCCGAGAAACTTGATGGGCAAAACACATCGTTTTGCTGGTCGAGTTCCATGTGAAGCCGCCGAGGATCTCGGCGAGCCAAGTTTCCTCATTGACTAACGAGGAAATAGAGAACATGTTCTCTATTTGGCTCGACGAGCTCCTCATCGGTTTCCTCGGCCAAAAGTGTACACACGACCTGGTTTCTCGGCAGAATACAGCTCCGATCGATTTTCTGGCTGAATTCTGCCGAGAAACTTGGTCGTGTGTACGGGGCCTGAGTCGATGCCTCTCTCTTATATAGATCCCACCCACCACTACATTGCTAAGCAATCACCTACATCAGGGATATGCAATTAGCAGACCTCCAGCTGTTGCAGAACTACAAGTCCCATGAGGCATAGCAAGACTCTGACAGCCACAAGCATGACACCCAGAGGAAGAGGAATGATGGGAGTTTTGCAACAGCTGGAGGTCAGTTAATTGCATATCCCTGATCTACATGCTGATACTTAGGGGAAGCTGAAGCTTGAAACAGTTAGGTATCCCAGGAGTGTTTATATTAGTAATAGCATACCAACATTAAATGCCATTACCTTCCTCACTATGCTCAAGTGTAGGTACAATAACCAGCAAAAGATTTTTTTATTTTAAAAACCAGAAAGGTTTACCTTCCCAGCCCTCTACAAAAGTAAAAACAATGTTTTGTTTTGACACACATTTTAATCTGAGCTATATCAAAACCTCATTTATCAGGTTTTATAGTGGGCTTTTAAGTGGGCTGTAGTTCTTCTGTCTCATTCTGTGCTAAACAAAACTACCCCTTGTGGTTCTACATGGATGGATGAGGCTTCAGTGGGCTTAAGAAGATTAACTTGCTTGAACCATGGAGTGCGGAGGCACATTTATCAATTCTGTCATGAAGCAAAGCAATGCAAAACAGGAGCGGTGAGATACGTTTTGGGGCAGGTGTGTTACAAGGTAACAGCCTGAGTCACAAGTTCCTCTTTTGGCTGCTGTAAAGGCACATTTGTGACTGAAGGAACCGTGACTCTGACCGCTTCTTTAATCTGTCTTATCCTCAGTAATAAATCTGTTTTTGAACTTTGAAAGCTGTCACACTTGGATGCCCAGGAATACAGAGGCATGGGTCTGTAAACCTGTTGCATTCATTCTAAGTTCACCTAAACTTTGGTAAAGGAGTCACAACTATTGCAACAATTTGCATTGCTAATTTGCTTGATAATGATTTTTAATGTTCTGTTTTTCTAATGCTGCGTACACACGATCGGTTAAACCGATCAGAATGGTCTGATGGAGCGTTTTCATCGGTCAAAACCGATCGTGTGTGGGCGCCATCAGTTATTTAACCATCGGTTAAAAAAAAGCCAACTTGTTTTAAATTTAACCATCTATTAAAAATCCATGCATGCTCAGACTAAATTAGGGGACGGGAGCGCTCGTTCTGGTAAAACTAGCATTCGTTATGGAGATGGCACATTCTACATTTTTAAAATGAGTCCCTCGTTTATTGCAGTGCATTTTTTTCTTTGTTCTATTGCTAGAATAAAGACGTTGTTTTGCTGATGGTATTTTGACAGAGTTCTCCCATACTGACTTCTTTTATTTTTGGCTTGTGATCTCATGAATAATCCTTTTTTAAAAAAAAAAAAAAGGCAGATCTTTAAAAAAAAAATTGTACTACACATTTTTTTTTTTTATTTCAGTTTTTTTTTATCAAGTTATCACACCAAATTGTGTCCCCCCCGCCAAGGAGGTTGTGTCCTTTGTTAATTACACATTCTATTTCTGAAATGTTTTATGGCTATTCACCAAAAAAACACAATAGACAAGTATTTAACTTAAATTAAATCTCCATTTATTCTGGTTCAAACAATTAAACATGAAGGGCAACAATTGAGCACCCTGCCAAATCTATGTCGACTTTAGAGCCCAAAGGCTCATTCCACCATGATAAACATCAAAATCAATAACCTCTAATTGGTGTCACAATGTGCTCCCCAAATCCCAGAAATCTGAAGCAGCAGCAGCAAAAGTCATACATAACCCCAAGCTGTGGTACTACAATAACAACCTCCGTTTTCTGGCAGATCAGCTTGAAGTCACAGATTCACTTTCTGGTCTTCCATGCAGCCTTCTTTCCACGGCTCCCTCCACGGCCCCTTGCAGGTGTTGAGAATGTGGCAGCAGGAGGAGGAGACTGGGCCTGGGCACCTGCTGACTGTCACTCGGCCCAGCCTCCTCCTGTCTGCCACTCACCCCTTCCTCCTCCTGGCTGTCTCATTCCGGAGCCTTCTCCTCTTGGCTGATCTCTTCCTGTGTCTAAACAGGGACATTTTTTTTTTTGGCTTCATCAAGCACACACATTTTAAAGCTCATGACTGTTGCATTTTTTTGTTTGTTTTCTTGATAAATTGAACAGACTCTCATTCTGACCCCTGCAGTTGGCATCCCTGTCACTATATTTTCTGCCCACCACTTTTGTTTGGGTTTTCGAGCTTTCATTTTGGTTCAAAAAGCATCTCGTTAAACGAAAAAATTATTTGAGGCCAAGAAATATGTTGTAAACTACTATACCTGACTTAAGATGTTCAGATCTGGCTACTGAATCTCAGCCAGCTCCACGGCACCCTCTGCAGGGGTGGGGGGAAGAGTGGAAGGAACGCTGGAGGGAACGGTGGAGGGAAGGGTGGAAGGAAGACTGGAAAGTGATTCTCTGGCCTCGATCTGATCGTCCAGAAAACTGAGGTGTTTTTAGTACCACAGCTTGGGCTACTGTACTTCATCTGTTGCTGCTCCTGACCCCCCGAGAAGCACGAACCTGTATCAAACGCTTCTTATAAGCATTCCTCATGTTATTGATTTTATTGCTTATCATGGTGGAAGTTATCTCTGGTATCCAGGTCTGCATATAAATGACCAATTGGTCAATTGTTGCCCTTCGAACATTCTTGTTAGAATAGGATGGATTTTTGATTTCCCACAGGTTTTCAAAAGTTCAATATTTGTCGATGAATCGCATCTTATTCTCAGGCTAAAATATCCTCTGCCAGGGCCCGTTGTTGCTCATCCATTTTTTGAAGCTGGTCAGCAAGGTAGGTGCTGTAGCCCTCAACAGGGTTAAGGGGGCCCTCATGATGGAAGCTGCCTCCCTAATGATCAGCAGACACTCATCCTCCAGCTGGTACATGCGCCTCAGTCTTTTTGTTTGTTTGTTTTCAAAGAAATATGGTCTGGCATAGCAATGGCCCCCCTACCAGTGAAGTACTCCACGTATATATCACAGGCATCTCGAGCAGTTCGGGGGGCCAATCCAGTACGGCCAGTGTCCAGGCCAGTCAGGTTCTCAGATGATTGTCTGGCCTCAGGCCCAATGTTTGAAAGGTAGGTCTCTGAATGCCTGCGCAAATAATTATGAAAAATGCAGCAGGAAAAATGACAGTGTTTAGTTTATAGTCCGCCATGTGGATGGCTGTCTGGAACAGGCGAAATCGTCTGGCCATTATCCCAAAGGCATTCTCGACAACCCTCCGGGCTCTGGCCAGCCGGTAATTAAAAACCCTCCTCTCCGGGGTGAGAGTCCTCTGGGGAAACGGCCTCATGAGTTGTGGTCCAAGCCCAAAAGCTACATCTGCGACAAAAAACACAAAAGGGAGTCCCTCCACATTGTCTTCATGCCGTGGCAGGGCCATGCCACCAGTCTGGAGACGGTGGGCAAACTCCATCTGCGCAAAGACTCCACCGTCGGACATCCGGACGTTCTTCCCCACGTCCACATACAAAAACTCGTACTGTGCCGACACCATCAACACAATACTATGAAAACCTTTGTAGTTAAAATAGTATGACCCCGAACGGTGTGGCGGCACTATGCGTACGTGTTTCCCATCTATTGCCCCTCCACAGTTAGAGAAGTCCTACCGCTGGGCCAATTGGGAAGCCACAGTCTGCCATTCCTGGGGCGTGGATGGAAACTGTGGAGTCAAACAAAAATAAAAATTAGTACTTTGGCACATAAACATAGCAATCACAATACAAAAGACATCCTTGTCCAACATCAGTATAACATGTATTAGTGGAGTGCTAATTTCATGCCAGAACTAAAATAGGCCCAATTATCAGACTCATCACCCCTCTGGTGGGCCATTAAACATTTTAAGGGGGGTTCTAGCTGAGTTTGGGCCCAGAAAAATAAACCCTCTAGCACTCTTGCCAAAATGGAATGAGAAAAAATACATTGGGACACATTTTAAGGGGGGGGGGGGCAGAACTACAATAGAGCAGACAAAAAAAATGTTGAAAACAGACTAGGCTAGGTGTGTTTGGGCCTAGGATAGCATGCTGGACAGGTTAGTGAAGGGAAATATGCATATAGGCTAAAAAAGGAGCATTCAAAGCTTACAACATGCATGGGGACAAAGGGGACATTCACAGCATATTACAATCATGGTAATTAGGGAATGATGCAAGAAATACAAGACATTAGCATCATTTAAGACATATATAGATTGTGATGTGAAAGGAGACAACTTACCTTAATATAGACCTTCTGTATCACTTGTATGATGGCAGAACATTTAAAACAGAAAGCAACCAAGTACAGCAAGGCCTGTAAAGAATGAACTGAAAAACAGAAATCGAGCGGACAGGAACACACTGCAAAACAGATATGACCTGACTGCAAGCACTGAAAAACAGATACGAACCCACAAGCACAAACTGAACCCGAAAAAACGATCTGCAAATCACGGAGACTGAAAAGCGCAAATCGGCTCGAACCAAACTTTTACTAAAACGCGGTAACACGGAATCAGCAAGAGCAGCCCCAAGGGTGGCGCCATTGGATATGACCTTCCCCTTTATAGTGCCGTCGTACGTGGTTTACGTGACCGCGTTCTGACACGATCGTTTTTTTAACCAATGGTGTGTAGGCGTGACGGACCATCAGTCAGCTTCATCGGTTAACTGATGAAAACGGTCCATCGGTCCGTTTTCATCGGATGGACTGATCATGTGTACGCGGCATTACTTTCAAGCTGTTTTAGAAGATGAGAAGTCTGGTAAATGTAACTGTAATGCTAACTGTGTTTATCTAGCAGTAAAGCCAGTTGCCAGGGTAAAATCTAAAGCCATTCAGGCTGCCTAAAAAAAGTACAAACATGTTTCATGTTTAGCTACAGAAAACTAAAACTATTAGTAATCTCATACTATTATTCTGACTGTACTGTGTGAATGAAAAATGAAATCTGAATGGCCGCTCTTGATTACTTCTCCTACAATATCTAGATGAACCAGCTTAAAATCTTTATTTATATTAAGCTAGTACTTTCCAGTAACGCTTGTGAACTTTTAATATATAATCACAAAAAAAATCCTGCAAAACAGATTTATTTAAAGCGGAACTATACTCACCTTTAGTCCAGCGATGCAGCCTCCTCAAGCTCCCCCCGCTAGCCACTGACATCTTTGAGCGGTCTGCTTCTGGGTATCGTTCGCCGGCCTCTTTTATTTGCCAGGCCAATATGACTTCACCCCCACGCATGTGTGGGAGTTCAGTCCGCGCCAAATTTCTAGTGGAGCTGTAGAGGGTGCAAAGCATGTCTCTTCTGTACTAAAAATCCTGCCTATTTGCCCATTAATATCTATTACATAAAGTTCCACTTTAAGTATAATGTCACTTTAATCACTTCTCAATTTTCGTGACAAGATGATGAAAGTGTTTTAAAAGAAACTTTAATAAATAAACAATGTACTGTTAAAAGTCTGTGCACAGCTCATCTTACCTGATGGTGAATTCAATTAATCCCCCTTAGGTTCTTTTTTGCTTCTTAAATCGACTTTTTCAGACCCATAGAGCTTGATTATATTATAAAATTGTTGTTTTACCCTTTACAACTTTTAATGAGAACTGCGAAAGAACTCACACATAGTAAAACGAATCAATACATCTGAGAAATCATTTTTACTGCAAATGCACATTGGAAATAAATGTGATTTATTGATCAAAACAACCAAGACAAATTAAAAATACCTATAAAAACTCTTTTGTGTGATGCCAGAACAAAAAATCATTATTTCAGTTTCATTCTTGCTATTCTGATGCTAACTCATACACACATGCACATACTCTATATAGAGAGACTAATGTGTATATGTAATTGTCACACTGAACGATATTAAGTTGAACATGTTCTATTGTATGCAGTTTCCCAGAAACTGTTTTTTTCTTTTGAAAATCAGTGCTCTGAATTGTGTGTGCACTTTCATGGTAAGCGCTTAGAATATCATATGATTACTCATAATTACTAATTCTTCCAAATTTTGTTTAAAATGTTGTGTAGTTTCAAGCTTGCAAAATTCATTATAAGTATTAGTATGGTGTTCTTCTAAGCGCTAGCATTCTCTTGCATACAGTCTATCTTAAAGGTAACTTCTGTTTATAAATTATTTGACGCCTGTTTTCTGTGCTTACAGTGTAGCCTAGTGGTGAAAATAGTTAATGGAAGCAAGCACACATTCCACATTAACCAGAGAAAATGGCATGAAGAAAACTTCCAAATAAATAAAGCCTTCCTACATACACAGTTGTATTGTTCAAGTCTCATGCACAATACGGGAGTTGTATTATTAATGCTGGTATGGATACAATTCCTTACAATAAAAAGGTCAAGGATTATATTTCAAGGATTAACAAAAGTTTCAATCTCTCTAAGTGAAACAGTAAAAGCAATCCACCTTTTCTTTTTTTTTATACCCACAATTACAATTTTTTTTTTTAATTCTACATTCATTAAACCATTTCTATCATTGTATACAGCCATACTATTGTTATTCTAATCACTAAAAAACAGTTTGTTTACAAATTATAATTTTAGCATAGTGAACTGAGATTTGAAGGGGAAATTCACTAAGGTGAGTTATTTTAACAGTGTCCCTTATTTTATTTCATGTTCTGCTCAAAATGTTAGAAACACATCATAAATTCTGCATATGTGCCAATTGTTTTCTTTCAAATGAATAGTTTATAGGAAAAAGGCGTTATCATGAAATAATATTTTAGCTCATTATTTTATCTGTTTTCCAAATAGCTGTACTTTCTGCTTTACTCATAAACAATCATTCCCAAAAACTAGAAATTGTAAAGCTTGTAAAGGGTTGTAAAGGTTTGTTTTTTATTTTCTAAATAGGTTCCTTTAACCACTTAAGGACCCCTTCACGCCGATATACGTCGGTAGAATGGCACGGCTGGGCACAATCACGTACCTGTACGTGTCTCTTTAAGCCCGGCCATTGGGTTTGAATTTCTCACTTCCTGTTCCTCCTCAGTAAGCTGTTCTGGCTGACTAACCCCTAGCCAGATGATGGGGGCAAGCTTACTGAGGAGAAACAAGAAGTGAGAAATTTAGACAAAGAAAAAAAACATTTAGAAGGGAGATTTAAGGAAAAGGTAAGTGAACCAACAATGCACTAGCTTAAATGAAACTATTTAGAAAATAAAAAATAAACCTTTACAATCATTTTAAATTACATTTTTTTTAAAACAAAGTTTTTTTCATGCCGAAAAAAGATTGTGTGTACGCGGCATAAGAGTTCAGAAAAAAGATGCACAGGAGCTGTAGTTACACTCTGCAAAGAGCATTGAGGAGAGTTTTGAGAGCTGATTGGAGGGAAAAGACCCCTCCACCCGGTCTTTCACACAAGCTAAGAGGAACAAAGCTAAGGCTGTCAATCTGCTGGTGGTCCCTCCCATGTCACCATTTTTCTCTTGGTGTCAGGAAAAATTGTCAGAATTGATTCATGCTAATAGCAGGGAAACAAAGCAGCAGACAGACATGGCACTTAGTGCCTTTAATTGAGACAAATACACAATACAGAGGGATATGCTTTGTTCATATTTTATGTCTGAGGTTTACAACCATTTTAACCATTCAGCCTGCATGACTAACTTTTCACAACTAGAGTGCATTAATCCTGACAATCGCATTAAACATAATACAGAGGGTCAGGGATTTTCTCTGGCTTCCCTGTATGGGGATGCATAACTTCAGAGAATTCCCCTGCACATAGTAATACAAGTCCTCTCCAGAAGAGTGTGCATTGACAAATTTATCCTTGAAGATATGATGGTCCACAATTTCTTTGCAGCGTTTGTGAAAGCTCACATAGGCAGGGTTCTGCAGGGCCTTATTGCAATACGTGTTTGGCACCTTCAGAAAATTACATACAGCATAACCATAGATGGTGGAAGTGGAACACTTCCCTTCCAGCTTGTCACATATGTCCTCTGATGCAAAAGGGAAACCAAGACCATGTTCCACCCTCATATATAGATTGAAAAATCTTTGCACTACACAATTGGATAAGGGAGTCTGAAATCAGCACGGGCAAACTCATCTGCAAAAGCCTTGCTGATCCTTCTACTTTGCATACCTAGAAAGGGAAATTGTAGACTCTCAGCTTCCAAGGATGTCTCAGGTCAGGGGTTGTCCTCCTCCTCTGCAGAGGAACTTGCAGCCTTTCCATAGTCCTGACACAGGGTAAGCCATCCGGACAGTCCAACTCTGATTCAGGATACTTCACATAAGTGCTCTCTGTAGCATAAGATGGAAAGGCCCAGTCAGCTGGTTAGAGATAAAAGAAAATGCAGCGCTAATTATATATATACAAGTGTAGTGAACAACCTGTATTTGAATGGGTTGTAAGAAATGACAAATGTAATGATCGTACATTAACCACTTAAGACCCCGACCATTACACAGGTAAAGGACCTGGCCAGTTTTTGCGATTCGGCACTGCTTCGCTTTAACTGACAGATGCGCGGTCGTGAGACGTGGCTCCCAAACAAAATTGGCGTTTTTTTTTTTTCCCCACAAATAGAGCTTTCTTTTGGTGGTATTTGATCACCTCTGCGGTTTTTATTTTTTGCGCTATAAACAGATTTTTGCGCAATAGAGCGACAATTTTGAAAAAACAATTATATTTTTGACTTTTTGCTATAATAAATACCCCCAAAAAAGATATAAAAAAATGTTTTTTGTTTCGGATTACATGTCTGAGATGTCTGAGATGAACAACCAATTTAAATTCCTATATTTTGAAGTTCAGCGCAGTTTTTTCAATGATTAAGAAGCACAAAAAAAAAAATTGTAAAAATAAGAGAGTGAAATACGTTCATATTGAATGTGCATTTACCATACTTTGGCATCTATCATTTAATGTGGCAGAAACACGTCAATACAGTCTCCTTCTTTAATACTTAGGTCTGCCTTGTAACCTCAAAATTGAAAATGTATTTTATTTGAAAATTTTAAGTACTTAGCTGCACAGTTGTTCACATTGTGCCCTGCTTGTAAAGATAAACTGTAACAAACATGACCCATGAAACCGCAATCAATAGTTTTTGTTTTTGCCAACTTCAGGTATTATGTTTTGTTCTGATATGTGCAAGAAATAGCAAATAAAACCACAGTAATTGTTCAGACTTGTTTCTTAGCATGGACGTGCTAGCTTTTGTCTTATATTATGCAATAGTTCTTTTGGTCACTTGTAGTAGCTGCAGTCATTAGCAAGTTTTAGACAGTGAAGTGCATTAAACTGAACCAGTAAATCACTTTAATACTCAACCATGTAAATGAGAATGTTTATTTTTCCCTGCATATAATTGGATATTTAAAGTGAACGGAGAGGTTCCTTTTACTGCTCCTCGAAGTTTTACAGCTCAACTCCAAGGGTTAATTGATCTTTTTATAGTCCAGATAATAATAAAAGCAGTTTTACTTACCTGGGAATGGAAGGGGTATATTCTGCGCTAATCTAATTATGGTAGTATATTGAAAAGTTGAATCCGTGAAGAAAATTAAAAGCGGCAACATAAACACGTGACAATCATGTGAACAGCAAATAAGAAAACAATAAGTTGCGCTAAAATAAAATGGTGAACCTATGATCAATTAAATGAACATAATAACAATAACGTGATGTAGTGCACTAAATGATAAAAAGAGACACTAATTAAATACATAGTTTTACTTACCTAATCCTCCAATTCCCTGGCAGAGGGTGCTCCCCTGTGCTCCAGCGGCTAACTTTTCCTCTGGAGTACAGGGGAGTAGAATGTTGCTGGGACCAGTCTATCAGCATGAAGGAGTGTAGGATTGAATCAGAAAAACTACTTTTACAAGATCCCTATGCCGAAACAAGCATTTAACCATTGCAGTGTGGATGGAGCCCCACTGCAAGGGAGCAATTTAATTTTTTCTGAAGTTCAGCTTTAACCACTTCAGCCCCTCGAAGGATTTGCCCCCTTAATGACCAGATCATTTTTTGTGATACGGCACTGTGTCGTGCGACGTTGTACTCAAACAAAATTGAGGTCCCTTTTTCCCCCCAAAAATAGAGCTTTCTTTTGTTGGTATTTGATCACCACTGTGGTTTTTATTTTTTTTACGCTATATACAAAAAAAGACTGTAAATTTTGAAAAAAAATATATATATTTTTGACTTTTTGTTATAATAAATATCCCCCAAAAAATGATTTCTTCATCAGTTTAGGCCAATATGTATTCTTCTACATATTTTTGGCAATAAGTGTATATTGATTGGTTTGCGCAAAAGTTATAGCATCTACAAAATAGGGGATATATTTATGGCATTTTTATTATTATTTTTTTCTTACTAGTAATGGTGGTGATCAGCGATCTTTAGTGGGACTGCGACATTGTGGCAGACAGATCGGAAACTTTTGACACTTTTTTGGGACCAGTGACATTTATACAGCGATCAGTGCTTTAAAAAATGCACTGATTACTGTATTAATGTCACTGGCAGGGAAGGGGTTAACACTAGGGGGTGATCAAGGGGTTCAATTTGTTCCCTGGGAGGTGTTTCTAACTGTGGCGGCAGTGGACGGATCGGGAGGAGGAGAGAGATGGCTGTTCCTGATCTTCCTCTACTCTTTCCACTCCCCTGACAGAACAGGGATCTCTTTGTTTGTTTACATTGACAGGTCCCCGCTCAACTCTCTGTGGAGTAATCCCGGGTGGCTCCAGCGACGCCGTGTGCACATGCCTGCTATTGCCATTAAAGGGACCGCTGTACTGGTACGGCGATTCGCGAAGCTGAGCCAATCTGCCACAGTATAACTGCGGCAGCTGGTCGGCAAGCGGTTAAAAAATGTTGTTTTACTTTTTGTTAATTTTTTATACTGTTGCTGGCCAAACAAACTCATATTAAGTGATTGAATTGTCAGTTTTTTACCCTTATTTGTACCTATATTTTTAAATGTATGCTGAGGTGGGCCAAAAAAAACAAAAATGTTTTATTAGAAAATTGTAAATAATACCAATGTCTTTCTACAACAGTTGAAATGTATATGTCATTAACCACTAAAGCCCCAGAAGGTTTACCTCCCTTCATGACCAGGCCATTTTTTGCACTACTTTAACTGACAATTGCGCTGATGTGAGACGATGTACATATTTATTTCTCCTTTTTTCCCCACAAATGGAGCTCTCTTTTGGTGCAATGCATTTGTGAAATTTTTAATATGAGACCACTCTATTTGGAATTGTAGCATGTCTGTTGTGCGAAATCAAGCCATGACTCTGAGGCTGTATATGTTTACCCTATACCATGTTTACAGTTTTCCATGATGTATCTTTTTATCATTGTTATAGAGTTAAAAAGAACCGTGACTACATTGCTCCTTATCTGTGACCCCTGATGACGGCTAAACACCAGAAACGCGTCGGGTACTAGGGAACAACTATTACAAGAGAGTCTTGGTGTCACTGTTGTATATGTGCTGTTTTGTACTGTGTATGCTGTTTATTTGTTACACACATGCACACCTTGTTTTTGTTTCATGTGTTTATATACATTTTTAATCATGTTCATTGTGTACTATTAAAAACCTTTTTATACATATCAGTGTCTGGCTTATAAAATCCCACCCCAAGGGGAACAACTTTCTTGTCCATTATCTTAGTGATGCGGGCAGTACACTGATTTCATTGAAATGGTAACTACCTCCTCTTTTTTCATAAGGGCACACATATGACAGTCTAAAAAAGTAACAAATGCAGTTATTATATGTAATACACAAGCGCCAAAAAGGAAATAAAAAAGTCTGTTACTTTCCTTGACTGCTCCAAATCCACCTCCATGTGTGTCTCTCATGCTCTATCTCCCAACAACAAAAGCAAAGTCATCAATCCAGAGATGATCGAGCAGGACTAGGTGTGTTTGGGTGCTCACTGACAAGCTACAGCCATGTGAATTAATAGTGACAATGCTGATAGCCACACCTCCGGCAACAACTTCCTATCCCATTGTAGTGCAAGCAGGTACAGCCTACATGAGAGTGGCAACTCCACTCTGAATTCAGGAGCAGTGCAGCATACCTTCCAAACAATCACCGAAAGCTGCTTTAAGTGGGAATCCCTGGCAGACTCAACTGGTATTTGTGGGACTTTGTAAGGAGACTAGATAAAACTGTAAGTGACGGTATGTTAATGAATAATATACAGTAGTTCTAATTTAAAGTGAATGTGTAAATCAAAAATTGTATATATATATATATATATATATATATATATATATATATATACAGGTGAAACTCGAAAACTTTGAATATCGTGCAAAAGTTTATTTATTTCACTAATGCAGTGCTTCTCAAATAGTGGGGCGCGCTCCCCTGGGGGGCCGCAAGGCTCCATAAAGGGGGGCTCGTGTGACCTGGCAATTATCCCCCGTTTCCAGCCAGTGGCGGAACTACCGCCATAGCGACCAGGGCCGGCCTTTGCAATGATGTGTGCGGGGATGCTGGGGATGCTGATCTGCACGGCACCCCGGCGCTGCAGAGGGGGGGGTGGCGCCGACGCGCCCGAAGTGTCTGACACTGTCTGGTCCCCTTGGCACGCACACCCTCCCTTCCTCCCTCCTCCGCTTCTCAGGTCAGGTGGTCAGGTGGTAGCGCGGCGCCATTGCGTGCATGCGTAAGGCATGCAGTTCAAATTCTAACGGCGCGACCAGGACGGGACTGACAGACTGCCGCCTTACACAGTGCGCTGAAGAAAAGAAAAGGTAAGGCCGCCCGTCCCCTCCACCTTATCCAGCAGGCTGACAGGTGTCATCCCTCCTCCCACCTCACCTGTACTCCAATGAGGAGGGCCAGTTTTTAAAAAAAAACGTTAACAAAAAATGTAAAAATTGATCTTTTGTTGAAAAAAAAAGGAAAAAAATAAACAGCAAAGGTGATCAAAAACCAACGCGCAGTTGTCAGCTTAAAGTGGAGGTTCACCTAAAAACCGTATAGAGCAATAACAATTTTATAGACAAAAGATACTATTTACAGTCGCGCGGGGGGGGGGGCCCGAAATGTTTTCTTCTTCCTAGGGGGGCATGACAGAAAATAATTGAGAAGCACTGCACTAATGCAACTTAAAAGGCGAGACTAATATATGAGATAGACTCATTACATGTAAAGCAAGATAGTTGAAGCCTTGATTTGTCATAATTGTGATGATTATGGCTTACAGCTTATGAAAACCCCAAATCCACAATCTCAGAAAATTTGAATATTATATGCAATCAATAAAACAAGGATTGTACATTAACAATATCGGACCTCTGAAAAGTAGAAGCATGCATATGTACTCAGTACTTGGTTTGGGCCCCTTTTGCAGCAATTACTGCCTCAATGTGGCGTGGCATGGAAGCTTTCAGCCTGTGGCACTGCTGAGGTGTTATGGAAGACCAGGAAGATTCAATAGCGGCCTTCAGCTCTTCTGCATTGTTCGGTCTCATGTCTCTCATCTTTCTTTTGGCAATGCCCCATAGATTCTCTGAGGCCCCGTACACACGACAGAGGAACTCGACGTGCTTGGCACGTCGAGTTCCTCGTCGAGTTTTGGGATGAAGCCGCCGAGGAGCTCGGCGGGCCGCCTTCTCCTATAGAACAACGAGGACAACGAGAAAATAGAGAACATGTTCTCTATTTTCTCGTCGAGTTCCTCGGCGGCTCCATCGAGCCAAAACTGTACAGACGACAGAGATTCTCGGCAGAATCCGGGTTTTGACCGAGTTTCTCGGTGAATTCTGCCGAGAAACTCTGTCGTGTGTACGAGGCCTATGGGGTTCAGGTAAGGCGAGTTTTCTGGCCAATCAAGCACAGTAATCCCACGGTCACTGAACCAGGTTTTGGTGCTTTTGGCAGTGTGGGCAGGTGCCAAGTCCTGCTGGAAAATGAAGTCAGCATCCCCATAGAGCTCGTCTGTGGAAGGAAGCATTAAGTGCTCCCAAATTTCCTGGTAGATGGCTGCGCTGACCCTGGACTTAATGAAGCACAGTGGACCAACACCAGCAGATGACATGGCTCCCCAAATCAACACAGACTGTGGAAACTTCACACTGGACTTCAAGCATCTTGCAGTGTGTGTCTCTCCATTCTTCCTCCATACTCTGGGTTCTTGGTTTCCAAATGAGATGCAAAATTTGCTCTTATCAGAAAAGAGGACTTTGGACCACTGAGCAACAGACCAGGTCTATTTTTCTTTAGCCCAGGTAAGACACTTCTGACATTGTTTGTTGTTCAGGAGTGGCTTGACAAGAGGAATACGACATTTGAAACCCATGTCCAGGATCCGTCTGTGTGTGGTGGCTCTTGATGCACTGACTCCAGCCTCAGTCCACTCCTTGTGAAAGTCCCCAACACTTTTGAATGGATCCAGGATCCTCTTTAGGCTGCGGTCATCCCCGTTGCTTGTGCACCTTTTTCTTCAACACTTTTCCCTTCCACATAACTTTCTATTAATGTGCTTTGATACAGCACTTTGGGAACATCCAACTTCTTTTGCAATTACCTTTTATAGCTTTCCCTCCTTATGGAGGGTGTCAATGATGGTTTTCTGCACAACTTTCAGGTCAGCAGTCTTTCCCATGATTGTGATTCCTACTGAACCAGACTGAGAGACCATTTAAAGGCTCAGGAACCCTTTGCAGGTGTTATGGCTTAATTAGCTGATTAGAGTGGGACACTCTAGATTGTGGATTTGGGGTTTTCATGAGCTGTAAGCCATAATCATCACAATTAGAACAAATCATGGCTCTAACTATCTTGCTTTGCATGTAATGAGTCTATCTCATATATTAGTTTCACCTTTTAAATTGCATTAGTGAAATAAATACATTTTTGCACGACATTCACATTTTTCAAGTTTCACTTGTGCTCACAAGTTTACATCCCCTGGCAGAATTTATGATTTCTTGGCCATTTTTCAGAGAATATGAATGATAATACAAAAACTTTTCTTTCACTCATGGTTAGTGCTTTGCTGAAGTCATTTATTATCAGTCAACTGTGTTTACTGTTTTTAAATCATGATGGCAACAGTAACTACTCAAATTACCCTGATCAAAAGATTACATACCCTGGTGATTTTGGTCTGATAACATGCACACAAGTTGACACAAATGGGGTTTGAATGTATCGCTTAGATAACTATCGATGCTCCCCAAGGATACCACCACCTGTGGAAGGAAATTTCACATCCTTGCCGCTCTTATAGTAAAGAACCCTCTACGTAGTTTAAGGTTAAACCTCTTTTCGTCTAATTTTAATGAGTGACCACATGTCTTATTAAACTCCCTTACGCAAAAATGTTTTATCCCTATTTTGGAGTCACCAGTACGGTATTTGTAAATTGAAATAATATCCCCTCTCAAGCGTCTCTTCTCCAGAGTGAATAAATTCAGTGCTCGCAACCTTTCCTCATAACTAATATTCTCCAGACCCTTTATTAGCTTTTTGCCCTTCTTTGTACTCACTCCATTTCCAGTACATCCTTCCTGAGGACTGGTGCCCAGAACTGGACAGCATGCTCTAGGTTTTGCCAGACCAGAGTCTTGTAGAGTGGGAGAATTATTGTTTAATCTGTGGAGTTGATTCCCTTTTTATTGCATGACAATATTCTATTTGCTTTGTTAGCAGCAGCTTGGCATTGCATGACATTGCTGAGCCTATCATCTACTAGAACACCCAGGTTCTTTTCCATCCTAGATTCCTGCAGAGAGAAGTTATTCCCCTGTATTCCCCTGCTTAGCTTAGTGTTGTCTGCAAATACATAGACTGAGCTGTTTACCCCATCCTCCAGGTTGTATATTAGCAAATTAAACAGGATTGGTCCAAGCACAGAACCCTGAGGGACCCCACTTCCCACCTCTGACCCTTTAACCACTTAAGGACCGCCTCCTGCACATTTACGTTGGCAGAATGGCACGGCTGGGCATAGGCACGTACCTGTACGTCCCCTTTAAGTGCCCAGCCCGAAGCTCCGCGGCCGCGGGATCGGTCACAGGAGCTGAAGACCGGGGAGAGGTGTGTGTAAACACACCTTCCCCATTCTTCACAGTGGCAATGTCACTGATCGTCTGTTCCCTGATATAGCGAAAGGTGGTCAGTGACGTCACGCATCAAGCTCCGCCCCCCTACAGTTAGAAACACATACAGTATGAGGTCACGCATAACCCATACAGCGCCCCCTAGTGGTTAACTCCTAAACTGCAATTGTCATTTTTACAGTAAACAATGTCATTTTCACAGCAAAAATTGCTATAAAAATGCAATGGTCCCAAAAATGTGTCAAAATTGTCCGATGTGTCCGCCATAATGCCGCAGTCACGAAATCGCCGCCATTAGTAGTAAAAAAAAAAATATTAATAAAAATGCCATAGAACTATCCCCTATTTTGTAAACGCTATAAATTTTGCGCAAACCAATCGTTAAACACTTATTGCGATTTTTTTTACCAAAAATATGTACAAGAATACGTATCGGCCTAAACTGAGAACTTTATACCTTTTTTGGGGTATTTATTATAGCAAAAAGTATAAAAAAAATATATTTTTTTTCAAAATTGTCGCTCTATTTGTTTATAGCGCAAAAAATAAAAACCGCAGAGGTGATCAAATACCACCAAAATAAAGCTCTATTTGTGGGGGAAAAAAGTACGCCAATTTTGTTTGTGAGCCACATCGCACGACTGCGCAATTGTGTTAAAGCGACACAGTGCCGAATCGCAAAAACTGGCCAGGTCCTTTACCTGCGTAATGGTCCGGGTCTTAAGTGGTTAAAGTATTCCCCGTTTATCACCACCCTCTGAACTCGCCCTTGTAGCCAGTTTTAAATCCATGTACTCACCCTATGGTCCATGCCAACTGACCTTACTTTGTACAGTAAACGTTTATGGAGAACTGTGTCAAATGCTTTTGCAAAATCCAGATACACCACGTCTACGGGCCTTCCTTTATCTACACGGTGCTCACCTCCTCATAAAATGTTAATAGATTGGTTTGGTAAGAATTGGCCTTTAAATCCCAAGCATTGTTGTCAGTAGTGCTAAATAATAAATGTAAAGACCATAAATGGATCCATATGGATTATATTCATCTGTGTGAAGTTGACAACAAACAATGTGATTATGAATCAATAGCAGTGTCCATCATCCATCAATTTATTGTTTGTGATTGTGTTACACAAAATAATTACTGCTCACTGTTCATTTATTTATTTGTTTATAATTTTTTAGGGATAGATGATTTATAGCGCAGTTTTTACACTTTGTATATTGTTGTCAGTAGGGCTGCACTGATAATGATACCGGTTTCGTTGCCGATACTAAGCATTTGCATGAGTACTTGTGCAAGTGCTCCGATACTTAAAACCAATACCTTTGCAGTGCAATCCGAGCCTGTACAAAATGAATGGACTCAAATCGCAATGCACAGAATCACAAGTGATTCAAACAGGAATGCAGTGCAATTCCTGTCATAATCACATGTAGTTTGCCACACCGCACCTGTGTAAACCCAGCCTTGTCATAGTGACTTCAGCCTGGGTTCACACAGGAACAGCGCGGGAACCTGTGTGTGATTTGGACAGGAATCACACCCTGTTCAAATCACATGCGATTCTTTGCAGTGCGATTTGAGCCTTTACATTTTGTATGGGCTCAAATCGCACTGCAAAGGTATTGGTAATTGGTATCGGCACGAATGCTCATACTCGCCGGTAAAAAAACAGGTATCGGTGCATCCCTAGTTATCAGCATTGCATGTTTTCTTCTCTGCTGGACCTCAGAACAGAACAACTCCAGGGCTCAAAATTTCAAGTCCTGAGCTACTAGCCAGGCCTTAAGAGTTACTCGCCACCAGTTGCCCCACCTAATTCATACACTGCCCTGCGCCTAATTGCACCCGTAAACACGCCCTCGTAGATTATCTCATGGAATGACAATGTTTTATGCAGAATCAAGTTACAAAATTAAATATTACCAACAACAACTTTAACAAAATGGGACAGGGCACTGGGGGCAGACCAAAGGGACAGGGCACTGGGGGCAGACCAGAGGGACAGGGCACTGGGGGCAGACCAGAGGGACAGGGCACTAGAACTGGGTCTTTTTCCCATTTCCTTGCTGTCTCCTCTGCAACTCCCATCCATTCTCTCTCTCTCTCCCATTCATCTCATCATCAGGAGCCTGTGTGTGCGGCTCCACGCTTGCATGTCCCCACTTCCCCCTTTTATTCAGGCTGGCAGAGAGGAGAGGAGCTGCAGCACAGCTGGAGGGAGTACAATCCAGCACTGAGATTCACACAACTGCACAGCCATTGACACCATGGCACAGCGCACACTGACAGCGCACAGCACACATTGAGACCAGTCTGTTCACAGTGCTCAGGCTAAACTGTTTGACACTTACATAGAGCACAAGGAGAAGAAAACTGCACAAACTAGAAGGCTGCCGCTCTCATGTCAGGGCAACTTTCAGTGAGCGCTGCACCGGAGTGGTAATTTTTGCAATCCTCCACCTCACTCATTACTTTCTGCTCTCCAGCTACATTGGTCGGGGGGAGGGGGGGCAGGCTCAGAGAGGTCCCATGGCTTAATGAGAATTGTAAGGAGAGCACCTGTGTACTGCTCTGCCTGTGCGCGGTTTACCAGACTACATTTCTCGAGCATGCACCTTTCCTCTTCGGCCGCTAATCTCATCGGGACTCTAAGCGTAGGCACATATTGGAGGGAGATTGGTCATGCAGACCTGTCATCACTCGCCCCCAGCTTAAATCCACTCGCCAAATGCTAGTAGGCGAGTGGAAATTTTGAGGGCTGCAACTCCTTATGTTCTCATATCCAAAACATAAGCAAGAGTAAAAATAAGATTCAGCTAAGGATTTCTCAATACACTCTCTTTTTCTGCATGCTTTTTCGGAGTCATTGACACTGAACGTACTAAAGCCAGAAGCAGCCAGGCGTCTTACATTTTAATAGGTTTGCAATGGCAGCCTACATATTTTGCTTGGTGGAACGTTAATACTTTTGCAGGAAATCCTGCCACTTCAATGTTTCTGTTATAAGTATGTCCTAAATCCTAAATTGTTTAGAGCAAATCCAAAGATTGACTGTTACCTACTTTGCTTGTTGCACAAATAGCCAAAAGGTTATCTTGCTGTAGACATGAGTTTTATAAATGTCATGTTTCGCAGTTTAATTCCACCGCATGACATTTACTAAAGTCATGTTAAAGATGAATGTTACATATATCAATGACAGGCTTCATTTTCAAGGCATTTGCCAAACACCACTGTCAGATCAGCGATGAACCTGATACTTAAGTCGACTGCTATTATATTTTTAAAGAGTTATTACCCCTGGATAAAAGACAGAATACATTTAAAAAAAACAGAATACATTTAAATATAAATGAAACCAAAATGTGAAAAAATTGTGAAATCAGTATAAAGTTAAAAACAATTGCTGTAAATTATAAAATATTGTTCTTTTTTTTAATGATAGTTTATTTCTTCTAATTAAGCATTATTTTGGTTTGATATATTTTTGTGAATAGTTTTACTGCTGTGCAATAAATCTTGCCACAAGGGGGCAATAATCTGCCAAAAAAGAACAGACAACACTAATGTATCATGCTTCAACCTCCTCCTTGTAAGGGAAACACTGTTAAATTTGGCATTATTTAATTTAGAGATTTTTAGTTGTTAAGAAGATTAAAATGATTCTTTGCAATACCACAATAGAAACATATTGTTTATTTCTATATTTATGTCAGTGCAAGTTTTAAAATGAAAGTGTTTTAATAATAAAAAATAAACGTTTAAACAGTGGGAAATGTAGCAATGATTTAAAGGGAATCTATAGTTCAAGCACAGCTCTGTAAAGCAAAAATCTTCGCTGTTGAATTAAACATTTATTCATTAAGGAAGAGTTCTAAAAGAGCTGATTTGTTAGGTGGACAGAACAAAAACTTTCCCTGTTGCAAGCAAGACAAACAGTTATCCATTCAACAGTATTACTGGTTTGGCAAAAAGAGTCCTATAATATCATGTATTTTGGACAGGGTAAGTACTGCCCTTATTAAATCAGTAGCAAACTGCATGTTGTTTAAAAAAAAATCCCTGCAAGGCAATGTCATAATGTGCTAGTATGCATCGCATACTAGCACATTATGAGAGACTAACCCTAGAACGAACCCCTTCAGTGCCACAATGTCACCGCTGAGAGGGCTTCTATCTTACCCTGGTCTTCCTTTCCAGGGTTTTTGTGAGCACTGATTTTATGGCCAGGTTCCTTGCTATACTTTGGGTAAGCAGGCAAAAGCAAAGTATATGTGTGAGCTATAGTGAAGTTCTGAGAATAAAACGTCATAACCCAGCGCTGCTAGTGGCGCCACCGCAGCGTTCCTGGTATTTAAATGCTCCTCCTCTGCAGATGGATGCATACACCTGAGAGACGGACACCCCTGGGGAAAGCTAGCACTCTGTGGCTCAGTTTGTATAAGCTATTTGGTGATACTAAACAGGATTATATCCCTTACCCTTCTTTATACCTATGTTTCCCTCTAGAAATGTAATTACCAAATTTATCAAAATAGACTAAATGGGCATATTGGTATATTCCTGATTATATTTGTTTACCCTTTTGGGTAGGCATTTGTCTAGATTTCTTTAAAGATTTCCTTAAAGCGGTTGTATACCCGCTGACATTTTTTTTTGGTCCACCTGTAAGGCAAAAGGCATAATGAGCTAGTATGCACCACATATTAGCTCATTATGAAATACTTCTAAATACCTTAGAACAGCCCTCAAAATTGCACTCGCCTCCTCGCATTTGGCGAGGGAATTTATGTGCAGTGCGAGTGAGGAGCAGGGCTGGACCAGTCTGACAGCTTTCTGACTGAAGCAGTGCAGGCTTTTTTTTTTTTTTTTTTAAGGACATCAGAGCGGCCAGAGGGGGATTCCCTGATCGATACTGCAACCCCCTCTCCCCCCCAGGGGGTGCGGGGGGGCGTGCCGCTCCAGGTGCCACACACTGGGGGGTGTCAGGCTGGCCCCCCCGCAAATGAAAAAAGACAGCGCCGCCACGGGTTTAACATTGCGCCGATGATAGACTACATCTGTGATTGAGAGCCCGAGCGGAGCAGGTAGTGGCTTGGCGGGGGGGGGGGGTTGCGAGCTGTACCCGAGCCAGTCGGCACATCTGAGACTGGCGCAACGATCCCCTTCTCTCACGTCTCAGTCTCGGGCAGCGGCTGTCAGCAGAGAAGCCGCCTCCCCTTTATGTCTATACAGTGCTCTGCATGCAGGAGGAGGGGGAGGCGGCTTCTCTGCTCGGCTGACAGCCGCTGCCTGAGACTGATCAGAGCCGTGAGAGAAGGGGATTGTTGCGCCAGTCACAGATGTGCCGACTCGCACCCCCCCTCCCCCCCACCAAGCCACTACCTCTGGCTCTCTGTCTGCGGTGTGTGTTCTGAGCCAGGTACATTATAGGTCTGAATGGGGGGGTCTGTATTGTAAGAAGGGGGAGGGGTCTTGGGTCTGTATTGTAAGAAGGGGGGGGTCTGTATTGTAGGAAGGGGGGTCTGTATGGTAGGAAGGGGGGGGGTCTGTATGGTAGGAAGGGGGATCTGTATGGTAGGAAGGGGGGGTCTATATTGTAGGAAGGGGGGGTCTGTACTGTAGCGGGGGTCTGTACTGTATAGGGGGTCTGTAGTGTAGCGGGGGTCTGTACTGTAGAGGGGGTCTGTATGGTAGGAAGGGGGGTCTGTATGGTAGGAAGGGGGGGTCTGTATGGTAGGAAGGGGGGGTCTGTATTGTAGGAAGGGGGGGTCTGTATTGTAGGAAGGGGGGGTCTGTATTGTAGGGGGGGTCTTCACCGTAGCGGGGGTCTGTACTGTAAAGGGGGTCTGTATGGTAGGAAGGGGGGGTCCGTATGGTAGGAAGGGGGGTCTGTATTGTAGGAAGGGGGGGTCTGTATTGTAGGAAGGGGGGTCTGTATTGTAGGGGGGTCTTCACCGTAGCAGGGGTCTGTACTGTAGCGGGGGTCTGTACTGTAGAGGGGGTCTGTATGGTAGGAAGGGGGGGTCTGTATGGTAGGAAGGGGGGGTCTGTATGGTAGGAAGGGGGGTCTGTATTGTAGGAAGGGGGGGTCTGTATTGTAGGGGGGGTCTTCACCGTAGCGGGGGTCTGTACTGTAGGGGGGTCTGTACTGTAGAGGGGGTCTGTATGGTAGGAAGGGGGGGTCTGTATGGTAGAAAGGGGGGTCTGTAGGGTAGGAAGGGGGGTCTGTATTGTAGGGGGGGTCTTCACCGTAGCGGGGGTCTGTACTGTAGGGGGGCCTGTACTATAAAGGGGGTCTTCACTGCAGGTGGGCCTGCACTGTAGCCGGGGCCTGCACTGTAGGGAGGGGGTCTGTGTAACATGTAGGGGGCCCAGAACTGTTAAGGGGGGTGTCTGTGTAACATACAGGCATCTAGAGGTGCAGGGTGCCATGTAATGTAAAGGGTCCAGAGGTGCAAGGGCTGTGTAATGTAAAGGGGTCCAGAGGTGCAGGGTGCAGTGTAATGTAAAGGGGTCCAGGGTGCTGTGTAATGTAAAGGGGTCAAGAGTGCTGTATAATGTAAAGGGGTCCAGAGGTGCAGTGTAGTGTAAAGGGGTGCTGTGTAATGTAAAGGGTCCAGGGGTACAAGGGCTTTGTAATGTAAAGGGGTCCAGAGGTGCAGGATGCAGTTTAATGTAAAGGGGTCCAGAGGTGCAGTGTAGTGTAAAGGGGTGCAGGGTGCTGTGTAATGTAAAGGGTCCAGAGGTACAAGGGCTGTGTAATGTAATATTGTTGTTAATATTTATTTTTGTAACTTCATTCTGCATAAAACATTTAACAATGTAATTTCATGAGATCGTTTATGAGGGTGTGTTTAGGGGCAGACTTAGGGGCGGGGCGGGGCAGGGGAGGGGTTGGGTGGGGCAACTGGTGGCGAGTAACTTTCAAGGCCTGACTAGTGGCTTGTGACTTCAAATTTTGAGCCCTGCCTTAGAACGAGGCGTCGGAATCTCAACCGGTCCACGCCGGGGGATGACATTTTCCCTCGGCGTGTCTTCCGGGTATCACGGCTCCAGCGCTGTGAGTGGCTGGAGCCCTGATGTCGTCACTCCCACGCATGTGCGTGGGAGACTTCTTTCCGGTAAGGTCCAGCGTCTGCTGGGCTTTTAGCCGAGAATCCCCAATGCGCATTCGCCACTGAAGTGCCGCATTGCAAGGGGGATATCTCCTAAACCGTTTAGGAGATTTTCTTTTTACCTACAGGTAAAAAAATTACTATACAACTACTTTAAGGAATTGGAGTTCTTGCATACTATTACACATTTAGTGAGATAATCGGGAGTTGCTCCCCTGTGTCTGCCCACCCGACGTATGTGACATCGGTATATTTCCATCATATTACATGTGAGTGTGTGTGTAGTATAATACAGTTGTATTCAAAATTATTCAACCCCCACTGAAATTGATTGTTTTGGCCAGTTTGGCATTGATTTTGATCATTCAGTCATCCTGCTTACAATTAAATCAAAGAGGCACGTGTAGGTCAGACAAATATAACATAACATTTATAACGAAATAACCACAAATGTATTTTCTGTGCTCACATCATTATCAGTTTTATTCAACCCCCAAGTGACATTCAATCTTAGTACTTAGTACAACATCCTTTTACAGTTATAACGGCTTTTAAACGTGAAGCATAACTTGACACAAGTGTCTTGCAGTGATCTACAGGTATCTTTGCCCATTCGTCCTGGGCAAAAGCCTCCAGTTCAGTCACATTCTTAGGCTTGCGCACTGCAACTGCTTTCTTTAAGTCCCACCAGAGGTTCTCAATCGGATTTAAGTCTGGTGACTGCGATGGCCACTCCAAAATGTTCCAGCCTTTAATCTGCAACCATGCTCTAGTGGACTTGGAGGTATGCTTGGGATCATTGTCCTGTTGAAAGGTCCAATGTCTCCCAAGCCTCAGGTTTGTGACGGACTGCATCACATTGTCATCCAATATCTCCTGGTACTGAAGAGAATTCATGGTACATTGCACACGCTGAAGCTTCCCTGTACCTGCAGAAGTAAAACAGCCCCAAAGCATGATTGACCCCCCGCCATGCTTCACAGTAGGCAAGGTGTTCTTTTCATCATAGGCCTTGTTCTTCCTCCTCCAAACATAGCGTTGATCCATGGGCCCAAATAGTTCTAATTTTGTTTCATCAGTTTACAGAACACAATCCCAAAACTTCTGTGGTTTGTCCACATGACTTTTGGCATACTGCAGTCGACTCTTCTTATTCTTTGGAGACAGCAAGGGGGTGCGCCTGGGAGTTCTGGCATGGAGGCCTTCATTACGCAGTGTGCGCCGTATTGTCTGAGCAGAAACTTCAGTACCCACATCTGACAAATCTTTTCTCAGTTCCTCAGCAGTCACATGGGGACTTTTCTCCACTCTACGCTTCAGGTAGCGCACAGCAGTCGAAGTCAGCATCTTCTTTCTGCAACGACCAGGTAGCGTTTCAACAGTGCCCTTTGCCTTGAATTTGCGAATGATGCTTCCTATGGTGTCTCTTGGTATGTTTAACATCTTTGCAATATTCTTATAGCCATTGCCCTTCCTGTGAAGAGTAATCACCTCTTCTCTTGTCTTCCTGGACCATTCTCTTGACTTCACCATGTTTGTAACCACACCAGTAAATGTCTAGAAGGAGCTGATAATCACAATCATTTTAAAGCTGCCTAATTGGTGCTTATTAGGCTTTATTGCTGCTCCCTGACATCCACAGGTGTTTTCAATACCTGATTGAAAACACTTCAATGAACCTCTGTTCTTCAGAGTGGTAGGGCCAGATTCACAAAGGTTAGCGGATCTTTAGATCCGTGTAACCTATGTGTTTTAAGATCCGCCCTCGCAAGTTTGTGAGGAAAGTGTCAAATTCACAACACACTTACCTCCAAACTTGCGACGGCGGATCCTAACTCCCCCGGCGGAATTCAAATTCCGCGGCTAGGGGAGTGTCATATTTAAATCAGGCGCGCTCCCGCGCCGATTTAAATACGCATGCGTCGTCCGGGGAATTTCCCGGCGTGCATTGCTCCCACTGACGTCAATAGGACGTCAGTGGTTGCGACTTGAGCGGGACTTGCGACGCGCGTGTTCGTGAATCGGCGTACGCAAACGACGTAGGAAATTTCAAAATCGACACGGGAACGACGGCCATACTTAACAATACTTACCCCTGCTTTTAGCAGGGGTAAGTATACGACGGGTACCGCGCTACGGAAACGACGTAAGAACACTGCGTCGGGTCCGCGTACGTTCGTGAATTTCGCGTATCTCGCTGATTTACATATTATTCAGTGTAAATCAGCGGGAACGCCCCCGGCGCCATTTTTAAATCAAAAAAAAGATCCGACAGTGTAACACAGTGTGACACTGTCGGATCTCAGCCCTATCTATGCGTATCTGATTCTATGAATCAGGTGCATAGATAGGACTAGAAAAAATCCGAGATACGATGGTGTATCTGAGATACACCGTCGTATCTCTTTTGTGAATCTGGCCCGTAGTCTTTAAGGGGTTGAATAATTGTGTAAATGAAGAATTCACAAAATTAACATTTACTACTGTATTATAAAACCAATTGATGTCATTTTAGGTGCATATGGTTCTTTAAGAAGTCCTTGTAGGATTTCATTCTGAATACAATTACAAATGTACACTAAATTCCCTAAAACCCTTTACAGCATTGGGGGTTTGAATAATTTTGAACAAAACTGTATATAGGTTTAAGGGCTGGGCTCTCAGTTCTCCTTTCTCAGTGCTCAGCTGTCGGTTAATTGCCAGCACTCACCATTCCACAGTGGCTCACATGGTGATAATTTTCTGCTCGTCAGTCCAGCCTACAGACAGCCCCTTCTGGTTATTTAAACTGCCTGGTTCATTCCTTCCGTGCCTTCACCTTGGTCAAACATATATGGAGATTCTCTGCTGTGTTCCTGTTGAAGACTTGCCTGGCTGACATCCTTTCTGGTTCCTGATCCTGTCTGCTGCCTCCGACGACACTGATCTCTGGCTTTCTGATTACTGGCTTGTTCTGACTGCCTGCTTTGACTACCATACTCAGGCTATGTTTTGACTACATTTACTATACGGCGGTAATCCCGAGTCTGGCTCGGGGTTGAATTCCAGTACCATGAGTGAGTTGTGTCCTTCTCCGTTCGATTAACACAGTCCCCGAGTGCCGCCGAGCTCCGTTCCCGGTGACATTACGACGCACGGGGGCGGAGATCGGCGCCAAATTCAAAAATGTAAAAACACAATACACATACAGTATACTGTAATCTTACAGATTACAGTACTGCATAAAATAATTACACACACGCTTTGTCCCTAGTGGTCTGTCCAGTGCCCTGCATGCAGTTTTATATTATAAATACAGTTTGGAAACTGGAGATTTTCCATAGCAATCAAAAAGTGTCTCTTTATGTCAAAAGTGGTTTTAGACCAGCTAGAAAACAGCGATAATAAATTAGAATCACTTGCAGAATTGAGCGATAGTAATTTGTGGGGAAATTCGTCATCTTTGATTTGATTACATTATTGATTAATTTTTATTATTATTATATTATTATGTGTTATAATTATTTATAGTTATTTATTATATTATAATTTATGATTTTGTGTTTCAAACTTTGTCATACCCGGGATGTCTACTAGACTCTTGTTTGGACAGATTTAAGTGAGTTATTCCTAAGAACTGCAGGCCTAAAATATAAAACGCCAAATTTCCATGCAAAACAATTGTACCGCTTTCAGCATCAAAAATCTGACATAATCATACCGCCAGGGAGGTTAAAAGGTATTCATGGTTCCTGACAATAGGTTTGATAATACTTAAAGAATACTAAAAAAACTTTCTGCATGTACAATGATTAATATCGGTATCTGTTATATTTAGCACAATTTGATACTTCATAAGTTGGTCTTGAGAAGCTTCGCAATCTGCAAAATGCGTCAACCAGCAGATGAGAATACACACACCTCTATTGCAATTCTGAACTTTTTCTGTGTAAAGAGGTGTCTGTATATTGGTCCCTAGTAAAATGTTTGTATCATATGCCAATCTATGTTTATTGATTTTATAATTATGTATTGACTATTGACGTAGTGGCTTTAGGCCCCTTTCACATGGGGACAGATCCGCTTTCAGCAGTCTGTCAGCTCAGCGGGAGATCTCTCCGCTGGTCTCCGCTAAGCCGGCAGATGACAGATCCCTATCTGCTCACCGAGCGGGGAGGGGCTTGTCCAGCGCCGCTGTCTCCTATGGAGAGATCGGATGAAAACAGACAGCATGTCCGCTTTCATCAGATCTCACCCGATCCGGTCCGCCATGGACGGATGGCGACGTATAGCCATCTGTCTGATTTTAGCGGATCGAATCAGGTCAGATGTCAGCAGACATGTCTCCGCTGACATCCGACGCTCCATAGAGATGTATGGATGGTCTGACTGTGTGAAAGGGGCCTTACTTTTAAATAGTTATTAAAAAAATTGAATATTTTTTTATACACATTTTGTCTCATGTGGGTGCCAGTAAAGACCACTGCTTGCGGGACTGGTTTTTGCTAATTGTAGAATATGATGTAAAATGACATTGGGTGGTGCTAGTTAATAAAATGTTTAAACATGATTGCATTAGTTTTTCTTTTTAATAGTGCCAATGAAATGCTTTTTATAGCAGCACATTTCAGAATAGGTTAATAATGTCATTATTCATAGGTTACACACCTGTTCTAATAAACAGAAATCCTTCCATGCGCACAGTGATTTACTGGGAATAGTTTGCATTAAAACCCATGTTGTGCTATAAATAACATGTTACCTGGCATAGAGAGAGCCAGACAGTGTGCCAGATGATCTAAATGACAGCAGTGAGCTATCTATAAGAGTCATAGGGAGGTAAACTGAGAGTCCCAGCAGGGAGATTACAGCGTTGTCTTTACTGCTTGCGCCAAGACCACAAGCACTGAGTTCTATGTCAGCCTTGTTTACTATAAGAACTTCTAATTTAATTTAGCTTTATTGTGATATGCATTCTGCACTGAACAAAGAATGGCTTTGTGTTTGCTCACTCGAGCCTTAATATCAAATATGTGTTACTACTGAATGGTAAAAACAACTTATTTTTTTGTAACTCATAACTGCATTGTATTGTATTAAAAGTTTGTCAAGCAAAACGCAAGCAAATTCTTCATTTGAGGTAAACTAGAAGAAATGTATTTACAGAATATTCTGGTATACAAGTCATTGCCAGCTCTGCATATTTGACTCTATGCCATGATCTCCCACAGTTCCTGTGCTAGGAAGACATTGCTATACAGTACTTTCTGCTTCTACTTTTTGCCACTGCCACTGTAATCACTTCAATTCACAGCTAAGATGCTGTTATGATGCCAACAAAGTTAAAGGATTGGCATATAAACTACAGGTGAATGGGACAGGAGTAGCTACCTGCATTCTTATGCCTTTAAAACCGACCATACAAATTACACATGTTTTTTTTTTCTTACAATTAAAATACAGTATATGTAATGCCCCGTACATACGATCAGAACTTCCATCTGGATAAATTTTTATGATACAATTCCATTCAAGCTGTCTTGCATACACACACCGTCACGTGAAATTTCAACAGTCCAAAACGCGGTGACGTACAACACTACGACGAGCCGAGAAAAATTAAGTTCAATGCTTTTGAGCATGCATCGACTTGATTCTGAGCATGTGTGTTTTTTTCTCCATCGGAGTTCCATACAGACGAACAGAATTTCCGATAAAAAAAAGAGAACATCTACTCTTTCTAAGTCCGTCGGAATTTCCAATGGAAAAACTCAGACAGGGCACACACACGGTCGGAATATCCGATGAAAAAATTCCGTCTGACTTAGAAACAGGCATGAGGCACTGTTGAATTTAAGGGCCATGTCACACTAGTAAACCTGCCCTTGGCAGCAATGCACTAAAGGCCACGTAGCTAACCGACCACTTTACTGCTTTCTGCTACTATGGTATTGCTTCCTCATGTAAGATATTGCTTTTTTCGAGCAGGGAGGGAGTGAACTCAAAAGAGCAGGGAGTAGTGACTGTAGCAATCCTGTTGCTGGTCACATAGACCTAATTATTAACTTAATTAGCTATAGAACCCGTGTAATTCACACATGTTTGGTTTTAGAGATGAGGCAACCCTATTTGGGTTAGGTTTTTACCAGGGTTCAGGTCCTACCTGGTACATTATGTACATGGTTCAAAGCTCCTTTATTCAGATACTATGGAATTGATTTACTAAAACTGGAGAATGCTAAATCTGGTGCAGCTGTGCATGGTAGCCAATCAGCTTCTAATTTCAGCTTGTTCAGTTAAGCTTTGAAAAAAAAATGGAAGTTGATTGATTTCCATGCACAGCTGCACCAGATTTTGCACTCTCATGTTTTACTAAATCTCATGTCCCTAGGCTGCATTATTTTTCATCTTTTGGAAGTTTCCCCAACCAATGTGGGCTTGTGTGCATCTGTTCAAATCAAACATGATAGAGAACATGACAGCTGAAGCTCTCTTCCAGATTTTTCCCTCTCCAGTTTTAGTAAATCAACCCTTATGTATTTTAGTGCAGTACAATACATATAGTGACACAAACACTTAAATAATTAAATAAACAAACCTTTTGTGTATCAAAGATCAATTCACAATACATATACTATAATAAAAACAATCTGTAATTGTCCCAGGAAACTAATTCACATAAGAGTTTGTAAAAAAGTGTTTCCAATAAGTCTCTTAAATTCTCATGTAGAGTGAACAAGCTCCACTAAGGGATTGATTTACTAAAACTGGAAAGTGAAAAACCTGGTGCATCTCGACACAGAAACCTATCAGCTTCCATTTTTTTTGTCAAAAACTGAACAAGCTGAATTTAGAAGCTGATTGGCTACAATTCAGAGCTGTACCAGCTCTTTAATTAGGCAAATTAGGCAGTCGCCTAAGGCCTCACGCTCACAGGGGCCTAGCGGCCACCTAATTTACCTGACTGAGGAAAGGGAGAGCCCAGCATCGGGAAGAATGATAGCACTGCCTGTGAATGTGCAGGACCAATCTCCTCGTGCAAGGACTCTGCACTAAAAATGTAATACCTTTTCCCATTATGGGCGTGAGTACGGGCTCATGTCTAAGTTTTGCTTAAGGCCTCACAAAGCCTAGAGCCACCTCTGTGCACCAGATTTATCAGTCTCCAGTTTTAGTAAATCAACTCTAAATGTCTTCCCCATTTAAAAAGTTAGGGGCTCACTTTTGCTGTAAACCAAAACTATAATACTTTAGCTTGGTCACAATGTGCTTGTATTTCAATTGTGGGTTAAACACCCTCCAAAGGGAAACTGGAATAATACCTCCACACCTTCCCATATATTAAATACCAAACAGTTTTTGAAATGCCTTCTGTTCTTGCCTAATTTTGTTCAGTAGCTCCCAGTCCCTAGGCTGTATTCATTTTCATCTTTCAGGCTCAGTAAGCTAAGTAAATACCTGTTGACCTTGCCAGAAATGCTTGTCATGTCTTGTGAACTGGCTCAATATAAGATTTGGATGTTTGGACATTTCCCCAACCAAGGGGGGCTTGTGGGTAGCTATTTAAATCAAACATGAGAGAGGGCACGCTCTCTTCTAGAAACCTCAGACGTTTCTCATCTGTACCATTACAAGATCCTCAGCAAGTTCTGACAGAATACTGAAGGATGGAATCAGCAAAGTCATGAGATCTTGTTGATATGAGGTTGGGTAAAACGGTCAGTTGGCTGGACGAAAGTGCAGCTTCTGGTCACTACTTTTCATTATAAAAAGCAGCACTGTGGGTAGTGACATTACAATAGACTTAGACTTAACGAATGCCTACTAATCAATAATGGGGGGGCATCCAGATGTTTTTTTTTATCACACATGAGCATTACCTTTCTAATATGTTTGCAATGTTTCCTCCAAATGCCTTAGTATTCCTCCACAATCCATCCAAAAATAATGGCATTTTAATTGTGTGTGGGTGGGAGCTTTTGACTTTTAAAGGGACATTAGTACATATTGTAAGCTCCACTGTAACTAATCATACAGACAGTTTAATGTTCATGATAAGGCATGATATACTAACTTACGTAATTAGAACCTCAAAGGTTTCAGAATCATACACTGTACACATTGTACAAACAAGCCAATAATAGCCACATCAACACTATTCTGCTTTTCTAAAGATTACATGTTTGCTGGTCCTATTTTCTAGGTTTACTCTACACATGGCCAAGTTATCAATATAGATGCAATGCGGATAAAACACAGTATACCAAAGATATAACCTAGCTAATGATAAAACAGTATGAACCTTTCTTCTACTATCATGGTTGTCGGAAATCTGACTGCATTATTTCCCAGCGTGAGGGAGTTAATGCTTGTTGAGTAGACTTGCAGACCCACAAAATAATAACATCATGCAGGACTTAAAAGTAAACCTAAGAATTAACTACAGAGGCATGCTGAGCTGTAATAGAAGCCTACAATTCTACAGCCTACAGACACAATAAAAATAGATTACAATCTGATATTAGAGTAGGTTATACCTATGGTAGATCTGATGCAATCATTTTGTTGTTTTAATGTAAAATAGTTTATCTGCTCAGAAATATGAGTTATAAAACATATTTTCTATAGATGCTGTGCCTTAAGCCTCGTACACATGACCGAGGAACTCGACGGGCGAAACACATCGTTTTCCTCGTCAAGTTCCTTGTCAGGCTGTCGAGGAACTCGACAAGGCAAGTTTCTCCATTTCCGTTGAGGAAATAGAGAACTTGCTCTCTTTTTGGCTCGTCGAGTTTCTCGACAGTTTCCTCGACGAAAATGTACACAAGACCGGTTTCCTCGGCAAAAAAATATCTCCCAGCCTAAGTGTCACATATAGGTATATAGCCTAACATTAATATTTTTAGTTCAGCTCTTGTAACTTTTCTCTACCTCAAGGGGCAGACATGATTCTTAATAATAAAAAGTCAAGATTTGCAGACAGTGGGTGGAATCTTGTTTAAAATATATACATTGTTAGAAAGATCAATATTTTAATTGCTGTGGTTTTAATACTGGAGGATGTAATTATTCCCGGTCAATACACTTACTACAATCCCTATCTCTAGGCTATTCGTACCACTCTCAATAATGACTGTCTTTCAACCCATTGACTCATATGTTTCTTCATTTTCCCTTTCCCTAGCACACAGCTAATTCACTTTTTCAAAGACCCATTACTACAATAAACTGAAGGTTCCAGGAGTCATGCTTAGGTAGTTAATAGCTGTGTTAAATCCCTATATACAGCCATTTGGATACTTATGAAATGAAGAACTAGGTGCTGTAAAGCGTTTCAGATTAACGTATTTTATAAATTTCTATGTATCTCGTACATTTTGATCAGTACTTACAAAGAACATGTAAGTGCTTTGGCCACCCCAAGCCAGAAGCACATCCTTAAAACCCAGCAGTCCATGGTTATGATCACTTCTAGTTACAGCCTTGCAATCTTTGAAGTAAAAAAAATTAAATGTAAAAAATGTAAATTACATAAATTTGTAATCCACAAATAATGTTTTAAAAACAATGAGTTGGAAAATGGTTGGGTCCAGACTAATGTTTGGCCCTCAGCAATATCAATAATCTGGTTTCTTCCCTGAGGCGATTTAGTTCGCATTTGTAGCGCTATACAAGTTATTCACTCACTCACTCAGGGATGAGAGAACATGTCTGGATTTGGCCTGAAAAATAAAAACTTAAAACCAAACTCCAGTGAAGTCTTTGGGGGGGAAAATGGATCTTGAAAATAATTCTGAATACTTTCAAGGGTAAAATGAATAAAAAAAAAGGCATGAGGAATTTTGGCACTGTCATGTGGAACTTGTACTAATGTCAAATAATTTGAAAAGTAAAAAAAAAAAATACTCTAATGCAGGGAGAGAGTCCTATTTTTAATGTGACTTTGAGGGCAACATAGGAAAAACACAGATCCTTTCAATTACATGCTTGGGAGATGCCTTTAAACTGTATGTGGTGTTATTAAACAACAATTCTCACAGTCAGCATTGGCACAATTGCATTTTGCCATAACTTTTTTTATGTATAATAAAAAAAATTAAATACTTAATTTTTTTTCCAGAACTTTATACAATACAAGTAAAAAAAGATAAAGTACACACAAAATGACATTGAATATCCTGTTATAGCCTAGTCAGAGAGTATGCAAATGGTACAGCAAACAGTGTAGCCATGCTCGAGAGGTAATTACCAAGAAATATTTACTCCTTTAGAAGCACAACAGATTATGAGTAGAGCAAGGTATTGTTTTAAAAACACGGTTCTGATCATTGATGTTGATGCTAGGATATTAGTTGGGAACTTCTAATAAAGGCCTGTACTGTATGTCTTCTCATTGCACTGCCAAGAACATTTGGCAAAAGCGTTTTTTTTTTTTGTTTTTTTTTTATGAAGTGGAAAGAATGCATATTACTAGGGGTCTCTTTATTTTTGGCAATGTCTGTTGGAGTAAGAAGGGAGTGGGATATAATAGTAACAGTAGTAGTAAGCCATTCTTTTGAGAAAGTGACATAGTCTGTCACGATACGCGTGAAGGACGTGGTGACGCACTCCCGGCCGCGGATTCTCTGTTTTATTGTCAGGCCTCGTACACACGACTGAGTTTCTCGGCAAAAACCAGCAAGAAACTTGCTGGTATTTTTTTTTTGCCGAGGAAACCGGTCGGGTGTACACTTTTGGACGAGGAAACCGTTGAGGATCTCGTCGAGCCAAAAAGAGAGCATGTCTTCTTTTTCCTCGACGGCAATGGGGAAATTTGGCAACCCGAGATCATCAACAGCCTAAACAAGGAACTCAACGAGCAAAACGATGTGTTTTGCCCGTCGAGTTTCTCGGTCGTGTGTACGAGGCTTAAGTTTGATTTTTATCTTTAATAAATCCCCCCTTTTTTAACCTACTGCACTATGGAGCGCTCCTTTCTCTCCTCTATGTTATTGTAAGCTGATGTGAGGAGGCAGGCCAATTTGGAGTTTTGGATCTGTGGATTATTGGATCTCATCACCAGGAACTTGTGTGTGTAAGCCTGCTGTGCATGTGAAATTAGGAGCTTGGACGATAATGAGAAGAGAGCAGTAACCAGTCCTAAAGAGATATTGTAGCAAGGCTTTTATGTTAAGCCTATTAAGGTGAGGGGCTGGGGGAAACTGTTTTTAGCACCTGCACTGGAAGAAAAACAGCACCTGCACTTTTGTAATCACCGTGATCATGTGAAGATTGCCTGCTTGCACTTTTGGAGTTTATTGCACATCAGTATGAAATATGAACTTTTTTGAAGACTTTATTTTGTATCAGACTTTTCCACGTTTGCACTTGTATGCACATTGATTGATGTCAATTGCACATTTATGTATTTATTTATTTATTTACTGGATTTTTATCCACTTATCTTATATGGGTTACTGATTGCCTATTTCACCTTTTTTTTTTTTTTTCACTTGTCCACTTGGTTTATTTTTGCACTGGAACTGCATGTTTTGGATTTGATTGGACATGTTATTAATTGATCAGTTTTTATCTTATCAATTATCCTTCTGTTCACCCATTTAGTTACATAGTTATTCAGTCAGTGAGCGCCCCCTACCTTCTTTTTAGTAGTAGTAAGGAAAGCCATACCTGTAAAGAAGGATAGAAAAATTGAATAGTGCATCTAAACAGAGGAACGAAGGGTGGAAAGGGGGCTAGGTTAGGGGGGGGGGGGGGTAGAATTCAATAAGCAGCATTTCGGTAGGGGATAGGCAAGAGAAGGGAGGAAGGCCAGAAAAAAAGGAGATCTATGAGGAAAGGTGCATTTCTTCTCCCTTCACATACCCCTTGAAATTTTCCACATTTTGTCATGTTACAACCAAAAACATAAATGTATATTATTGGGATTTTATGTGATAGACCAACACAAAATGACACATAATTGTAAAGTGGAAGGAAAATTATAAATGGTTTTCAAAGTTTTTTTTTACAAATAAATATGTGAAAAGTGTGGCATGCATTTGTATTCAGCCCCCCTAAGTCATTACTTTGTAGAACCACCTTTCCCTGCAATTACAGATGCATGTCTTTTTGGGGGTGTCTGTATCAGCTTTGCACATCTAGAGAGTGGCATCTTTGCCCATTCTTCTTAGCAAAATAACTCAAGCTATGTTAGATTGAATGGATAGCGTCTGTGAACAGCAATTTTCAAGTCTTGCCACAGATTCTCAATTGGATTTAGGTCTGGACTTTGACTGGGCCATTCTAACACATGAATATGCTTTGATCTAAACTATTCCATTGTAGCTCTGCAGGACAATGTTTAGTTAAATTTTGGTCTCATCTGACCAGAGCATCTTCTTCCACATGTTTGCTATGTATCCCTCATGGCTTCTCACAAACTGCAAACTGACTTCTTATGGCTTTCTTTTAACGATGGCTTTCACTCTTCCATAAAGGCCAGGTTTGTGGATTGCATGACTAATAGTTGTCCTGTGGACAGATTCTCCCACCTGAGCTGTGGAAATCTGCAGCTCGTCCAGAGTTACCATGGGCTTCTTGACTGCTTCTCTGACAAATGCTCTCCTTGCCCGGCCTGTCAGTTTAAGTGGACAGCCATGTCTTGGTAGGTTTGCAGTTGTGCCGTACTCTTTCCATTTTCAGATGATGAATTGAACAGTGCTTCATGAGATAGTCAAAGCTTGGGATATTTTTTTATAACCTAACTCTGCTTTAAACTTCTCCACAACCTTATCCCTGACCTGTCTGGTGTGATGATGCTTTTTGTTCACCAGGGTTCTCTAACAAACCTCTGAGGGCTTAACAGAACAGCTGTATTTATACTGAGATTAAATTACACTGGTGAGCTCTATTTACTAATTGGGTGACTTCTGAAGGTAATTAGTTACACTAGATTTGAGTTAGGGGTCTGAATACAAATGCAAGCCACACTTTTCACATATTTATTTGTAAAAACAATAATAATTTAATTTATCATTTTCCTTTCACTTCACAATTATGTGCCACTTTGTGTTGGTCTATAACATAAAATCCCAATAAAGTACATTTACATTTTGAGTGTAACATGAAAAACAATGTAACATTTCAAGGCGTATGAATACTTTTTCAAGTCACTGTACATGCCCTTCAGAGATTTCTCCAAAGTCCAAACATATGGTACCAAGATAACAGGTTTTTAAAGGGAACGTCTTTGTTCTTTAGGGGAAAAAAGCTTTTGTAGGTGCTGGAGGATTTTTAAATTATCAATACATAATCACATTATATCACAAAAATACATGTGGTGTAAAGAATGCCCTTTCAAATATAATGAACTGGCCCACACATAATGTGCAGTTTGCATGTATGTGTGGTTATGCAATAAAGAACATTGTTATGCAAAGGAAGATTCCTTCTTCACATTTGTCCACCATCATAATGGCAAACTACACTGCATCAGGTAGTGAGTCTGCTATACCATGACAACTATTGCTAGGATATAGTGTCTGAGGGACAAGTCCCACTTCCCAGCATAGACCAATGGTAGTCACGAGAAATTTAAATGGTCATTTTCATGTTAGTTGCCATGTAAGTTATCTGGCCTTGCCTCCTGTCATCTCACCGTGCATGCATGGTACAGACAGCATCCATTGCCAGGTGATGCAAGCAATGCCCAGGACAACAAAAAACAAACCGTGGATACTATAGGTGGAGTTTATGGCTGCTCGAATGTAATCACAGAGTATGATTAAGGATTGCATTATAGCCTCTGTCATGACTGCATTTTAGCTGTTTTATTATTATTATTATTATTATTATTATTATTATTATTATTATTTATGTAGTAAACTGCATTCTAAGATCTGTATCAGAGTTCTGTCTTTTTCTTATTGTTTGTACAACAGTGGCATAGGTTCAAGATGCCAGTGTCTGTTAGCTCTTTGTTTGGTAGGGGTGGTGTAGTGTCAGATTAAAGGCATTACCCATAGCAACAGCAGTGTAAAGAAACAAAAAAGGGAGTTTCTCAGATGAGCACACAAAAACACCTGCAATGAACAGGCCTAGATGATAGTGCTATGAAATCAAATTGTTGCAGTGAAATTCAGGAATATATAGCAACGGCAAAAAATGCAAATAATAAAAAATATATATCCTTTGATTAAACAACACGCTCCTACAGGCCCTGAAAAAAAGTAACTGTATTATCCATATTAAACAATATCCCAAACAAATATCATGGCCTAAAGGGGCCCCTGGGAAACAAGCTAATAGACATTTAATATAATATACTATGAATGTTCCTCATTAGGAAACAAAGGGAAAAAGTAAAATGAAGAAAGGAGGGTATTAATTGTAGAAGCAATACATATATTAAACTACCCTAAACCAGTGAAGTAAATCTGGTTGGATTTGAAGTGTGTAGAACTGTAAAATTACCATCATTCATTTAGAAATCAAGTTAGTTAAAGGGCTGAGGCATTGAGTTGTGCCCTGTTTAAAAAACAGTGGGTAGGTACAGAAAGGCTGTAATTGAAATGCTTAAAAGTGATCATATCATCTTAATTAAAGGAGGCAGTACAGATTTTATTTCTGCTGCCACAGACAATTATACCTTTGGAATGATCGTGCTTTTGCTCTGCATCTGTAACAAAGATATTCCACTCAAACCAGAACTTCTTATCTAAGGAGATAAGCAAGAATCACTTATGCGCTAACCAAATAAATCACAAACAAGTATAGGAAGCTGCCAACACTAAAATGTGCCCCCAAAAGCAGAGCAAAATATAAAAAAAAAAGTGTGGCACTACCTCAAATATATAAATTGTAGTATAAACACATTCAAATAACACAATAATCTAAAAATAGATGCACACACTCCAACCCAAATATAACCAAACATGTAAATACCAATCCCCAAATAAAAATGTCAATAAAATAGTATGCCCTACTGGGGTAGTAAACTATGCACCGGTACTGTAAATATCTATAAAAAATCTTAACAAATGTACATTCATAAATAGTTAAAGAAGAAATGTCCTATCATACTAATGTAAGATAAACAAAGACAAAGATGGTCTTAATGAAAAATGAGACCAATTAAACAGTACTAAGAGCATATTGATCAAAATTAACAAAAGGTGCTAATATACATGTGTATAAAACAGCCAAGTGACATTCAGCAGGTGTCAAAAACATAAAAATAAATCCTCCTAAATAAGTGTTTAATTAACAAATAATAATGAAAACAGACCCATAAAGTGATATAGTGAGGTAAAAACAAAGTCCAGTGTTGATTGAATAATAACATAAATATAACAGCTTCTTTGCATAATGTGATCTCAATCCTATTAAATTCTGTACTCCGCCACCGTGCAAACTAGCAGCTCGCCTGAACTAGAGACCTATATTCAGATCAAACAGCACTTGATGTACAGTGTATCATTAGGTTCCCTCCATAGTGTATCACTTTAAATAGAAGCTCCTCCTATCCAGCAGTTGTAATATGAAACAAAAAAAAGTCACCATAGTGAAGTACTTTAAAACACCTTTACTTTTTAAAATAGTAACTATAAATTAACAAAATGGAAAGCAAATGAACAGAAGAGAAATCCAAATCTAATCAATATTTGGTGTGACCACCCTTTGCCTTCAAAATAGCATCAATTCTTCTAGGCATGTTTGCGCACATTTTTTTTAAGGAACTCGGCAGGTAGGTTCTTCCAAACATCTTGGAGAACTAACCACAGATCTTCTGTGGATGTAGGCTGCCTCAAATCCTTCTGTCTCTTCATATAGTCCCAGACAGACTCGATGGATAAGTATCCATTTATCTTGGTGATGCCATTGATCAAATATTTGTATGTAACACTGTGCATTGTTACTGTAATGCAGATCTTTATTTTGACCACAAGATGGCAGTGTTCATCATAAGTTGAAATGCAGGAGTGCAGGGTCACTGGAACTTGCATGCTGGACTTTTCTTACAGTTTAGCTAAGAACAAACTACACAGCCCAACAGCACTTGCCAGAGGGTAGGAGCATAAAAAAGAAAAAGCCCAAGAACACAAGGGGGGGGAGAGAGAGACTTTGCTGTAGGAAGTACGTGTGGAGGACAGCTGTGTGGAGCCATGTGGGCTTGGACAGCACCGGGTTGGGCCAGAAAGCCACGAGTGCCATTGGAAATCAGGATGACCTGAGGAGGTTAGTTAAAATCTGCTTTATGTAAGATCCGGGGGGCATCATCATCCCTGCCACATCTTTAAAGAGCAAAGAGGGACCCCAGACAGATGCTCATTGTTACACTTTCCTTGTCATAGGTATTGGGTGAGAGGTTTCCTAGTACATCTAGCCATACCCTTGTTACAAGTGTGTTTGTTGTTCAAGTTACTCCAACTTTAAAGGCATTGTATAGTACAGGCCTCTGTAATTGACATAGATTTCATAGCCCATCTATTTCTACAGTCTGTCATGCTTATGCAATCTGCACACGTGCCAGAGTGCATCCATTGCAGTTTACCACTCTTAACCGCTTCTACCAATACTGCCTGCAGGTTATCTGACTGATTAGGCAGATGAAGGAGGCATTGCCGTGCCTCCAAAATGCATTCCTATTGGCCAGAATTCTTCCAGGCATTACCCAGATCTGCAGATTCCTTCTGCTACCAAGTGAACCAGCTAGCGTCCTCCCAACTCCCAGCTCCCACAGCCATGGCTGATACATATATCACTTACTCGATTAGGAGGGGAGACATTCTGGGGCTCCTTACTATGAAGGCGGCTTCCAAATCCTGATCTGCAAACCCACACTTTTACTTTGAGGTTCAGGATGTGAGAATGGGGCCCTTGCTCCATCAACATGAGGACAAGGTGTCTTGCAAGGGGGGCTGCTTTGCCACCCCTTGTAAGGTTCCTTCCCAGGGAGGAAAGGCATGTGACCAAGAATTTTTCAGGAAGTAAAGCCAAGTACTCACTGCACTCCCTTTCCTGGGCACCCTGGCTGCATGCCTGGATAAATACCCGGTGTGAATTTTAAGGGGGACCCACACACTATTGAAGGGACAGTACAGTTAAAAAGGGGGGGCAGAATGTCATGGGGTTGCTCTTAAATTTCATTCCAGACCCCTATCCAGACATGCAGCCTGGGTGGCTAGGAAAGTGGGCAGTGAGAGTGCCACCCTTCCCTGAACTATACCAGGTCACATGTCTTTTAACATTGGGATGGTGCCTTGAAATTGAGAGCCAGCCAAGCTTCTGCCACTTTGTCCTCGGGTTGAAGAAGAAAAGGACCTCATCCTCACATCCTGTCCCTCCAAAGAGGATGTGGGTATATTTAAGGGACTTATCAGGATTTGAAAACCCTCTTTACGTAAAGAGGGCTCCCAGATCTCTACACCCCTGGGAAATAAGTATTATGTACAAGAGTACCCTTTAATACTCATTTCCAAAAAAAAATCCCTTAAAGGGAATATAGGGGTTTTCAGGATGACATAATAGAATCTGGAATCTACCCACACCATAGGAACATATTTTAATACAAATTCCATTTAAAATTCCATAAAAAAAATATGTCATGGGCCACAAAGACCAGCCCATAACAATGTTTCCCTGTAACCACAATCATCACAAAATATCTCTGGGTAGCTTCTGTTTGTAAATAAACTAGTTTGGGGTGCTGGCAGTGCCGGCCCAAGACATTGTGCTGCCTGGTACCAAGAATGAAACACTGCCCCCCCAAAAAAAAAAAAATACGCCCACCAAAATGCCCCCACATCCATTATTTTATATCATGATAACTAAAGTGGACCTATCATGGCTCTATACATGTATATAGGAGTATAAAAAGGACCTGTTATGGCTCTATTCATGCAATTAACCCCACAGTGGAGCGGAGAGCGGAACGGGAGGGGCGGTCGGGCGGCAATTAGCCCCACAGTGGAGTGGAGAGTGGAGCTGGCAGAATGGGATGGCGTGCAGGCAGGAAATTTGCTGCCCCCCTGAAAGTGCTGCCTGGTACAATGGTACCATCGGGTCCCATGGTAGGGCCAGCCCTGGGTGCTGGGTCATGTTTTTTGAACAAATACAGTCATACTCATATTCAGTCAATAAAGATGGGTATTTTTATCTACTGAATATGAGTATGACCGTATTTGTTGTTATTTTATTGTTTGTTAACTATTTACAAAATGAATCTAGACAGTATTTGTCATTTAGTAGTGCTGCTAAATGACAGATTCCCATGGTTTTTTTACAGACAGTAGCTGGGGATTCTAGTCAGCGATCTGGCCAAATAATCCATCTAGTCTGACTGAAAACAATGAGAATGTTTGGCAGCTGAGCAAGAACTTTTATTGTAAAGAAGATTTATTTGGTGTATTTTACCCTGATTGTACTTTCAACTAATAGTTATGAGGCAAGCACCTCATATGCCTACTCTTTAAATTTGCTTCTCTATATTTCCTGTTTTTGCAATAAAATTGCAACCCATGCTATGGCATAGATTACATGAATTGTGACTAACAGAATATAAAAATCTTGGTACGGCTCAAAAAAAGCTGTAAGATTATGATTTCTTCCTCCAGTATAACATACTTTTTTAACAGATACATTTTTATCAGTATATAAAATGAAGGTTTATTTTGATGCAATTAAAATAAAAGTAAAGGATTTTTTTAAAACTGATGTTTTATGTATCTTTTATTATGTGTATAATATTTTTATTTTATAAATAAATATTTAATACACAGTATATCCATGACACTGCAGAATATATTGGGCACATAAGACATTTTGTAATAGTGTATTTGAGCTCTGTAGTTAGTTGTTTGCTTGTAACTCAGCCTTATTCTTCCACATGTGTATAACTGATGCAGTGCCTATTGAACTAAGATGGGGGAATAGGCCACCATATGATAGTTCTTTAGAATGTGTATTCATGTTATTACAATGTACAGGAGACAACCCTGCTGCTAATAGATGTACATTGGGAGAATTATCCATCAACTTGTAGGTGCAGTGCAGCATGGTGCAGAGGACACATTTCACACAGGCAGGTGCAATAGAAGACTTGTGTTGAAGTAATGCAGTAACAGTTCACAACAAACCTGGCTGGGAAGGTGCACTCACAGTTTCCAGCCATGTGGAAGAAGCAGTTTCTAGCTGGACTGACAGTCTCTATTGAGAGGTGACAGGCTGTGGTTTGGCCATGTAGTGCCCAGTTGGGACGGTGTCCAGAAGAAATGAAACCCTGCGCTTTTCCTCCTCATCAGGAATCTTTCCCTAACGCTAGTACAGTCCCTAACAGTGTACCTTTCCCTACTCTGCCCATGTGCAAAATGTGCGCCAAGCCCGGGAGCAAGGGCCTTAAATAGGTATAGTCTGAATATCCTGAAGGGATTTGCCAGCAGTTAGACCACAAAGGATGCTGGTTCTCTTGACTTTCAGCCGAGTCATTTGGCAAAGATTTGTCTTTGGGTAGTGGCTCTGGGGTCACAGATGGCAAGGGGTCACCCATGTCCCCTGCTTGCCCCTTGCCTGGGCCCATGGATGCATCTCCAGACATGTCAGTACAGTCAGTTGTGTTGGATGGGGATGTTGGGCCTCATGATTGCCAGCACCAGAGCTGTTAATCTCAGAGTCATTGAAGGTCAGAGGCTTGATTACAAGGGAAGGCCAGAACCAGTCAATTGTAGCTTCATACACCAGGGGAATATCCACTGCTTGAAACACCTCCCAGTCATCAGTAGGCTTCCTGGGACTGTCACCACCCAGCACACAAGGTCTCAGCATATTTCAATGCAGTCTCTTCTTCAAGTGGTTGGGGCCCTCTGAGACTAGGTCATAGACTGAGGTAGGTGGAAAATGCTGGCCCACCACCCAGTCCAGAGTGCGCTCCCATTTGGGCTCCAGCTTGCTTTCTCTGGTTTGCTTGGTGTTCTTTACCAACACCCATTCCCCCAGTCCCAGTGGCAGTTCTCCCAGAGCAGAACCAGAGGCCATCTCTTTGTTTAACACCAACTGTTTGGCTTTTTGCATTCACTTTGAACCTGGTGTCAATCAAGCATAATACCTCTTGCCTGTTGACTAGGGCAGATACCACTAGCGACCATGCTTTCAGACTTGTTGGGATTCAGGGCTGACTGTCCCAGGGGTTGTCCCTCTGCCCCGAGAATTAGCAGTTTACCAATGGCCTTGAAGGGTTCCTGGGTCCATAGGGACCACACCACCATCATTTTCTGTCTTCTTCCGGGTGGCTGGACGAGCTCACGAGTAAGCATCACATTATGTGAAACATGTCAGCTACCTTTTTCCTGTTGTTCACTTCATTTTGACTGCATCGCTTTGGTTGTTTTTTGGATTTTATTTGTACAATAAAATTAAGGAGTGCGGCAGTCCAGGATCTTCTTCTATCTAACTGCTAATGTTGCATCTGCCTTTTATTGTTCCTGCACAACCGCATCTACCAGCTTATTTTGAAAGGAAATGGCTGAGCTTTAACTTTGTCCTGCTGGGCTCTCCGGACCGGGCTTGTTTTCAGACCATTTATGGAATGGTCCCTTAGTAAGTGATCTGAATGAGTGATGTCAGAAGAAATGCTACCTTACACTTTCTCTCCTCACCAGGAACCTTTCCCTAATGCTAATACTGTTCCTAACAAGCAGGGTACCTTTCCCTACTCTGCCCACTCACAAAAGGTGCACCAAATCTGAAGCCAGGGGCTTAAATAGGCTCTGCCTGACCCAAGACGGCTATCTGAGTCACATGGGGTGGCCGTGTCCAATTGGGTGCTTCCCCACCCTATATTTAGTGATATAATTGCAACTAAATAATAAAAAAAAACTCAGGTTGCATTAATGTACATTAACCACTTGCCGTCGCCGCACCGTCATAATACGTCCACAAGGTGGCTCTCCTAGGCGAGACCACGTAATATGACGTCCTGCCTTTTTTCCGCCGCTAGGGGCGCACGCGCGCGCCTCCCGCTCGCCCCCGACTCCCGTGCGTGTGCCCGGCGGGCGCGATCGCCGCCGGGCACACGCGATCGCTCGGTACAGAGCGGGGAACGGGAGCTGTGTGTGTAAACACACAGCTCTCGTTCCTGTCAGCAGGGGAAATGCTGATTTTCTGTTCATACAATGTATGAACAGAAGATCAGTGTTTCCCCTAGTAAGGCCACCCCCCCCCCCACAGTAAGAACACACCCAGGCATACTTAACCCCTTCCCCGCCCCCTAGTGTTAACCCCTTCACTGCCAGTGGCATTTTTATAGTAATCTAATGCATTTTTATAGCACTGATCGCTATAAAAATGCCAATGGTCCCAAAAATGTGTCAAAAATGTCCGAAGTGTCCGCCATAATGTCGCAATACCGAAAAAAAAATCGCTGATCGCCGCCATTACTAGTAAAAAAAAATATTAATAAAAATGTCATAAAAATACCCCCTATTTTGTAAACGCTATAACTTTTGCGCAAACCAATCAATAAACGCTTATTGCGATTTTTTTTTACGAAAAATATGTAGAAGAATACGTATCGGCCTAAACTGAGGGAAAAAAATGTTTTTTTATATATTTTTGGGGGATATTTATTACAGCAAAAAGTAAAAAATATTCATTTTTTTCAAAATTGTCGTTCTATTTTTGTTTATAGCGCAAAAAATAAAAAACGCAGAGGTGATCAAATACCACCAAAAGAAAGCTCTATTTGTGGGAAAAAAAGGACGCCAATTTTGTTTGGGAGCCACGTCGCACGACCGCGCAATTGTCTGTTAAAGCGACGCAGTCCCGAATCGCAAAAAGTACTCTGGTCTTTGGGCAGCAATATGGTCCGGGGGGTAAGTGGTTAATGTGTCTACAAGCAATAGTTTTCTTATATTGGCTGGACAGTACAACCATCAGCTCATATTTTATGCACCTTTGGTATGTTTGGCATGAGTTGCTTTTTTCAAAAATTAGTTTGTTGTCATTTTGAAAGTTGACTGGGGTTAAAGCAGTTTAAATGTTAATAAAATGTGATTTCTATGCTGCCCTACCATGCATTTTTTTTATTTTTTTTGGAAATGATAGTTGAAAATTGGAATTCATAAATCCCTATGTTGAATTTTATTATGTTTATTCATAAATGAGTGGAATAAACAGGGTTGCTCTAAACAGTCGGTCCATTGCATGCATGCCAGTTAAAATAAATCTCGCCAACTATCCTGAGTTTATAGCCAGGCCTAAAAGACAGAAGAATGACATTACAAATACAAGCATTAAATTGTCAAGTCCCCATTTTAGGAATTATTAAACCAGAAAATTCAGAACATAACAGAAAACAGAAAAACCAACCTGATAACATGTTAAACATTTATTATCAATTCATTAAGTTATGATGTATTATAGGTTTTCATCATGTAAACTAGAATGCAAATGTAGCAATAAAATAAGAATTAATGCAGCATACAAATATTGTTTATATGTACATTTATACAGGTATCTGAAGACACCTATGATCTCATCCCATTAGCCTCTTTACAGCTGTTCTTATACTAAACGTATGTTCTCTGCTATATAACATTATGTTATCATTTATAACAATACATCCTAATCTTATTCCTCCCTATTATTGTTATTGTTACTTAAAGGTCAGGGTCATATCACTGTGTTGTGAATTGTGATAAAGCATGCTGCCACACCATGAACATGTGTTTTGTGCTGTCATTTATTTTGAAAGGCAACTCTCGCAATATAGTGATAAACCTGTTTTACAGCGTGCTACAATGAATGGTAATGCACTTCAATGTGTTGCATTCCCAAAAAAGGGTCAGGTGTCAATCGATGCACTTTGGGGTGCTTACTTGATTCATTAACCTGTCATTTGTAGGTAATTTGAAGAATATAAAAGGGGTCATCTAAATTTTCAATAATAAAGCAAAGCATATCTACTGGTAGAGTAAATATAACATAAACTTCAAAATATTCAAACTAATAAGCAAAGTTGGATTTTTTTTCCTACCCCTATCTAGTTCATGAACCTCCCTATGGGTCAATTAGGTTATCAAGTGCTTTATCATTCAATATAAACAAAAATAAAAGGTCTGCAGTCACCAGTGATGCACCTCCATCCCTATATACATATACAGAAAAAAAAGTCGCCCTTGGGAATTTAATTGAGGTGGTCACAGTTTGCCTGTGATGACCTCATTTAAAGTCCCATGGGCGACTCTTTTTACTGTATATATCATTTAATATAGGGGGGGGGCAAAGCTTTTAGGAAAGGTAATGAAAATGCCGGGCAATCTGATGATCATTTCTATATTTAGTTTTCAATTTTATTTGGCACTATTTTTTTTTTGCAACCTGCTTCTTTTATTTCTGAGGCGTCCTTGTAGAAACCAGCCAGTTAAACATTATTATTACTACAGCTACTCTTTTAGAAAAGGTTGTATGAGACAGCCCACTTTTCTATTAAGCAAGCACTTGCAAAAGGAGAACTACATTGTAAAGAAGACTCTAACTGTGCAGTAAGATGAAGTTGTATATACTTCTGATAATCCTATTTTAAAAAACAACTGGTACACCAGTTACCCAGCAGTGTTAAAGCATTCACCCATTATCCAGAGAGCTCCACTTTTGCCTTATCTGGCACCGCACAACTTTTCACTGTAAAAAGTTCCAGCTGGGGTCTGAATTAAATACACATGCTACCAGATGCAACCCTATGGATAGGGCCGTATCCATATGGATTACTTTGTCTGATATAAATACAGCCCTGTCTATGGCAATGCACAGTGTAGTGCAGCACTGGGCAAGGCAAAACAGTGAAGCTCATCTGTTTTCCCACTGCTGGGTACACTGAAGGGAAGTAAGGGGCTGTAACAGAAAACTCCTCTAAAGGTAAATTTTAAGTGTATCTCTAGCCATTTCTTTAAAGTTTTTTTTTTTTTTGGGGAGGGGGGGTAAAGTTAGACTCTCTGTTAAGTTTTGTTGTCTGTGTCTGCCATCTAGAGTTGTTCCCAGAACAAAAAGTAAGGGACAATCTTCCAAGGCAGACACCTCTTCTGGGGACAACTGTCTAAGAGATTCATTTAATCCTAACTTCCTGTTTCATCTCCAGGACAGGAAGTGATGGAAAATGTTCCCAATGGTACACAAACAGCTGGCAGGGATTTTCCTGCCCCATTCTAGTTAAATAAAAAATAATGGCTATACGTAAACTTTAAGTCAGTTAAATGTAAAATATTGCATATTGAATATTATTCCTTCCCCCTGTTCAAAAAAGCTAATTGCTTTACATCAGGGGTCTCAAAGTACCAGCCCGTGGACTGGTTAAAAATGGCCCGCAGGCAAGGCCGATCCTGGGCTTTTTTTTTTACTGCTGATGCTCCGCAGAGGGGGAGATGCCTAACAGTGTTGCCTCTCCATCTCCTCTGTTCTCTCCGCTGCATGCTGTGCAGCCCAGAGAGAGAACAGAACAGAGGAAGGAGCGGAGGAAGGATCCACCCATCGCTTCGCCCACAATGCACTGACGATCGATCGGAGACCCAATCCAGGGTCCTGCTGCTACCTCTGTGTGTGTTCTCTGGGTGCCCTGTCATAAGGCCTCTGTGAAAGCCAGGAGGAGAGGACTCAGATAGACGATCAGACGATGTCAGAGCCTAGGATTACACTAGCATCCTGGCATGTGCAGAGGGACCAATGGTTGTGCTGTTGATCTCGGTGGCAAAGTCATGGGGGGGGGATTGTTGAGGAAGAAATATTACAAACTCAGTTTTAAAAATAATGAATTTGAGGAAGTGGTGTGACATCCATTCTGATATGTTGCTCAGTAAACATGTGAAACATGAGGAGATAGAGGGAGTGAGCTGGGGAATAGAGAGATAGATCTGGGTGTCACCAGCATAGAGGTTGCATTGAAAGCCATGATAGGTTAACAACTGACCCAGGGAAGAGGTGTAGAGAGAATATGAGGGGTCCAAGGACAGAGCATTGGAGTACCCCAACAGAAAGAGTAAGAGACTGTGTTGTGTGTGATGTTGAAAGTGTGCTGAGATAGGTATTAGAAGAACTAAGAAAAGAGCAGAGTCTGGAAGGCCAGGGGAGTAGAGTTTATTGAGGAGGAGAAGGTGGTCAACTGTGTCAAAGGAAGCGTAAAGATCTAAGAGTATGAAATGGGGTTTGTCTCATTTTTATTTCTGTAAATTATATTGGAGATTTAGTCAGTAAAACAAATTCCAACATTATTAAAGCATATTTAAAGCAAACAAGAAAATTCTATGTGAACTTAAATGGCCACCAGCAGGCCTTTGTCTCCATGATTAAGCCCCGAGGGCGGGATAAAACATGTTGGAGTTGTGGTCTGGATGAATCGAGCTGAGGCTGCTTTTACCTGCTAACCTGTTGGGCTATAGCTTCCTAATTTTGCAGTATGCTTTGGGACCTATCCTCACACTGAACCTTCACTAGCCAGTGGCATTCAACTCATCGAACCTTGACAGCCTGAGCAGTAGACATGTGCATTCGTTTTCGTCCGAATGCATTTTCATCCGAATTTCTGGTATTTTCGTTATTTAAAAAAAATGAAATCGAATGTGCAGAATCCGAAATCCGAAAGATCCGACATAAAAAAATGCTTTATTTTCATTTTCGTTGCTACAACAGTTTGATATAGATAGGAGATTCGACATGACGCCGACAATAGAAATCTGTGTCTATTGAACCTGTGGTCGAGTGTGCATAACCTTAACTCTATTAGTCCAAGATTTCTACATAGAAAGGAAAGATTTGACATTATAGAGACAGTGTTGGGATAGACCATTCGACATGAATGACGAAAATTCAATGAAGCAGCGAAAAACATAAAAACATTGAATCTGTCATTGAAGGCTTGTGGTGTCTGTCGAAAGTCCTAAGAAGATTCGACAAGCAGCTAAACTGTACGACACCGCAATCATACATTTCCGGTCTAATGCTCGGCCCATAGGCTAAAGAAGAATTTGAATGTTGGTTGACTAGTAATAATAATTTATAAATATAATTATTATTAGTGTCATACAACATTAGAATTCTTCTATAGCTTGTAGGCAGAACATTCGACCGGAAATGTACGATTGCGGGGTTGTACAGTCGAATCTTCCTAGAACATTTGATGGAAACCATAAGCCTTCAATGACAGATTCGACCTTAATTAATTTGGATTTTCGGACGAATGCATTTTTTAACGAAACAAAATAAATAAAAACGAATTTCGGGAGTAACTAAATTTATTTTTTGGACGAAAACGAAATTCCGAAACAAAATATTTCAGTGTGCACATGTCTACTGAGCAGGGTCTCTTTATAATTTATCATGGCTCACAACTTAAATTCCACATCAGCTTGAAAATGATTTAGCATTGATTCTCAAAATGTGATTTAAAATCAATTTAGTGAATAAAGTGCAAAGGTGAAAATCAACTGGGTAAACAATAAAGCATTTTGCTATCATATATCTATTTTAAAAATTACATCTCAACCTATGTGCATGTGTAAATATATTCATTTTAACAGTACAATAAGTGCAAAGTGATGTACACTATAGGAAAAGTTAAGACATACTGGGCCAGATTCAGAAACATTTACGTTGCTCCACGGCAGCGTAACGTATCCCATTTACGTTACACCGCCGCAGGTTTACAGCGTAAGTGCCTGATTCACAAAGCTCTTACCTGTAAACTTGCGGCGGTGTAACGTAAATCCGCTCGGCGCAAGCCCGCCTAATTCAAATGGGGCGGGCACCATTTAAATTAGGCACGTTCCCGCGCCAAACGTACTGCACATGCTCCGTCGGGAAAATTACCCGACGTGCATTGCGCTAAATGACGTCGCACGGACGTAATTTGTTTAGACGTTAACGTAAATGGCGTCCAGCACCATTCACGGACGACTTACGCAAACAACGTGATTTTTTAAATTTCGGCGCGGGAAAGATGGCCATACTTAACATTGCTTAGAACACCTAGGGCTCAGCCCTAATTTTACAGCGCGTATCTCGACGGAAACGACGGAAAGTTAGAGCGACGGGTAACGTGGACGTTCGTGGATCGCCGTAACTAGTCATTTGCATATTCTACGCCGACCGCAATGGCCTCGCCACCTAGCGGCCGGCATAGAATTGCATCCTAAGATCCGAAAGTGTAAGTCAATTACACCTGTCGGATCTTAGGGCTATGTATGCGTAACTGATTCTATGAATCAGCCGCATAGTTAGGACGGGCGGATCACAGAGATACGACGGCGTATCAGGAGATACGCCGTCGTATCTCTTTTGTAAATCTGGCCCACTATTTCTTTCCCAAGCATGTATGCAAAGCACACTGTGTATTGTTGTCATTCTAGAACCAATTTTTCAGCTGCCTTTATAGACATGGGTTATGGAGATAATTGCAGGATAAAGACTAAAATATATTTGATCGTACTGTTTTTCCACAATAATATTGTGCTTTGGTGTGTCTATATATATATAATCCATTTAAGTGTCAATTAAGAATACCTCTCTTATCCATTTAGTGCAGTTAGAATTGCAGTTCTTTCCACTGTTACTATGGTTACTGATGAAGCACATTGAAGTGAGATGATGTTACTAAATGTTTTAACAGTGGATAATTAAAACAATGGCAGCCATATAAAGCAGCTATTTTTGAACATGCAAGCTTTATCTGCAGTAGAGAAATTAAATAAACGACATAGAAACATACTATATAGCACTGCTTTATTTATATATTATGAAATTAAAAAGGAAAAAAATATATATATATATTTGTTTATTATTTTAACATTGTATTGTTTGTATATTTTATTGTATGTCTAGTATATTATTACTTAGGATGAGGATAACCTCAGTCATTTTTTCTTTATATGGATAGATACTGTATATAAACAGTCCCTCTAAAAAGTATTCATACCCCTTGAAATTTTCCATATTTTGTCACGTTACAACCAAAAACGTAAATGTATTTTATTGGGATTTTATGTGGTTGACCAACACAAAGTGGCACATAATTGTGAAGTGGAAGGAAAATGAAAAATGGGTTTCCAAATATTTTACAAATAAATATGTGAAAACTGTGGCGTGTGGCCGGCACAGTCTATTTGCATTTTGTAAATCAACCCTTATATGTCACTTTCTACAATTATAATTTCCAGCTTTGATTGTATGTATTGGCTCAGCTAGAGAGGAAGGCTGACAGAAAGGAGGAAATCACTATTTTCACTCTTTGGGGTTGATTTACTAAAGTTAAATTTACTATGCACTTTTGAAAGTGCTGTTGCACTCTGCAAATGCAAATGCTCCAGAGCAAAGTAAATGAGCTGAGGCTCTGCTGACTTACAATATCAAATCAAAGCAAAAATGCTGTTTTTTTATGTATTTACCTCGCGTGTGATTGTCTGTTCTTTGTAAAGTGAAGCATTGCCTCATTTACTAAGCTCTGAAGCAATTGCACTTTCAAAAGTGCACAGTCTATTTGTGTTTAGTAAATCAGCCTCATTAAGTTCATTTTGGCTACTGAGGTCAGGGTCGTATTCCTGACAAGGCCACCGAGGCCAGGCCTCAGCCAGCAGTAGGTGCAGGGGCGGCACCGGGGCAACAGGGGGGTGAAAAGATCCTGTCGTCCCGGTCGGTGTCCTGCCAAAAAAGATCCCCCGGTGGATAAAGACCCCCCTGTACTGTGCAAGCACTTGCGCAGTGCGAACCACAACGGAGCCTCAGAATTTAGCCAAAGATGAATAACTGAGTCACCTGTTACAGGGTGCCTGTGCAATGACCACGATGCAGCGGCACGCTCCTTATGCTCGCTCAGAGCAAGGGGTGGGTGTATTACTGTTATCTCGTGCAGGGGGGGTTTATTACTGTTATATGGTGTACGGGGCAGATGGCTCTGCAAGGGGCAGGTGTATTACTGTTATATCGTGCAAGGGGGGGGGGGGTTTATTACTGTTATATGGTGTACGGGGCAGATGGCTCTGCAAGGGGCAGGTGTATTACTGTTATATCGTGCAAGGGGTGGATGGCTACAGAGGGCAAATTTTTAAATGGACAGAGATGATGAAAATGTTGATGGGCGTTTTCAATACTTGTCAATGTATATTGTTATTATGCTTATGTCTTAACCTCTTCACCACAGAATGGCTACAGGGGATGCATTTAAACATGTATTATGGATGTACACCATATAACAGTAATATACCCACCCCTTGCAGATCCGCCCCTTGCACGAGATAACAGTAATACAACCGCCCCTTGCTCTGCACGAGCATTCTATGACATAGAGGGGGCTCAGAAGCCCCCTATGTGATGGTGTGTGTGGGGGCATTGAAGGACCCGGCCTTGGGGTGGCAAAGGGAGTAAATCCGGGCCTGACTGATGTCACGCTTTTATTCAAGAAAGGTAGCTCAAATTAACCGCTTCAGCCCCGAACCATTTTGGTGGTCAAAGACTGGGCCACTTTTTGTGATTCGGCACTGCGTTGCTTTAACTGACAATTGTGCGGCCGTGCAACGTGGCTCCCAAACAAAATTGACGTCCTTTTTTTCCCATAAATAGCTTTCTTTTGGTGGTATTTGATCACCTCTGCGATTTTTATTTTTTGCGCTATAAACAAAAAAAAAGCGACAATTTAAAAAAAAAACTATATTTTTTAAGTTTTGCTATGATAAATATCCCCCAAAAATATATTAAAAAAACGTTTTTTTCCCCCACAGTTTAGGCCTATACATATTCTTCTACATATTTTTGGTAAAAAAATTGCAATAAGCGTTTATCGATTGGTTTGCGCAAAGGTTATAGCTTCTACAAAATAGGGGACTGTTTTATGGCATTTTTATTAATAATTTTTTTTTTTACTAGTTTTGGCGGCGATCATCGATTTTTATCGTGACTGCAACATTATGGCGGACACATCAGACACTTTTGACACCATTTTGGGACCATTGACATTTTTACAGTGATCAGTGCTAGGCGGCAAATTTAAAGTGACGTACCTGTACGCCAATCTGCCTGCCTGTGCCATGTTGCCGACGTAAATAGTCGTGCAGCAGTCGGCAAGTGGTTAAACAAGTAAAAGTGAAAGAAGCCTAATGCGCTGAATCTAAATATGAAAAATATTTATGTTCAATATTTTTTGTGTTTAAATAACTAAACTAAAAGAAAAAATGAAATGAACTTTCTAATTCTGATTATAAAACAGAAAGGGAAATACTATTCCTTTTAAAGTGTCACTGCATCTTAGATAGAGTCTCAGACCACTTGTTGGTTAATCAGTAGCAAAGATAAAATAGTAACTTGTTTCTTTCTTATTGACAAATGCTTTATGTACCTATATAAACCTAATAAACACTTCATTTCTGCATTAATATTTTTATTTCACTATAGCTTATGAAGACGTGTAAAATAATGATTCTGGATCAAAGCATGACGTTTTAATAACTAAACATTACTTTTTATTGCATAACGCGCAGATGATTTTATTGCCACCTTTAGGTCTAGTTACCTTGCAAAGTGCTTTATGGTCACTATGTACACAGTCTAAAGTACTTATTTAACCACTTCAGCCCCGGAAGGTTTCACCCCCTTCCTGACTAGGCCATTTTTTTGCAACGCTGTACACAAATAAAATTGATGCCCTTTTTTCCCTACAAATAGAGCTATCTTTTGGTGGTATTTGATCACCTCTGTGATTTTTATTTATTGTGCTATAAACAAAAGAAGAGGGACAGGTTTGAAAAAACACAATATTTTTTACTTTTTGCTATAATAAATATCCAAATTATATATTTTTTTTCCTCAGTTTAGGCCGATATGTATTCTTCTACATATTTTTGGTAAAAAAAGAAATTGCAATAAGCATATATTGATTGGTTTGCGCAAAAGTTATAGCGGCTACAAAATAGGGAATAGATTTATAGCATTTTTATTATTATTATTTTTTTTACTAGTAATGGCGGCGATCTGCGATTTTTATCGTGACTGCGATATTACCGTGGACACTTCGGGCGCTTTTAAAACATTTTTGGGACCATTCACATTTATACAGCGATCCCTGCTATAAAAATGCATTGATTACTGTATAAATATGACCGGCAGGGAAGGGGTTAACACTAGGGGGCGATCAAGGGGTTAAATGTGTTCCCAAGGGAGTGATTCTAACTGTGGGGGGAGGGGATTGACTGGGGGAGGTGACCGATCTGTGTCCCTATGTACAAGGGACACACCATCGGTCTCCCCTCCCTGACAGGACGTGGATCTCTGTGTTTACACACAGAGATCCACGGTTCTGCTCAGTTACTTGGCAATCGCGGGTGCCCGACGGACATTGCGACTGCCAGGCACGTGCATCGGGTCCCCAGTGACGCGGTGGCGCACATGCACCCCCTAGTGGCTCAGGAAGGCGAGGCCCAGAACAAGAGCCCATCGTCCCGTCGTCATATGACCGCGGACGGTAGGCTAGTGGTAAAAATACCATTCAACTCCAGTTTGTAAATGTTGACCACAGATTCTAATGGGAGTGTTGATTTCCACTTTAAGCATGCTGCTAGAAGGCTTCAGCAGGCTTTCAGCAAGCTTAAAGAAGTGCCAAAGCCTGCTATCAGTATGGAAGAGATTTGTGTCAGTAGGGCAGTGGACAGTGTCAGTATTTTTTTATAAATTGTTTAATAATTAAAAAAAATAATAATAATTAAGAACCCAGTTGAAAGGGCTTTGGCGAAATATTAGAAGGGGGAATCTGCGCTGCATAGGATGATTAGGGTGTGCCCAGGCACACCCAGCACACCCCCTGCGCACAGGCCCGTCGGAACCCGACAGGCAAAGCAAGCATTTGCCTCAGGCCCCGAGCTGGCCAGGGGGCTCCCGAGCTGGCCAGGGGCCCCAGCAGGGAGGGCCCTTGCCGCACCGCAGCGTCCTCCTGCAGTCCGGTCGGCCGTGTACCATAACCGCGCGGTACAGGAGAATCAGGTTCCTGTTTCCGGCCGGACTGACAGGAAGTGCACACACTGAGTGTTCACTTTTTTTCAGTCCGGCCCCCGGGAACAGTAAACTGAATCTCCTGTTCCGCACGGTAATGTTACATGGCCGACCAGACTGCAGGAGGATGCAGCGATGGTGCGGACACCAACATCTGCCGGCGTGTGCGTGGTGCGAGGATAGAGGTAAGTCGCCAACCCCCCGCTTCTCAACTTAAAAACTGAAATGTCACTTTTTTTTGCCTGGGGCCCCCAAATGTCTTCAAACGGCCCTGCCTGCGCACACCTATAATCCTCACTATGAAAGAAAAAATATAGCCTTAACAGCACACACTGTTTTGTAATCCTTGGTCATAGGAACTGCATGGGGATCTGATTATGACACCAGACTCTCCACATCCAGCTGCACCAGATTCTCTACAGAAAAACTAAAGCAGAGGATTACGCTTGTACCCAGGATCTATAGTATAAATAATCCTGCAGCACTAACCACAATTAATATAGTTCTACCAGAGCAGTCAACCACTGTATTTAAAAAAAACAGCTGGCACAAACAGCTTGTGCCAGGAAGTTTTGCTGGATGAATCAGGTTTCACAAGGAGAATCCCCCTTGAGAAAGTCAGCAACATTCATCTGACTGAGTAGGGCTTGTGGCACATGGGGAATTTGTCTACAATTTACAGGAGCGGATGTGATAATCTTTGAACAAGCTCTTTGTGCCACCTACTATTACATTAAAGTGCATAATTGCACATTAAATAAATGCCCTAAAACAGATAGATTAATGTCAAGCAAACGTTCTGTGTGTGAACTGCACAACAAATCCTTATTACATAGACACGTCCTTATCAATTTTAATAATATATCTGTTGGTAATTGATATGTGTATGTTTATATGTGTGTATATATAGTGGCCCTGCCTGCATTCTACTCCAAGTTAGCATGATTGCAATTAGGCTTTTATGCTTTGAGGCTGCAAGAACACACATGGTGAAGGTTATAAGAAGCTACATTGTAAGTGGATATTATAGTTATGATTATACTTTTTATTTTTTTGTTCTACTCCAAGATTTGGGAGATAAAATTATTGCATGGGGGATATTATAATGCCCATTATAATTTTACCATTTTGGTGAATGTTTTAGTGATGGAGGACTTTTTATAATGCTACCAATGCATTTGTACTAATGCTGCGTGAAGCTAGGTTCTTTAAAAATACATTTTGATTACATCCAGATTTTGACAGTAGTCCTAACTCTTCCCCACTAGAATTTTTTTTATTTTTTTTTCCCCTCTGGGTCCCTGTTTAAAAGAGTTAGTACATTTCCTGTCCTGGTGAAAATACAGGAAATGTATGTACATTTTCACTAATATGGATACAGACAGAAAGAAAAAAGAAATAAACGTGATAGAATAGAGCCTATGGCCTGGTTCACACTGGTGCGACATATGCTCCGATTTTGGGAGCAAATGTCACATGACGTGTGTAGCGCCTATGTACCTTACAGTACTGGTGCTAGCTAAATTTATGTGTAGATCAGAGTGTAGTTAAACTCTGATCCAGATTGTTAGTAGCAAAATGTGGTCTCTGTCTCAGCTTGGCTGTGCTGTGGGTCCATTCTGCTGTACCGGGGGGTTCTTCCAGCCCCGGAGCTGCAGGTGGCAGCAGTGGAGTCAAGGTTTGGGTGCTCTTCCCAGCAGCCAATCACGGGGGTTTGTCCCCGCTGTGAATGCTGGGAGGGATATTTATGGAGCAGAAGCCATTGGTTCTGGGTTCTTCTTCATTCAGTGTGGCACCCATCTTTAGGGTGGCCACATCACGGCGCCCCGGTGCTATGGCCTACCAGGCCGGGGCGTGCGTGCCACGCAGTGTTCCTGGTTTCGGGGCCATGCTGACCCGGAGCATCTGAACAGCGACGGGGACCCAGTGAGTGACTGGGTTCCCATTCCCAAGCTGTACTGCTGTTCGGTGGGGGAGTCTGTCTGAGGAGCGCCATTGAGAGGCTGGCGGTCAAAAAAGGGCCTGGACAAACCACCAGGGATCGAGGTAGCCTGACACCGAGGGAATTATCACCTGTCGGTCGGTACCTGTGCGGCAAGTTGAAAGAGATCCAGACATAACTCAATTAAGGCATATCTCCAATAATTCAACCCAGCGGGGACCTGTGGCAGAGGTATCTTCTGAGGCAGAGACTTTCTCCCAAGTTCAAGTTCACCAAGGAGGGTCTGTGGCAGAGACTTATCCTAAAATTGTCTGAGTGATACTCCGGCTGCCAGGTCAGTGAGAGAGGCCTGTCCAGGTACACTAAACCCACTCCGGCGGGAGTGGTGAAAAGGAGTGTTACGTTTGGGAGCAGGACTGTATCCTATCATTACGCCTGAATCTGCTATTCTCCTATCTTCTTCAGCTTTACTTTCCTCACCACAAGTTTACTGTTTTTACCTAGCTGGGTAATAAAGAACACAGCAAAGAGCACCTGTCTGGACATTCCTTTACTTCTACTACATGCAATACGCATCATTCACCCCTAGGAATTTCGGAGGAGCCACAAGGTAACACGTCGCCCAAAAATCCAGCAGCTCCACTGGGGGTAATGCTACACGTGTATAAATCAATGGTTCCCAATGAGAGACATCTTAACTGGACCAACACAAGTCAGTCCAACTTTGAAAAAGGTTCCTGCACTACTTTGGTCTGACTTTGGTCCATTTTCAGTCCATTAAATATCATTGAAGTCGGCTCAAAGTCGAATCAAAGTCCTAACCATCCGACATGTGACATCCGACATGGTAATTATAGCAGCGGGAAAAGGAATTTATGTCACACTGGGATTGTTTTGATTGTCAAAGGAATATCTCAAAGTCGGAGCAAAATCCTATCCTGTACACTCGGATGGAAGTAGGATCGATGCATGACCGATGCTGCAGGGAAAAGTAGGATGACAGTCGTACAACATGCGTGTTGTACAGGAGGGTACCCGGCCTAGCAAAGAATAGATCAGAAATACCTTTCCCATTTGTATCAAAAACTGTTCTGCTTTAAAGTTGAACCACAGACAAATAACTAGAAACATATTTGAAGTGTATTCATATGACTGATGTTTACTACTAGAAGATTTGTAAAAAAAAAATCTTGCATTCTTGCTAGACAACATTTTATTTTCCCCACTGCAGCTCTGCAGTACAGGTAGGTCAACCTCATTCTTAGCTCACTCTCAGCCTGCTGATTGGACAGTGAAGGAGCATCGCCTGATGATGTTACCACTATATTCTAGAAAGCTCCCAGCCTGGGACTAGGAATATACCCCACCCTCTACCAATCTGCATCAGCTGTGCAAAAGATTACAGGAGTGTAATATGAAGGCAGTTTATCTTTGTTTCAAAAGACCTTCAATATTTTTAAGACATCACTTGATTATATATTAACTGTTTACATTATTTTTACATTTGGTTTTCTTTGTTTGCTTTTTCACAGCTTACCTTGTTGGAACAATTGCAAATCCACAGTGTTTTTCTATGATGTTAGTAAACCTGTAAAACTTTTTTTGTCCTATTTACAAATAAAAATAACTTTCACCATCATTAGGCTCTGATTGGTTTAGGGTCGCTGATTATACACAGCTCTAAAGCTTCGTACACACGATCCAACTTTATTGACATAATTGTCTGTGTTTTGTCAGATAATCCGACCGTGTGTATGCTCCATCAAACAATTGTTTGCTGAAATAACGACAACAAAAGTTGGCTGTTCATGCTCACCAATTGTTGGGCAATAAATGTGTTACGTTGGTTTATTCGATCGTGTGTACGCAAGTTCGTCCAACTTAAATCCAAAGTACAAACACGTATGCTCAGAAACCAATGCTAAACATCAAACAACAATAGCAGAAGTTGCCCGAAGGGTGGCGGTAAAGAGCTGAAAAACCATGCAGTTTGGTGAATGTTGGCTGAAATGTCGTGCAGAACAAGTTCACAGCCAACGCCCTTCAGACCAGAATCCACAGAAAAGTTGGATGGAAGTCCGATCGTGTGTACCAGGCTTAAGTCTATGGTGTTACCAAGAAAGAATCATTTTGGAGTGCTAGTTACCTGAATTTTTTACTTTAAGGCCCATACACACAATCAGACTTTTTGACAACAATTGTCCGACAATCCGACCGTCTTTATGCTCCTTCGGACAATTGTTTTCGGTTTTTCATCGGACAAATGTTTGCTGTGAATGTTCTCAACTTTTTCGGCAACAAATGTCCGATGGAGGATAATCAGATCATGTGTACACAAGTCCATCGGACTAAAGTCCAAAGTACAAACACGCATTCTCAGAACCAATGCTAAAGATGAGACAACAATAGCAGAAGTTGCCCAAAGGGTGGCGGTAAAGAGCTGAAAAACCATGTGATTTGGTGAAAGTTGGCTGAAAATGTCCTGTCGTGTGTATACAGAACAAGTTCACAGCCAACACCCATTGGGACCAAAATACACGGAAAAGTTCGATGGAAGTCCGATCGTGTGTATGAGGCTTAAGGCCCCATACACACTATTTGATTTTCTGAAGATTTTTGTCTTCAGATTTACTAAAACCATGTAGTGCAAGGGCCTGCCTGAATGCATACAAGTTGGAACTCTTATGCCGCGTACACACGATCGGTCAATCCGATGAGAACGGTCTGATGGACCGTTTTCATCAGACCAAATCGATCGTGTGTAGGCCCCATCGGTTATTTATCCATCGGTTAAAAAATGTGAAACTTGTTTTAAAATTAACTGATGGATACCTAACCGATAGAAAAAAAAACGATCGTTTGTAGGCACGTCCATCGGTTAAAAATCCATGCATGCTCAGAATCAAGTCGACGCATGCATGGAAGCATTGAACTTAATTTTTTTCAGCACGTCGTTGTGTTTTACGTCACCGCGTTCTGACACGATAGGTTTTTTAACTGATGGTATGTAAGCACGACTGACCATCAGTCAGCTTCATCGGTTAACTGATGGAAAAATCCATCAGACCGTTCTCATCGGATTGACCAATCGTGTGTACAGGGCATTAAGGTTTGACCTCATATTATATGGTTTTGGTAAATCTGAAAAGAAAAATCTGCAGAAAATCTAATAGTGTGTATGGGTTCTTAGTCAGTGGTGTCCAACCTTTTGACCTGGGCCATACCTGGGAAGTAGAGGATTTTTTTGGGCCACACTATAAATAATGTAACTATAGCTGTTGAGCAGAAAAAATGAGGCAGATCACAAGATAATGATCACTGATATAGATGAGTACCTGCAGTGCCTTGAAAAAGTATTCATACCCTTTGAAATTTTCCAAATGTTACAACCAAACACGTACCGTAAATGTATATTTTTGGAATTTTATGTGATAGACAAACACAAAGTGGAACATAATTGTGAGGTGGAATGAAAATAATAAATGTTTAAAAAAAAAAAAAAATTCAAATAAATATCTGAAAAGGTGTGGCCTGCATTTGTTTTCAGCCCCCTTTACTCTGATACTTGTAACTAAAATCTAATGGGACCAATTGACTTCAGAAGTCACCTAATTAGTAAATAGAGTCCACCTGTGTGTAATTTAATCTCAGTATAAATACAGTGGTTCTGTGAAGCCCTCAGAGTGTTGTTAGAGAAATTTAGTGAACAAACAGCATTATGGGGGCCAAGGAACATGCCAGACATGTCAGGGATAACGTTGTGGAGAAGTTTAAAGCAGGGTCAGGTTATAAAAAAATATCACAAGCTTTGAGCATCTCACAGAGCACTGTTCAATCCAAAAATGGAAAGCCAAAAGAAGTCCAGTATGCAGTTTGCGGGAAGCCATGTGTGGAACACAGCAAACATGTGGAAGACGGTGCTCTGGTTAGTTGGGACCAAAAGTGAACTTTCTTTCCTAAAAGCAATATGTGTGGTGGAAAACTAACGCTGCACATCACCCTAAACACACCACCCCCACTGTGAAACATGGTGGTGGCAGAATCTTGTTGTGGGGGTTTTCTTTTCTTCAGCAGGGACAGGGAAGCTGGTCAGAGTTGATGGGAAGATGGATGGAGCCAAATAGAGGGCAATCTTAGAAAAAAACTTTGTTAGAGTCCACAAAAGACTTGAAACTGGGGCTGAGGTTTACCTACCAGCAGGAGAAGAACCCTATTCATAAAGACAGAGCTACAATGAAATGGTTTATTTCAAAGCATATTCATGTGTTAGAATGTCCCAGTCAAAGTCAAGACCTAAATCAAAAATCTGTGGCAAGACCTGAAAATTGCTATTCACACACACTCTTCATCCAACCTGGCAGAGCTTGAGCTATTTTGCAAAGAAGAATGGTAAAAAATGTCACTCTCTAGATGTGCAAAGCTGGTAGAGACATCGCCAAAAAGACTTGCAGCTGTAATTGCAGCGAAAGGTGGTTCTACAAAGTATTGACTCAGGGGGGCTGAATACAAATGCACGCCACACTTTTCAGATATTTATTTGTAAAAAATGTTGAAAAACATTTTTCTTTCACTTCACAATTATGTGCTACTTTGTGTTGGTCTATCACATAAAATCCCAATAAAAATACATTTACGTTTTTGGTTGTAAAATGACAAAAATGTGAAAAATGTCAAGGGGTGTGAATATTTTTTCAAGGCCCTGTATCTGAGTAATAAGGTGTATTACGTCACTTCCAGGATCACAGCTGTAATTTCTCTGAAAATGTGCCAAGGATGCAGCTATTTCTGCACAATCTGTGCTGTAATAATTGCATTGGAGGGCAGGGGAGATATTAAGGATCTAATATATATCCAAAGTCTCCATAAGATGTACCTGCCATCTGCCCATGCTGTCACATAGGGGGCTTGTTAGCCCATTTGTGATAGCAATAAAGTAAAAAATAAATAAATAACGAAAGTGTCAAAAAAGAATTGTATAAAATAAATTTAAATAATATTAAAAACCAGCGCACACACTCCGACTAAAAGGTATTATCACAAATGTGAGAGCAACAATTCAAGGGCCATAGATCATGGTTAACCCTTAAAATGATGACAGAGAATTTTGGGTACTATGGCTTTCTCCAATTCCATAGACATGTGCAATTTTAAGATTTTACATGTTTGGTATCTATTTACTGTACGCAACACAGTATTTTATATTTTACCAAAAAATGGGTATAATATTGTGTTTGTTTGCAGTAGAATATTTTTTTTGTATTTTTTTCCTGAAATTTATGTTTAATAAATAACCAAGAAAATATTGTGGAACATAAAATATTGCAACTATCACCATTTTACTCTCTAGGCCAGGGGAGAGCAACTGCGGCCCTATATATGCTGCAGAACTACAAGTCCCATCATGCCTCTGCCTTTGGGAGTCATGCTTGTAACTGTCAGTTTTTCAATGTTAATTGGACACAACACCAAGAGGGCCATAGTTGCCCACCAATGTTCAAGTGTCACTGCTTTCAGAAAATATATACCGTATCAGGGGAAAATCGTGGGTGTGTGTTATACGCCGATCCCGCTGTTTCTGAGCGCCACCGACATGGACGGAGCTGAGCCGATTGTACCGCTGTTTCTGAGCGCCGCCGTCAGACGGTGCTGAGACGATCATACTGTGTACTCGGCTAGGCTAGGCTAGGCTACGTTCGGCTCCGCTCGCAGTCACGTCCTGTTCCGCTGAGAAAAGCCGAATACACAGGAAATCCGGCTCTGTATAGCTCGGCTGAGGCGCTAAATTAAAAAATACATAATGCTGCAATTTTGGGCAAGGTGCAGATGGACACTTATAAGGCTGCAGATGGACATCTTTTAAGGCCTCGTACACACGACCGAGAAACTCGACGGGCGAAACACATCGTTTTCCTCATCGAGTTCCTTGTTAGGCTTGTCGAGGAACTCGACAAGCTTGCTTTGTGTACACACAGTCAAGACAAAATCTCCTCGTTCTCAAACGCGGTGACATACAACACATACAACGGCAGGGGAAGTTCGATTCCACTGGCTAAACTCTTGGGGCTGGTTTTGCTAATCTCATGTGTTTGCGTGTTAAGTAAAAGTTTGTTAAGAGACGATTTGCACTTTTCAGTCTGTTACAGCTTGAAAAATGTGTTATCTCCATTACAAATGCTACTTTTACTCCCGTCTCATACTTTATTCTGAGCAAGCGCGGGTTTCTTAGCATACACACGCCCGAGTTTCTCGTCGAAAACCAGCCCGTCGAGGAACTCGACGAGCCAATTTGAGACTCCCGTCGAGGAAATAGAGAACTTGCTCTCTTTTTGGCTCATCGAGTTTCTCGACAGTTTCCTCGACGAAAATGTACACACGACCGGTTTCCTCGGCAAAAAAATATCTCCCAGCAAGTTTCTTGCGGGTTTTTGCCGAGAAACTCAGTCGTATGTACGAGGCCTAAGGCTAGATGGACTCTGTGCAAGGCTGCAGATGGATGCTGGACAAGGCTGCTGATGGATGCTGGGCAAGACAGCAGATGGACACTGATAAGGCTGCAGATGGACTCTGTGCAAGGCTGCAGATGGATGCCGGACAAGGCTGCTGATGGACGCTGGACAAGACAGCAGATGGACACTGATAAGGCTGCAGATGGACTCTGTGCAAGGCTGCAGATTGATGCCTGACAAGGCTGCTGATGGATGCTGGACAAGACAGCAGATGGACACTGATAAGGCTGCATTGATGGGCATTTAAAATGTAAGTTTTTTTCCCTTAAACTTCCCTCCTAAACATTTTTTTCCTTAAACTTCCCTTCTAAGCTTGGGGTGCGTGTTATACGCTGATAAATACGATACTTTTTTTTTGGGGGGGGGGGGGGTACAAAAATTTCTAGCAAAAAATGCAGATTCTAAAACGTGTGGAAAAATAAAATGTCCTGGTAGACAAGGGGTTAAGTAAAAAAAGCAGAAACCCACTGTGAGCAATCAAACTTCAGTTTACTATAGTCTCAGAATTGTAAGATTATTTCTAATACATTGCTTCTTTGCTTAGTTTTCAAAAGTTTTATAGTCATCCAGTATTTCCTGTAGGTTTCTTGTTTTGCTGCAATGATAGCAATGTTCTGTACACAGGAATCAAATCTGTTAATATATTTAAAGTGAATACTTTGTACACAAATACTGTACAATACAGACACACCTAGTGGAAACATTGGCCACAATAGAACAGTCTGCAGTGAAGTGTGCTGTTGAGCCATAGTGAATACACTGAATCTCATGCATGAGCTCCCTATGGAGAGATATTTGACTGATTAATATTTCGTTTGATTTTGGTTTAGTCTTTAAATGAAAGTGTTCACGTAAACTAAGAAATGTATCTTCAGCACTTACAAAGTGCTCTAGAGATTTAAATAATTTCTCTAGGGAGACAAATTGGCTTATTCTTTCAGAAAAAGAGGAGATTAATACCCTGCATTCATTAGCGGTTAGTAGGGATTACTAGCCTCTATGAATGCCTCACAAGATTATTTGGCATGTAGAATGAAGTTGAATTAGTACTAGGTTTTATAGCATATTAGGTGACTCATTACCCCTAATTATAAATGTCTACTGGCTACAAATAGGTATAAAATATAAATGAATGATGCCTAAACCACTGTAGACCACCCATGGACCTTTAGGTGCAGAGGAACTATTATGTCAAGCAATTGTCAAGGCTTGCTGTGACTTGGAGATTTGCATTTTTTTTTTTTGCAAATAAAAACATTCTTGTAAACAGCAGCTTTAGGTTGTATTAAAGCAGTGTTCACACAGCAAGCTTTTACAAAACATTTGGAAAAAGTTTTAGCAAGTTTACAGAAAACTGAAACTCCCGAAGATGTTCCTTCAAAGGAGATAATGGATACTTACTTCTTCTGACTCAAAATCATCAGATGCCACTCTATTGAAGAGAAATCGCCAGTCAAAATCTACAGGCACTTGAGCAGTGTCACTCCTCTGTTCTTCTGCACCAGGAGGAACCAGCGAGTTTTGCAGAGGTCCCGGAGAGCAGTGTTTAGCAGCATGGGGCAACAGGCATCTCTGGGAAGTTTTAACTGACAGGGATACATTGTACTTTAGGGATGACGCCGCGGTTCGAGTCAAACGTAATTTCCACTCTAACGTCGGGTGTCTGTTTGTCCTAAAACTAACTGAACATATTGGGCGTTTGCAGTAAATTTGAGCACCGTGGAACGCCCCATAATGCACCGCATTGCTGTATGATGTTTGTCCAAAGCATGCACCTGACCTGCATGCTTTGGCCAATCACAGTGCGCTCTGCTGAAACAGCAGGGTGCCTTTGGCCAATCATGGCTCAGGGGGACGAAGTTCACGGCCCACACTTTATAAGGCTGCCTACAGAGCGGCCGTGCATAGTGTGTGGACAGAGATAGATTGAGCTAGATTAGGCAGGCAGGTTAATTATTGGCAGTGTAGTTGATCACTGATCACTGATCTAGGGTTTGATAGTATGACATTGCAGATAAACTACAGTTATCCTATGTGTGTATAATTTTTTTGCAGCATATCCGAAGAAATTAACTGAATCTAGATACTGTAAATTACATGGGAGAGGTCTAATTTTAACACCTTTCTAAACCTCCAGGCAACCTCCCTGTACAGTGAGCGTGATACTTCCAGTGTTTAAGCCCTTTAAGTTGAACAAAAAAACTTATAGCGTGTACTAGGCTTTATATCTTATCAGATGGATCAGTCTGACGTTACTGCTGTGCTTTGTCTTTAGGTAACCAATGGTGCTCTGAGAATCCTTTAGAATATAATAAATGTTGTAAAACTATATACTGTATATATCTATAGTATATATTGTCACAGACACCCTGTTCCCCCACTGTCTGCATGTCTCTCACTACCCAACACCACATACATTTGAAGAGATACGATGCAAGCCATCACCATGCTGTGTCCCTAGGACATATGTGTAAGTGGTATGGAGTGGCGGGATCCATTGCCAGACATTCTGTCCCTTTGCTGCAAACTGCATGTAACGTTATCAAATACAGTCTGCAGATTCCCCCCCCCCCCCCGGAAAACATGGTGCAGCCCCACATTCCACACTGTGAGGTGCCCACTAAAGACACTCTCCTGATGCAGCTGGGATGAAAGTGAGCAGAGATTGCCACCATGGCAACCTGACATCAAGCATCAGGTTGCCTAGTTATTGGATCTTGCCCCAGCCCATGTCTTTAAATACCTGAGCAGGTGGCTGTGTTGGTGCTCTTTCTACATGCTCCTTTTGCATGAGGATGATACCTATGTGGAATTGGGCTGTGGCTTCCTGTTGTCACTATTTGTTGTGCCCCTTTTGCATGAGGATGATACCTATGTGAATTTGGGCTGTGGCTTCCTGTGGGCATCCTGTCTTCTCTCTCTGCTGTGATGACCCTGCCTGTGTGGACCAACCCTGAGACCCGAGTACACAGGCCCTCCACCAACCACAAAACCCTGTTATTCCCAACCAAAGGCTGCCTGCTATCCATCCCCTACTGCAATGCTGCTACCTGTGTACTGTGGCTGGGTAGAAAGGATGCCTGCTGCCTCCCCACACACATTTGTTCTCCGCTTCACCCTGCTACCTACAAACCTGCTGTGTACATTTAGAGTTGTAGCTGGGTTCATAGGACCTGTACCACTGTGAATCTGCTGTTCTATGAGCACTGTCCAAATATGTTTTGGATGATGGCTTACTTCCAGAACTTGCAAACAAATAAACTACACATTACAAAAAATGCTGCAAATACATTTATTTAGCTAAAACAACATTCATCAAAAAAATGTTTTATACATTTTTTGAGCTTTTATACCTTGGTCACTTGACTGCACATCCTCCTTTCCCATTCGTCTTCCCCATTGCAGGGGCCTGTCTCAATTCTCAGCAGCTGGGCAACTGAGTGATATCAAACACAATGGGGAGGTATGTTCCTTTTTGTGCATGTTTTGTTCCAGGCTGCAGTTGCAAAAGGCAGCCTGAGACCAGCTACTGCTTAATAACCACTTTCAATCACAAAGCAGGTCTGGGCTGGAGGCGTGCCAGCAAAGCTAACTACTGGAGAACAGATACAATGTGCATTGGCATGGCTTCCTTTTCATCCAAGCAGCAAGCTCACAAATGCAAACTGACCATGGCAGCATGGATCTGCTCTTATACTCTTCTAATGCATAATGTAGTCCTACTGGAGCATGTGCCCACCCTAATGGGTAACACTGCTTCGTCTCTCCCTGGACTAGAAATCTATCATTGCTGGAAGGTACAAACCTGGGCAGTCTGCTTTAGATAGTTAGGGCTGGACTCTGTTTTAAGGTGGTACATGGCATATCAGAAGAACAGGGCCTGTATAGCACACATAGGGTATAAAAGCAAGACCAATACAGGGGTTAACTTGGCAAAAATATTGGAACAGGAGAGTAGTTCCATGGATAACCTAGAACTGGTAAAAGTGGACAGCAGCCGGTCAATAAGAGTGGTAACTGGCATAGGTGAAAGGTCCTCTGGTAACAAGGGGGTAAGTGTTTTGCCCCTCTCCCTAGCAGTCTATGGAAGGAGTTATCTAGGTGCACGCATAAAGTCTGCCCTAGGTGCACGTCGGGACACCATTCACTGGGAGTGAGGTGTCAGAGTTAGGCTGGACTGGTGGAGAGACTGGTGGAGCGGGAATAGGCTCAGGGCTGTCCCTCCTAAATACAACACACATCGAGGAAGGTGTCTAGTACCAAGGGATAGCACGTTTTACAGAGGGACTCTGTGGGCCGGATTCAGAAAAGAGATACGACGGCGTATCTCCTGATACGCCGTCGTATCTCTGAGTCCGGCCGTCGTATCTATGCGCCCGATTCATAGAATCAAGTTACGCATAGATATCCCTAAGATCCTAAGTGTCTTACACTGTCGTATCTTAGGTTGCAATTTCACGCTGGCCGCTAGGTGGCGATTCCGTTTGTTTACGCGAGGAATATGCAAATGAGTATTTACGTTGATTCAGAAACGAACGACCGCCCGGCGCTTTTTTTTTACGTCGTTTGCATTCGGCTTTTTCCTGCGTAAAGTTACCCCTGCTATATGAGGGGTATGTGCGGCGTATCCTATGTTAAGTATGTCCGTCGTTCCCGCGCCGAGTGTTGACATTTTTACATCGTTTGCGTAAGTCGTTCGCGAATACGGCTGGACGTAATTTACGTTCACGTCGAAAGCAATGACGTTTTGCGGCGGATTTTCGAGCATGCGCACTGGGATGTTTTCACGAACGGCGAATGCGCCGTTCAAAAAAAATGTAAAATACGCGGGGTCAAGCCTAATTTAAATAAAACACGCCCCCAACATCCCCATTTGAATTACGCGGCCTTACGCCGCAACACATACGTTACGCTGCCGTAAATAAGGGCACAAGTTCTTTCTGAATACAGAACTTGCGCCCAAAGTTACAGCGGCATAACGTATCAGAGATACGTTACGCCGGCCGGACAGATACGCTCAGGTATCTGAATCCGGCCCCCTGTCTAAAACTATAGAAGGTAAGCCTTACAAGAAACTATATTCATTAACACATGCATGTATTTAATATTGCCACTTTCAACCTTACAGAATACATTCATTTAAAAGTGACTTACTACTATTAGGTAAGGTTAACATGTGTTATTAAAAACAATAGAGGTGCTATTCATCTTTTTTGATTGTTAACTGGGCCTGCTGTTAATAGATGACAGTAATTTTCCATGTAATTTTAGAGTTCAGCTTTCAAAAGTAGATACTTGCCTGCTACATGCTAGCAATACACTTTGGAATGATATCTCTCTCCTTATGCCTCAAACAGATGCCATTAGAAAGGTCACGCACTACTATAACTGAGGTGACCATCTTGAAGGACACTAGGGAAGCATTTACGTACTACTAGCAAGGCTTGTAAATGAAAAAAAAATAAAAAGAGTAAATAAATAAGTAACTACTTTACAATGTATCTGAGATTGCAATAAGCAGCAAGGGATGGATTGTTGCATTTGAAGATTTTAGCAACTCTTAAAACACTGAAACATGATAACAGGAGCATAGTAAGATATCCAGAATCAAGGCAAGTTCAGCAGCTAGATGCTAAGGGTCAGAGAAGACATGATAAAGATTGATGTGAGTTTTCTAAATTATGACTATTTGCGTTGCCTCATGCACAGGCTTGTGGCCTCATTTAGAGAAAATAAGCAAGAGTAGGGATAAATTGCTACAGTAAGATTTTATTGCAGGTCTGCATAAAGCTGTACATGTATGCAGGGGGGTCTTTATTATTGATTGGACCCTGGGCAAACATTTTCTTGGGCTCGTCCCCCTTCCATGCAGTTTCATTCTCCACCTGCTCTGAGACATACAAAAAATAGCAGTTTACTGAATCAGATCAGGCAGCGATTGTGATTGGTTGCTAGAAGTTACAGTGTATCATTATCGCTCACTGAATGGCTGCTAGAGGTTACAGCACGCATTATGGCTCACTGATTATTTGCTAGAGGTTACAGCACATGAGTTCTGCTTGTGGATTGTTTGCTAGAGATTACTGTACATCAATACTGCTCACTGATTGGTTGCTAGAAGTTACTGGACATCCTTACCACTCACTAACTGGTTGCTAGAAGTCATTGCACATTATTACTGCTCACTGATTGGTTGCTACAGGTTACTGCATATCCTTAACGCTCAATGATTGGTTGCAAGAGGTTAGTGCACATCATTGCTGCTCACTGATTGGTTGCTAAATGTTACAGCACATCATCACCTCACTGCCTGCACACCATGGACTGGGGAGGTGAGGAGACCCATCAGTAGACAGAAAACTCCTAGGGCTCCTAGGACTCCTGGTATCAGTGGCGATGCTGGGGGGGGTTAATGGGATCAGTGGCAGTGGTGGGGGTGGGATTAGTTAGGAGGCAGTACACTGTGGCAAATTCTGAATCATGTAGAGCAAAACGGGAATTCTTTGGCAAGTACAGATTTTTTAACATATAGTGCTCGTATTGCAAAACGCTTGTTAACCGCGTTACTCGCAATCCAAGGTGTATGTAGTGGTGGATTCTAAACTGACCACCAATGTGAAGGGGGATTTACACTGATCAGCAATGTGAGAGGGAATTTGCACGGACCACCAATGTAATGGGCATTTACACTGACCACTAATGTAATAGGAACATTCACAGTAACCACCAATGTAATGGGGATTTACACTGACCGTAATGTAATAGGAGCATTCACAGTAACCACCATTGTAAGGCGGGAGTTACATTGACCACCAATGTAAGAGGAACCTTCACACTGGCCACTAATGTGAATGAAAGGATTATACACAAAGCCCCAATGTAATGATAATATTTACACTGACCACCAAGGTAACTGAGAAATTTAGACTGTGTTCACATTTGTGTGTTTCGGAAAAAAAAAAATTTCCTGACACCACCTGTGCCATTTAGCAGATACACAGCAGTGCCATTAATTGATAAGGACACCCTCACGCATCTGCTGAGATGCTGCATGTTATTTTGAAAAAGGTTTCCACTTCCAATTAGCTTACATTTGCAGAACAGGCTGATGTTAGGCTTAAAGGGTCACTAAAGGACATTTTTTTTTTTAGCTAAATAGCTTCCTTTACCTTACTGCAGTCCTGGTTTCATGTCCTCATTGTTCGTTTTTGCTTTGATGTTGCTGTAAATCCTCTCTGTTCTGGACACTTCCTGGTTGTCTGTTTCCTGATCACCACAGTACTGGGAGATTTCTCACTGTGGTGACTAATCAAGAAGGTGTGTCTAAAACCCCTCAGCACCAATCCAGTTTCGTTTTGCAAAACCTTCACTGCCCTCTATTGGCTCTTTGTCTCTGTACATCAGAGAACCAGGAAACAACAGCAACAACGAAACTAAACTGCAGGTACATTATATGATTGGTTTTTATCTATTTTTAATAATTTTTAAAAGGAATCGGTTAACTATTATGTGTCTATACCCTGTAAACAGTAATTTCAGCAAAAAAAATGTTTTCCTTTAGTGACCCTTTAATGGCCACATTTGTAGGCAGAACTTTCAAGCATGCGCCTTCACCTCCCCAGTGGGCAGCATTCAGCAGAAGTGATGGTGGCTATTACCTCATATGAATGCCACTGTCAGAGCTGGAGGGTGGGAGTAAGGAGGGGCTGCCATGCATATTTATGAGTCCTCAGCCAATCCCCAGATTTGGGTCAGCAGGTGGCAGAGCCTACCTCATAAATAGACATGAGCCATGCCAGCAAGGGAGTTGGTGGAAGATGGAGATGGAGTGCTGAAGAGGCTCCCTAAAACACATGGAGGAAACCCTTCTTGGAGGCATGGGAGCAAGAAGAGAGGACAGCGGGAGCACGTCCGGGAGATCTTCTGAGAGTCAGCCAGGTGGGCTGGTAAGTGTCAGTCTGGAGGACTGTGGGGGGAAGTTAGCCTGGAGGGCTAGTTAAAGGGGCAGCTGCAGCCAGATGGGTTGGCAGTGCCTGAAGAGGTGGTGCTGGGATCAGTAGCCACAGGAGTATAACAAGCTGGACACTGAACTTTTGCTACACAACCAAAGAAGTGACTTCCTGACGAAGCCACAGGGGTGGTGGCGTAACACGCAGCCACTTTTCCCATCAAATGCAGCCACTGTGCCCAACAAACGCAGCCACTGTGCCCATCAAACGCAGCCACTTTGCCTATCAAACACAGCCACTGTTCCCATCAAACGCTCCCACTATGCCCCAAGTGCTGCCACTGTGCTCCAAATGTTGCCCCTGTGTCCCACTTTTTGCCACTTAGCCCCAAATGTTGCCACTGTGCCCCAAATGCTGCCACTGTGCCCCACATATTGCCACTGTGCCCCAAGTGCTGCCACTGTGCCCCAAGTGCTGTCACTGTGCCCCAAGTGCTGCCACTGTGCCCCCCCCCCTCATCTGCCCGGCACTTACCTTGTCTCAGGTGGGCAGCGGGTGACAGCGGCAGGTGGTGTTCTGTGTTCTCCATCTTCCCTGACCCCGGTGTCTTCTCCCGCCCGCTCCTCCTCTCGTCCTCTGCTGTGATTGGATGCCTGATAGGTGTATAATCATAGCGCCTGTCGCTTCAGCCAATCAGGTGACAGGTAACACAGACCCAGTGCACCTGATTGGCTGAGAGGCGGTTCAATGTTAGGAAAGCGAATTCCTTCACTTTCCTAACATACAGCTGAGTGAGAAGCGAATGCACGAATGCATGAATCTATCTATGGTAATTAGAGAGTGACAGGAGAGGGGAGCGGCGAGCTCTCCTATATTTCTTGACCCATGAGTTGGTGGAGATAATGGGGGTCTAAAGTGTAACAGAATTTCACAATGTGAGAGTATGTTGGATGAAATCATCGTTTTAGCAGCAAATGACTAGTGATGGAAGAACATCCGACGGGACGGTTTGCGAACGCTAACCGCAAACTTTCGCAAATGTCTGTGAACCGCAAGTTCGCGCGGGCCCCATTGACTTTAATGGCAGGCGAATATTAAAAACCTTCAGGTCATATTTGCAGCCACAAAATACTTACTAGCTGTGCACAAATTTTGCGACACCATGGACATCGCCTGCCAAGTGTTTTAGGATATTGGACCAGTCCCTCACGTGAACGATCTTCTTGCCACGGATGCAGCGGGCTATGACGAAAATGAGAAAATAATAAAACATTTGCTGTTCATAAGCAGCAAATTTCCCCTTGTGCACAATTTTACAACTGAAAGGGAAATCCTTAAGATCATCACTAAAAAACTGGTTTTGGATGCGATTCGTCTGGTGCCTGGAGAAACTCTCCAAGACGTTCTGATGACACCTATTTCACTGGCACAAGAAGAGCAGCATAGGACTTTAATGGGAGGCACGCCTTCCACCAAGACTAATGATCCACAGGACATCACAGAGTCCTACTTAATGAAAGACCATGATCTCCCCCTGCAGATTAAATGTTACAAGATCAGTGCCAACCTGAACACTTTACAAAACGTTTGTGCATTCTCAGGAGTGAGGAACCATCAAGACCTCCTCAACCTAATCGCCTGGGAGATTAAAGAGAAGCACAAGCTGCGTCTGGAAAGAAAATCTGAGACAAGAACAATCCAGCAGATATTAGATATACTCTGCCAGCAGGTAGACTATCTGCAGAACATTAAAGACCTATATAAGAGATACTGGGAAAAGTGTTTGGACAACATTTTCTGCCATGAGACGCATTCTGGCGGCCAGATCCAGCAGGTCCGATTTGAAGACGATGAGGGGATACACTGCAAAAAAACTATTGAATAAAGGAGTGATCATAGGTGTGCGCAGCCTATTGCATTGGGGTGTGCACACCAAAGCTCAAACACACATGCGTGTGTAATATACCATATATGGCAGTGGGCAAGTCAGTAGGGCTTTGTCAGCAGGGCAGAGATCGGTGTCAGTAGTTTATCTTTATTTGTATTATTATTTTTTTACAATTTTATTTGTATTATTATTATTTTTTTTAATATTTGTTTTTTTAGGAGCCCTGTTTGGGGGCTTTGGTGAAATATCAGTGGTCTAAACCCATGATGTCTAACTTTTGAGGCAGAGAAAGGGACTGAGGACAGAGATTACCCAGTCCCTTTCACTGCAGCCAAGCAGCAGGGGGAATCTGCATAGTACAGGGTGATTAGGGTGTGCCCAGGCTCACCTTACACCCTATGTGTGCACGCCTATGGGAGTGATAGTGGGCACACGGGGGGAATTCAGGCAACTGAAAAACGAAGTCCTCTGTATAAAACTCGCAGGTGATGTCTTCAATGTCAGTTTAGGCAGCAAATGTGTCCTCTTTCCAATTGTCGATGTGCTGCGCCTTCATAATAGCAGCAATCCAATCTTGAATCTTTTCCATTATGACGTCGATGTTGGCATGTTTTTATTTCTAGTGACCAAGCTTTTTGGGAAACAACACAATCCACTACGTTCTCCCAGCGCTGTGCCGCTCCTACAAATGTAGCCCCTCTCACCCGTCACATCTGTCCTCTTTTGAATGCACCATGTGGACTCAGACCCCTGCCAAATCCACTGCCGAGCTTCATTGACTTCTTCAGCTCCAGTCACATATATTTCACTCCGCCAACTTCTGTTCTGGATTGTGACTATGAAAGTCCTTGCATAGAATTATATCTGATGGTTTATGTGTATATACTTGATATGTATTTACTGTGTGGTGTTTTTTGATGTGTATTTACTATAATATAGGGAGAGAGACACACATACACACAGAGACACACACACACACACAGAGAGAGAGAGACAGACAGACAGACAGACACAGACAGAAAGAGAGAGACAGACAGACAGAGAGAGACAGAGAGACAGAGAGAGAGACACACACACAGAGAGAGAGAGAGAGACACAGAGAGAGAGAGACAGACAGACAGACACAGACAGAAAGAGAGAGACAGACAGACAGAGAGAGACAGAGAGACAGAGAGAGAGACACACACACAGAGAGAGAGAGAGACACAGAGAGAGAGAGAGAGAGAGACACACACAGAGACAGAGAGATTTGTGTATGACAAGTAGATTGTGTGGGCGTGAGAGCAATTTGTTCCCTCTCTATAAAGATAATTTTTTTAAAGCTCTCTGCTCTAGAGATGACATCATCCACTCTAAACAGCTCCATAGAAACACTGTATAATCGATAACATTTTCTGAAAAACTCACTAAACTTAAACTGCTTTTTCACAAAAACTGTAAAAGATATCAAACTGAAAAGATATAGCCGGATAGCTGAATATTTTGTGAACATTTTAAAGTTTGTTTGGTGTCTGTAGGTGAAAGTATGAAGGAGCTGAAACGTTTTGTAGCGGGAGAATGTTTTAAGAATTTGAAGCATGCTCTCATTGACTTCAATGTTAAAAAAAAGTGTCTAAAAGCTTAATATTTTAAAAAGTCCCATCATAAGCTGAAAGAGCTTAACATTTTAAAAGTTGAATCGTCTCAATAGCTGAAAGTATGCAGAAGTTACGCAGAGCCAAAACACGTACGGAATAAAATTTAAATTAAGAATAATAAAAAAGGAATAACAATACTGGGAATGCTATAGAGCATTCCCACTAATAAAAAACGAATAACAATACTGGGAATGCTATATAGCATTCCCACTAATAATTATTTGTATATTACTTACTTATGGTAATTAACCACTTGCCACCCAGGCCAATTCTGACACTTCACTTTTTTTCTCAGAACCCACAAACATATATATTTTTTTAGCAGAAATCCTAGGGAATAAAACGGTGGTTGTTACAACTTGTTATGTTACACTGTATTTGCACGACATTTTTTTAAACGCTTTTTTTTTTAAAGAAACTGTTTCATGAATAAAAAATAAAAGACTAAAGTTAGCCTGATTTTTTTGTATAATGTGAAAGATGATGTTACGCGGAGTAAATAGATACCTAACATGTCACGCTTTAACATTGCGCACACTTGTGGAATGGCGCCAAACTTCAGTACTTAAAAATCTTAAAGGTGACACTTTACATTTTTTTACAGGTTGCCTATTTAGAGTTACAGAGGTGCTAGATTTATTGCTCTCACTCTAACGTTAACGGCGTATGTAACCTACTCAAACACGTATCTAGCTCTGATACTAGCCAGTGCCTCACCAGCCACTGACCTCACCACACATCCCTGAGATAGATACATTTCTTTGTGCAATCACATTTTAGCAGTGACTAAAAATAAAAGTGTAATGCAGAGTGTTTGGGTTAATTTGAGGTATGCCTTTCACTGATTAAATTGTGTGTATTTGTGTTCAGATATGCTATTGCTGCAGGATCACATTTCTTCTATCTATCCTTCACATTCCACTGGCACTCTCCACAGTTCATGCATTGTGCAATATGAAAAAGAATGCTGATAAGAATTATACATTTCCAAATGTTCAAAACTTTTTTATGTCACTATAATTAAGTATTTAAAAAATGTATATACTGTGAGTACCCAGAATGATGATGCTATGTACAGAGAGATTTGAAGCGCTGTTTCAGAGATCCTTATAGTTACTTGAAGCTTTCAATAAAAATCCCCCAAGAGCCCTTGTGCTAATGAAGAAATAATCCCTCAATAAAGCAAGAAAAAAAAATACTGTACAAAATAGAAAGTTTTTTTTTAAATGAGATATTGAGGGTGAAATGAAAAAAATATATATATTTTTTTAAATTACATGCCTGAGAGATGCCTTGAGCTTTTGTAGTGTCTCAGAACAGTTACTGTTTTCACGATATAGCTTCTGTGTCACTATATTCTGGCATCACAAAGTTTGGCTGTGTAATTGTTTTTTTGTTTGTTTTTTTCTTTTACTTTTAATTTGCCTGGCTTAAATACAGCAGAAGCACCCAAATTGTATTCACTTGAAAAAAAGCTATTTTAGGTAGTTTTGGCTGTCACCTCATTGTTTATAATGTAATAATAGGCCTGAATTGACCAGTGGAAGTAGCACTCACAACAGATCTAAAAATGATAGAAAAGTTTAATTCAGGCCTATTATCGCATGATAAAAAAAATCAGGTGTCTGCCAAAACTACCTAAAGTTGTCAGATTGGGGTGCTGTTGTTTATACACTTGACCTCCAGAAGAGAAGAAAATCCATTACTTCCCCCCTGTCAGGACAGTGCTCTGCCTTGTTTACATTGAAGAGCTTCGTCCAGCCTCTATTCTGATTGATTTCTGCTGTGACAAATCATAGCAGAAGCAGGGTGCAGGTTGATATACATGCACACCTCCTGCCAGAAGGTGCAGAATATATATTTATATATATATATATATATATATATATATATATATATATATATATATATATATATATATATATATATATATATGTGTGATTCTACACAGAACTACCGCCCTGTAGCAGTAAATCTGCTATGGGATGGTTGTTAAATGGTTAAGCCCAGATAAACGCACAAAAATCAATTACACATCCAAAAAAGTACTGTTCCACAACAATACTTACAGCTTAAAGACCTCTCTCAAACATATATTCCTATCAGGCAGAAAATAGCTCCAAAGTGGAAAATAAGCAGAATTTGGCCAGAGGGCTCCCTCTCATGGCTACAGGATTGTTTAGAAAGTACAAATTGGGAGATATTTGAGCAACATGATTTAGATCTGTATACATAAACAGTTCCGGACTATATAAAAACTTGTGTTTAAGCACTGAGTCACAGTGTGAAATGCGTCAACTTGCATCTGTTTTTTTGCTGTGGCATGTATTTTTGTGATTTGATTTTACAATAAAAGGAACACATTTTTTGGAGTGTGGCTGTCCAAACCTTCCTCCTTATTCTTGCATTACAGGAATATGAGGTGAGAGGGGCGTTTAAGGCTATAAATACGAGGAAATCATCAGGTCCAGACGGAATCCCAGTGTAAGGGCTTACCTTGGTTGGAGTCCATAATGCAGAGTTGTATGCTTACCCTTGCAAATACACACAGCCCACAGTAACAAGGTAAGAATCTACCTGGGCGGTGAGTCTGTGCACGGGGGCTTGACAGGGATTTGCCAAAGGATAGTCAAAGTAAGGCCGTGGTCAGGGATTCCAGAATTCAGAATAAACGATCAACATAGCCAGGGTTAGAAGTCGGAGTCAGTCTTGTAGCTGTAGCTTTAGCAGAAACAGAACACAGGAACCTTTGGCAATGACAGGACAGAACAATGAACTGACAAATTCCTCAGAGTGAGGCAGTGTTTTATACCCTAGTTGATTGGGTAACCTGCCTCAGCTGGACTAGGAGAGACAGGTGCAGATTGGGAGATCCAGAGAAGGGCGATCAGCACATCATTCAGAACCAGGCTTAGATGGAAAGCAGGCAGAATACCAAACTCAGAGGCAAAAAACTGAAGTAGCAACAAAGAGGTCCCAGGTTCAATACCACCCAGAGCCACTTGGGGGTGCGACCATACCTGGCCACCTGTGCGGCACGGTAGGAACCGTGACACCCAGGGAGTAGTTAAGGCCTGTGCTGATCAATTAGCTGGAGTCTTTGCCAAGATCTTTAATTGATCATTATCATCTGCTGTTGTTCCGGCATGTTTAAAATCGGCCACTATGTTTCCAGTTCCAAAAAAGTAAACTGTGAGAAGTTTAGATGATTATAGAACAATAGCACTGATCTCAGTACTAATGAAGTGCTTTGAGAGGTTGGTCTTGAAATATATCAAAACTACATTACTGGGTAGTATAGATCCTTATCAGTTTGTGTATAGGGCAAATAGAAGCACAGGAGATGCAATAGCTTTAGTGCTGCATGGGGCACTTAGTCATCTGGAGCATTTGGGAAACTATATAAGGATGTTGTTTATAGATTACAGCTCTGCCTTTTAATACCATCATTCCAGATTGGTTGGTTAAAAAAATGCAAAAATTGGATTTGCCACACTTCATTTGTTTTTGGAAAAGGAATTTTTTTTGTCCATCGCTCACAGGTGGTCAAATTGGATACGTTTGTTTCTTCCAAGCGAGAAATAAGTACACCGCAGGGTTGTGTGTTAAGTCCTTTTCTCTATGCGCTGTACGCATATGACTGCACCCTCTATTATGAGACCAATAGTATAGTTACATTTTGCTGATGACACTTCCGTAATCAGTTGTATCACTGGAGACGATGAGGAGCAATACAGGAGAGAGGTTGATAGGATAGTGGAATGGTGTACAGCGAATATCCTGATCCTAAACATAGGGAAAACAAAGGAACTGATTGTAGATTTCAGAAGGAACTGGCCTGAACCAGCACCACTTTTTATTAAAGGCGTGTGCGTGGAGCGAGTCTTTACCTTTAAGTTTTTGTGAACATGCATTTCTGAAAACTTATCCTGGACAATCAACATAAAAGCCATTATTAGGAAATCGCAACAGCGTTTATATTTTTTGCGACTCCTTAGAAAGAATGGCTTGGGAAGGAAAGTACTAGAGACCTTCTATCGCTCTGCCATTGAGAGTACATGAACATATTGTATTCTAGTTTGGTGTCCAAGTTGTACACAAGCAAATAAAAATGCTCTAAAGAGAGTGGTTCGAACAGCGCAGAAAATTGTAGGGTGTGAACTTGTTTCTCTAGAAGAAATTTATGAGACTCATTGCCTTTGTAGAGCAGGAAACATAGTGAGAGACCAGACTCATCCTGGTGGTCATTTCTTTGAATTATTGCCATCTGGGAGACGTTTTAGGGTGATTAAAACTAGGACAAATAAATTTAAAGAGAACTTCTTTCCCAGAGCTATTAAGACTATCAATGCAGGAATTAAATGAAACAGGCCACATAGTCTTATTTTATTGTGTTGTTTAGTTTTTATTATGAAGACACTTTTTATACTCTGATTATACAGGGAATTATATATATATGTGTGCGCAGCCTATTGCATTAGGGTGTGCACCCCAAACCTCCAAAACATATGCGTTTGACATATTTCACCACTCTCCATCCTGAAACAATGAGGGGAAGGGGGGCGCAAGGGAGCACATGGGGGACCCAGGCAACAGAAATGGAACAGAGAAAGGAGGGGTGCCATATATTAGTACCAATCCCCTATATGTTTCTCCTGTGGCAGCTGAATGTTGACAAAAGAGGAGGAGAAGTCTACTTTCAGCTGCTGCAGGAGGAAAATACAGATCAGTTCCTCTAAATTCCACCCCCCACCACCTCTCATGTCCAGGTTCTGAGGTTCAGCAAGGAAGGATTGTGCTTTACATATCACCTGACCACCTTTAACCACCAGGATTAGGATGGGCACGGCTATGATATAAATAAATATATATATATATATATATATATATATATATATAGATAGATAGATAGATAGATAGATAGATAGATAGATAGATAGATAGAGGTGTGTATATGTGTGTATGTGTGTGTGGTTGATAATTGTGGTGTGTGGAGTAGATATGTAATTTCATTGTGAATTTATTTTCTGCAATTACAATAAATCTTATCGTATCTATCTAATTGATTGATGTTTAAATTAAAGTAAAATAATACTAAAGCCCTCAACTTGACTAAATTGTGTAGCATATACACCCCAATAGCATAGTTTATGAGATTCCTTTTTCACATTACCTCACTACATCGATTTGATAAAATGTCAAAACAGAGTTGACAAAAACACTTTAAAATAACAACATGGTGACTGGAAAGAATGTGAGCAGCTTAGCTAGGCTGCAATTTAGGAGGGAGAGATGAGGCAGGTTTAATCTTGAAATTATTTGAGAGACAATAGCCAGAAATATCATATCAGGTTTTGTACATACTGTACAATAAAAATTTGATTTATTAATTGAGAGATAATATCGCCAAGAGCAACAGAATAAGCTGCAAACTTTTGATGCACAAAGCAAGAATTTCCCTGCAGTTAATATTAGAAATTTGGCTGCTGTGATCCAGCTGCTGAAACATAGTGTGGTACTTTCACATTGCATGGGCACTGCAATAGGCTGAAAACTATGAGGCACAAAGCAAAATTTACCCGGCAGCAAATTTTAGAAATTTAACAGCTGAAGTCCAGCTGCTGAAATACTGAGTGGCACCTTATACAGTGCTAAAACATTGGATTGTGTGGTGTGGCACTAGAATAGGCCAGAAAAAAATGTTAGGATTTTTTTTTTTTGAGGAGGGACAGATAACAATTAAAATTCTAGTCTGTAGTATCAGCAACAGGGATTTTGCAGTCATTGAGAGTGCAAGACTGGTTCATTTTGATGAGAGGGAGCCAGTTTACACTGTTGTGTGAGGGCTGAGTGCAATCAGAACACCTGTGTTGCATATTTCTTAGGGATCAGTGACTCACAAAGTGATGAACTCAGAATAACGGCACCAATGACAGCCTACATATTTTCTCACAACAAATTTCCTATATAATAAATTTGGTCATTACAATGAGATTGTACAATCTGTTGTACAATCTCATTTAGGTATACGAAGACTATATAATATGAGGACCAATTTAAACAACACTCCATTTAATGTTTAACCAGTCAGGCAAATCCTAAGTATACATAAAAGATTGTATTACTAAAGAAAAATGTACACTTATACTGCGTACACACGGTCGGAATTTGCGGCAACAAATGTTCGATGTCAGCTTGTTGTCGGAAACTCCGACCCTGTGTATGCTCCATCGGACATTTGCTGTCGGAATTTCTGACAACAAATGTTTGAGCTGGTTCTCAATTTTTCTGACAACAAAAGTTCTGTATGCAATTCCGACGCACAAAAATCCTACGCATGCTCGGAATCAATTTGACGCATGCTCGGAATCATTGAACTTAATTTTTCTCAGCTCATTGTAGTGTTGTACATCACCGTGTTCTTGGTGTTTGGAATTTCCGACAACATTTGTGTGACCGTGTGTATGCAAGACAAGTTTGAGCCAACATTCCGTCGGAAAAAAATCCATGGTTTTGTTGTCGGAATGTCCGATCATGTGTATGCGGCATAAGATTGTACCATGTGTGGCCATCTTTATATTATACAGTAGTGAGCATTATGCAAGGTGGAGTAAATGTGTTGACTGAGCAGGTCTCATCATTCCTTTACGTGGGTCTGTTTAACTGTCATGTGCTAATTTACTTAGTACATTGCCATTTCAATGCATTATTAAAGTCTTAAATCTTGTTTAAAGTTTTAGAAAGTGTCGAGGTGGGTTATCATTATCAACCCTGTGACTTTTGTTTTAGTTTTCTGTGCAAAAAAAGTGGTTTCACCACTGTGGATATTCACCCTCTCTATTTAATACTACTGTTATCAAAAGTGAGGAAAAAAGTATTCCGCAAGGTGCTTCTGTAGCAACTCTAAGGTGCTTCTCTTCTTTAGTTCTCCTGACTATTCCTCAATGATGTGATGGATGTATGCAATGATATTACGTTTGGTTTTGTACCATGTGATTTTCTACTACTTTTTTGAAAATGAATAAAAATGATTAAAACAGAAAGTGTGGGAAAAAATCCCACATTTTGAGTTGCCACGGAAAGAGGAAAATCTACTGAGGATATTTGTTTCAATTCCAACTAAGGCTTCATTCACACTAATGCTTTTTTTTTATGCATTTTGCATTTTGCAGAAATGTAGGGACATTTTTTAACATGGTTTCCTATGGAACATGTTCACATCAATGCTTTTTTGTGCCTCTGCGTTTTTGGAAAGGGTCAGGGACTGTTTTCCCTGCAAAAAGCAGCGTTTTGCATGCAATAGAATTCAATGGACCTGCATCAAAAACGCAAGTGCCGCGATTTTGCCGTGATTTTGCCGCGATTTGCGTTTTTTTTTACCTGTTTATAGCTGGTTGTTAAAGGAAATATAAAAAAATAAAATTTACTGGCAAAAAAAACAAACAAAAATCACGGTAAAAACGAACGTCAAAAAACGCAGCAAGCACCGCAAAAACCATTGCAAAAACGCTCAAAAGCAACATGCATAGGTGTGAATCGAGCCTTAGGAGAGAGTTTCCTTCACTTTGGAGGCATTTAATCTCAATTTCTGACGTGTTGTCAAGACAGGAAGTAAAAGAAAACCCCCTAAGCTGAATACAGACAGGAAAAATAACAGGGGTTAACCCCAACTTATGTATCCAAAACTAAAAATAAAAGTGTTGCCTTTAATTATACCTTAAGTCAGCTAATAGGTATATGTGTGGAGGTGGATTCAATTTGTAGTAAGTATGTGTCCAGTATGATTTCTGTGCTTTTATTCCCCTTATATTGTTTCAGCAGAATATGCATTAATGTTTATTGTAGCTTGTAGGTGGATTTACTCAATATTGTATGGATTTCAATTTAATGTAAGACGTGCTATGATTATAATAACTTTTCACCTGAAACACAATTTTATCTTCATTTTTTGAATCAAATGTATATCTATAATTTATTTATATGTTTGCAATACAGATAGGCATTTACAACGTCAAACATGTCTCTGAGTGGCAGTTTAATGCTACATGTTATCAAAGCCTAATTCTCTTATGCACTTCCCTAACTGATTAAAACACAATGGGATTGGGTGCTTGCTACTCTGGGGTTGTAGTCAACTAGCAACATACACAACTATAAAAATGCCTGCATAGGAATAACAACATTGGATGAATTACCTAGACAATTGAAAAGAACCACTGCTTTCAGAAGTATTCTACATAATATCTTTATTATTGTTTCTTGAAGTTGATACCATGCAGATAGGAATTGCCAATGTACTATGCAGTGAATTTTTGTTGCTATATATGCATCTGGGTATATATTAGAAAGTTCTATTATGCAACCCTATCTCTTCGCTAATAAAATCAGAGAACATAGTTTTAGTAAAGGTCAGTTCAATTACTCTTCCACCAGACAAGCATTTTTGGAATTCATAAAATAATAATTGTAATTTTAAAGAAAAATGTATTTTCCATTGTCAGGAGACATGCAAGGAGCAACATTTCTTCCTTTCTAAAGTATCAGAAGCAGAAGGAACTTACATTTCAAAATTCAGAACATTTGACACTAAAATGTTAATGACATGCTGGATAGATAAAGCTAAAATGGAAAATAAGTTGTATCATTTTGGACGTTTTTACAGCCTATTTTGATGTCTAACATTTCCTGTCTGTACCTGAACATTCAAGCTTTTAATCCAACTTCAGGCATAAATTAATCTAAAATCTTTGTTCTTGTTGAAAATACATCTACTGGGATTTTCTATCCACTTTAGCTTTATAGTATGGTTTGTAGCCTCCGGAAATTGATTGGAATTGTGTCATACAATGATTTGTTCTGCAAATATAGACTTTAAATGGAACAATTCAATGTATGGCAAAATTCTTGCATTCCGAAGAACAAAAGGCTTTCTGTTCATAGGTGCTAGGAAACTGCCTTTATTTAAAAAGAAGGTTTGATGTAAGGATGGATAACATTTTTAAACTTTTGATGTTTTTTTTTTTTGTTTTGTTTTGTGATCTTCCCCAGTACATAACTTTACAGACATCATAAGATCTTTTGGTGATTTCCATTATCCTTTAGATGTTCGACAGGTTTTCCTCCCCACAGCTCTTAGTCCTAGATTCCTACATTACCACTTCTCAGTAGACTTGCACCTACAGCATTGCTAGTGCAGCATTAGAGAGACAATTGGGTTGATTTACTAAAGGCAAAGCTGATTTTTCATTTTGGAATTTTCCCCATAACTAAATGAGGCAAAGCTCTGAGGATTTCCATTATCCAGACATATGTATAGTATGCTCCTAGGCTAAGGATGATAGGTAAAGTTAGTGTGGCTTGCTCTGTAGCCAGAGGAGCTGTGATCTGATGTTTTGGTCTGTTCTGTCTCCACAATCTGGGCATTTGATTTATTCCCCCTGAGTCTGCTGAGAATTTTCCAGAGCTCAGGGTGAGGAAATTCAAATACTCAGGCGGGACTATACCGGATAGAGCCCATGGCCTTGCTTTGGTTGGAATTTGTGAGTAAAGCCCAATCTCCTGAGCTGCAGTTTATCTAAGGTCCCCAGCTGTGAATGTTAAAAACTGCTCCAGTGTGCCTAGTGTGCTATTCTATCATTGGATCTTCAGCTGTAAGATCCCAGACTGGTTCCGTCTGCTCCCAATAACTGCCCAAACCTAGCTTGTGGTCGTCAGCTGCAGGAAACGTAAATGGTTCCATTCTACTTTCATGTTCTGCCCATGCTCCAACATTCTCCTGGTCTACAGCTGGAAGTGAAGGACTGTTGCTACTACCTAGTGGATAGGTGCCTCTGCTAATTCTGTGCTTAAAGCGTTTGTTAATCCCCCCAAAAAAAAATAGATTCTGGTCCCTTAAAGTAGATTACACAGGACAGTGCTATGTAATCTGCCCCCCTCTAAACTGTAAAAAAATAAATAAAATAAACCTACCACTTCCTGTATGCCCCTTTCTAAACAGACCACGATAACCAGGGCAGCTTCACCCTGATCACCATGGTCAAAGTGCCTCCCTCCGTGATAGGCTGCCTGCTTTCTGCTCTCCTCTCTTCCCCCTCACCCCTCTCCTTCCCCCCTGTCAGCACCCTCTTTGTCTGTCATATTAAACTTGTCACTGCCAGCCCCTCTATTAAAGGCTGGTATAGCATACTGTGCAAGTTGTATTTAAAAACGAGCACTGTAAATACTGAATTTCAGCTGTCTTCATCTGTGACTTACAGCCGCTTTCCAGCTCCAATGGGTGGCTTCTGCAGAGGAGACTAGTGGCCATGTGATCTCCCTCTGACATCAGAGGGAGATCACGGTGCCTCCCGCAGAAGACATCTATCAGAGCTGGAAAGCGGCTGCGAGTTATGTGACCGGACTGGAAGATAGCTGATATTCAGTATTTACACTACTCATTTTTAAATACAATTTACACAGTGTGCTATGCCAGCCTCTAATAGAGGGGCTGGCATAATCTTTTAATATTGCCTTAACAACCACTTTAATATTCTAGTCCACAGCTGGGAGTGAAAGACTGTTTTGCTGCACTAACTTAGGAGAAGAACCTGTGAAATCCAGCAGTTCTTTCAGGGGTGAGCACTATATGTGCAAGAAAAAATGCATTTTTTTTAAATTTGGGTATACTTTGCAAAATTAAACTTCACTCATTCACTAAGCTCTAGGAAAAAATCCCTTGGAAAGTGAAACTTCCCTTTAATAAATCAACTTCAATGTATTTAGACATGTCTTAGTAAAATACATTATTAAAATAACATGTTCCACTTCATATGATGGGACTTTTGAGTTTATGAGCACTAGGGATGAGGTTCGGATTCACTGCTACCATGTGCTTATGGTGAATTATGTGGATTTAAGATTTGCAGTCCCTCAGACATTAATGTGCAGATGCCTCCAAAATAATCTTTTGAAATGATAATGAATTTTATGACCATCAGGCTTAGAAGGCCTTTTGGTTAAGCCAGCCCACTCACTGTAAACGGGGAGCACAGAGCAACCAAAAAGTCAGTAAATTGAAACTGTTGCAGGGAAAGCATAGGCAAAGCAGACAAACTGCATAGGAAGAACTTAGGACTGTTTTGTTTTTTTCTTTTTATTGTCTTTCATTTTATTGTTATTATTATTATAATTATTATTATTATACAGGATTTATATAGTACCAACAATTTGAAATGCCTGCACCGGGGGGAGGAAAGGGATACAAGGGACTGTTTGGGTGAACGCATCAATGGATCCATGGACAGGTGAGTGTGTGTTTATTAAAAGTCAACAGCTACACTTTGTGTAGCTGCTGACTTTAAATAAACACAAAAACTACTGGAGCTCTGCTTTAATTTGTGTAGTAAATTCCCAGTATGCGCTGTTTGTCTCTATTAAATTTGGGGTCTAGCCTGTATAAGCTGTAGTCACTTAATTCTTAATGAGAGCTTGATAAAAAATGGCCAGCAGCTGGACAGTTTAAACATTGCATCAGCAATAACAGGTACAGCTACATCAAACTAATTGATAGTTTCTGTCTGCCAGTCAGATAAGAGGGTCTGTTGCCTTTTGATGAAAAAGAATGTGTTGCAAGTGTTGCTGAGACTGTCCATGAAAATCCTACTGTTCTGTAATAATGCATACAGCTGTTATGCCGCGTACACAACCGTTTTTCATGATGAGAAAAATGCCATTCTTTGAATTGGTTGTTAAAAATGGTCGTGTGTAGGCTCCAGAGCATTTTTCTCGACGTGAAAAATGGGTATTAAAAATTTAGAACATGCTCTATTTTTTCTCATCGTTTTTCACGTCATTGTCTTTCTCGTAGTGAAAAACGGTTGTGTGTATGCTTTAACGACGGGGAAAAAAATGTGCATGCTCAGAAGCAAGTTAAGAGAAGGGCAATTTGCATAATCAGCCCAAAGGGTGGCGCCATTCGAATGGAACTTCGCCTTTATAGTGCCGTCGTAAGTGCCGTACGTCACCGCGCTTTGCTCAAGCATTTTTTTTCACGATCGTGTGTATGCAAGGCAGGCTTGGCAAGAATCACATCGAGAAAAACTTCGTTTTTTTCCATGACATGAAAAATGGTCGTGTGTACGCGGCTTAAGGCATCTACCAAGCATGTTATTTAAGAGCCCTCAAAGTCACATGAAAAGACCATTTCCCCACTGTATTATTTTTATTTAAATAAATGTTTATAATTGTACATGTTCCCTATGGCAGTGACCAGCTTCCTGAGACTTTTTGAGAGTAGTTTGCCTATTAGCCCTAAAATAGCTAGAGTTTAACAAGATTTGCCTCCTACAGACCAGTGGGATTCCCCTCTAAGTTTAGGTTCAATGAATCTTGAATAAGATTCGCTAAAACCTTGGCATATCGAACCTGGGCAGATTCGCCAACCACTATGAGCCCCAGCTCCAAGCTCAACAGCAATATATCATATGCCCCTGGACAAAGTAATCTCTTACAAAACTCGTAGGGCACTGACGTCACCTTGTGCGTTACAGTTCGTTTCTCCAGAAGGATGGGTTTGTCTGATTGTGCGCCGGCCGGCACATCAGACGTCAGGCTTTTATTGACGCTACCATTGTAAGTGCAATAATTTGTTTTTTTAAATACATTTAAAAGGTTTTACACTATTGGAGCTTTATGTTTTATATGCATAACGTGTATCCACCCATCAGTCTGAATGGCTATGAGGCGATCTGAAGAGTTATGAGTGTGTTCGCTGAATATTGTAATTAAGCTGTGCTTATATTACAAGTTTTCCTTGATCCTCTGTAACGGGGATCACGGTCATCTGGTAAGAAGTGATTTCTTCTAATTTGGTGGTGGATTCCACACAATTTTTTCATTAGCGTTTGGAGACACCATCGCACTCACAGTGGACTTCATTGTTTACGTTTTGAGCACTGGTGGATGTTATATTGATTTATATGCTTAAATTATTCATATGATCTACTTATGATTTACACATTTGTTGAACACTGGTGGACTATATATTGATTCAGAATTTATTTAGCGAATCACAATTAGGATTTCATAGGTTTAGTGCAATTCTATTTTTCTTCCAAATTACTTTACTGTGTTAATGTTATCCAGGAGAATTGCAGCTTCGGACAAAGTTTTGGGAACAATTTTGTATTTCATTTTTAGCTTTTAACTTTTTTTCATAGTGCAGTTTCTTACCTTTTTTTCTATATATAATATAAGTGGAGAGGAGGCCACATACAGTTGAAAATGTGCTACTTAGGTATATTAGGGTGTGAGGAGGTGCAGTTTGGTGCAGCAGCAGTAAACACACATAGTTTGGTTGCAGAGAGCAAAACTTGTAGGAATGCAGAATCCAGTAGTTCACAACATACCCGATTGGAAGGCACCTGACAAGGAACACTCACAGCAATATCAGCAATGTGTAGTAGACCAGGCCTCAGATGTTCTGACAGCCTCTGTCTTGAGGGGTAGAATTCAGCCTGGCTGGTCTGAGCGTAAGGCTGCATTCACACCTAGGCGTAGGCAATAGCGGCGTTTTTATCGGCGTTTTTTTCTGCGTTTTTTTCGCGCGTATATGCGCGTTTGCGCGCGTTTGCGCGCGTTTGCATACAGCGTCTTCCGACGTTTTTGTACCTCGTCGTTTTTCATATAATCCAATAGGAAAAATTATCATCCCTGACATCACTTGTTGCTATCCTAGGATTTTTTTTTTCCTCTTCCTGTGTTAATATACCTCTTCCGGGTCATCATTGTGCTTCCGACTCCACACTGAGAAAATGAGCGACGATGAGATGGCATGTATGCTGGCAGCAGCCACCGCCACCTCGTATATGCTATACCAGGGACAGAGGAGAAGGAAGAGGGCACGGAGATACTGGATCCACCCTGTTATTGCCGGTCGGGAAGAGACAGGCCAATTTTGGGTCCTTTATAATGATCTCCGAGAGCACGAGGAGAAATTTCTGGACTACACCAGGATGTCAATTAAAAGGTTAGTAAAAAGTATCTGTATTCATTCTTTTTGACATTGTACCTTTCCATGTCCACTAAAAACCCCATTTATTTTTATTAACAGCTTCGATGAGTTGCTTGAACTGCTCAGCGGTAGATTACAGAGGATGGACACCTTTTTCCGCAATTCCATACCCCCTGTGGAGCGACTTATCATCACACTGAGGTAAGGTTAAAAATCTTTGTCAAATTTATTGTGCTGATATTTTTTTTTTTTTAAATTTTCCAAAATGATGCTCTAGTGCCCATAAAAAAAAATAAAAAAAAATGTAGAAAACCCAAAAGAAAGCTACCGTATTTGCCGGGGTATAAGACCACTGTGTGTAAGACGACCCCCTAATTTTACATCCAAAATGTTGGTTTTGTGATATACTCACCGTATAAGACTACCCCCTTCCAACTATTCATGACTCGCCTCACGGTGCCACCATTACATTCCAGACTGTGCCCCATTACATGCCAGACTGTGCCCCATTACATTCCAGACTGTGCCCCATTACATTCCAGACTGTGCCCCATTACATGCCAGATTGAGCACCATTACATGCCAGACTGTGCCCCATTACATGCCAGATTGTGCCCCATTACATGCCAGACCTGCCCCATTACATGCCAGACTGTGCCCCATTACATGCCAGATTGAGCCCCATTACATGACAGACTGTGACCCATTACATGCCAGACTGTGCCCCATTACATGCCAGATTGAGCCCCATTACATGACAGACTGTGCCCCATTACATGCCATATTGTGCCCCATTACATGCCAGACCTGCCCCATTGCATGTCCAGACCGGCCCCTTTACATGATCAGACCGTGCCCTTACCTTTGCGAATCGTGGCCGTACGTTTCTTCAAAAGCCGTGCCTCCTACATCTTCTGTTCCGTGATAGGCGGAACATTCAGCGTCCTATGAGGCACTGTGTTCAGTGTTCGTCCATCACGGAGGCCCTCTCGTCCGAGGACGAGAGGGCCTCCATGATAGGCGGACACCAAACGCACCAAACACTATTGCATACATTACCCAATACTAATATATTTGTATATGCATCTAATATTAAAAAACACACGTTTTAGAAGGTCCAATTTTTTTTATTTTTTTATACAGAATATTAAAAACTATATTCATCAAATTTGTGTTTTTTTATTTTTGTCAACAAAAAGAAATCAAGCAAACGTTGCTCATAGAACAGTTTATTAAAGATTTTGGAAACTTTTAGGGGATTCCCCTGTGTCATCCACTGACATGCCAGCATGTATTGATTGGTCAAAACGTGACCGTTTGGAACTAGACGTACTAGCATGCGTCCAACGGGAAGGTGGTGTTGCTGGTGGTGGTGGTGGTGTTGGTGTAGGTTGGGGATTGTAAGGTGGGAGTGTAGGCAGGTGTGGGTAATCAGAATAAGTCGATGTCGTCCGAGAAGGGTAATAAGTAGGAGGTTGTGTCGGCAGATGAAGTGTTTGGGAAGTCGGAGGATGGTAGGCAGAAGGTGTCGTCTGTGGGTGTGTGTAAGGTGAAAGTGTTTGGGTAGTCTGAGGAGGGTAGGTAGAAGTTTGCGTCTGCAGGTGCGTAAAATCAGGAACTGTTGTGGAAGTATGAGTAGTGTATGCAGAAGGTGGTGTTGGTAGATGAGGGTGGGTAGAAAGTGTTGTCGTCTGAGTCGGGTAAGGTGGTGTGGGTTGAGGTAGGTGGCTGGGAAAAGGTGGTGCTGTGAAGTGAGGAAGTGGTGGTGCTGACATGTTGCGGGGGGTGAGTAGCATAAGGACCATAGGGTGGTGGTGGTTCTGGGGATTGGTATGGTTCCTCGGGTGGTATGAATGTGGCAATGTACCGTATGGTACCTGCCAACATATCGGCTTGTAGCCTTTTCGGAACCCTGTCCATCAGCTCCCCCAGACATTTGGCAGACATGTGTCCGTATGAACGGTTAGTACCCATTCTCTCTTTCATGTCTGCCATTATCTCTAACATTAGTTTCACATTGGGGTCTGGATCCGGAGCCTTCCTTCTGATCCCTCTCGCAGCTACACGCGGTAACGGCCTTGGTGTGGACTCCTCCTCTCCCACAGGTGTTGCCGTCGTTGATTGTGAAGAAGTGGCCAACTGGCTTTCCGGCTCCAGACCCGCCAGTGCCTGATCGGCAGAATTTATGCTGCAGCTATCCATCCCGACAGGGGCGGTTGGAGCTGCTTCCTCCCAGCTGTTTTCAGTGCTGAAAATATAAATGAGTTATTATAGCTTACGTATACCAATTTCGTTTACTGTCCTTAGTACAGATAATAGTTTACCTCGCCAAAGTCAATGAAGGTCTAAGGAATTCCAATTCCTTCGCATGGATATATTCCTTCGGGGCACATGCCGACGATCCACTTCTGGTATTCCTTATTATTCTCATATAGCGTGTATAGGCGTCACGAATACTCTTCCACTTATTTTTTATCATTTTAACTGTCAAAAACAAAATAAAATAATATATATTATTGTCTTTGTAGGTATTTATCGACTGGACAGTCTCTAGGAAGTCTACATTATGCCTTCCGTATAGGCAAGTCTACAGCGAGTTACATCATACGTGACACCTGCTCTGCTATATGGGAGGTTCTCCATGAAGTAGTTTTCAAGAAACCTACTGCACAGGAATGGGCACAGATTGCGGAGGTATTCTGGCAACGCTGCAACTTTCCCAATTGTGTCGGAGCAATAGATGGGAAGCACATTAGGATTGTAAAGCCCATGACAAGTGGAAGCGAATTCTTCAACTACAAGAAATACTTCTCATTTGTATTGATGGCTGTGGCTGATGCAAACTATTGTTTTACATACATAGACATTGGGTCATATGGCAGCAGCGCGGACTCAACTATCTTTGGGAACTCTTCCTTTGGTCAAATGCTGCGAACAGATGGTCTTGACCTACCAGAATGCAGTCCACTACCAGGCACAAATGGCCCTCCCCTACCCAGTGTATTTGTGGGTGATGAGGCCTTTTCTTTGGGGACAAATCTCCTACGGCCTTATTCGGGTCATAGTTTAACACAGGAGAGGAGCGTATTCAACTACCGCCTAACCAGAGCACGGCGAGTAGTTGAATGCGCTTTTGGTATACTTGCCAATAAGTGGCGGCTCCTGCACACTCCCATTGTGTTAAACATGCAGAATGCCGTCACTGCTGTCAAAGCTGCGTGTGCCTTGCACAACTTTGTGAGGCAGCGCGATGGCTTTGATTTTGAAGAGCCGGTTGCTGAGACTCTGGAAAGAGCTCAGTGGACTGGTGTCCGTGGGAACAGGCAGGGTTCATATGTCCGCGATCAGTATGCGGCATATTTCATGTCTCCTGCAGGACAGGTACCATGGCAGCTGGATTCTATTTAATTATTAACATTATTATTTTTTTGTGAATATGCTGTTGTGATAAAATAAAAATATTTGATTTATGTATTAAGAAGTCTCATGTTTATTTTATTTTTATATTTTTTTAACTTTTGGTGCATTATCCCTATGATGTCAAATTCGGGGTCAGAGTGTCAGGATGGGAAGAACAACTCACGGGTCCTGCATCAGTGGGAACATTAGGGTTGGTGGTTACTAGGAAGGGGAGTATCTCCCCAATGGGGCACTGTACTGTATTATTCACTGATAACAATGATGGTATACTAATCCTCCTAGGTGGAATAGTATACCATCATTGTTATCAGTGAATACTACAGTACAGTGCCCCATTGTTGTTGTCAATGGGGGGGATAGTGCGTCATGACATTGGAAGGTGTTGTGTCCAAAGGGCCGGACAAAGGCTAGCAAACGGCCAAATCTGGCACTCGTGCAGCAGCATAGGTGCTTACAAAAGGTGGTGGCAATAGATATTTTATTTAACCACTTCAAGACGGCCATCAGCACATATACGGCCACAGGGTGTTTCTACTTCTGTGGTGGTCCGTATTTGTACGGCTGACCCTTCCCTCTTTCACCACGCGCGCTCCTGAGCGCCCAGCGGGGAACTTCTGTGCTGGCCGTGTACCTTTGACACATCAAATGACAGAACACTGTGAAAGACACATTTGAGTGACCGTTTGATAGAAAATCTGTGCGGCCAATTAGAGATGATCTCATATGTAAACAGATGAGATCATTTCTCATTGGCGGCTAACAAAATGACAACGTCATGTGAGGGAGAGAGGAGACCGATCTGTGTCTCTTGCAAATAGTGACACAGGTCTGTCACCTCCCCCAGTCAACCCCCTTCCTCCACTGTTACAACACTATATTGAGTACACATTCCCTTCCTCACCCCCCTAGTATTAAGCAATTCCCTCCCAGTCACATTAGTGCAAAAAATGTGAAAGGCGTTAAAAATTGTGTCAAAAGTGTACGATGTGTCCGCCATAATGTCAGTCTTGAGAATATACCTACAAAATAGTCTTACCTGTAGATAAAAGTCAAAAACCATGGGTTTACAAACATTGAATTTCCAAAAATAAAATATATATATCATCTACTTATGTTCATTTGAATGTTTGCAGGAGTTTACCTTTTTTATCCTTATCAGTTATTTGGGTCCAGTTCTGGTAAATCTGAGAGCCAATTTGGTCCCATGCCCTCCTCCGAACGGTTCGCAGGCTGTAAGATGGATGCTTAATGTCATGAAGGCAGGGGTGCTCCTTGACCATCCTGATAAATTTTTCAGGGTCTAGGAGGGAGAGGGTTTCATCCATGTCTGAATCCATGCTGCAGTGTGATATACTCCTATGGAAAATGGTGATTTTTGGACTTCCTGTTTGAGATTATGTACTTTTTTTTTACATTTCCTGTATTCTATTTGAGCAGCAGAGGCGTCAAAACGCTTGTACAAACGCTTGTTGTCGCGCTATACGCGCGTATCGGGCGTTTTACATTGCTTTCAATGGAAAACAAAAAACGCTCAAATACGCGCATATCGCGCGTATTGCGCGACAAAAAAGGGTCCGGAACTTCTTTTGACTACAGGCGATGCGCGACAGGCGCATCAGCGTGCAGATGTGAACCATGCCCATAGCCTTACATGTATTTTGGTCCCTCTGGCGTTTGTGCGCGTCGCGCTACAGGCGACAAAACGCCAAGGTGTGAATGGGCTCTAAATGGGGAAGTCTCCAGAAGCATGGTGTGTCCCTATCCCTTACCTAATCATCTGAAACTTCTCCCTGCCGCTAATTACTTTCCTTGACAGATGGGTGACCTGTCCCTACACTACCCACATGTGAAATGTTTTCCTTTTTACTTCCTCTGCACTTGCTATGCCTCTGTGGTTGAGCACCACCTGCAGTGGGGAAAGTAGACTGCACCTGCCTACAAGGGTTAAAAAAAAAGAAGGTGGACAACAAAAACAGGCATATTCTGTAAAATATTGTATTCCTCATGGGTAGGAGCTCTGAGACACATTAATACATGGGGGATCAGGGAAATAAATGTCATCCCTGTTATTAACTGTGAATGTTTTGTATGCCAAGTCCTTTTAAAATATTTAAAACACATATAATATACACTGCAGCTTTTTTTTTTTTCAAGTAATTTAGGGCCAGATCCACAAAAGGGATACGCAGGCGTATCTGCTGATACGCCGTCGTATCCCTGTTTCTATCTATGCAGCTGATTCATAGAATCAGTTACGCATAGATATTCCTAAGATCCGGCAGGTGTAATAGTTTTACACTGTCGGATCTTAGGATGCAGTACCGCAGGCCGCCGCTGGGGGCATTTCTCGTCGAAATTCCGCGTCGGGTATGCAAATTAGCACTTACGGAGATCCACAAAGGTTTTTCCCTTCATTAAGTCTCCGTAAGTGTTAGTTTGCCGTCGCAAAGATAGGGCTGCTTTTACAAAGTGTAAAGTTAGTACACCATGTAAAAGTATACCTGTCTTTCCCGCGTCGCTGTCAAATTTATTTTTAAATTTATTTTTTCCGCCGCATCTTTTTTTTACCCGTCGCGATTCACAAAACTCGGCACAACGTAACGTAACGCAAAGTACGTCGGGAAAATAGCGTCGGGAGCATGCGCAGTACGTCCGGCGCGGGAGCGCGCCTAATTTAAATGGGACTCGCCCCATTAGATTGGGCCTGCCTTGCGCCGGACGGATTTAAGTTACACCGCTGCAAATTTCAAGGTAAGTGCTTTGTGGATCGGGCACTTAGGTAGAAATTTTGCGGCGGTGTAACTTAAATCGGAATATTTAAGTTGCGCCCACTGGCTGTGGATCTGGCCCTTAGTTGTCACTCATATCCCTATGGATGTTGCACCACCTAAGTGCAGTGGGATTAGAATATGTTTTTTGGGAATTGTGTGCACTTTAGATTTCCGTTTAACCTTTTATAATGTAATTAGTAGGGATGCACCGATTATCGGCGGCCGATACCTATCGGCCGAAAATAGCCTTTTTGGGTCCCTGCCGAAACACAGCAAAATTGCCGATAATAAAGCTGTGGGTGAAACCATTTTTTACCAGAGGGGGGCAATGTTCTTATGCACAGTGCACACGCAGACCCACACGCTGGCCGCCAGACCTGTACATAGCGCGAGCAGCGGCACTGTACAAATTGTGTGCCGGCTGCCGATCGCGCTCCACCGTGTCCTCCTAGCTCCTATTTCTTAAATTTTGCACTCCCCCTATGGGGGAGTCTCTTGGTGTAGTCCAGTGGCGTGAGCGGCGTGACGTCACGGCCCGGAGGCGAGGGAGGACTCGGAGCGCGCAGGGAGCTGTGTCGGACGGAGCCTGTGAGTGTGACACAGTCAGGCACTGCCTGCCTAGGAGGAACCTAGAAGTGTACTCCGTTAAAAAAGTAAGCAAACGGCACAAAACCTGTAAGAAATTAAGTTTTACAAACTGTTCATGTTAAATGGCTAGTTCCGGGAGGGGGGCGGGTCTTGCGGGGTAAGTGGTTAACTGAGGTGACCAGATAAAAAAAAAATTATCTGCCATTTTTTCACAGTGGCACAGTGAGGCGGAAATTGATATTTTTTTTGGTAGTCAGATAAGGCAAGCATGGCTCAATAACACAAACGTTTTTAAAAAAAAAAATGTTTGTGTGTTATTGAGCCATGCTTGCCTTATCTGACTACCAAAAAAAACATTAATTGCCGCCTCACTGTGCTATCACATACAGCCACTGTGCCCATCAAACGCAGCCACTGTGCCATCACGTGCAGCCACTGTGCCATCACGTGCAGCCACTGTGCCATCACGTGCAGCCACTGTGCCATCACGTGCAGCCACTGTGCCATCACATGCAGCCACTGTGCCAACACACGTCGCCACTGTGCCATCAAATGCAGCCACTATAACCATCAATTATTGCCACTGCCAGTTTGCCCCAACAATTGCCGCCAGTGTGCCCATCAAACGAAGCCACTGTGCCCATCAAACGCAGCCACTGTGCCATCACACGCAGCCACTGTGCCATCACACGCAGCCGCTATGCCATCACACGCAGCCACTATGCCACTGTGCCCATCAAACGCAGCCACTGTGTCCATCAAACGCAGCCACTGTGCCATCACATGCAGCCACTGTGCCAACACACGTCGCCACTGTGCCAACACACGTCGCCACTGTGCCCATCAAACGCAGCCACTGTGCCAAAAAAATGAAATAGGGGGAAAACAAAGAAAAGTCATTTTCGGTTTCGGTTTCGGTTTCGGACTGATTTTTTTTTTTATTTCGGTTTCGTTTCGGTTCTGAAATTTCCATTTCGGTGCATCCCTAGTAATTAGTAATAGTTTATCACATTAACAAAATGGTTTGTGTGATATTTAAGTGGAGGGCTTTTAGGCAAGTCATAGATGGTGCGACTTTCTTTCCTGCAACCATGGGTTTTAGGAAAGAAAATTGCTTGATTTCCCCCTTAACACTGAAATTCCTACCGCTGCATTACTGTGTTCTACCAGCAGGGACCCTTTCCAGAAAGCAGAACACAGTGATAACTGCTGGCAGCTTTAGCCATCTGCAGTAATCAATTGCAACAAATCTGACAGGCTAGTTGATGGATCTTGGCTGGTTCACCCTGCTGAACCAGCCAAGATTTGATCCATCTATGGCTGGCTTTAGTAATCTTTGAATAGCTAGACATAGATAGATATAAGTAAAAGCTCATTAGTGGGAGAGATGTCATTTTAACCACTTCAATACAGGGCACCTATATACCTTTCTGCCCAGACTATTTTTCAGCTTTCAGCACTATCACATATTGAAAGACAATTGTGCAGTCTTGTGACGTTGTAACAAAACAATTTTTTCCCCAGAAATAGAGCTTTCTTTTGATAGTATTTGATCACCACTTGGGTTTTTATTTTTTGAGCTAAAAAAAAAAAGAACAGAAATGTAAAAAAAAAAGTTTCTTTGTTTCTGTTACAAACGTTGTAAATAAGTATGTTTTCACCTTCACTGATGGGCACTGATGAGGCTGCACTGATGGTAACTGATGAGGCAGTACTGATTGGCACTGATAAGGCACTTATATGCAGCACTGATAAGTAGCATTGATGAGCACTGATATGCAGCACTGATGGGCACTCATAGGCGGCACTGATGGACACTCATTGGTGGCACTGGTAGGTGGCACTGGAAGGCACTGATAGATGGCACTGATAGGCAGCAATAATCAGGAGACACTGGCAGGCAACACTGATGGCCACTGATTGGCATCCCTGGTGGGCTCTAGTGGGCTTACCTGTGGTCATGGGTGGGAATTAGGGTTGTCCAGATACCGATACCAGTATCGGTATCGGGACCGATACCGAGTATTTGCGGGAGTACTCGTACTCGCGCAAATACCCCCGATACCTAAATAGAATACTTCCCCCCCCCTTTCTCCCCCCCCCCGCGCCGCTGCCGCCGCATCGCGGACATGGCTAGAGGGACATTGCTGCATATGTGAGGGACATGGCTAGAGGGACATTGCTGCATATGTGAGGGACATGGCTGCATATGCGAGGGACATGGCTAGAGGGACATGGCTGCATATGTGAGGGACATGGCTAGAGGGACATTGCTGCATATGTGAGGGACATGGCTAGAGGGACATTGCTGCATATGTGAGGGACATGGCTAGAGGGACATGGCTGCATATGTGAGGGACATGGCTAGAGGGACATGGCTGCATATGTGAGGGACATGGCTAGAGGGACATGGCTGCATATGTGAGGGACATGGCTAGAGGGACATGGCTGCATATGTGAGGGACATGGCTAGAGGGACATGGCTGCATATGTGAGGGACATGGCTAGAGGGACATGGCTGCATATGTGAGGGACATGGCTAGAGGGACATGGCTGCATATGTGGGGGACATGGCTGCATATGGGGGGGACATGGCTGCATTTGGGGACACATTTAAAAAAAGTATCGGTATTCGGTATCGGCGACTACTTGAAAAAAAGTATCGGTACTTGTACTCGGTCCTAAAAAAGTGGTATCGGGACAACCCTAGTGGGAATCACTGGTGGCCATGGGTGGGCATCCCTGGTGGCCATGGGTGGGCATCCCTGGTGGCCATGGGTGGGCATCCATGATGGGCAGGAGTGAGCATCCTCAGAGGGGCTTTGCTGATTATCAATCAGCGCAAACCCCCCTGTCAGGAGAGCAGCCAGTCGGCTGGCCTCTACTCACGTCTGTCAGTGCGAGTAGAGGAAAAGCCAATACACGTATTTTCGTCTACATGTCTGTCAGTGCGAGTAGAGGAAAAGCCAATACACAGCTTTTCCTATTTACAGCTAAGATTGGACACAGCAGATCACGTGGTAAAGAGCCTACTCCATAGATTTTTTGCCTTGATCAGAGATGCGCTGTGTCAGTCAGTCTCGCCACATCACTGATCGGCGAGCTGCGCACCCCCGCAGGCATGCGATTGCAACTTATCCTGCTGGACATCATATGATGCCCAGTCAGGATAACAAAACCACTTTCCAGCCATCATTTTGCTATATGGCGGGTACAAAGTGGTTAACTACAGAATAATAAACAAGAACTAGTTTATATTTTCCTTCAGTTAAGGTGAATTAATCTAATGTTTTGATATTATAGTGGAAGCACAGTCTTAATTTTCTATTCTTTTTCTTTAAATTGCACTTGTCACCAAGGATTTTAATCTTAATTATCAAAAAGATCATTCTTAATTGCAAGTGTTTTAGGGAGGAGATAAAACACTCTTAGAAAGGTTTCTAAATTCAGAAACAATATCCACATCCGTAGAAGTAATATCTTTAAAGTACAAGCTGTTTTCAACAAGGACTGATATATATAGAATCCTTCCTCATTGACGTATAAGAAGTTGCAGTGATAGGAGGGCAAAATCCATGTCAGATAACCACCTCCACCAGGAATCAGGATGTACACTGACCAAAATCCAAGACCTAGGTTCATTTATAGAGGTGAATATGAAAGTACAACTAGTCTTCCACATTCATATACTGTAGATTGTTCCAATCTATATGAAACTACTAGTCTGAAACTTTCATCTTTAGGCTGGGTTTACACTATGCGAATTGGATGCTGGTTTTCTCCGCATCCAATTCGCATGTAAGGAGATTGTGACCGCCTCTCAATCGAGCCAGTTCACACATCTCCAGTGCGGCTCTAGTGTAAATTGCACAGGAGTCCTGTGCGTCTTCTGGTCCTGGTTTTAGGTCCGAATTCAGCCCAAAATTCTGTCGGAAATCTGACCTGAAACGTTGAACAAGGACGCATTGGACCCTGCTGTGAGCCACTCCGTGCTTCGGTGTGAACTCAGCCTAAAGGGGATCACTAGCTATCCTGCTTGTTTGAGATTTTGAAAACATCATGATCTCTCCTTGGTTCCCATGGTTTAACCACTTAAAGCGGGAGTTCACCCAATTATTTATTTATTTCTCTTTTCCCCTTAGATTCCTGCTCGTTTTGTCTAGGGGAATCGGCTAGTTGTTTTAAAATATGAGCCGTACTTACCGTTTTCGAGATGCATCTTCTCCGTCGCTTCCGGGTATGGGTCTTCGGGAGCGTGCGTTCCTTCTTGATTGACAGTCTTCCGAGAGGCTTCCGACAGTCGCATCCATCGCGTCACTAGTAGCCGAAAGAAGCCGAAAGTCGGTGCGGCTCTATACTGCGCCTGCGCACCGACGTTCGGCTTCTTTCGGAAAGCCTCTCGGAAGACTGTCAATCAAAATAGGAACGCCCAGTCCCGCAGCCCATACCCGGAAGCGGCGGAGAAGATGCATCTCGTAAACGGTAAGTACGGATCATATTTTAAAACAACTAGCCGATTCCCCTAGACAAAACGAGCATCCATCTAAGGGGAAAAAGTGTCACGTGCGGGTGAACCTCTGCTTTAAGACCGGGACCATTATGCAGGTTAAGGACCTTGCCCCTTTTTGCGATTCGGCACTGTGTCGCTTTAACTGACAATTGCGCGGCCGTGCGACATGGCTCCCAAACAAAATTGGCGTTCTTTTTTCCCCACAAATAGAGCTTTCTTTTGGAGGTATTTGATCACCTCTGCGGTTTTTATTTTTTGTGCTATAAACAAAAATAGAGTGACAATTTTGAAAAAAAATCAATATTTTTTACTTTTTGCTATAATAAATATTCCCCAAAAAGATATTTAAAAAAACATATTTTTTTCCTCATTTTAGGCCAATACTTATTCTTCCACATATTTTTGGTAAAAAAAATCGCAATAAGCATTTATCGATTGGTTTGCGCAAAATTTATAGTGTTTACAAAATAAGGGATAGTTTTATGGTATTTTTATTAATAATTTTTTTTTTTTACTAGTAATGGCGGCGATCAGCGATTTTTTTCGTGACTGAGACATTATGGTGGACACATCGGACACTTTTGACACATTTTTCTGACCATTGTCATTTTCACAGCGAAAAGTGCTATAAAAATGCACTGATTACTGTAAAAATGACAATGGCAGTGAAGGGGTAACCACTAGGGGGAGCTGTAGGGGTTAAGTGTGCCCTAAAGGAGTGATTCCTACTGTATGGGGGCGTGGCTGTAGGTGTGACATCACTGATCGTCGTTCCCTATATCAGAGAACAGACGATTAGTGTCACTGCCACACAGAAGAACAGGGAAGGTGTGTTTACACACACCTCTCCCCGTTCTTCAGCTCCTGTGACCGATCGCGGGACACCGGTGGCGATCGGGTCCCGCGGGCGTGGTCACGGAGCTTTGCGACCCCATGGCTGGGCTCTTAAAGGCAACGTACAGGTACGTGCCTGTACCCAGCCGTGCCCTTCTGCCGACTCATATCGGCTTGAAGGGGTGGTTAAGGAGTTAATCAACTACAACCCCTGGTAAAAAGAATGGAATCACTACTCTTGGAAAATGTTCTTTTACTGTCTAATTGTGTAAAAATAAAAAATTTCATTTAACATTCCAACCTTCTGGCTTTAAAGGGGTTGTGAACCTTCATGTTTTTTTATCCCCTAATACATCCTATGCATTAAGATGAAAAAACATCCAAAGATTACAGGCTCCCCAGCCCCCCGGTTTACTCACCTCGAAAGAGAACATGCTTGACCTCAGCCCTGTCTTCTTGGCTCGTCATTGGATAGATTGATAGCAGCGCAGCCATTTTCTCTCGCTGCTGTCAATTAACTCCAATGACGCGAGGGTCGGGGGGCAGGAGCGAGTCCTGTAGTCGGTGGCTATGGACGCCGGAAACAGGACACAGGAGCGCGCCTGCAAGGTAACCCCCTTCGGAAAGCAATTTCCAGGGGGGTTACCAGAAGTGGTGAGGAGCGGAAACAGACGTCGAGTGACCCCAGAAGACGTGGATCGGGGCCACTCTGGCTGCACAGTGGAGGTAAGTATAACGTGTTTGTTATTTAAAAAAATAATTAAGCTTTACAACCCCTTTAAGAAACACTTCAAGAAAGAAAGAAAACTGTAGTCAGTTGCAACCGTTTTTGCAGATTAAGCAGAGGAAAAAAACATGGCATCACTCAATTCTGAGAAAAATATTATGGAATTATCATGCACTTTGCAGTTCTAAAACAAATATCTGCCTCAGATTACATCCTGAAAAATTATGCCATCATCACCAAACATCCTTTCAATTGATGGAATAAGAATAGGGTCCAAAATCTCAATATAAACTTGTGCATGTATTGAAGATTTAATGACTGTCATCTCCCGCGTACCTTTACCTGACATGCAACCCCATATCATCAATGATTGTGTAAATCTTCATGTTTTCTTCAGGCAGTCGTCCTCATTCATTTCATTGGAATGGCACCAAACAAACGTTCCAGCATCATCGCCCTGCCCAATGCAGATTGGTGATTCATCACAGAATATCACTTCCATCCAGTCATCCATAGTCCATGATTGCTTTTCTTTAGCGCACTGTAACCTTGATTTTTTTCTGTTTAGGTGTTAATGATGGTTTTCGTTTGGCTTTTCTGTATGTAAATCCCATTTCCTTTAGCCAATGTCTTATGCCTCGTACACACAGCTGGATTTTCAGAGAAAAAAAGTCAGACTGGCTTTTTTTCTCGGAAAGTCCGACCGTGTGTAGCCTCCATCTGACTTTTTTGGTCGGAAGTCCAACAGACCTTAGATGGAGATTCTGTTCTCTTTTTGTCCGTCGGACTTCCGAGTGGCTCATGGCGGACTTTTACACGGTCAAAAGTCTGACTGTGTGTACGAGGCATTTCAGTTCTGACATTGACTCCAGTTTCTGACCTCTGATTCTGATTCTGATTCTGATTCTGACCTCTGTTCCTCATTTGTTTTGTTGTGCATTTTCTGCTTATTGCTTTAAGTTTTCTAACTTGATGCTTTGCTGTCTTCCTTGGTTTACCTGTAAGCTTCTTTTGATCTGTACTAACGAAAACCATAATTAACACCTAAACAGAAAAAAAACGAAGTGACAGCTAGTTAAAGAAAAGCAATCACAGACTGTGGATGACTGGATGAAAGTGATATTCAGTGATGAATCATAAATCGGCATTGGGAAAGGATGCTGATGCTGGAATTTTTATTTGGTGCTGTTCCAATAAAATTTATGAAGACAACTTCCTGAAGAAAACGCACATTCCCACAATCATTGATGATATTGGGATGCATGTCAGGTAAAGGTACGGGGGAGATGACAGTCATTAAATCTTCAATAAATGACATAATTTTTCAGGATGCCATCTAATGCAGATGTTTGTTTTAGAACTGCAAAGTACATGGTAATTCCATAATATTTTTCTCAGAACTTCCATATTATCAGTTGCAACAGTTTTCTTATTTTTTTTTATTTTTTTAAGTGTTTCTCAAGCCAGAAGGTAGGAATGTTAAAAAAAAATACTTTTAAGGCATGGCTGTAATTTATTTTTTATTTTTACACAATTAAACAATTGAATGAACATTTTCCAAGAGTGACTCTATACTTTTTGCCAGGGGTTGTACTTTACAATGGCCTGTTGTGTTAAAACTAAGCAGGAAAACAAAGCTCTAGCATGTGCTTGAAGATATACAGTTTATACTGTATATGTATATATATATATATATATATATATATATATATATATATATATATATATATATATATATATATATATATATATATATATATATATATATATATGTATATATATATATATATATATATATATATATATATATATATATATATATATATATATAAATCCAACCTCTAAATCATTGTAGGAGAACACATTGACATCTTTTTTTTTCATCATGTTAAAAATAGCAGGTTAAAGAACAAGTAACATCTCAGTGTTGTTTATTTCTTAGCTGATAAGGTTTAATTGATATCCTTAGGCAGAATCCAAAATCATAAATCTCCAACGCAAATACTTGGGAACGATTAAGTGTTAAAAATGGTATACTCTAACGCTAATGTATAATTATTTGTCCTCTGAATAAAATACATGGTATTTTAATTTATTTAAACTAAAACTATAATAGATTGGTTCTAGTAGTTATTTTTAGTGTGTATAGTATAACTTTTAACTGCTGTTAAGGACAGATAGAGATTTCTTTTGGTGGTATTTAATCACCACTGTTTTTTTTTTTTTTCTAAATAAATAAAAAAAGACCAAAAAGTTTGAAAAAAAACAAGTTTTTGTTAGAAATTTTGCAAATAAATACCAATATGCTTTCTTCATAAATGCCAAAACCAAAAGAAAAAAGATCGAACTATACAGGTCAGACAAGGAGTCATAAGATAAAATATCTCATGTTGCCTGACCCACACGTTTTTCCACAATTCTTTGGAAAATTATGAAAGTAAATAAAATGCTTTTTTTTTACAAAATGGTTTTAACATGTTATTTCTCACACACATCATAGGTATACTTAGTACTACACCTCAAAACACATTCTGCTACTCTTCCAAAGTATGGCGATGTCACATGTGTGATACTTTTTCACACAGAAGAGCCCAACATCCAAGGAGCACCTTTCGACATTCTACAGTTGGAACACCCACAAAATGACCACATTTTAGATAGCAAATATCCCAAGGTATTCTGAGAAGCATAATGAGTCTTTTAATCCCGTGATTTTTTTTTAAACCACAAGTTTTTGGAAAATGTTGAAAGAAATAGAAAATATATTGTTTACTCAAAGTTTTTAATTTCTAAGATAAGCATAGGCATATTTAGAATTATACCGCAAAACACATTCTGCTACTACTCCTGACTATGGAGATACCACACGTGTAAGACCTTTTCAATGTTTGGAGTGATTATGTACTGGACATTGCAACCTGTGAATAACAAAAATAAGCTAACACTGTATAGAAAACAATGTACTGTAATGGTCACCTCTGTAGTACACTGTAGGACTGTAGTCAGTGAATATAGCATAGTGTAGCTTCACCAACAGCAGTCCCTGTTCCTAAAAGTCAAGCAGGCCTAACCTACTGGTACTCGGCTGTCCCCATAGCACTATGTTCACTGGCCAGGAAGTACAGGAGGCTGAACAAAGGGAAAGCAAAATAAATCTGTAGAACCTAGCAGTGCAGTGGCCCACAGAGGATGGTTGAAGCTAGTGTCTCTCAGAAACGTAGCCAGTGGTACGTACAGATGGGACAGTACTGGTGCCAGGCATGGTCAGAAAAAAGCAGTGGTGCAGGCAGAAGGCAGGAACATGATCCAAAAACAGGCCAGAGCCAGTACAGGCAGCAGGCAGAGATGGGGTCAACAAATAGTCAAAGGATTGGTCCAGGCAGCAGACAGGAACATCATCCATAAACAGGTCACTGAGGTCAGTATCAGTACAGGCAGCAGGCAGACACATAGTCAACAACTAGCCAAATTATTGGTGCAGGCAGCAGGCAGGAAAATAATCTATAAATAGACCAAGGCAGAGAAATAGTCAGAAAATAGTCCAAGTGTTGGTACATACAGTAGGAAGACACACCAGGCTTAGAGTCTTGGGCAGGTAAGACCTAAATTCGTTTCCTCTGCTCTGAAACAACATTCTGAAGCCCCTCACGGCTGCATGTGTGAGACCCCTGTGTTGTCTTCAATCCAACTGCTGCAGATCAGATCAGTCGAGGCAGCAGACAGAAAGCATGGTTAATTAACAGGCCAAGGCCAATTCAGGTGGAAGCCAGAAATATAGTCGATAGATAGGCCAGGGTTAGTTCAGGTGGTTCCAAATCTAGCGTAAGTCCAAGAAAAACTTTAAATTCTTCCATCATGAGAGGTTTCCACTGAAATGAATGGACATATGATTTGGATTATTGGCAATGTATTGATTGGCATAAAGATTGCAATGGTCCAAAAATTAACCACTTGGACACTTAAACTCCCTTCCTGCCAAGGCCAGTTTTCAGCTTTCAGCGCTGTCGCACTTTGAATTACAATTGCGTTTCCACTGCTCTCAACAGGTTCATATTCAGAATCTGAGTCTAACAGTGAGAGTTCTCTGCTACTCTCATCAGTCATGCTCAGAATCTGGAATGCCTCCTCGGTAGTGTAATTTTTTGGACATTTAGATGTTGATGCTGCACTGCTGACACTCTGACAGATGTTGATGGTGCACTGGTAACACTAGGATAGATGTTGTTGCACTGGGGACACAGACAGAAGTTGGTGCACTGGGGTCTATAGATGGGCCCGATTGTTCGAAACGAACATAAGTTTGACTTATTGGGTGTTCATTTGTTCATAGAACAAAGAAACATATGGGGCACTCACGGGACGTTCGCCCACAGCGATGCGCCCCATAATGCACTGCGAGATCATGGCTCAGGGGATAAGTCTACGCCCAATACTATATAAGGCTGCTTAAACGGCAGCCATGTATAGTGTTTATGATTAGTGTTTAAACCCTTGATCACCCCCAGTTAACCCTTTTCACTCCCTGTCACCGTGGCATTAGTATAGTGTGCAGATATTTTTTATGACCACTGTATTAGTGTCATGGGTTAGCTAGTTAGCGTCAGTTAGGTGTCAGCATCAGTTAGCTTTAATCCCAGACAGCCTCAGATTTAAACCCTTTGATTGCCAGTAGCACTAACATACACACCATACACCTCCCTTAATAGAATAGTGTTTGAACGGATCAATATCTTCGATCTGATCAGATCTATACCAGCGTCCCCAGTAGTATAGTGTTCCCAAAAATAAGGCGTTAGCAGGATCAGCCCAGACCCCTGCCAGCACCTGCGATTAGCCCCTTCCACCCAAGTGCAGTATCAATAGATCACTGTCACTTACAAAACACCAGGTGCTCTTTTACCTGTGAGTCACATTAGCCGTACCTATAAATTTAGTAGCCAAAATGTCCAAACAGAGGTACACTAGTAAGAAGGCTATACGATAATGAGCATGACAGATTAGAATGAAGGGGAAGCCATCTCCCTGCAAGATTCAGGCTCAGTATACAAACCTGAAGAGAGCAGCACCCCCCGACAGATGATAGCTTTGATGACGGAGTAGTGGTCCCTGCTAAGGTCAGGCGTACCCGACCCTGTTCTTCTGTTGCTGAGGTGCAACAACCGCATGGTTCTCGTATAGAGCAGGGAGCCAGTACTAGTGCCGCTCAAACTTCTGGTGAGCTGGCAAGCACCAGCAGCCTAGTACGTCCTGGTTGTAGACAAACCAGCACTGCAGTAACACTTGGTGATGTGGCAATTCCCATAAGTGCAGTTCAAGCTGGTGCAGTGGCTAGCACATGAAGTGCCCTGCAGCCACCAATAATAAACCTGATGGGGCCCCCTACTGACATGGGGCACTCGGGCAGTGCCTGAGCGCCTGAATGGTCAGTCCGCCCCTGTCCATAAACATAGTTCATAGAAGGATGTCCAAATTCAACCACGATTCCGTCACCACACCTTGTAAAACCTCTCCCCTGATTGGTTTTCGGGGTCCAGCATCCAGCTAGACTGCCAAAAAGTCTCACACATGTAGTATCCCCGTACTCAGGAGAAGCAGCATTTTGAGGTGTAATTTTGAGCAATATTTCATTTAGTGACAACTTTGTGAAGAAAAAATATATAATTTTCCTGAAAATTTGAGCAAAATATAAAATATTGCATGGACATATACCCATGGCATGTGTGAGCAATATAAAATTTCAGTGACGACTTTATGTAAAAAAAGTATTTTTTCAACATGCCTTTCAGAAAAAATCTTTGGGGGTTTTACTTTTCAAAAAGGGGTAATTTGGAGGGGTTTTGTACTGCCCTGCTATTTTAGAGGTAAATATGTTTTTATTAATTTCAGTATTGAGAAGAAAATAAAATAAAAAAATATACAACACACGTAAACATCAGATTTCTATAGAATAGGATGAAACAAGTTAGTTAATACTGTCTGAAATTCAGCACAATGGAATCGCAACGTGAGTCTACTGAGTTTGTTTCCCATGTCGGGTTGTTAATAGTGTGTGATACAGAAAAATAATGAAGACTGAGAAAACATAAAGCAGTATACCTAAAACTGATTATTAAAAAGGAGAGAAGGAGAAAAAGTAAGAAAGAAGAGAGGAAAAAGAGGAGAAAGAAGGGCGGTGGAGGGGGGAAGGAAGAACCGAGGTGCCAGTAATGTTTTCAAGGAATCAGAGGAAGAGTAATTAATCCATAGAAGCCATAGGGACCTGAATTTATTGTAGGTATCAGAATCAAGGGCTAACATTTCCTCCATTCGCATGATATCATTAACCAAGGAGACCCATATGGATAACGGAGGGGTAGAGGTAGATTTCCAAAATAGGGTGATGAGCTGTCGCGTGGCCGATAGAAAGAAACGCAGTAAGGTATTCTTCTGTGATGCTATGGAACCAGGTAACATAGACAGCAATGCTATTTCCGGTGAGGGTGTTAGGGGTCGATCATAGAGCTTACTATATATGGCAAAGACCTGAGACCAAAGGGGTTGAACGGCTGGACAAGTCCACCAAATATGGAGGTAGTTACCGTCCATTGAGCCACATCTCCAACATATTGGGGGCATAGAAGGAAATACTTTATGTAGATAGAGAGGGTCCCTGTACCATCGAGAGAGGAGCTTGAAGTTCTTCTCCTGAGAGTAACAGGAGATAGAGGACTTGTGCGTGAAGTAGTATGACTTCTGCCAATCCATTGTAAGAAATTCCTTTCCCAGATCCGTGGACCACTTCTTCGTGTAGTAGGGAAGTTGATCATGTATTAGTGTGTGTAGCAGTGTATATAAGGAGGAGAGCAAGTGTCTTGGGGTTTCAGAAAGAGAACACAGTTGTTCGAAATCCGTTAGGGGTCTGTGAGTCTGTGACGAAGAGAATAGGTCGGAACAAAAGGAGGACAGGCGTAGGGTCGTGAGCCAATTATGGTGGTCCTTAGGCAGTACAGGGGAGCTGGAAGTGGGATGTACAAATGAGCTCGCTGTGGGCCAGGTAGGGCGGGAGTACGGGCCTACCGTGTATGAACCCAGTCCCTGAGGCAGTCCGGGGTGGTCGAAGAGGGATGTTAGCGGTGACGGATCAGTAGACAGTAAGGAAAGTAGTCCCTTCTTGTACCACAGTTGTAGAGTGGCTTTTGTCAATGGAGAAGCATGAGAAACTAATTGCAGGTGATGTTTATAACCCCAAAGTAAAGCTTGCAAGTCAAAAATTGATAAGTCCTGTTCTATCATGGTGGACGCTTTAAGGAAGGGGCGAGGGAACCATTCTAATATTCTGGATACTAATGCTGCTTTATGGTATAACTCAAAGTCGGGTAAACCCACCCCTCCTCTGGTCTTGGGGTATGTGAGCAGAGTATGACAGATGCGAGACATGCCATGGTTCCAAATAAAACGTATCGACATGGAGCGTAGAGAGGAGAAGAAACGTTTAGGGACAGAAATGGGAATAGTTTGGAATAGATAGAGTAATTTAGGGAGTGTGTCCATTTTTAATGTGCCCTGCTATTTTAGAACCTCAAGAAATGAGATAGGCAGTCATAAACTAAAAGCTGTGTACATTTCAGTGAATGTACCATAGTTTGTAGACTCTATAACTTTTGCGCAAATCAATAAATATACGCTTACTGAATTTTTTTTTTTTTTACCAAAGACCATGTGGCTGAATACATTTTGGATATTGGATTTTCTTTATAACAAAAAGTAGAAAATATATTCGTTTATATGACAAAAAAAAATAAAAAATTCCAGAGGTGATCAAAGACCACCAAAAGAAAGCTCTATTTGTGGTAAAAAAAAGGACACAAATTTAGTTTGGGTACAGCATTGCATGACTGCACAATTACCAGTTAAAGCAGCGCAGTGCCCTATTGTAAAACGTGCTCTGGTCATTAAAGAAGAAGTAAACCCTGATGGATTTTACTTCCTCTGTCATTCCCTGCAAAGTAAAAGCATAATGGGCTAGTATGCATTGCATACTACCCCATTATGTGCCACTTACCTGCAATCAAAGCCCGCGATGTCCCCGCTAGTGAAAGCATCCATCTTCTGCCCTCTTCCTTCCCGGGGGGCCGCGGACTCCGGCTCCGTGGCTGGCTGGAGCTGTGTGACGTCACTCCTGCGCATGAGCACGGGAGCCATCAGTCACGGCACATACGAGTGAAGAAATGGCATGGAGGTCCGTTTCTTCACAGTTCATGCACCAATGACATTATCGGCACACTACAAGGTAAATATCTCTTAAACAGCGCACATTTAGGAGATATTTCCACTACCCATAGGTAAGCCTTATTTACCTAAAGGTAAAAGTGACACAGGAGGGTTTACAACCACTTTAAGGGGGGTAAACCCTTCTGAAGCTGAAGTGGTTAAATTGAAAAGTGTTCTCTGTATTATTTTTCATACACTAGTGGAAGCCTAAGACGTTTCTCGCAACAGTCAAGAGGTAAGTAAAAAGAAAAAGAAAAGATAGCAGGGGTCTATTAAGGGGTTGGGGACCTTTACAATAGAAATTAGGACTTCACAAACAATGCTGGGCAGGCGACCCCAGCCAGCTGTCTGTTCACTGTGTGACAAACTCCTCAGTGCCATGCTAGCACCGAAGGCGCATCTACTTTTTGTGAAATGCCCTGCAGACTCTTCCTCCCAGCACCGCTGAAAGCCAGAAATTGGAATGCTGGGTGATGATATCACATGGTCAAAAAACAGCAGGGGTATATAGACAGTTGGGGCATCTTCTCAATAGAAATTAAGGCTTGCCCAGAAATGTGCTTTAAACTATCAATAGTAGCAGTGATGGACATAGTTGCTCATGAATTTTTGAAGATACAAGTCTGAATATATATTTATAATTACACCAAACCAAAACTTTCTATAAAATGGACAGTATGTAGTACTATTCTTTGGACATAGGTCTGTGGTATAATAATAATGTAAGGGATTCATTTGATTAATCATGTAAAATATTTTGGCATATGTTTTAAACCTAACACCACAAAATTGTTATTGTATTTTAGAGAATACAAGATTGTGCAATTAGCATTAATGTTTCGGAACACTTACAGTATGGAATGAAAGCTAATCATAGTCTCAGTTGGACCTGACTTCACTACGGTTACAGAAAAACAAACACTATTACCGTTCCTGTCAGGAGCTATGGAAGATAGTATCAGCAAACAATTTCATAATAAACAAGTGTAACATAAATATCTATCATTTTGTCTAGCTAATTACACGACAATCTGGTGCAACATAGTTACATAGTCAGGTTGAAAAAACACACATACAAATAGAAAACCTCCATATACACTATCCTATACCCATCGTTAATCAAGAGGAATGCAAAAAAAAAGCAATAAAGGATGGTCCAATTTACTCCAGTGGAGGAAAAATTTCCTTCCTGATCCTCGGGATTCAATTGGATATTCTTTGGATCGACTACCCCTGGAAATATTACTTCTTAAAATTAGGATCCAGTTATATTTCATCCATTTAGGAAGTCATCCAGTTATTTTTAAAAACATAGGGCCAGATTCATGTAGACTTACGACGGGCGTATCAGTAGATACGCCGTCGTCGCCGTCGTATATTCTCAAACTGAGATACGCTTAAATATTGCTAAGATACGACCGGCGTAAGTCTCCTACGCAGCTAGGGGCGTGTACGCTGATTTACGCCTAGAATATGTTAATCAGCTAGATACGCCTATTCACGAACGTACACCCGGCCGTCGCAGTACAGATACGCCATTTACGTAAGGCGTTTTCAGGCGTAAAGATAAACCACCAAAAAGATGGCGCATCCAATGTTAAGTATGGACGTCGGAACCGCATCGAATTTTTCACGTTTTACGTCGTTTGCGTAAGTCGTCTGTGAATGGGGCTGGGCGTAAGTTACGTTCATGTCAAAACCAATGAGTCTTTGCGGCATAATTTGGAGCATGCGCACCGGGATACGTCCACGGACGGCGAATGCGCCGTTCGTTAGAAACGTCAAATACGTGGGGTCAATAGTATTTTGCATAGAACACGCCCCCAACCAGCCTATTTTTAATTAGACGGGCTTACGCCGGGCCCAGTTACACTACGCCGCCGTAAGTTAGAGCGCAACTTCTTTGTGAATACAGGACCTGCTGCTCTAACTTACGGCGGCGTAGTGTAGCTGAGATACGCTACGCCCGCCGAAATCTATGTGAATCTAGCCCAATCTACTGAGCTGGTCAGAACTAGTTATTGATGGAGTTTATTCCACATTTTCACAACGTTTGTATAGAAATAACAAAAATTACACAAAATAGTTATTATAGTTACAGTTACAGTTATTAAGGTTGAAAAAGACTCAGGTCAATTGAATGTATACACTTACAGCCTCTGCAGGCTTGGTCGATAGAAAGCAAAACAAAACCCCTATAAACCATTGCCAGTTTAGCCACACTGCTCCTCAAAGGCAATCAGGTCATGTTATATAATTGAATTAAAATATTGTTCTCTTATACTTTAGTAATTATGACTAGATATTATTAGTTCCATTAAATTGCCCAGTTGTTTTGTAATTGACTTGCTCACATGGTAAAGTATTCCACAGAATTTACACTCTTTTTTTAACCACTTCCATACCGTGCCTATTCTGGCACTTCTCTTCTTCATGTAAAAATCATAATTCTTTTGCTAGAAAATTACTCAGAACCCCCAAACATTATATATATATATATATATATATATATATATATATATATATATATATATATATATTTATTTAGCAGACACCCTATGGAATAAAGTGGCCATCACTGCAACTTTTTATCTCGCACGGTATTTGCGCAATAATTTTTCAAACGTCTTTTTTAAAATTAACAAAACAGTAAAGTTAGCCCAATTTTTTTGTATAATGTGAAAGATGATGTTACGCCAAGTAAATAGATACCTAACTTGTCACACTTTAAAATTGCGCACACTCATGGAATGGCGCCAAACTTCGGTACTTAAAAATCTCCATAGGCGATGCTTAAATTTTTTTTTACAGGTTACAAGTTTAGAGTTACAGAGGAGGTCTAGAATTATTGCTCTCGCTCTAATGCATGCGGCGATACCTCACATGTGTGGTTTGAATGGCGTTTACATATGTGGGTGGGACTTACGTGTGCATTCGCTTCTGAGCACGAGCTACTGGGGACAGGGGCATTTTAATTTTTTTTATTTTTTTTACTTAATATTTTTAATTTTTACATTTTTTTTTACTTTTTTTTATCGCTTTTATTCCTATTACAAGGAATGTAAACATCCCTTGTAATGGGAATAATGTGCGACAGATCCTCTTTATGGAGAGATGTGGGGTGAATAAGACCCCACATCTCTCCTCCAGGCCAGAAAGCATGAGATGGGGATAAAAATTCACCAATCTCATGCTTTCAGCCGCGATTGCGACTTTGTATACTTCCAGGGGCGCTCGGGCGTGACGTTATAACGCCGCGCCCGGGCCTCCGACAGTCATAGAGATGACCGGTGACCCTCTGGTCACCGGAAATCTCTATCCTCTTCATCCGCGGCCGATTCGTTCTCCGGGCCTTTGATGGCATGGGAAAGCCCGGAGAAGCACCGGATGGCGGCGGGAGGGGGGCGTCCCGCCACCTATAAGCACGATCAAGTGACGGAACCGCTATGGTGTGCAGAATCACCACCTGAAAAGATGTGATGTGTTTTCAATGCGTTCCAGTGCATTTTTCCCCTCTGTTTTTTTCCCCCAAGTTTCCTGTGTTTTTTATTTTTTGCTGTAATGCACTCTGGCTGTGTTATTAATGCGTTTCAATGCATGCTGGTGTTTTGCCTCGTTCCATTGCAGTTCCTTGCAGAAAAAATGCAGCATGGTCTACTTTCATTGACTGTACTGAAATGCACTGCAATGGTGTGAACTTTGCCATTGAAATCCATGTAATCCCACTGTTCATGCATTTTTGATGCAGTAAAAAATGCACAGAACTGTGTAATGTAAACAATTCTTAGGGAACTCATTTATAAATATCAGTGTGCAATTAATTCAGCAGTTTAAGAAAAATGCAACAACCCAGACTTTTCTACATTTATGGGTGACTATACTCTGACTGAAAGTGTTTTATTAATACTTAGTTGTCATAGAAAATAAAGAAGAGGTTTTGCATAATTGATCAATTTAGCGATTGCAAATGCTTCATTATACTTATTATCTAAACATCACATAAATAAGGGAATGTGCTGCCCATGATGTATGTAAAAAAGCACAGTTCCAGTTTTATATGTCAATGATATACATTGCAACTTAGAAACTTCTCGTATTATACTGTCATTTCATGTTCGAATGTCATAAATGTATTATATATTTTTTATGTGATCAAAATAGATTGTAGCTAACAAGTTACTCAATTTGTAACACGGTAAATTGTGCCTGGAGCCAAGTAACTGAGAATGAGACATGCACATTGCCACCAGAGAAAGCCAAGAACAGTCCAGTTAATTTGATTGAAGGTGTCAAGTGAGCCACTGGATATCAGCCATGGATGTTTGCATTTTTCGAATGATAGGACAGAAGATGCTTGCACTGAATGTCAAGAGAGGCATACTAATATAGTCATATCAGAATACAACTAGCGGAGATATATCCTAAACCAATATACTGTACATTACTAATTAGAAAAATATCAAAACATGCATGCTTGATAAAGTTCCTTAATTTTTCATTAGTACCCTTCACTTTGCTGATTGTGACCTTTTGTGTAGGCCTTTGATTTCTGCTGCTACTTAGATTTATCTTTTTTGTAATGATATACTGTATTTATTGGCGTATAACACTCACTTTTTTACCCTGAAAATAGAGGGTAAACTGTGCCTGCGTGTTATACGCAGGGGGCTGTGGAAAGTTTTTTTCCTGAAACTTCCCTCTTAAAGGGTGCGTGTTTTACACCGATAAATGCAGTAAATATAGTTCCTATGAGTACTCATTTGTACAAGGCTGAAGCACTAATTTGTGGTATATAACAATAACAACAATGTAAAGCATTGAAAATCCTTGAAAAATTTAAAATCAAACACAGGCTCACTTCCCAGTGACCCCTCCCCCCAACTCTGCACTTGAAAGCTCCTCTCATGGTATTTTTTTTTTTTTTTTCATTATTTACTTTTTTTAATTACCTTTTTCTTATGTCTTTTAGCCTGTCACATGACACTCTGGGTCCTATATATAATTGATTTTTAGCTGGTGGTGTGCAGAGTAGTTATGCAGAGTAGTGTTGAGGGACATGGGTTGGGCTTGAGCAGTATACAGTGAATATTACTAAAGTTCAGGTGTTGAATTGGAACCCCACTGAAATCAATAGTAGCTAAATGTTAATAAATGGATCTGAACATTGTCTGAGCTACTAGGCAATGGTTTGTCAAAGAAATGCCATGGGGGGCTGGGCACTGCCCTGAAGGACATGCACCAAAGACTGCATGCTTGGATAAGGGTCTGGTGCGGATTTTTTGGGAGGGCTTGTGCTTTTTTTTCCTTATCTTTGTGTGGGGCTCTTTCTTGAAATTTATACTTGACCTAAATTGTCTGGTATGACCCAGAGGGCCATACTTACAATGCTTACGATGGTAACGTCATTCTACGCAAATTCCTATTCGCAAACGACTTACGCAAACGACGTAAGAAATTCAAAATTGTACGCGGGAACGACGGCCATACTTAACATTGAGTACGCCTCATAACAGCAGCTTTAACTACCGTATACGCCGGAAAAAGCCGAACGCAAACGACGTAAAAAAATGCGCCGGCCGGACGTACGTTTGTGGATCGCCGTAAATAGCTAATTTGCATACTCTACGCGGATTTCTACGGAAACACCACCTAGCGGCCGCCGAAAAATTGCATCTAAGATCCGACGGCGTACTAAGACTTACGCCTGTCGGATCGATCCCAGATGCCGTTGTATCTTGTTTTGTGGATACAAAACAAAGATTCAATGCGGGAAATTTAAAATTACGCTGGCGTATCAAGAGGATCTGCCCCTCCATGTTTAGGGAATGGATGAATAGGAGTACTACTGTATGCAGGGATGTCTTAATGAGAGGGCACACCTGGGCACTGCCCAGGGGCCCCAGCTGCATGGGGGCCCCTGCACTTTCCCCAAAGCAGCTGGTCCTTGAGCCCACGCTGCCCTGAAATTGGGGGCCCATGATGGCACTGAGAGTGATAGATACACAGGGGAGGCAGTCTGCCTCCTACCTACTTGATGTATGTTTATCTGCACTGTCATCATTGTAGGGGCCAGAGAGCATTACTTTGCCCAGGAGCTCATGATTCTATTAAGACGGCCCTGACTGTATGTACCCCATACTTGTTCACATGGGAAAGAAGTATCTGGGGCCCCTTTGTTGTTCAAGTGGGCTTGCAGATCCTGATAAGCCCCCTGCCCACAGACCCACAGAAACACCAGATCAGGGTTGTGGGGAAGTGGATCTTGTTCTTATCAACAATATGTTTTTAACATTTTTGTGTGGGGTTCCTCCTTAATTTAAAATAGAATTTGGGAGGACCTCACAGATCTCTTTTTTAATGGGGTTCCTCTTAAAACTCATACCTGACCTAAAGTGTCTATATGAATTAGGGTGGTGGGACCCAACTCAAGGGCCTGGCATGAATTGGTGGGAACCACAAGTACTTTTTTTTAACTGTTGAGTCTCCTTTGCTTACATTGGCAGGAATGTAAATGTATGGGCCCAGTGAAATCACTGGTCATTAAAGACACGGGGGTGTCTGCACTACCAGCATCCTTAACATTCATTGACAGCAAGAGGCTGTAATGTGTAATTGTGAAAGTAATACCACCATTATACATAATATTTGGCTCCTGCCAACTGAATAATTGTTCTGCCATTTGTTCGAATAGCCAATGTTTGGCCTGAGCTCTTGTTCTGGTGGAACCTTAAAGTGGTTGTAAAGCTTTGTTTTTTTTTTATAAAAAAAAAACAAACATGCCTATACTTCCCTGCTCTGTGCAATGATTTTGCACAAAGAAGCCCGATCCTTTTCTTCTGGGGTCTCTTGCCAGTGATCCAGGACCCTCTTCTTCATCGGGTGCCCATGCGTGCTCGCTCCCGAGTCCGGCTGCTGTGTCCATTGAAACAGACAGCATGACTCAGCCCCGCCCCCAACTCCCCGCTCCCATGTCAGTGGATTTTATTGACAGCAGTGAGAGCCAATCACTCCCTGCTATCAATCTGTCCAATGAGGAAAGAGAAGGTGGCAGGAGCCGCTTGTGCACATCGCTGGATCGGATCAGGCTCAGGTAAGGAAAAGGGGGGTCTGGATAGAAGCTGCAGAAGAGAAGGGTTTTCACCTTAATGCATAGAATACATTAAGGTAAAAAACCTTAAGACTTTAAGTTCATCCCTAATGCAGTGTGGGGCTAACATGATGACATCAGTGCCGCATTCTGCATCAATACACTGTGAGTCAGGGCCGGACTTACCATTGGGCTTGACTGGGCTCAAGCCCATGGGCCCCACCCAATAGGGGGCCCCCTTTAAAAAAAAAAAAAAAAAAAATTTTTTTTTTTTTTTTTTTTTTTTTAGGGTTCCGGAGGTCCCAAGGGGCCCGGAGGTCCCCAGGGCCCCCGGACGGCAACCCCCCCTTTTTGTATTTATTTTTTATATATTTTATATATATATATATATATATATATATATATATATATTTTTTTTTTATTATTATTATTATTATTATTAAAGGGCCCAGAGGTCTCCAGGGCCCCCGGACGGCAACCCCCCCTTTTTTATAAAAAAAATGTATATATTTTTTATATATATATATATATATATATATATATATATTTTTTTTTTTTTTTAATTATTATTATTATTATTATTATTATTATTATTATTAATAATAATAATAAAGGGCCCAGAGATCTCCAGGGCCCCCGGATGGCAACCCTCCTTTTTTTTTTTATATATATATTTTTTTTTATTAAAGGGCTCATTTTTTTTTTATATATTTTTTTATATATATTTTTTTTTTATTAAAGGGCTCATTTTTTTTTTATTAAAGGGCTCATTTATAAAAAATGCATTAAAAAGGGGAGGTTGTCCCCTTTTTAATGCATTTTTTATAAATGTTTTTTTTTTTATTAAAGGGCCCAGAGGCTTCTTTTTTATTTTTATTAAAGGGCCCAGAGGTCCCCAGGGCCCCAGATGGCTACCCCCCTTTTTTTATATATACAGTACAGACCAAAAGTTTGGACACACCTTCTCATTCAAAGAATTTTCTTTATTTTCATGACTATGAAAATTTTAGATTCACACTGAAGGCATCAACACTATGAATTAACATAACAAAAAAGTGTGAAACAACTGAAAATAGATTTCATATTCTAGGTTCTTCAAAGTAGCCACCTTTTGCTTTGATTACTGCTTGGCACACTCTTGGCATTCTCTTGATGAGCTTCAAGAGGTAGTCACCTGGCGCAGCACCCCATCACTCTCCTTCTTGGTGAAATAGCCCTTACACAGCCTGGAGGTGTGTTTGGTGTCATTGTCCTGTTGAAAAATAAATGATGGTCCAACTAAACGCAAACCGGATGGAATAGCATGCCGCTGCAAGATGCTGTGGTAGCCATGCTGGTTCAGTATGCCTTCAATTTTGAATAAATCCCCAACAGTGTCACCAGCAAAGCACCCCCACACCATCACACCTCCTCCTCCATGCTTCACAGTGGGAACCAGGCATGTAGAGTCCATCCGTTCACCTTTTCTGCGTCGCACAAAGACACGGGGGTTGGAACCAAAGATCTCAAGTTTGGACTCATCAGACCAAAGCACAGATTTCCACTGGTCTAATGTTCATCCCTTGTGTTCTTTACCCCAAACAAGTCTCTTCTGCTTGTTGCCTTTCTTTAGCAGTGGTTTCCTAGCAGATATTCTACCATGAAGGCCTGATTCACACAGTCTCCTCTTACCAGTTCTAGAGATGTGTCTGCTGCAAAAGGTGGCTACTTTGAAGAACCTATAATATGAAATATATTTTCAGTTGTTTCACACTTTTTTGTTATGTATAATTCCACATGTGTTAATTCATACTTTTGATGCCTTCAGTGTGAATCTACAATTTTCATGGTCATGAAAATAAAAATAAAAAGAAACTCTTTGATTGAGAAGGTATGTCCAAACTTTTGGTCTGTACTGTGTATATATATATATTTTTTTTTCTTTATTTCTTTTTTTTTTTGTAAACGCCCCCCACGCTCAATTTCAGGCAGCAGCACCCCCCCCCCCTGGTTCTCTGCCATGCCTTAAGCTGTGTAAGAGGCCCCAAAATTCCTGATGGCGGCCCTGCGTATACCTCCCAACACGACCGCATTCTGCTGGACTTTCCCGCACAGACAGCTTCTTCCCGCAGTCCCGTGAAAGGGTTAAGCAGGAGGAACCGGAGCGGTGTGTGGAGGACGACTGTGGCTGCTGAAGGGAAGAAAGCCGACAGCCGGGCTAATGAAAGTCTGTGGCCCCGGCTGTTGGCACAGGTGAGAGGCACCCCCCCCGCTCAACAACTTTAATGCTCCCCCACTCAACAACTTCAATTCGCCCCCCCCCGCTCAACAACTTTAATGCGCATCCCCCCCGCTCAACAACTATGATCCCCCCTCGCTCAACACCTTCGATCCCCCTCAATTCTCGGCTCCAGGGGGCCCCTTCAACACTCAAGCCCAGGGGCCCCCACCACCCTAAGTCCTGCCCTGCTGTGAGTATAGAGTAGTGAAGTCATGACACCCTTCACTCATAATCTTTCCATCTTTTGGGTTGAATGATGCTGGTCATCATTTAATATGGAAGACTTAGAACATTTTGCAGATGATAAGAGGTGCTGTGGGGGACAGCTCTGGATTTTAAGTAAGTATTATTTAACATAAAAATGTTCAGATTATAAAACAAATAAAATATTGTTTAAAACATATTTAAAAAAAATTGATAGGCTACCATTTCTGGCCTTCCCTCTTTCTAGTTGACTGACTGTCATGCCTAGCTGTTATGCTCTAATTTGGTCACTAAAACATATGCTTCTAGTTTTCCTTTGACTTCCCTAATCAGCATATTAGTTTTGAGTCAGTGTTTCGAAGATCAGAATAACGGTCTGACAGCTTGCATTTTCATAAAGCAGTCAGCACTGGCAGTCTCTTTGAATAGGGAAAAGAGTTAATCATAATATATAAATTATTCCTGTTTTTTTTTAGCAGCTATAGTGCTACAGTTCCAGCGTTGAGTGTCATCAATATAATTAGGAAAATGTCAAGTTGTTTTTGGCTGAAGGATTAGTCAATAACAGCACTTTGGCTTTACATAGCCTTGTTTGTTTCAGACATAATTTTCACGCAGTGTCAAGGAATCATACATGTAGAAACCCAAGAGAGTTAAAAGTGAGCCCGACAACCCACATTATATTACATTAAAATATAGATCACTATGTCAATCCAAGCAAGTCTTCCCCCTTTCTTTAGGCTTACCTGGGTTGACTTTTGTCATTTTTCAGTCTTGTAAGCTTGTAATTGTGTAGCTTTTTTTTTAATCTATGCGAGGGGACTTGGCATCTTTCTGGAATGCAATTATTTCCTGGGTGCTACATGTCATGGCATCAGCCTTTGTAACTCCACTAATATTGCTTCACTGGTTGTTTCTGCTGACAGGCAGATGAAACAGCCATTAACATTTAATTCACACTGTCCAATTTACAATGAAATGACTTAGTCAAGGGTTACCTTAAAGCAGGTGTGCCCAACCTTTTGACTCTTCTGGGCCCAGGGGCAGCGCTAGGCTTTCTGAGGCCTCAGGCAAACCTTAGACATGAGGCCCCATTCACATCCATAATTGGAAAAATAATTTAAGCGATAGAAATTAACTGTATAAATTGCATATATTAAGAGCCTTAAATCCTATGAACTATGAATTCAGTTTCTAGAATTTTCTCTAACCAATTACTCTTTAATCAAGATTTCCTCTCTTCCTTATAATTGTTTTTGTTTGTATGTACTCTTTAATCAAATAGCATTAAACATTAAATGATATATATATATATATATAACATGCACACAAATATAGAGATTACAATTTGTGCAGCCGCTACTAGCAATGTATTTAAGTTATAACCAGTGGCGGCTGGTGCTCAAAATTTTTGGGGGGGGCGCAAAGGGGAAAAAAAATTGCAGTCTCACTGTGCCCAAACGCAGCCACTGTTACATGCCATCAAATGCAGCCACTGTGCCATCAATTCGCACCACTGTGCCATGCCATTAAACGCAGTCACTGTGCCATGCCATCAAATGCAGTCACTGTGCCATCAATTCGCACCACTGTGCCATCAATTCGCACCACTGTGCCATGCCATTAAACGCAGTCACTGTGCCATCCATTGTCACCACTGTGCCATGCCATTAAACGCAGCCACTGTGCCATACATTGTCACCACTGTGCCATGCCATTAAACGCAGCCACTGTGCCATCCATTGTCACCACTGTGCCATCCATTGTCACCACTGTGCCATGCCATTAAACGCAGCCACTGTGCCATACATTGTCACCACTGTGCCATGCCATTAAACGCAGTCACTGTGCCATCCATTGTCACCACTGTGCCATGCCATTAAACGCAGCCACTGTGCCATACATTGTCACCACTGTGCCATGCCATTAAACACAGCCACTGTGCCATCCATTGTCACCACTGTGCCATGCCATTAAACGCAGCCACTGTGCCATACATTGTCACCACTGTGCCATGCCATTAAACGCAGCCCCTGTGCCATACATTGCCACCACTGTGCCATGCCATTAAACACAGCCACTGTGCCATCCATTGTCACCACTGTGCCATCCATTGTCACCACTGTGCCATGCCATTAAACGCAGCCACTGTGCCATACATTGTCACCACTGTGCCATGACATTAAACGCAGCCACTGTGCCATCCATTGTCACCACTGTGCCATCCATTGTCACCACTGTGCCATGCCATTAAATGCAGCCACTGTGCCATCCATTGTCACCACTGTGCCATGCCATTAAACGCAGCCACTGTGCCCTTTAATGGTCGCCGCTGTGCCAATTGTCCCCACTGTGCCCTGTAAATTGCGTTCTTCCCCCCCCCCTCCCGGCACTTACCTATACTGGAGTCAGGCATCCACGTCCCACGATATCTTCTCCCGCCCTCGATGACTGACAGGCGTCTCAGCCAATCAGGTTACAGGTAGCCAGAACCGGCCAACGTGATTGGCTGAGACGCCTGTCATCTTATTCAAGGGGCGTACAGTCTGTGCGCTCCGAGAATAAGCTTCCGGGACCCGAGGGCTGTATTGGGAAAGCCTATCAGAGCCGTTGGCTTTGATAGACATTTCCCTACAGCCAACCAGCTGGCGTTATTCAGATGGCCGGACATTGAGCGCCGACCATCTGAATAACAGCGGCAGCGGCGAAAATAACATAGATTCGTGCAATGCATGAATCTATGTTATTTCACTCAGTGGCGGTGAGAGCCAGAGGGGGCGGCGCTCCAGCGCCCTCTATGGACGAACCGCCACTGGTTATAACAAAAGTAAAAAAACATATTTCTCCATTTACATGAAGATGAGGTTAATATATGGTCAGAGGCTGCAGACATAGTACAGGAGATGGTCAGAGACTGCAGACATAGTACAGGAGATGGTCAGAGACTGTGGAAATGGTACAAGAGATGGTCAAAGACTGCAGACATGATACAAGAGATGGTCAGAGACTGCGGACATGATAAAAGAGATGGTCAGAGACTGCGGACATGATACAAGAGATGGTCAGAGACTGCGGCCATGATACAGGAGATAGTCAGAGACTGCGGCCATGATACAGGAGATGGTCAGAGACTGCGGACATGATACAGGAGATGGTCAGAGACTCCGGACATGATACAAGAGATGGTCAGAGACTGCGGACATGATACAAGAAATGGTCAGGGACAGCGGACATGATACAAGAGATGGTCAGAGACTGCGGACATGATACAAGAGATGGTCAGAGACTGCAGACATCATACAAGAGATGGTCAGAGATTGCATACATCATACAAGAGATGGCCAGAGACCAGGGTGGGAGGATGACAGAGGATGGGGTACATGGGGGATGATAATGACAGGAGGCAGGGTGGTAGGATGTCAGAGGTGGGGTATGGGGGGGATGATGATGACAGGAGGCAGGGTGGTAGGATGTCAGTGGTGGGGTACGGGGGGATGATGATGACAGGAGTCAGGGTGGTAGGATGTCAGAGGTGGGGTACGGGGGGGATGATGATGACAGGAGGCAGGGTGGTAGGCAGCTGGCAGTGGGGTACAGCAGAGATGATGGTAGGGTGGTGGGATGCCAGGAACAGGGGGATGATGAAAAAGATGATGGCAAGGGGTCAGTAGGTGGCATGTATATCATCACTCAGGGCTGTGTGTGAGGTCACGGGTGGAAGGCAGCAGTAATTCTCTGGGCGCCCTCAGTCAGGAGGTGACATCACGGGATGTGTCAGTGTCGGGCAGGACCGTACATGCTGTACCTTTGAGACTGTGGCAGTCTGGCTCCTGGATGATCGTCAGGCTCCAGCTCTGGCAGGTCCTCCATTTCAGATTGTGATCGCCAATCCTGCAGAGGAGATCAGGGAGCTGCTCAGCTGCTGCAAGCTCTGCACATGGCCGGTGTTCTGCCGAAGAAGTTCCGGACACCGGATATCTGCTGTGTATGGCAGGAGGGGAGGAGCCAGGGAGAGGAGTACATGATGCCACCCACTGACCCTACGACCTCAGGAAGTGCTGAAGTGGTCAGTGATAGTCTGCTCCTGGGCAGGGAAAACTAGTTGCAGCCCCGGACGCAAGACGGGGACACCGACCGGGGGACATTCTGTCCAACTCACCACACAAATGTTAGGCAAATTAGGCGGCCATGAGGCCCCTGGGAGTGTGAGGCCTTAGGCAGCCACCTGTCAGGGATCGGATGGGAGACTGAATTGATGAGGTCGGCCTCTCTTATATCTCCTGTCCTGGCTCCGCTGAAGGTGAAACAGAGGAAGCCGAAGGACAGGAGGGACACGAGTGCCTGGAGCCGGGGGTCCCGGGAGAACAGCTTGGCAGGGTTCAGCGGCCTGGAGTAGTCCGTGATGAGTTGCGCATTAACAGGTGAAAGCCAGGCAGGTAACAGAGGGTTAACAGTGACCAGGGGCATAGACAGGAGCAAGGTCTCAGGGATAGCCAGGTTCGTCAGCAAGCGGGCAGTGAGGTACCGAATCATAGACAGAGCCAGAGTCAGGAACGGAGTCGGGTCAGAATACTGGGAAAACATACAGGATCAAGCAGGATTACAGAAACAAGCTGAAGATCAGTCAGCAAGGGCACAAGAGCCCAGACACCCTTTAAATAGGCTGTCTGGCGCCAAACTGAATTAGGCTCGTACGTGTGCGCGCGTGCCCGTATCTGTGCGCATGCGTGCCCGCAATTGCGAGCTCTGGCGCGCATGCGCGCATCTGTGAGCCATTCTATGGCAAAGACTATGCGCTTGCGCACGTCTATGTGCAAAGCGTCTTACGGGAATTCCCTGACACCGCCTATGTTGCCTAATTAGAGAGCCGCCTCTGCCTGGGCCACATTGGAAGAAGAGGAATTGTCTTGAGCCGCACATAAAATCATATTCGGAATTCCCTGTGTACTGTGTACAGTATTATAGCATAGCATCATGTACATGTTTATTATAGTATGGTCATTGAGAAATATTGGATACTGGATTAATGATCTAGATGAGAAAGGAGATGGGATCAGACCAGTGTGTGATATCAGAAGTAAATTAAATAAGCAGCAGTCTTGTGTGCCATTCACCAATATATGTAGATGCTATAACTTTTGCGCAAACCAGTTAGTATAAGCTTATTGGGATTTTATTTTACAAAAAACATGTAGCAGACTAAATATTGGCCTAAATTGATGACAAAATTAGATTTTTTATTTTTATTTTATTGGATGTGTTTTATAGCAGAAAGTAAAACATTTTATCTGGGTATACAAGGAAAGGAGGAATGTATATCTACATATGCTGGGACTTTGAATACAAAAAATAAAAGTATGGGACTGAGTGAGGCAGGCTATAACACAATGTAAAAGTATATACATTTATTGACAAGGGTGAAAAGGATGTACAACAATGTACATGAAGTGTAAGTGTTCAAGGCATGTAAAACAACAGGAATATCAATTAAACTGAATAGTACATAAATAAGACCATAGTATAGGACATTGGTAACATAACATGGGGGCAAATATACAAAATACATGAGTATGATATACAGAAATAAGGTGTCAATATGACCAATTGTAAAAATGGGGACTGCATCCTTTGAAGCTTGACGCGTTTCATCGATAATCCAACTCATTAAAAGCTAATGCTAGAGTATCTACAAAAAATATAAAATGGTCTAATCCACAAACTTACATCCCAGAAAGAGTTCAACCTGAGCGATACTGGTGTGCAAGAGTCGCCATATTATTTGGGTACAGCGTTGCATGACGCGCAATTGTCAGTTAAATGAAAAAAAATTGCAGAGGGACGTGCACGCAGAACGAAATTTTGATATGTGTCTGAAATTGAACTGATGGCAAGAGAAATATTTTTTCTTTTTTGGGGGGGAGGGGGGCACAAGTAGCTAGTCTTGCCTAGGGCGCAAAATAGTCTAGCACCCGTTCTGGTTGGGAGCTATGCATACATGCATACATCCATGCAAAGGGATGTCTTTGCTTGCACAGGTCTTCCATGCATCTACATGCAGAAAACCCCTTTCATGTCTACTGGGATGCAGCAGCTGCAATGACACCGATACTGGTCTCAGTTTGGCAGCTGTGTGAGTGTGTGTCCCCGAATTCACTTCTGTGCATCCCAAGTGGGCAAAGACTGCCCTTCACATAGATGTATGTATACGTACACCTATGTGAATAAGGCCTTACTCTGAAACGGTACAGAAATGCCTACAGTCAGCCATGACACCTTCTCCTAAGAAACATACAAAAAGTAAAAAATATTTTAAATAAATGTTTACAGGTATGTTATGTAAATGGGAACACAAAACAAACATATAGCAGGATTTTGTCAAAATGTACTGCAAAGGTGGACATATACAGGCATACCCCACTTTAAAGTACACAATGGAGTTTATTTACTAAAGATGAAAAGCACAAAATCAGCCTCACTTCTGCATAAAAACCAATGAGCTTCTAACCCCAGCTTGTTCAATTAAGCCTGGTAATAAAACCTGGAAGCTCATTGGTTTCTATGCAGAAGTGAGCCTGATTTTGCGCTTTCCAGCTTTAGTAAATAAACCATATTGTGTACTTAAAACTGGGGTATGCTTGTACTGTAATAGCCAGATTCAGAGAGGTTTACGCCGGTGTATCAGTAGATACGCCGTCGTAATTCTGAATATGCGCCGTCGTAAATTTAAGTGTATTCTCAAATCTAGCTAAGATACGACGGCGGGCGCCGTCGTATCTTAGCTGTCTATTTAGGCCGGCCGGTAGGGTCGTGTACGCTGATTTACGCCTAGAATGCGTAAATCAGCGAGATACGCACGCTTGCCCGTCGCAGTAAAGATACGCTGTTTACGTAAGGCGTTTTCAGGCGTAAAGTTAGTCCCACAAGAAGCTGGCCCAGCCAATGTTAAGTATGCACGTCGGTCCCGCGTCGAATTTTGAAATTTTTACGTCGTCTGCGTAAGTCGTCCGTGAATGGGGCTGGGCGGAATTTACGTTCACGTCGAAACCAATAAGTCTTTGCGGCGTAATTTGGAGCATGCGCACTGGGATATGTCCACGGACGGCGCATGCGCCGTTCGTAAAAAAAAACATCAATCACGTCGGGTCACGATTCATTAGCATAAAACACGCCCACCTCTTCACAATTTGAATTAGGCGCGCTTAGGCCGGCACATTTACGCTACGCCGCCATAACTTAGGACGCAAGTGCTTTGTGAATACAGCACTTGCCTCTCTAACTTACGGCGGCGTAGCGTATATGCGTTTCGCTACGCCTGCCTAACGTTAGGCTCTCCTACCTGAATCTAGCTAAGTGTCTGTAGCTAGGAGCAAGGAGCAAATCTACAAATGGCCAAATAGTAGTCGTATGCATCCATTCTGTATTGTATTGCCTATAAAAACCAATTAAATCCTCTTTGTAGTTTTCCAACCTTATGCTCAACTTATGAAATAGGAATTTGATTGAAGTTAGATCTTCTTTCATATATACATACATGTAGCCAACTGTAAAAAAAAAAAAACACAACATAATACTATAATCCCTTATGAAAGTAATTAGGTGCATTGTAAGTAATAGAGCACATAATGTCCATTTCAGTGGCTCAACCACATGAAATCCCCATTAAAAAGCAGTTTACTAAATAGTGCACAATTCAGAGACAACAAACATCTGAGTGCCTCAATGCAATACAACTAGCTTAATATTTAGGTGTTTCTTTTTTATTGTATGCATTTTTGATTACAATTTTCCAGTCAACTAATATGCTTTAGAAATGACCACGCAAATCTAAATGTATTCCTATGCTCTGATATTATTTGGCATCAGTAGATCAGTTACATCATACCTGGAGCACATAGCACTGTCCATGTCCACCCCTACCCCTGCAAAACCCAATCAGACAACTTGCTGAAATCTGACTCCTCGTGTTCTTCTAGTGTGGGCTATTAGAACATATCATTCTATCCTAAGGAGGAATGAGTGACAGACCTGAGTCAAGGGTTCGAGGGTAAGTGCTTTCCACTGTGTTAGCTTTTATAAGTAGTGCATCCATTCTGCATTTGTGAGACGCAGATGGCATTTCATTAGCTAAAAGTCATTGCAGGTTTCTGACTACATTTAGATAATAAGACAAGGGCAACCATTCTGTGTCTTCCTATTATAAATAGATTGTATAGTTACAATCTAAAGCATGCAGCGTCATTTTAATAATAATCATAAAACCATTCAAGCTTATAAAAGATGTTCAGAAACAACAAAGTACAAAATACAGGTAGCTAAAGCAGCCGGTCAAATTTCAGTTTACCATAATCAGATCTGTTAAGATACTGTAAGTGTTCTGATTGGTTGCTGAGACCCTGTGCACTTTATACATCTACTGCTATTTATACTCCCTTATTTATTGAGATAGTTTAGTTTTTACTGGAATAATGTGAAAGGCAACTGTCTACAGAAGAAATTCTACAATGGGAAAAACAGAGACTGCCATTGCTAAGGTTCTTCTGAAAATACTAGCTGCCTGGCTCCCTATGGCTCTGGTTCTGAGATAAAATAAGCTTTTTAGGAAAGTCAGAGAAGTCAGAGATCCTTATCTCAGAAAGCATTGAAACTACTGGATTATCATGATAGCCAAGGAACTAGCATTTTCAGATGAAGGGGACAGCAATGGCAGCCTCCATATTTTCCCAGCACATGTGTTTTTTAAAGCTTTGAATACAATCATAGATTGGTTCCCATTAATTAGTGCACATCACTTTATTCTACTAAATTAGCTCCTTCTCAAACATATATAATTGCATGTCCTGTGATATTTTCAAAGTATGACAAAGGACAATACCAGAAACAGGCATAGCTTTTTATTATATATGTTCTGTTGGATAAAACATACTATTCATAGCTATAGTTTATAGTACCTTTGCACAGCTGACCTAAATAATCATGCAGTATGTCAGATCACGGGACCTTATAGTGCAGGGATAAGCAATTAGCTGACCTCCAGCTGTTGCAAAACTACAAGTCCCATCATGCCTCTGCCTCTGGGTGTCATGCTTGTGGCTGTCAGAGTCTTGCTATGCCTCATGGGACTTGAAGTTCTGCAACAGCTGGAGGTCCACTAATTCCATATCCCTGTTAAAGTGCAATCATAAAGTGGAGTTTCACCCAAAAATTGAACTTCCGCTTTAAGGGAAGGTGACCCCCTGACATGCCACATTTGACATGTAATTGGGGGGGGAGCGGAAACCCTCTTTTAGCGGGTTCCAGCTCCCACTTCCTCCCTGGGCACCGCGGTGCCGGAAGGAAGTTCACCTCTCCCCCTCCCTCTCGGCAATCATCTGGGACACGTCACAGGTCCCAGAGGATTGCTCGACCAGTCACGGTGCGCCGCACGGTTTGCGCATGCGCAGTGCGTGCCCAGCTGTGAAGCCACAGTCGGGCACACACAGTGACAATGCCAGCGCAGCGGATAGGAGGGGGAGATGAACGGGACTTCGTTCCCCCGCATTGCTGGACCCTGGGACAGGTAAGTGTCTGATTATCAAAAGTCAGAAACAGCAGTATTTGTAGCTGCTGACTTTTAATATTTTTTTTGTAGAAACTCCGCTTTAATAACATAAATATGATACATTATCTGATTTTCTGTCCTGACACAAAGCAATATAATATATTCTTTTGAAGGCATTTGCTCTAGGTACAGGAACTGGTACATTTAACAAATTGTGTTAAGCCATTTTCTGATATTGAGGAAAATGCAAAAAAAAATATATATATATATATATATATATATATATATATATATATATATATATATATATATATATATATATATATATATATAGGAGTCTACAATCTAAGGTCCCCAACTTACATTCATACATACACATACTAGGTCAGTGATGGTGAACCTTGGCACCCCAGATGTTTTGGATCTACATTTCCCATGATGCTCAACTACACTGCCGAGTGCACAAGCATCATGGGAAATGTAGTTCCAAAACATCTGGGGTGCCAAGGTTCGCCATCACTGTACTAGGGTCAATTTAGACGGGAGCCAATTAACTTATCAGCATCTTTGGAGTGTGGAGGAAACCCACGCAGGCACAGGGAGAACATGCAAACTCCATGTAGGTAGTGGTTGAGATTTAAACCAACAACTCTAGTGCTGCCAGGAGGAAGTGCTAGCCACTAAGCCACTGTACTTTCCAAATTTACTGCATTTTGGCTGTCACTAAAGTGAAACTGTAGGCCCCTTTTACAGGCTGTTGTAGCGCCTATGCTAACTTGCATTATGTTAAGACTTCCCATTCATGATGCATGGCAAAGGCCCACAAATCAGACCCAACCCTTTTTCGTAATGTGGTGTCACAATATCACTTGACATGTGCAATGTGGAGCACAACAGTGTGGCTACATGGCAACCTACTGCAATAGCATGTATAGTTTTCTCTGATTCTAGATTCATTAGACTTTTCAGCAAGACCTTTTCTTTGTAAGGCTGTTGTGAGTGCATGGGTTATTGTATTTTGCACTACCCAGTTAAATAAATCAACATATATACCCCCAAAAAAAAACAGAAATGGCGCACCTCCAACCAAAGGAAAAATGCTGGTCCTGTAATAGACCTTAGAAACACAGTTTTGGAACTGATTGAAGTGGAACTAAACACAAAACAAAAAACAGTTTTATCGTTATTTGTGACCCTAACAAGGAAACCTGCCCACCCCCCCCCCCCCCACATTCCTTTCTGATATCCAGATTTGACTGTGAATGTAATGCCGCATACACACGGTCGGAATTACCTACAAGAAAAGTTCGATGTGAGCTTTTGGTCGGAAATTCGGACCGTGTGCAGGCTCCATCGGACATTTGCGACAGCAAAAATTTGAGAGCTGGTTCTCAATTTTTCCGACAAGAAAAGTTTTTGACGGAAGTTCCGATCGTCTGTATGCAATTCCGACGCCCAAAAAAACATGCATGCTCAGAATCAATTTGACGCATGCTTGGAATGATTGAACTTCACTTTTCTCAGCTCCTTGTAGTGTTGTACGTCACTTCTTGACGGTCAGAATTTTGTGTGGCCGTGTGTATGCAACACAAGTTTGAGCCAACATTCCGTTGGAAAAAAATCCACGGTTTTGTTGTCGAAATTTCCGATCGTATGTACGCGGCATTATGGTTTCTCTTTTGGAAGTGCATCTTCATATATGCCTAAAGAAAATCCAGTAATGGCAAGGGGTGGGAGGGATCCATATCACTATTCTGCAGTGACTTTTGGCAGGAAATCACATTTCACCTAACATTACACACAGCAAAAAAGACAATCTTAGATTAAATATCAACCACATAGGGAATGTGTTGTTTTTCTTCAGTCGGCCAATTGGTGAAAAATGTACTAGAACACTTACTTTGCGTAACGCTGCAAAACAGGAAGCAGCATTTGAACATATTTGGCAGTCCTTATGAACACATATAATTATGAACTATGCATGAAGTAAGGATTTTAAAATAATTACCCACTATAAAAGGAAATAACACTTTGAAAGCATTTAAAATTTAACAACATTTTCCCTTTTACATGTGTACTAAAAAAAAAAAAAACATTGACCAGGCTTTCCAGGGTATCAAGTGCAAAGGTTTGCATTTGAAAAAAAAAAATCTTGAGCACATTTGCACCTTATACCCAATTGTGTTCACAGGTAGAAATTCCTCTGCCATTAGAGTTCATGCATCAAAGTCTTTCTTGTACTAAATGTCGAAATTTACACACACTATTGAACACCTAAATGCCAGAAAACATGCAAGTAAAGAGACAGATTGAAAAGGAGTGTTCTTGCAGACTGATTATTGGCCTTTCATTGATGCAGCTAGACAAGTGTCAGAAGCCATGGTAAGCATAGGTACCCTTTCATACTTACCAAATTAGGCACAGTAATTAAAAAATGCAATTTGATGATGACAAAGGGATTTAGAGGACGAAAAATTGCTTGTGTGACATGACTTAAAACAGAACTACACTGCATCTGAACTTAACAAACCAAACATTACATTTTGAGTTTTAATATTCAGCAAATCACCCATCCATGCATGTCTGTGATTTATTTTGCTAAGAAATCACTTTATAGCTACATGTACACTGACCTACCCTGACTGTGGCCGTGGGAAAATGCGTAACGCGGTAAAAACACGTTTTTGCCACATTTTCTGGCGACCAAAATGTTCCTATCCTGAATGTGATTCTTCCGCGTTTAGGAGATGGAGGTTTAACCTCAGCTTAACGTTGCAGCTTCTAAAATCTGTTAAAAGCCTATATGTACATGGACACAGGTTTTTACGGAGTTACTTTTAGGAGCTTTGGCAAAAAAAATGCCAAAAGCTCCTAAACTCAAGTTTAGAAGCTGCCAGCGTACATGAGGCCTAAAACACACCATCTAGTATCTCTGACCATGGGCAAATGATTCAGGCAGCGTTCACTTCCTAGAATCCATCTGCCTTTAGCTCAGGCACACAGGCAGTAGGGTGAGAAAACCCATTCTCCCCTCCTAAAGACTCCTGGGATGTATGACACCATTTGCCTAGGCCTGGAAACCAAGAAGTAACTGAAAAAAATGTTTTTTTTTTTTATATTATATACTTTTCTATCTATTTACTAATGCTAGCAGGATTAAAAATAGTCAATGTTGATTGAGAGAGTGAGGTTCTGCTTTAAGTTATGCTGCATAACCTACCTTGTACAGCTTGAACTGTAACAAATAAAATATCCCCAAAAATCTAAGTGAGTTAAATAATAATTACAAGTTTACAGGGACAATGTAATGTCAAATAATATAATAATAAACCAATGATCCAGTTTTGTGGTTACTGAAATGGTTCTAAACTTTCATAAAGTCTCCATCTAACTTACCAACAGCTAAATATCACCTGCTTTAAGCAGATACAACTGGGCTGTTTAAATTCCACACTCAAACACCTACCTAAAGTGTATATATAAATCAGCAGGTATTCATTTAGCACATGTAAAATTCTAAGTACAAACTCTTTGCCCATTCAAGTTGTGCATTCAAATATATACACTGTAATACCAAAAATATTGGGGCACCTGCCTTTACATGCACATGAATTTGGCACCCCAGTCTTAGGCTATAGAGTTCAATATTGAGTTGGCCCACCCTTTGCAGCTATAAAAGCGTCAACTCTTCTGCGAAGGCTGTCCACAAGGTTTAGGCGTGTGTCTATGGGAATGTTTGACCATTCTTCCAGAAGCTCATTTATGAGGTCAAGCACTGATTTGGATGTGAAGATGTCTCAGTCTCCGCACTAATTCATCCCAAAAGGTGTTCTATCAGGTTGAGGTCATGACTCATCTGTGTCTTTATGGACCTTGCTTTGTGCACTGGTCCAAATCGTTTGGTGGAGGGGGTTTATGGTGTCTTCAGAGATTGGACTTGACTCCTTATGCCGCGTACACACGGTCGGAATTTCCGATGAAAGAAGTCAGAAGGAATTTTTTCATCAGATATTCTGACCGTGTGTATGCCCCATCTGACTTTTTCTGTTGGAAATTCCGACAGATTTAGAAAGAGAACATGTTCTCTTTTTTCCGCTGGAAAAAATTCTATCGAAAATTCAGTTTGTCTGTATGGAATTCCGACGGAGAAAAAAACATGCATGCTTGGAAACAATTTGACGCATGCTCGGAAGCATTGAACTTATTTTTTCCAGACTCGTCGTAGTGTTGTACGTCACCGTGTTTTTGACAGTTGGATTTTGGTGTGTCCGACAGCTTGAGTGGAATTCCGTCGGAAAAACCTGTGGGAGTTTATTCCGACAGAAAAAAAACGGTCGTGTGTATGCAGAATTAGTTCCAGTTAAGGGAACTCTAAGGCGTCAGCATACCAAGACATTTTGGACAATTTCAGGCTCACAACTTAGTGGGAACAGTTTGGGGATGGCCCCTTCCTTTTCCAACATGACTGCCCACCAGTGCACAAAACAAGGTCCATAAAGACATGAATAAGCAAGTTTGGGGTGGAGGAAATTGACTGGACTGTACAGAGTCCTGATCTCAACCTAGTAGAACATCATTGGGATGAATTATAGCGGAGACTGTGAGCCAGGCCTTCTCGTTCGCATCAGTGCCTGACAAATGCACTTCTGGAAGAATGGTCAAACATTCCCATAGACACACTTCTAAACCTTGTGGACAGCCTTCCCAGAAGAGTTGAAGCTGTTATAGCTGCAAAGGGTGGGACAACTAAATATTGAACCGTACTGACCAAGACTTTGATGCCATTAAAGTTAATGTGCATGTAAATAGTTTTGGTAATATAGTGTATGTATATATATATATATATATATATATATATATATATATATATATATATATATATAAAATGTCCCTGGAGCAAGAACATTTTAGTGAATCGGATTCATTGGAAAAATAGTTTACATGTAAATACGAGGCAAAATTGTTATCGCAAACCTTAGCGAGTCAGGCAATATGCAGTATGTTCACAAAAAAGTTAGATTTCTGATGCCCAGTTTTGCTGTGATATTCACTAATTACCTTTAAAATGCAACGCCTTATTTTTGAATCACTTGAAGTTTTCCTTTCTGACAGGGAATTCATTGAAAAGGGAATAACTGTAGCCACTGTGTGGAGATGCCCCTGTGGGGTAGAATAGTGCAATCACTGGCACACCGCCCATCTCTCATCCATAGCAACATTACATCTACACACCATTTAGTGGATGATGCTGAGTGGGTGGAACATGGCCAGAGTATTTTCTTTCCCAAGACCAATACCTATATTAACACTCTGCAGCCAGGCAGCTTGGCAGGAACCGATCCCTGAGCAGACACCTAGTCCAGTGACAGGTAAAGAATTACTATTGAGAAAAAGTTTTCAGAAAAATAGAAAAATGCAAGAACGGCTACATTAAATGGAATTTTCTAGATATTGTAGTTCAGCGTTTAGTCACTTTCTAGATTGTCTGATATTAGTAAATTAAATTTAAGTAAATTTAGCAAGCACTTATAGAAACGTTTACAATTTATCAGTAGGAACGCTTTTGTGTATTCAGTTGATAGGGTTTATTAGGCAATGTTTTTTCAAGTATATTAATAATCATGATCATCATCAATGAAACTGGTTTTGTTTTCTCATTGTATACTTCATTATATTTTGCATTTTCTGAGCGGAAATTGGTGAAAGGTTTGCTTTTGTTTTTGACCAGATTACACATCTATTATTTACCTGAAACTTTTTTGCTTTACTAATTAAAATTGATTGACATTTAAAATATTTAAACCTAACTCTACAAAGGATGTAGGTCTTAAAACAAACCTGTCTTATCATCGGTGGCATAAATCAATACAACAATGAAGATGCATAACATATATATATATATATATATATATATATATATATATATATATATACATTATATAGAATGTAATGCATACTAGCACATTATGACACTAACTTGCAAAGAGAAGATTTGGGGGGGGGGGGGTTGCGATTTACTACCCCTTTAACAAACGCCTTTTCATCTGTAACAGCAGCACAGTGCCACCTACAGGTTGAAGGAATGCCTGCACCTGCCTACAACAGGACTACAGAAACCTCTCCTTCTCCATAACTCACATAGAAGGAGGTTAGAGATAACTGGGACCAATGTAACTAATAGTATTGCAGCATAAAGAAAAAGCACCGAAAGTAAACAGCTCACAAATTTTTTATTTAAGATCAACGGGTATTTATTGCACTAAGGAACCTATATAACAAAATGCTTTGACAGTAGATGTACAGATGAACAGACCAAAATGGTGCAAATAAGAGAAGTTTATCTTTAGGATTACATACACTTTTAAAGTGCCATTAAAAAATATTCCTATGTCATGCATATCCACTGCTTCTTTACCACTTCATTACTGGGCACTTAAACCCCCTTCGTGCCCAGATCAATTTTCAGCTTTCAGCGCTGACGCATTTTGAATGACAATTGCGCGGTCATACAACACTGTACCCAAATTATATTTTTTTCATTTTTTTTCCACAAATAGAGCTTTCTTTTGGTGGTATTTGATCATCGCTGCGATTTTTATTTTTTGCGCTATAAACATAAAAAGACAGAACATTTTGAAAAAAAACACAATTTTTAACTTTTTGTTATAATAATATCCCATTTTTTTTAAAGAAAAAAAAATTCCCTCGGTTTAGGCCGATACGTATTCTTCTACATATTTTTGTTAAAAAAGTTATAGCACCTACAAAATAGGGGATAGATTTATGCTTTTTTTTTTTTACTAGTAATGGCGGCGATCTGCGATTTTTTATCAGGCCTGCGATATTGCGGCGGACGTATCGGACACTTTTGACACAATTTTGGGACCATTCACATTTATACAGCGATCAGTGCTATACAAATGAACTAATTACTGTATAAATGTGACTGGCAGTGAAGGGGTTAACACTAGGGGGTGAGGAAGGGGTTAAATGTGTATCCTGGATGTGTTCTAACTGTGTGGGGGGAGGGGACTGACTGGGGGAGGTGACCGATGCTGTGTCCCTATGTACAAGGGACACAGATCGGTCTCCTCTCTCCCTGACAGGACATGGAGCTCTGTGTTTACACACAGAGCTCCACGTCCCTGCTGTCACCACCGATCGCGGGTACCTGGCGGACATCGCGGCCGCCAGGCACACGCATCGGCTTCCCAGCGATGCGCCGGGCACGTTGTTTCCCCGCTGCAAAGACGTCCACTCGGCACTTGAGAGCCGCGTTGTGGACGTATTAAGTCCATAGCGCGGATCCCAAGTGGTTAATGGCTCTGTATTCCATTTTTCGGTAACCACTTCAGCCCCGGAGGATTTGGCTGCCAAATGACCGGGCCACATTTTGCGATTCGGCACTGTGTCACTTTAACAGACAATTGCGCAGTCATGAGACATGGCTCCCAAACAAAATTGACATCCTTTTTTTCCCACAAATAGAGCTTTCTTTTGGTGGGTGGTATTTTATTACCTTTGCGGTTTTAATTTTTTGCACTATATACAAAAATAGAGCGACAGTTTTTAAAAAAAAATCTATATTTTTAACTTTTTGCTATAATAAATATCCCCAAAAAACTGTGACAGGCAGTGAAGGGGTTAATCACTAGGGGGGCTAGGAAGGGGTTAAGTGTGTCCTAGGGAGTGATTCTAACTGTTAGGTGGTGGATATCGAGTCAGCAGGTCCCACGGGCGTGGTTAGAGAGCTTGCGGTAATGTACGTCATATGTCACTTTGCCCAGCCGTGCCATTCTGCCGACTTATATCGGCGTGAGCCGGTCGTTAACCGGTTAAAATGTTTCTTACTATGTTTTCCTGCCTCATTGTAGGGTCTGTCTGCTGTAAACTTCCATAGCTCTCTTTTTCCCCTTACTTCCCTTTGCTGGGGGACAAGCAGTGTACATTAGTTGCAGTCATGTGTGCTGCTTTATGCACACTACAAACCCCTCAGTCTATACTCCATCTCGGGAGAGAGCAAGAAAGGTTGGCCACATTTCTACATTCAGTGGGACCATGGAGAACCAATGTAATCATCCACAAAAAAATGAATTTTGGAGTTTTTGAGGAGGCTGAGGGCAATATAGGGTACTTTTCTTGGTTAAGAATACATACAGTACTTAGATTTATTTTAAACCAGAGTTTAGGTCCAGGTCACATTTGGGCAATTAAAAATCGTGGGAAGAATCGGTGTGATTCTGTCTGCGATTCCAAATCGCATTGTGCGTTTTGGTGCCACTGTAATTGTCATGTGACAAAACGCAGGGGTAATTCCATTGAGCCTGGCTTAGTGCCAAAATGTGGTCCTTGAGCTTCTTTGCAGCGGTGATCGCTGTCATGACAGTGTTAGCCCCTCCCCCTACATTTAGAATCACTCCCTAGGACACACTTAACCTTGATCGCCCCCTAGTGTTTAACACCTTCCCTGCCAGTGTCATTTACACAGTAATCAGTGCATTTTGTATAGCACTGATCGCTGTATAAATGACAATGGTTCCAAAATAGTGTCAAAAGTGTCTGAGGTGTCCGCCATAATGTCGCAGTCATGATAAAAATCTCTCCACCGCCATTACCAATAAAAAATAATTAATTAAAAAAATTACTTTTGCTTATTGCTATTTTTTACCAAAAGTATGTAGAAGAATGCATAGTGGGCTAAACTGAGGAAAAAAAATGTTATATATATTTTTGGGGGATATTTATTAAAGCAAAAAGTATATTGCTTTTTTTTCAAAATTGTCGCTCTTTTTTGTTTATAGCGCATAAAAAATAAAACCGCAGGTGATCAAATACCACCAAAAGAAAGCTCTATTTGTGGGAAAAAAAGGACGTCAATTTTGTTTTTGTGCAAAGTCGCTTGACCGCGCAATTGTCAGTTAACCACTTAAGGACCGCCTAACGCCGATATACGTCGACGGAATGGCACAGCTGGGCACAATCACGTACCTGTACGTGATTGTTAAATGCCCAGCCGTGGGTCGTGGGTCGCGGTCCCAGGAGCTGAAGAACGGGGAGAGGTGTGTGTAAACACACCTTCCCTGTTCTTCGTTGTGGCGCTGTCATTGATCGTCTGTTCCCTGATATAGGGAAAGGCGATCAATGATGTCAAACGTCCAGCCCCGCCCCCCACAGTTAGAAACACATATGAGGTCACACTTAACCTTATTCAGCGCCCCCTAGTGGTTAACTCCCAAACTGCAATTGTTATTTTCACAGTAAACAATGCATTTTTATAGCATTTTTTGCTGTGAAAATGACAATGGTCCCAAAAATTTGTCAAAATTGTTCGATGTGTCCGCCATAATGTCGCAGTCATGAAAAAAATCGCTGATCGCCGCCATTAGTAGTAAAAAAATTATAATTTATAAAAATACAATAAAACTATCCCCTATTTTGTAAATGCTATAAATTTTGCGCAAAACAATCGATAAATGCTTATTGCGATTTTTTTTACCAAAAATAGGTAGAAGAATACGTATCGGCCTAAACTGAGGAAAAAAAAATGTTATATATATTTTTGGGGGATATTTATTATAGCAAAAAGTAAAAAATATTGCATTTTTTTCAAAATTGTCGCTCTATTTTTGTTTATAGCGCAAAAAATAAAAACCGCAGAGGTGATCAAATACCACCAAAAGAAAGCTCTATTTGTGGGGGAAAAAGGACGCCAATTTTGTTTGGGAGCCACATCGCACGACCGCGCAATTGTCAGTTAAAGCGACGGAGTGCCGAATCGCAAAAAAGGGCCTGGTCCTTTACCTGCATTTTGGTCCGGGTCTTAAGTGGTTAAAGCGACGCAGTGCCGTATCGCATAAAGTGCTCTGGTCAGGAAGGAGGTAAATTCTCCCGGGGCTGAAGTGGTTAAGGTGTCTCGATTAGGCTTGTTTTGCCTCATCACCGAAAATAAATCAATGGATTGCTTTTCAGAGGCATTTGACAGGTGGTGAGGAGGTGATATGTTACTTTTTACCACCCGTTCTACCCTGTAAATGCCACACCACCATGCTGCAACTATTCTGGTTGCAGGCTAGTTGTGGCGTAGCCCCTTTCACTTGAATAGGTTGTGTTGGGCGGCAGTGCAACCCTACCCAGCTACCTTTGCACATTAGAGGGGGGAAGTTGAGGAATGCTGCTCACTTTCCAAGATATACTTCCACCCTCCTTCCCAAACATAAATCTAAATGTGCCCTCAGTATTAGAAAATACTGTTAAGGTATACAGTACTGTGCATAAGTGTTAATAGATGCCATATTAAATGAACAGAAAAGAAATCCAAAGCAAATCAATATTTGGTGTGACCACCCTTTACCTTTAAAAACATCAATTCTTCTAGGTACACTTGCACACAGTTTTTGAAGGAAGGGCAGATAGGTTGTTTCAAACAACTTTGAGAACAAAGCATAGGTCTCCTGTGGATGTAGGCTGCCTCAAATCCTTATGTCTCTTCTTGTAAACCCAAACCCCATTTTCTGCACCCCTGTTGCTATGTTTTTGTGTATAGGGTGTGGAAACAAGGCTAAGCAACTCAACTATGCACAAAAAACTAGGAGGGGGGGTGCAGACAAATGGCAGAATGTGCTCTGGTCAAAATTTGGAATATTTGGCTGTAGCAGGAGGTAGTTTGTTTGCAAAGGGCTGGAGAGCAGTATAATAGCGAGTGTCTGCAGGCAACAGTGAAGCATGGCGGAGGTTCCTTGCAAGTTTGGGGCTGCATTCATGCATATTAAGTTGGACATTTGGTCAGGATTATTGGTGTCCTCGATGCTGAGAAATACAGGCAGATAATTATCCATCATGCCATATCATGGAGGCGTTAGATTGACCCCAAATTAATTTTGCAGCAGGATAATGACCCCAAATATACAGTCAATGTCATTAGGACATTTCTTTAGCATAAAGAAGAACAAGGAGTCGTGGAAGTGATAACATGGCCCACAAAAAGCCCTGATCTCAACATCATCGAGTCTGTCGGGGATTAAATAAAGTGGCAGAAGGATTTAGGGCAGCCTACATCCACAGAAGATCTGTGTTTAGTTCTCCAAGATTTTTTGGGGGGCTAAGGACATTAAATTGGGGTGGCTGAGGACTGTGACGTTGGGGGCTGAGGACTGTGATGTAGGGGGCTGAGGACTGTGATGTAGGGGGCTGAGGACTGTAATGTGGGGGGATTGAAAACTGTAATGTGGGGGAGTCTGAGAACAGTAAAATGGGGGGTCTGAGAACAGTAATGTGGGGGGCAAGGGACTGTAATGTGGGGGGACAGAGGGCAGTTATTTGGAAGGGGCTGAGGACTGTAAAGTGGGGGGCTGAGAACAGTAACGTGGGTGGGCTGAGGACTGTCATGTGGGGGGAGCTGAGTGTTGTCATGTGGGGGAGCTGAGGACGTTAAGGTTGAGGGGGGCTGAAAACAGTAATGTGAAGGGGACTGAGAACTGTAATGTAGGGGGGCTGAGGCAGTAATGTGTGGGGAGGGGAATGAGGACTGTAATGTTGGGGGGCTGAGGACAGTAACATGGGGGAGGACTGAGGACTGTAATGTCGGGGGCTGAGGACAGTAATTTGAAGAGGGCTAAGGACTGTAATGTGGGGGCTGAGGACTGTAATGTGGAGGGACTTAGGCAGTAATGTGGGGGGCTGAGGACTGTAATGTGGGGGGATGAGGACTGTAATGTAAGGGGCTGAGGACTGTAATGTGGAGGGACTTAGGCAGTAATGTGGGGGGCTGAGGACTGTAATGTGGGGGGATGAGGACTGTAATGTAAGGGGCTGAGGACTGTAATGTGTAGGGACTTAGGCAGTAATGTGGGGGGCTGAGGACTGTAATGTGGGGGGATGAGGACTGTAATGTAAGGGGCTGAGGACTGAAATGTGGGGGTAATTAGGCAGTAATGTGAGGGATGATGTAAAAAGGGTCAGAGTACTCTGCAGTGAAAAAGGGCAGAAGGCAGTATTGTTGGTGAGGGGTTGATTTGAGAACACTACTGTGAAAGGGGTTTTGGGGGGTTATAAAGGGGGGAGCTGTGATCAAGAAGAGATCTTGATGTGAAAGGGGAGGGAACTGTGAACTGGGGACTGAGGATACTGATGTACGAACGGGTTGCACTACCCACAACAAACCCTGACCCTTTTTTTCAAACTGCACTACACCAAACTGCATGGTGCTGCAACAACATGTGGTTTAGCACACATGAAAATGCACCACAGGTGCTGATGTGTGGGGGTGCAATTAAGAATTAATGCCACTGCTGCACTTACGCTAAAGTGCAAAGCATTCCCTTGCAGGTCAGACACATGCATGACCAGACCTCTGTGAATTTTAATTCAATACCCCTGCCCTAGACTGTTCAATGAGCTGGAGCGAATGGACTGTTGCTGTATGCCTGGCTTCTCTGCACTGTTTTGGGAAATAATTGATTAAATCCACAGCGGCTCCTAGGGGGGGTTAGTGCATTTATTTATTTTTTCCTGCAAAAGTATGTGCGTTTATTATTTTTCCCTCAAATGTGAACTTACTCTTTAAATCCAGCCGCACAACTTTGCCATGGTGAATTTCAGCTGTTTTAGGAACGAATGGTATAACAATGCTTCTGCATAGAAGGCGGCAACGTTGACTTTTTGTACATTTATTTTATGATTGAGCTGCTGGCTATTATTCTATCTTCTGGTAAGCATTGTTGAATATACTCGGCAGCAACCGATTCAGCTAAAAGCTTGGAAAAAAAGATAATAGTAAACCTTGACAAGGCCAGTCATATTGTTAATCTTTAAATCTGAACAATACAAAATAATTGACCCACTGCACTGTATCCACTTACAGAATATAGAATCTGAATTACAAAAAATGTACAGAACGTCAAATAATGTGTAAAATCATATTTATTTATATTTATATATCTATACAGGCTTTCCATTTCATAAACTGTAACATTAGCATCATAAACGGTTCAAAGATACAATGCTACAGATCATTTTTCAAATACCTGTAAGATATGATAGTTACTGTTCCAAAATACAATTTTAATATGTAAGCCTAAAGCGCCCTCTATTGATGAATATGTGATATGCAATTTATATTGTGATTCTGAATGCAGTAGCTAGTATAGATTAAATTTGTAAAACACGTTATTTCAAAACCGCATCAACTTATATTTAAATGTATTTATAAATAACCAAAAGTGTGTATATTTTAAAATACAGTTCTTTACTGGGCTTGCTTTATTTGTGTTTTTTATTGATGTTCTGACTGGTTTAGTGTTATGATTTAGGCTAGGTTCAACCTAAGGCAGCTATGACATGATCTAATTTTCATTAAAGTTTTGTAGTAAAACATCACAGTTTTTTTCCACGGTAAATGTGTTTTTTGACAGCGAAGGAGACTAGGGGCTTTTTCAGCTAAGGGATGCTGGTTGGTAAATAGGATCTTCATTCTAGAAAAATAAAATAAAAGTCAACAGCTACAAATACTGTAGCTGCTGACTTTTATTAAAGGACACTTACCTGTCTAGGGATCCAGTGCTGTCCTCACCCAAGCTTATAAAAAACAAAAGTGTTGCGCTAAGTGAGCAAGTTAATAGCGTGTGAACCTGGAAAGGTAAAATAGGCAATGCAAAATTGAATGTGAACAAAACCAAAACATAAAAGTCCAAAGTGAATAATAAACATCTATGGAAGGTCCATTAGAGTTCAGAATAAAGTGAAAGGTCTTTTTTGGATAATCCAGGATGAATGGATACACTTAACGTATAGCACCTGGGTCAAACAGGCACTTTTGATGGAATGACCTCAAACAGGAGCTCCCACCACTGGAAAAACGGTAAGAAGAGTTCCACACAATGTTGAATGAGGACTGTCAGATATCCATGATAGACTCCAAAACATGCGATAAATCCCATCAAGTGGTGTGCATGAAAAACAAAAAATCCGCACATAGTGTAATACTGTTTGACATTTCGGTGAGTCACAGAAGGAGCGGTGGAGAAGGTGGCCATCTGACCGATGCGTTCAGACAATTTTTTAGTCCGTAGCCCCAAGGTATGACCGGTTCCAGCAACCATCGCGAGCGTCTGGTTTATATGGTGCAGGAATACCTAGGGGCAAGATCAGACTTGGACACCTTCCCCACCGAAAATCCTCTGGCTTGCTGCGTCTTGAGGATGGATCACTGGCCAGAGCTTGCACAGTACGCAATTGAGCTACAGGCTTGTCCTGCATCCAGCGTTTTTTCAGAACGCACATTCAGTGCTGCTGGAGGCTTTGTGACCGATCACAGGGTGCGCCTCTCCACCGACTCCGTCGATCGACTGACCTTCATAGAAATGAATCAGGCTTAGATCAACACCAGCTACCAAGCACCTGATGCTGATGTAACTGAATAATTTTTTGGAAGTGTCAGATCCCTTGGAGACTGCCTATGCTAATGCTGAGTGACTATCCTGTTATGCTGACTGAATATCCTTTTCCTCCTCAATGATCTTGCTGATAGCTAGTAAGAACATTGTTGGTTCTGGGCACTGCCACTAGTGCCTAAGGCCCAATTTGTCTGCCCCTGTTTAACAGGGGTGTGTAATAACAATTTTTGATGCAATACTTTGCATGTGGCTCTTTGCTGTGCTCCAATTACAGTATCTGTGAGGGGTTGCAGTGTTGTGGCACCAGCACCAGTGGCTAAGGCCCAATTTTTCTGCAACGGTTCAACAGGGGCTTGTAATTACAATTCTTGATCTAATATTTCACAGCAGGGCGTTCCAGCTCATGTTCTGAATTTGGTGGTGCAGCGGTTCTTGGGTAGGTACCCGGGCTTACAGGATGTCCTGAAACAGGCCAGGAAAGTCTGTGTGCATTTAAAAGGGTCATATAATGCCACTGCTCGGCTGACAGACCTCCAAAGGGAATACAACCTGCCCAAGAACCGCCTAATCTGTGACATGCCCACCAGATGGAACTCTACATTGGCCATGCTGCAGCGGCTGCACACGCAGCAGAGGGCCATCAATGAGTACCTGTGCCAATATGGCAGCAGAACTGGGTCAGGGGAGCTTGGTTTTTTTCCCCACGCCAGTGGGCCTTGATCAGGGATGCATGCACTGTCCTGTCACCATTTGAGGAGGCCACAAGGATGGTGAGCAGTGATAGTGCATGCATCAGTGAGACTGTCCCTTTTATTCACATGTTGGAGCACACGCTACGTGGAATAATGGACAGGGCCCTTGAGGCAGAACAGAGGGAGGAAGAGGAGGACTTCCATACCTCTCAAGGCCCCCTTTATCCAGACAGTGGTCCTGTTTGCTCGCCTAGCACACAGGAAGGGGACGAGGAGGAGGATGAGGATTGTATCATCAGCATGGAGGTGGAGCCTATCACTCAGCATCAGCAGCAGCAGTCTTCAAGGGATCATTTACAGTCCCAAGGAACCCATAGACCTTTACGTGGCTGGGATGAGGTGCGGATCCTGTCGTCCTCAGTGACCCAGAGGAATGGGCCCCAAATGACCAAACATTACATTAAAGCTGCAAGCAGTCTGAAATGACTTTTTTCTTATAGTAATCTTATTTTGTGCAGGGACAGTTCTAAACACGTAAAACAGAAAAAGTTGCGCTAACCCAAATATGATGAAAATTATTAAATGAAATATATATAGAAGGCAGCGATCACGTGACCTAACACAAGCATTAATAGAAAAAAAAAATCGCACCAACATAAGTAATAATCAAGTCCTTAGTGAATAAAACATAGATAGGAAAATGATAAAAAATGTCCAAACGATGAAATCCAGAACAAACAACACCCAGTGCACTGATGATTATGTGAGCCGCCACCACATGGACTGAGGCTTACCAGAGGGTAATTAAATAACAGCGTTATTTAAATCCACAACAGGATATTCCAGAGTGTAGGATCACAGCATAGGATGAATCAGGATTGTAACACAGACCACAGCTGATGCGAAATCCACGGCGGGATATGACCAAATTTAAAATGAAGTACTCCTCCTTTAGCCGTCTCATGCAGCCCAACGGTGTATGACATGTAGGAAAGGAGACCGCAACATGGTGTAGTAGGTACAAACTGGTTTATTTAAAAAAGTAAAATACTACTTACAAGATAGAAGTGCAAAACGAGCGATAAAAACAGATGCCGGCCGGCATGTAACAGGAGCCCTTCCTCCTTGTGTGAACGCGGTGACGTCACTGCACGCCGCCCCAGACGTGTTTTGTCATACGTTGACATTTTCAATGGGAAAATGACGAAACAGCAAACATGTGGAAGAAGGTGATCTGGTCAGATGAATCAAAAATTCAATTTTTTGGCCTAAAAGCAAAACGCTGTGTGTGGCAGAAAACTAACACTGCACATCAAACTGAACACACCATCCCCACCTGAAACATGGTGGTGGCAGCATAATGTTGTGGGGATGCTTTTCTTTAGCAGGGACAGGGAAGCTGGTCAGAGTTGATGGGAAGATGGAAGGAGCTAAATACATCATAAATTGTTTCATAAAACTGTTTACCCTGTTTTTCATAGTACTGCTCATTTCCTCCAGCATTTTCAGCCACTTCCTTTCTACATGTACTTGATGCTTGTCTCGGCCATTGTAGTCATAACCAGGGGCACATGTGACAGGATAAGAAGACAGAGTCAAAAATGTGAGACAGATGTTACCTGATAAGTGTGTGAACAAGGTCCTTCATGGCAGGATCACCAGATATTATTTTAATGAAGACTGCATGTTAACAATGTTAGACAAAACTGGAAATGACGGGAACATATAAATTTGTATATGACATTTTGTCTTTGGATTTGAATATACTTTAAAGGGGTTGTAAAGCTTCATGTTTTTTCACCTTAATGCATCCTATGCATTAAAGGGGTTGTAAAGGAAAACATTTGTTTCCCTAAATAGCTTCCTTTACCTTAGTGCAGTCCTCCTTCACTTACCTCATCCTTCAATTTTGCTTTTAAATGTCCTTATTTCTTCTGAGAAATGCTCACTTCCTGTTCTTCTGTCTGTAACTTTCTTGTGGAGAAAGCATCTTGAGGGGGGAGGGGCAAGCAGGCAAGTCAGGACACTCTCTACTTTGCAGATAGAGAAAGGAGCTGTGTGTTAGTGGGCGTCCTGACACTCCTGCTCGCCCCCTCCCCCCTCAAGAGGCTTTCTACACACCAGGGAGAAAGCCTTGCATTACGGTGGTGAGTTACAGACAGAAGAACAGAAAGTGAGGATTTCTCAGAAGAAATAAGGACATTTAAAAGCAAAATGGAAGGATGAGGTAAGTAAAGGAGGACTGAACTAAGGTAAAGGAAGCAACCCCTTTAAGGTGAAAAAACACCTTGTTGTCGTTGGCCCCCAGCCCCCCTGTTTGACTTACCTGAGCCTGGTTACCTACTGTGCACGTCCCCCAGCAATCTCTTTTCCACAGAGTCTGCCTGTTGTTGGGATAGATTGATAGCAGCGCAGCCATTGGCTCCCACTGCTGTCAATCATCACATTCAATGACGCAGCCGCCGGGGGGCGGGACGAGTCATACACTCTGCGTCTATGGATGCCAACTGTATGACACAGGAGCACTCCCGCAAGCTAACCCCCTCGGAAAAGAGCTTCCCAGAGGGGGTTAGCTTTAGTGGGGAGGAGCCGAGACAGCCGCTGTGGGACCCCAGAACAGCAGGATTGGGGCCACTCTGTGCAAAGCTAACTGCACAGTGGAGTTTGTTATTTTTTGTTTTGTTTGTTATTTTTTTTTAAAATCGAACCTTTACAACCCCTTTAAAGCAGTACTTTACCCAAAAACCTTGTATATAGTGTTAAATGTCTGCTCAGACTGTCCAGTGGTGAAATTCAGTGTCTTTATTTGGTGCTTGTGCATCGTTCATCTCATGATAGGTGAATTTTAACCAGCTATTACAAACCAATACCTTGCCCCCCAAACTGATTTAAGTTGGAATTAGGGCAATGCCACAGCTTTATTGAACTTACCAAATGTAACAATATTCAAAATATCACATTTGTATTTTAAAAAAACTGTGTTACAAGGGATAAAAGATAAGAGAAATGAAAGGGAAAATGTACATGATGAGGTGCATATGTGTCAAAAATTCCATGGCATCCCATTCAAACTGTGTCCCATTCCATTCAAACTGTGTTGCCCACCTCAGGGACTTGTGAGGTAACTTTGCTTAGTCTGACATTTAATCTGACATTGAAAGCCTCACCAGAAAATGTTTCCTAATGTGATAAGTATACAGTGTTCCTTTATTATTTCATTATTTTTCTTGATCACAGGGTCACGTTAAAGTGTATCTCCACTTTTTTTACAATTTTTTTAAATAATATGTAGCGCCGGGTTACTTCTAAGTACCGGTGCTGACAAAATTTAAGGGATAATCAGAGTGTAAGTGACTCTGATCCTAATTTCAATTCTAGAAAGGGGTCTCTGTTTCAGCTTGGCTGTACTGTGGGCTCATTCTGTTGTTGCTGGGGTGTTTTTCCACCCGGGGCGACAGGTGGCAGCAGTGGAGTTGAGGTTTGGGTGTTCTCTCCCAGCGGCCAATCAGGAGGCTTGTGCCTCGCGGGGCATGCTGGGAGAGGGTACTTATGGAACAGATGCCATTTCTTCCGGTGTGGCACCCACCTTCAGGGTGGCCACATCACGGCGCTCCGGCATTATGGCCTACCTGGCCGGAGTGTGCGTGCTATGCAGTGTTCCTGGTTTCGGGCCTAAGTTGGTCCGGAGCATTCGAGCAGGAAGGGAACTCAGTGGTCGACTGGGTTTCCACTTTTGAAGATCCCAAGCAAGTGTAGCTGTTCGGTGGGGAGTCCATCTGAGGAGCGCCATTGAGAGGCTGGCGGTCCAAAAGGATTCTGATGAACCACCGGGGATTGAGGTGACCGGACACTGATTGACTCCTCTCTCAGTCGATACCTGGGCGACGTTAAAAAAAGAGGATCCAGGCGTAACTTTACCTAGGAGGGTTATCTCCGTATCCACAATCAGAGAGGGCCTGTGGCAGAGGTTCCTCCCTGACATTCATTCAAAAGGGCCTGTGGCAGAGAATCCTCCCTGACATTCATTCAAGAGGGTCTGTGGCAGAGACTTTGTTTCTAAAGAGATTCGAGCGGTGTTCCTGCTGCTAGATCAGTGAGAGAGGCCTATGCGGGCACGCTAGGCCCACTCAAGCAGGAGTGGTGTGAGAGTATTACGCTTGGGAACAGGACTGTTTCAGATACTACGCCTGAATCTGCTGTTCTCCTTTTCATCCCTATCCCTTTCATCACCTGTTCACTGTTTTACCCTGCTGGGTAATAAGGAGCACATAAAGACATTTCTTCGTGGACATTCCTTTGTTGCTGTTGTGTGCATTATTCATCCCTAGACATACGGAAAGAGCCATGAGGTAAATCTGCCATTCCAAAAACAACCAGCGGCTCCTTCGGGGGTGAGCGCTACAAATATTAGAAATAGTATCTATCTATTTTTCTGTTTATGGGGTTTGGGAATTGGGATTAGCAGACAATGATCTTCAAACGTTCCTTCTCCTGTTTCTCTTTGGTTCACTGAGTATGGTAAGCAGTTAATTAGGTTATTGATATCTCCAGCTTCTGTATGCTAGGGAATGCATATGCTCTGGCTGCAAAATTTAATAAAAAGTGGAGGGCACTAGAAGAATATAGGTAATTATAGAATAAAAAATGTCAAGTAGGTTAGAGATATAAAGCTCACTGTAGTTTAACTAGGATATGTAAAGGAAACCTATACTAACATGAATATTGAGGCAGCTATTTCTGACTCCTCCTTTTGAACATGCTAGTTGCCTGTCTGCCATGCTGACCCCTGGTTTCAGAACCACTTACCTGAAATAAGAATCCAGGCCAGCAGTTCTTATGTCACTCAGATTTTACTGACTTCATAATTGTTTTTGGTCAGTGGCTCACAAATATTGATGTCAGGGACTTCCAGGAAATTAGCAAAATGTTGGTGAGCAATGACAGCCTCAATAGGTCAATCAGCACAGGTTCCACTTTCCATAAGATACTGTGAAAATCTTTTTTGACTTTACCAAACCTTAACATACTTATTTTATGATAAACTTATATCAGATTTTATTTCGCTTTCAATACCCAGATTTCTTTTTGGAGCCATAGATTATTATATTTATGCTGGAGTGATAAAGGACAGATTGCTAAACTATTCAGATGGCAAACTGCTTATTCGCACATTAACATTGGTAAACAGCTATTTATTTATTAACATTCACAGATTTATTCATTAAAGCTTTAAAAACAGTCTGGAATAGTTCCATTTTTATTCACACTCTGGTCTAATATTGGGTTTTGCAGTATCTGAAGTATTAATCAAAGTGCTGCCAGTACAAACAGTTGATATGTGTCCAAGAGTAAAAAAAATCATCTATATTTAACCAGAACTTGGAAATGAATCAGTAGTTATGTACATATTTCATGCCTGTGTGTTTTTATTGTGATACATTTTCCATGGCGCCCCAAACTGAATTCCCCTGGCATCACTGCCCACAGCATTTTAAAAGGAGTGAATTTGTCTTCCAACTATAGAACTTTACTTTCTTGGCTGAGTATTGTGCACCATCCATAAGAGTGAAATGTTCTTGTAGAAGGCTACAACATTCAAAATTCTACATTCATTATATGGGGCTCATAAGATATTCCTTCAGCTTTAGAGAAAACCTGTGATCGAAAAAATGTGGAGATTGCTAGGGCTAATTTCTCCTGAAAATACCAGTTACTTTGCAGTCCTGCTGACCCTCTGATTTCAGTACTACCTGAGACACTCCTCTGGAAGAAAAAATAAACAAATATATTTTCTCCTATTTTCCACGTATGCATACTGGTTCCAAGCTGGTGACATTCAGGCCAGTGGGTAAGCACTACTAAGCTATCAACTTGAGTACAAAGGTTCTTAAAGTTCTTCTCCAGTCTTTCACCACAAACAATACCACCACTTGCTTATAATTAATTGTTGCAGAAAAAAAGTTAAAATCCCCTTTGACTCACCTTAATTTATAGTCCTGACTGTGATCTCGTCCGACTGCAGTGGGGGGGAGGTTCTTATTGCTCACATCTCTGCCTGAATGATGTAGACACATCCTATTAGCTGTATATTGGCAAGGTCCTCTAATGCCCCATACACATGATCGGAATTTCCGATGGAAAAAGTCTGACTGACTTTTTCCAATTCCGAACGTTTGTATGCCCCATCGGATTAATTTCATAGTAAATTCAGATGGATTCCATCGGAGTTTACATAGAGAACATGTTCTCTTTTCCTCCGATGGAATTCCGTCGGAATTCCGATGTGAATTTGGTCGGACAAAGGTCCAATCATGTGTGTACGGGACATTAGGCTTCAAAAGCATGATGATCTCACAACAATGGGACCAATCTGCATTGGACACAGGCTGCTGCACTAGATCACTTGTCTTCACCACTGAAGTAGATCAGCAGAGTCAACTAAGATAAAAAAACTGCTTTGTGGGACCTGTGTAATGGTGGGTGAAAGGAGGAGGCATGGCAAGGATGGGGGCACTTTTGCTTTTTCCCAGAGTTGGGCTTTAATTTTAAGTGTTTGTGTGTTATAGTGTATAATAGGTAAATAACTACTTTATTATTTACTTCCTTTAGAAAGTGTGGACGTTTTTGTACATGCAATCCAATCATGGTGGCCTGTAAAGGAGTGTGGACCCAACCCTTTTGGAAGGCAGTCACTGGTGAATTTCTGGCTATGCTCATATTTGTTCTTCTAAGCCTTGGTTCAACCATTAATTGGAGTAAAAAAGAAAACCCTCAACCTGCAGATCTGGTCCTTATTTCACTTTGCTTTGGATTAAGCATTGCAACCCTAGTGCAATGTTTTGGACACATAAGCGGAGGCCACATTAACCCCGCAGTTACAATTGCAATGGTTTGTATGAGGAAGATCAGCCTTGCAAAGTCAGCCTTTTATATCGTTGCACAGTGTCTGGGTGCAATTGCAGGAGCAGGAATCCTCTATGTAGTCACTCCATCTGCTGTTGCTGGAGGATTAGGAGTTACTGAGGTAATCACCAATTCTACTTTATTATTTAATCTAACAGAGAAGCCTTTATTTTTTGTTTAATATTTTGTGATGCAAGCAAGCATTTAATTCTGCACAGTCAACACACTTGTAGAACTGTGTCATGCCCCAACCCTTCAAAACCAATAATTTATGCCGCGTACACCCAATCGGAAATTCCGACAAGAAAACCGTAGATTTTTTTCAGACAGAATTTTGGCTCAAACTTGTGTTGTATACACGCGGTCACACAAATGTTGTCTGAAATTCCGACCGTCAAGAATGCGGTACAACACTACAACAAGCCGAGAAAAACAAAGTTCAATGATTCTGAGCCGTGTTTTTTTGTGCGTCGTAATTTCCGACAAGAACTTTTCCCATCGGAAAAATTGAGAACCAGCTCTCAAATTTTTGCTGTCAGGAATTCGGACAGAAAAAGTCAGATGGAGCCTACACACGGTCAGAATTTCTGACCAAAAGCTCACATCGAACTCTCCTTGTCGGAATTTCCGATTGTGTGTACTCGGCATTAGATTAAGTATTGACTCATTTGCATGCAGTCCTTCCTAATAATCTAATAACCAATCAGTGATGTGCCACCTGGAGATAGATCACCTGTACAACGAATCCTTTTGAAAGGATGTTATTATCTGTAACTAAAGGAAATGTCTACTTTGTCAACTACTGTATTTATTGGTGTATATCACACACTTTTTTGCCCTGAAAATCAGGGCAAAATCGTGGGTGCGCAATATACGCCGATACCCGCTTCCCGCGCCGTGTTTGAATGCCTGCGCCGACATATACCGAGTGCAGTACGCTCGGGTACATTCGGGCCGGCTCGGCTTCACTCGTAGTCACGCTCTGTGACGTTTAATGCGTGAGAAGCCGAGCCTGGCCGAATATACCCGAGTGTACTGCGCTCGGTATACATCGGCGGAGGCTTCAAACTGAGCGCGGGAAGTGGGGATTCGACATGAAGACAGCGCAGGAGAAGCCGGGAGGACACCACTGAGGCCGCAGACGGACGCCGGAGCGGACGAGGTCGCCGATGGACGCCGGGCAAGACACCAAAACTGTAAGTAGTAAAATTTAATAAAATGTTTTTTTACAGGAAAAACGGGTCAAAATTAGGGGTGCGCGCTATACGCCAGAGCGCGCAATACCCCAGTAAATACGGTAAATTATGTTCGAATACTGCCAAAAACCAAAATGCTGTTTCCTCGCTGTATGGCTAACAAGGGGCATTCTCCACAAGATTGGCACAGAGAATTCCTACAGAAATTACATATTGGTTTCATGACTGACTCAATGCTTTTCCCAGAAGCCTTCATTTCAAATTTCACTTTAGGGTTACCTACTTGTTAGGTATTGAGATCCCCTTTGATTATTAGTTCACAGCGCTTCACCATCACTTTCCATATTTGATTTTTTTTCTGTGTAAGGCAGACTTTAAGGTGATTGCAGCAGTGCCCCCCGGTGTCCAGTACAGATAGCGCAAGAGTACTACTATTTCCTGCAAACAGCTGGAAGACAACTTAGTAGCAACTCGCGCAACAGGATTTTAACAGTTAAAGGAATGCAGATGATGCTCCCTTTTTTATTACAACAGTGGGATTGCCCAGGTTCTAATAATGAAGAAAAACCTTCCCACTCTCTTACTTTGAAAGTTTCAAGAAAGGACATTGAAAGGAGTGTGCAATAAAGTAAAATGTGCAATAGAGTTTCGCTTTAAGCTTAGATTGGAAGTAGACAGCAGGAGGGCTAATGCTTTAGTTTAGAAGGAGGCAAATTGTTGTCTGTGTTTACTATTATTGACTCCCACAATTTCATTTTGAGATCTCCCTTTACCACTCTTTATTATGTGGAGCTCTGTTGACAACCTTTGGAAGACCAGATCAAGGACAGAATCGTGGTTGTTGTTATAGCATAAAAGTGTATCTGGGCTTTATAACGATTATATTATACAGTATAGTAAAAGTATGTAAGAATAAAATGATAACTAAAAATAATAAAAAGAAAAACATTATATTTTACATTTTATGCTGTGTTTCATTTAAATATAGCCCTCTTATTTAGTAATTTTTGTATTTAATACATTCATAGGTGAATGAAAAACTTTCTCCTGGTCACGGGCTCCTGGTTGAATTGATAATTACTTTCCAGTTGCTTTTTACCATTTGTGCAAGTTGTGATTCAAAGCGCGATGATATCACTGGATCAGTAGCACTAGCAATTGGATTTTCTGTGGCAATAGGTCATCTGTTTGCTGTAAGTATAACCACCATTGTAGATATATTATTAGAACATGTTGTTATTTGGGTCAAACATTATAGGAAATATGTTTTAGGGCCCATTCACACTTATTCATTGTAAAAACAGGTGGGTTACCACAGCACATGGATATGTGTTGCAAGAGTTAAGCCATTGCAGTGTCATTGAAATGCAAGGCCGGATCCACACTGCTCCGACATGAAAGTCAGATGACTTCTGATCCGACTTTGCCCTGCCACTTCATGTCCAACTTCCATGCAACTTCAATGGACGGGATCAGACCATCCCAGGCTCTTTGAGTCTGGTATGAATCTTGAGAGATGTAACCCCATGCCAAAATAAAAAAAAAAGTTGGGGATACCCCCTCAAGACCATACCAGACCCTTCAGATCTGGTATGGATTTTAAAGGGAACCCCACACCAATATAAAAAAATGGTGTGCGTTCCCCCCCAAAATCCATACCAGACCCTTATCTGAGCATGCAGCCCGGCAGGTCAGGAAAAAGGTGGGATGAGCAAGCTCCCCCCTGCCTCCTGGACAAATACCAGGCCACATGCACTCAACATGTAGGGGGTGGGTGCTTTGGGGCAGGGAGGGCCATGTTGATGGGGACAAGGGTCTCTTCTCGACAACCCTGGGTGGTGGTTGTGGGGGTGGGTCTGCAGGCAGGGGGCTTATCAGAATCTAGAAGCCCTCTTTAACAAGGGGGCCCCCATATCACTCCCCCCGTGTTAAATAGTATGGTGCACATTGTACCCCTAACTATTCACAAAAAAAGTGTCAAAAATAAATATAATCAAAGGGAAACAGCAACACTGACTTAACCCCCCTCCCTACTCCCTGAGAAGTACCACTTCTTGGGCCCCTCTGTTGAATCTGTGGACTGATGTAGTCCCGGGAAATGTAATTTAAGCCCTGGTAAGTAAGTAGGAGCAGGAGTGTGGTCTAGAACAGCCTTTTTCAACCAGTGTGCCGCGGCACACTGGGGTGCCGTCAGAGGTTCTCAGGTGTGCCGCGGGGTCAGTGGAGAGAAGGCTGTCAGATGAGCTCTCCTGCCGAACTGTGAGAAGCTCTGTCGGCTTCAAAAATGAAAGTAAAGTGCAGAGGAGTGTGTTGTGCTCTCTGCTTCCCCCTAGAGTGCAGTACCCGGCTAAAGAGAAATCTGAAAAGGTACTGCGCTAGAAGCTACATTATTTTTTTTTAAAAATGGCTTTATACATGTGTCTGTGTGTGTGTGCACATGTGACTGTCTGTCTGTCTGTATGTGTGTGTGCACATGTGACTGTATGTGTGTGTGTGTGTGTGTGCACATGTGACTGTCTGTATGTGTGTGTGCGCATGTGACTGTCTATATGTGTGTGTGCATGTAGACTGTCTGTCTGTATGTGTGTGTGTGCGCACATGTGACTGTCTGTATGTGTGTGTGTGCGCATGTGACTGTCTGTCTGTATGTGTGTGTGTGTGTGTGTGCATGTGACTGTCTGTCTGTATGTGTGTGTGCATATGTGACTGTCTGTCTGTATGTGTGTGTGTGCACATGTGACTGTCTGTCTGTATGTGTGTGTGCGCATGCGACTGTCTGTCTATATGTGTGTGTGCATGTAGACTGTCTGTCTGTATGTGTGTGTGTGCGCACATGTGACTGTCTGTATGTGTGTGTGTGCGCATGTGACTCTGTATGTGTGTGTGTGCACATGTGACTGTCTGTCTGTATGTGTGTGTGCGCATGTGACTGTCTGTCTATATGTGTGTGTGTGCACATGTGACTGTCTGTCTGTATGTGTGTGTGCGCATGTGACTGTCTGTCTATATGTGTGTGTGTGTGCATGTAGACTGTCTGTATGTGTGTGTGTGCGCACATGTGACTGTCTGTATGTGTGTGTGTGTGCGCATGTGACTGTCTGTCTGTATGTGTGTGTGTGCACACATGTCTGTGTGTGTGCGTGTGTGCGTGTGTGTATGTATGTATGTATGTATCAGGGTTGCCAACTTTCAGTAAATTTACAAAGAGTTTGTAAAATCCATACTTTTTGCATTTGTCCATGAATGTCAGTTACAGACATGCAGCCTACATGTATGAAAGATCAAATAAACAGAACAGTAAAGTTCGAAATGAAAAACAGCGCTAAATATTGGTTATAATGTCCAATTACATATAGTGCATTCGTTAGGTGCCGGTTTTAAAATCTCAGATGTGCAGATAGTCCATAGTAGATCCTACACCTTTTTCCCAGACAAGTCACCACGCGTGGGGCACACTCCCCTTTGGGGTATTCACTCACCAGAAAGTTAGAAAATATGGGCACTGAAAGGTATCTTTACACAGGATCATCCGTTCCAAGATGGGGGTCAGTGAGGGTAAAACTCCATATAAAAATACAAAAGGATGCCAAACATAGTGTGAACCCGTTTAATTTGTAAATAAAATAAAGCAATCCCCTCACAGCAGGATCCCCGCTCAAAATGCACGTACCGTACAGTAGATGACAATACACGTGTTGGGTAAGTGCAAGTAGATTCCGACCGGTGTCCGTATCCCAGAGATTCGATATACACTCAAAACGCCGAGTCCCTTCCTGGATAGGACGCCAGTGGAGCACACAGATGGAGCGCACTCGTCACTTCCGGATCGCCGACAGCGGCGATCCGGAAGTGATCTTCTATGTAATATTTCCACACAGTTTTTTTTACATATTCACCAGAAATATAGACCCTTACGATATTATTGTGTAACTAATAGTGTTGCTCACTCTTCCACCATTCCACTCCTTGTAATACTTCCCATCCAATTTCCCACATAGAGGTACAAAAAAAATAAAAACATCATAGTGCAGAAATATCAAAACTAGATAACTTCCCAGAAAAAGCCCTTGAAGTTGTGCTCTCATAAACATAAAGTGGTCAAACATCAAATCATTATGTTGTGCTCCTATTCCTCTTCCCACCACAGGTGTCACCCATATGTACTGCAGTCTCATCAGAAATTGATGACCTCACTGGGTCTAATGCAGCATGAAAAAATTCCTCCTTGATCTTCCCCAGTATCTCCTCAGAGCTGCCAGTTGACCTCTCAAGAAAATAACTTAGTGTAATGCTTTCTATAAAAAAACACTATTCTTTATTAATATATATACTTACATATATAAAGGTGTTCACCACACACACCTAGTACTATGAAAGATTGCCAAGCCGTAACTTCCGGTCCCAATTACGTATTTAAAGTTCCTGCTTGATGACATCACTTCCTGAACGTATATGGCCGATTGGACTTTCTCAAGAGAGCTTCTTCAAGGAGTGGAATGGTGGAAGAGTGAGCAACATCTGATGGTTATTCACTCTACTACACATGCTTGGTTTGACCCAATAGTGTATAAGGGTCTATATTTCTGGTGAGCATTTGATAAATTTGTGTAGAAGTATCACATAGAAGATTATTGAAGGAGGGATATTTGCTCATGGACAACTGATATATTTATAATTCTTTGCCCAGTATATAGAGGCAATTTTTGGGGTAAAGGTGATTCTAGCTGCTAAGAAAATGTGTTTATTATTTTTATTTTTGGGCCAATTTAGAGAATAAACCCTGGATTTTCACACCACCTCAAATTAATGATCAATATACTGTATTCCCAGTACAGCAATAACGTTTTCAAACTGGATGTACTATATCTGTAATACACAGTGCCTTGAAGTATTCATACCCCTTGAAATTTTCCAAATGTTGTCATGTTACAACCAAAAACTTAAATGTATTTTATTGGGATTTTATGTGATAAAAAAGTGGCACATAAGTGGCACATAATTTTGAAGTGAAAGTAAAATAATAATTTTTTTTTTTTTAAATAAATATCTGAAAAGTTTGGCATGCATTTGTATTTAGCCCCCTTAACTATGATACCCCTAACTAAAATCTAATTGAGCCAATTGCCTTTAGAAGTCACCTAATAAGTAAATAGAGTCCACCTGTGTGTAATTTAATTTCAGTATAAATACAGCCATTCTGTGAAGCCCTCAGAGGTTTGTTAGAGAACCTTAGTGAACAAACAGCATTATAAAGGCCAAGGAACACACCGGACAGGTCAGGAATAAAGTTGTGGAGAAGTTTAAAGCAGGGTTAGGTTATAAAAAAAATATGTCAACCTTTGAACATCTCACGAAGCACTGTTCAATCCATCATCTGAAAATGGAAAGAGTATGGCACAACTGCAAACCTACCAAGACATGGCCGTCCACCTAAACTGAAAGGCCGGGCAAGGGGAGCATTAATCAGAGAAGCAGCCAAGAGGCTCATGGTAACTCTAGAGGAGCTGCAAAGATCCACAGCTCAGGTGGGAGAATCTGTCCACAGGACAACTATTAGTTGTGCACTCCACAAATATGGCCTTTATGGAAGAGTGGCAAGATGAAATCCATTGTAGAAAGAAAGCCATAACAAGTCCCATATGCAGTTTGCCAGAAGCCATGTGGGGGACACATCAAACATGTGGAGGAATGTGCTCTGGTCAGATGAGACCAAAAAAAAAACTTTTTGGGCTAAAAGTAAACGCTATATGTGGCAGAAAACTAACACTGCACATCACCATAAACACACCATCCCCGACGTGAAACTTGGTGGTGGCATCATCATGTTGTGGGATGCTTTTCTTTAGCAGGGACGGGGAAGCTTGTCAGAGTTGATGGGAAAATGGATGGAGCCAAATACAGGGCAATCTTAGAAGAAAATCTGTTAGAGTCTGCAAAAGACTTGAGACTGGGGTGGAGGTTCACCTTCCAGCAAGACAACAACCCTAAACATACACCCAGAGCTACAATGCAATGGTTTAAATAAATGCATATTAATGTGTTAGAATGGCCCAGCCCAGACCTAAATCCAATTGAGAATCTGTGGCAAAACGTGAAAATTGCTGTTCACAGACACTCTCCATCTAATCTGACAGAGTTTAAGCTATTTTGAGCTATATTTCAAAGAAGAATGGGCAAAAATGTCACTCTCTAGATATGCGAAGCTGGTAGAGACATCCCCAAAAAGACTTGATGCTGTAATTGCAGCAAAAGGTGGTTCTACAAAGTATTGACCCAGGGCTGAATACAAATGCACACCACACTTTTCAGATATTTATTTGTAAAAAAAATTGAAAACTATTTATCATTTTCCTTCCACTTTACAATTATGTGCCACTTTATGTTGGTCTATCACATAAAATACCAATAAAATACATGAAGGGCCAAATCCTCAAAATTCCTGCCTAACTTAACTTTTTCCATTTAAGTTACACTGACTTAAAATTTCTACCTAAGTGCCCGATCCACAAAGCACTTACCTAGAAAATTTCAGGCCGTGTAACTTAAATGTCTCCGGCGCAAGGTGGTCCTCTTCTGCAGGGGGCGATGACAATTTAAATGAGGCGCACTCCCGCGCCGGCCGTACTGCGCATGCTCGTGACGTAATTTTCCCGACGGGCAGCGCGCAAAATTACGTTACGTCGGGCTTTGTGGATTGCGACGGGACAATAAAGTTGCGTCGGGTAAAAAAAAAGGTACGCGCCGGGAAAAAAAATTCAAAATGTTAAAAAAAACGCGGCGAGCGAAAAAAAGATCTGTTTTTACAAGGTGTTACTAGTTTACACTTTGTAAAAGCAGAACTAATTTTACGTATGCAAACGTAAACTTACGCAGAAAACACAAAGCTGAAAAGCTTTGTGGATCTCCGTAAGTCCTCATTTGCATACGCAAAGCGGCATTTCGACTCGAAATGCCCCCAGCGGCGGATGCGGTACTGCATCCTAAGATCCGACAGTGTAAGTGTCTTACAGATGTCGGATCTTCTGCCTATCTTTGGAAAACTGCTTCTGAGGATCAGTTCCAAAGATAGGCACAGGGATACGCAGGCTGAACAGCAGTTCCGCCTGCGTATCCCTTTTGAGGATTTGGCCCATAGTTCTTGGTTGTAACATGACAAAATGTGGAAAATTTCAAGGGGTATAAATACTTTTTCAAGGCACTGTATCTGTAATCAACAACCTTCACCCCACCTTCTCTATGCTGTATGAGTGGAAAGATGGCATACCCCAATGGATTAACAACTGGATAGATATAGATAGACTGGAGTAGAGTATGTTTCAATTAAGTACCAATGAGTTGATTTTAAGCTAAATAGCTCATATTTGAAAGTGGTTTCCCCACGAGTATTGACAAAAGAAAGGGTTGCTTTAATAATAATAGATACAACATCCATCACTGCCCTACTGCCCTACTGCTGGGTAAACGGGTAGAAAATTATAAGGATGATCATGATAATTTTAATAGTGAATAAGGTTTGATTATATAAATTTATGATAATGGTGATGATGTAATGTTTGTGCTGTTGATGATCGGGTATGTTGGAGTAGTACTGTCTCAAGCTAATCACCTGCTAAGGTATGGTAATGGTATGGACAAGAATGTCAAAAGCTTATCAACATGGAACAAAGCTAATACATTTAAATTTCCCTATTTAGCTACTTCCTTTGTTTTATGTTTAATCCTTCAATAGATCAACTACACAGGAGCCAGCATGAATCCAGCTAGATCATTTGGTCCAGCTGTCATTATGAACAAATGGGAACACCATTGGGTAAGGCAAACTAAATACACTATTTACAATAAAATTGTTAAAAGTCTAATAAAATATAGATGTAGACATTATATATTGCTATTAGAGATCCTTATTTGGGCTTGTTGAGGGGTTTGTATTCTTTTATTTTTTTTTGTTTTACCTTTAACCACTTGTCTACTGGGCACTTTCACCCTGCAAAGGGACGTTTTCAGCTTTCAGTGCTCCCACACTTTGAATGACAATTGCGCTGTCATACAAGGCTATACCCATATGAAATGTGTGCCCTTTATATACACTCAAATAAAGCTTTCTTTTGGTGGTATTTAATTACTACTGGTCAATAAAACAGGCCAGGGTCAGTTCATGTAGAAAGCAGTCCAAGCGGTTGGCAGAGGCATAGTCAAAAAACAGGCCAGGGTCAGTTCATGTAGAAAGTACCAAATCTCTCGTCTACAAGTCGTTCAAAATACGGCTGCTAGACTTGTGACTGGGAAAAAACCCTGGGAATCAATCTCACCTTCACTGAGATCCCTTCACTGGTTACCAGTAGTGTTGAGCAGAATACGCCATATTCGATTTCGCGATATATCTCGAATATATAGTCGAATATTCGAGATATATTCGCTAAATTCGAATATTCGTGATATTTTATCGAAATGAAATTATTGCGAATTTTCGCTATTGCGAATGCGAAAATAATTGCGAATTTTCGATAACTGTGGTAGGAGCACTCTGATTGGCTCAGAATATTCTTGATATTTTTTCGAAATTTCGCAAAATGCGAATGCGATATTTACTGCGCAATTTCGACAAATGCTGTAGGAGCACTCTGATTGGCTCAGAATATTCTTGATATTTTACAATACAAAATAATTGCGAATATTCGGCAAATTCGGAAGGAGCACTCTGATTGGCTCAGAATATTCTTGATATTTTACAATACAAAATAATTGCGAATATTCGGCAAATGCGGATTGCGGAAGGAGCACTCTGATTGGCTCAGAATATTCTTGATATTTTTTCGAAATTTCGCAAAATGCGAATGCGATATTTACTGCGCAATTTCGACAAATGCTGTAGGAGCACTCTGATTGGCTCAGAATATTCTTGATATTTTACAATACAAAATAATTGCGAATATTCGGCAAATGCGGAAGGAGCACTCTGATTGGCTCAGAATATTCTTGATATTTTACAATACAAAATAATTGCGAATATTCGGCAAATGCGGATTGCGGAAGGAGCACTCTGATTGGCTCAGAATATTCTTGATATTTTTTCGAAATTTCGCAAAATGCGAATGCGATATTTACTGCGCAATTTCGACAAATGCTGTAGGAGCACTCTGATTGGCTCAGAATATTCTTGATATTTTACAATACAAAATAATTGCGAATATTCGGCAAATGCGGAAGGAGCACTCTGATTGGCTCAGAATATTCTTGATATTTAACAATACAAAATAATTGCGAATATTCGGCAAATGCGGATTGCGGAAGGAGCACTCTGATTGGCTCAGAATATTCTTGATATTTTTTCGAAATTTCGCAAAATGCGAATGCGATATTTACTGCGCAATTTCGACAAATGCTGTAGGAGCACTCTGATTGGCTCAGAATATTCTTGATATTTTACAATACAAAATAATTGCGAATATTCGGCAAATGCGGAAGGAGCACTCTGATTGGCTCAGAATATTCTTGATATTTTACAATACAAAATAATTGCGAATATTCGGCAAATGCGGATTGCGGAAGGAGCACTCTGATTGGCTCAGAATATTCTTGATATTTTACAATACAAAATAATTGCGAATATTCGGCAAATGCGGAAGGAGCACTCTGATTGGCTCAGAATATTCTTGATATTTTACAATACAAAATAATTGCAAATATTCGGCAAATGCGGAAGGAGCACTCTGATTGGCTCAGAATATTCTTGATATTTTACAATACAAAATAATTGCGAATATTCGGCAAATGCGGATTGCGGAAGGAGCACTCTGATTGGCTCAGAATATTCTTGATATTTTACAATACAAAATAATTGCGAATATTCGGCAAATGCGGAAGGAGCACTCTGATTGGCTCAGAATATTCTTGATATTTTACAATAGAAAATAAAAAGTGTTTTGCATTGGTGGTGATTCTTTACTCTATCCATGTTTTACTTTTTACTCATACTCATATCCTGTCACAGCCGTTTGTCAATCAAACACCTTGAAGATTGAACACGTTCATGCTGCATGCTTTGGACTTTTTTTCACTTCACATATCAAAGACATTTTTATGAAAGATTATTTTTCTATTATTGGGACTATATTTCTTTATATATTTTTTTCACTGTGTATTTCACAAGTTATTTGCGCTTGCTTATTTTATAATTTGCCCACATGTCTTGTCACTAGACATATTTTTTATTCTTGTAGAGCGACTCCATTTTCTGTCTTGTATTAATTTATGTTGTATAACATTTTTGAGTTGCTGCTGTATTCTCCCCTTTTTTTAAGGTATGCGCAATTTTTTCCTTCTTACAAAAAAAATAATATCAAACATACAAATATTCATAACAGAAACATACACAAAGCCCCCCCCTTTTGCATCAGAGACAATCAGAGTTCTCCTACCACAGTTATCGAAAATTCGCAATCATTTTCGCATTCGCATTAGCGAAAATTCGCAATTTTTTTTTTTTCAATTCGGCAACATAAAAGGATCGCCTCAGCTTAGCTACTCGGCCCAGGGTCTCTAATCATACCAGCAATGCTTTTAGACGTCGATAGGATGTGATCTGTTTTAAAAATAAAATTGAAAAAATGCGAATATTCGGAATTGCGAATATTCACCGCGAAATTCGAAATATATCGCGAATACTCGAATATGCCATATTTGAGCCGAATATTCGCAATACGAATATTCGTGAGCAACACTAGTTACCAGTAAAAGACAGAATCACTTTTAAAGCACTCTGTCTAACGCATAGATGTATCTATGGGAATGCTCCCCATTATCTATGCGAAAAAATAAAAGCTCATAATCCCAATCGCGTTCTGCGATCCACCAATCAAAATCTCCTCCAGATACCGAAAGCCAACTACAAGTCCAAAGGAGAAAGGAGATTCGCGGTCCAGGGTCCCAGACTATGGAACGCTTTACCAACCAGCATTCGGTTGGAGGAGAAAGATCAAGACTCATCTCTTTTGATACCAAAGGAGACAGGAACAACAAGCGCCCAGAGGCGATTAAGTTCGCATGTGTTGCGCTATATAAGTTTTCATTCATTCATTCAAAGCAGTCCAAGCGGTTGGCAGAGGCATAGTCAAAAAACAGGCCAGGGTCAGTTCACCTTGAAGGCAGTGGCATGGTTATTTAAGGAATCACGGAAAATGGTTTGCACAGATGATGAAAATGGGGAAATGATTAAAAATATGGGCTAATATTTTAGGGATGTATGATGATGTAGAAAGCATTCTTGAATGCATAGGCCAGGTTGGGAGGGACACTGGGGACAATGCTAGCTTGTACCTCTTCAAAGTCCTCTTTTGTTGCATGAGCAACATTTTTTTTTGCGTCTACGGCCTGCTTCAGATGATGGAATGCTGTCTGGGAAGTGTGGCTCGTGAAGTCGGCTTACAGCATCAGAGCAAAGGTTTTCTGGGGGGGTCTTTGCTGATAGATCAGGAACGTCACTATTTATTTGATGAATTTTAGGAAGGGAGTGGGGCTTTCTGTGGATTTGGTGTAGGTGATATATGCATTGTAAATGGCCAAATGAAAAGGATAAATTGCAACTTTCTCTCTCCACTGAGTCTGGCTGCAGCCATTTTAACTGTGAAGCTGAAGCTTCTGCCTGTTCATTTCCTGGATTTACACAGACACACACACATACACATATATACAGACACATACAGTATCTCACAAAATGTAGTGAGTGTACAGCTTGTATAACAGTGTAAATTTGCTGTCCCCTCAAAATAACTCAACACACAGTCATTAACCACTTAAGCCCCGGACCATTTTGCAGCTAAATGCCCAGGCCAGGTTTTGCGATTCGGCACTGCGTCGCTTTAACAGACAATTGCGCGGTTGTGCGACGTGGCTCCCAAACAAAATTGGCATCCTTTTTTCCCCACAAATAGAGCTTTCTTTTGGTGGTATTTGATCACCTCTGCGGTTTTTATTTTTTGCGCTATAAACAAAAATAGAGCGACAATTTTGAAAAAAATGCAATATGTTTTACTTTTTGCTATAATAAATATCCCCCAAAAACATATATAAATTTTTTTTTTCCTCAGTTTAGGCCGATACGTATTCTTCTACCTATTTTTGGTAAAAAAAATCGCAATAATCGTTTATCGATTGGTTTGCGCAAAATTTATAGCGTTTACAAAATAGGGGATAGTTTTATTGCATTTTTATTAATTAATTTTTTTTACTACTATTGGCGGCGATCAGCGATTTTTTTCGTGACTGCGACATTATGGCGGACACTTCGGACAATTTTGACACATTTTTGGGACCATTGTCATTTTCACAGCAAAAAATGCATTTAAGTTGCATTGTTTATTGTAAAAATGACAGTTGCAGTTTGGGAGTTAACCACAGGGGGCGCTGTAGGAGTTAGGGTTCACCTAGTGTGTGTTTACAACTGTAGGGGGGTGTGGCTGTAGGACTGACGTCATCGATCGAGTCTCCCTTATAAAAAGGATCACTCGGCTCTCCCCTTTCTTCAGCTCCGGGGAGCGATCGCGACGGAGCGGCTATAAACGAATAGCCGCGCTGTCGTCCCGGATCGCTCCCCGAGGGAATCTGCCCGCCGCACGCAGCGGGGGGGTACCGATCGGACCCCCCACCTGCTAGAAGGCAGGGAAGTATATATACGCCCTTCTGCCTGTCCGTGCCATTTTGCGGATGTATATAGTCGTGCGGCGGGCGTTAAGGGGTTAACATGCCTAGCAGAATTCCCGAGTCTGGCTCGGGGTGATTTTTACATACCAAAAGCGGTAATCCCGAGCCAGACTCGGGATCGCATTGCAAGATACAGGGTTACTTAACTGTGTCCCCGCTGTGTGTGTGCGAGCTGTCATTTTGCTCAATTCACACACTGGTGACCTGCGAGTGCTGCCGAGCTCCGTTCCCGAGCGGCGCAACGCACAGGGTGGAGTTTGGCGCCAAATTCAAAAAAGTTAAACCACAGTATAGATACAGTATATTGAATCTTACAGATTACAGTACTGTATCAAATAAATACACATCCCCTTTATCCCTAGTGGTCTGTCCAGTGTCCTGCATGCAGTTTTATATTATAAAAACTGTTCTTTCTGCCTGGAAACTGGAGATTGTCCATAGCAACCAAAATGTGTCAGTTTATGTCAAAAGTGGTTTTAGACCAGCTAGAAAACAGCGATAATAAATTAGAATCACTTGCAGAATTGAGTAATAGCGATTTGTGGGGAAATTCATCATCAAATACTGAAAGTAATGACAGCGACAATTCTGCAACTGAGCAAATTTCAGTGTTTTTGATTTGATTACATTATTGAATAATTTTTACTATTATTACATTATTATTTGTTATTTATTATATTATAATTTATGATTTTGTGTTTCAAACTTTATCATACATGGGATGTCTACTAGACTCTTGTTTGGACAGATTTAAGTGTGTTCTTCCTAAGAACTACAGGCCTACAATATAAAATGCCAAATTTCCATGCAAAATAATGGTACCGCTTTCAGCACCAAAAATCTGAAAGAATCATACCGCCAGGGAGATTAATGTCTAAACCGCTGGCAACAAAAGTGAGTATACCCCTAGGTGAAAATGTCCAAATTGGCCCAATTAGTAATTTTCCCTCCCTGGTGTCATGTGACTCCTTAGTGTTACAAGGTCTCAGGTGTAAATGGGGGAGCAGGTGTGTTAAATTTGGTGTTATCGCTCTCACTCTCTTATATTGGTCACTGGAAGTTCAACATGGCACCTCATGGCAAAGAACTCTCTGAGGATCTGAAAAAAATGATTGTTTCTCTACATAAAGATGGCATGGGTTATAAGAAGATTGCCAAGACCCTGAAGCTGAACTGCAGCACGGTGGCCAAGACCATACAGCGGTTTAACAGGACAGGTTCCATTTAGAACCGGCCTCGCCATGGTTGACCAAAGAAGTTGAGTACACGTGCTCAGCATCATATCCAGAGGTTGTCTTTGGGAAATAACTGTATGAGCACTGCCAGCATTGCTGCAGAGGTTGAAGGGGTGGGGGGTCAGTCTGTCAGTGCTCAGACGATACGCTGCACACTTCATCAAATTGGTCTTCATGGCTGTTGTCCCAGAAGGAAGCCTCTTCTAAAGATAATGCACAAGAAAGCCCGCAAATAGTTTGCTGAAGACAGGCAAACTAAGGACATGGATTACTGGAACTTCCTGTAGTCTGATGAAACTAAGATAAACTTATTTGGTTCAGATGGTGTTAAGGCTGTGTGGCGGGAACCAAGTGAGAAGTACAAAGACAAGTGTGTCTTGCCTACAGTCAAGCATGATGGTGGGAGTGTCATGGTCTGGGGCTGCATGAGTGCTGCAAACACTGGGGAGCTACAGTTCATTGAGGGAACCATGAATGCCAACATGTACTGTGACATACTGAAGCATGATCCCCTTCCTTCAGGGACTGGGACGCAGGGCAGTATTCCAACATGATAACGACCCCAAACACACCTCCAAGATGACCACTGCCTTGCTAAAGAAGCTGAGGGTAAAGGCAATGGACTGGCCAAGCATGTCTCCAGACCTAAACCCTATTGACAATCTGTGGGGAAGGTGGAGGAGCGCAAGGTCTCTAACATCCACCAGCTTCATGATGTCGTCATGGAGGAGTGGAAGTGGACGCCAGTGGCAACCTGTGAAGTTCTGGTGAACTCCATGCCCAAGAGGGTTAAGGCAGTGCTGGAAAATAATGGCCACACAAAATATAAACCCTTTGGGCCCAATTTGAACATTTTCCCTTAGGGGCCAACGGTTTAGACATTAATGGCTATGTGTTGAGTTATTTTGAGGGGACAGCAAATTTACACTGATATACAAGCTGTATATTCACTACTTTACATTGTAGCAAAGTGTAATTTCTTCAGTGTCTAATGAAAATGTATATGTGAGATACTGTATATAAAGACAGACAGACACACTCACACCACTGCTTGCCTGTATATTTATCCTTTTTAGATGAATACACATGGATCTCTGCAGTGCAGTGGCGGCCGTCTATAGGGAGCTAGTAACAAACATTTTTTAAATGGTCCTTTAAAAAACAAAAAAAAGGTCCTTTAAGTGCACTGTGTACGGGCGCCGGACACAGTGCACTATTGGCAGCGTGACGTCTATGCAATCAGGTGATTGCAGGTGAGACGCTTATTTTTCCTGGTTTTCTGAGTGCTTGTGGCACAAAGCAATGCGCCACAACACTCCCTTATTGGTCATTCTCCCTGTTGTGTGATTTTCCTATTGTCACCGATGTAGGACATGGGCAGTGCTTTCCTCTGAGCCGCTGCATCACTTCCAGTTTCTCTGTGCCAGTGGGAAACCAAAAGTGACAAGGTGACTCAGTGGATGGAACGCACTGCCCGGGCTGCTCTTTCTTTCATCTCTCAGCTGGATTGGTAGGTTCTGAAAGAGTGCTGGGCTCAGCTGTATACCATATCTGTGATACTGCGCTGCATACCACATCTGTGATGTTGGGCTGTATACCATATCTGTGATGCTGGGCTGTATACTCCTGATACTATGGGTGGAATACAGGGAACAGAGTGGGTGGATTATTTAAGGGGTGGGGCTTATTAGAAGGGAAATGGGTCAAAAAGGAAAGGCGGGGTCTGGCACTCCCCCATCCTAAAATTTCTGGGAACAGGACTATTTCTATTAACATGGTCACTGAGAACATAGCAGTCTCTTGTGGCAGCTCCAACAAGGCTGTGTGTGTGTGTGTGTGTGTGTGTGTGTGTGTGCGAGTTTAAGCAAACATATAAAACTATATATATTATTGAATATACAGTAAGTAGGTTTAATAAACAAATTCTTGCTTTGAAAACAGTATGTTCACTTTGTAAAGTTAACACTAATAAATAAGTTGAAACTGTTCACTTTGAATACCTAATTATGAAAAAAGCAGGATTTTTCCTAGCACATGAGTGTGTATTCATCTAATATACTAGCATCTGTTTTGCTAGGCAAACAGTCTCTACTCCATTAGTAAACCAACCCCATTGTATATACTTGAGTATTCATATTCATATGTGCATATAGGTGTATATATAAAGGTGTGTAACTACATGTATACTGTATGTACCACTGCATATATTTATAATGTGTGCATACAGGGCTTTTTTTCAGTGGGAACGTGAGGGAACACAGTTCTTGCACCTCCAGCACTGAACATATATGCCAAAAGTGCTGGGATGTGCTGGAGGGTCTATTGATGCTGGCTGCTGGGGATTCTATTGTCACTAGGGGAGCTGGGGGGCTCTATTGCTGCTGGTAGGAGATGTTATTGTTTCTGGGGGCCAATTATTGATGGGAGAGATCTACTGGGGTCTATTGTTGCTGGCTACTGGAGAGTTTGTTGATGCTGGATACTGGGGGATCTATTGTTGCTAAGGGTATTTTTTGTGGGGGATCTATTGTTGCTGGGAGATCTATTGTTGCTGGGGAGATTTATTGTTGCTAGGGGGATCTATTTTTAGGGGATCTTTTTTTACTCACTTTCATTAGCAAATCCCATACAAACTACTTTGCACCAAAAAATGATACTTTTCTGTATTCTCTAGGCAAAGGGTGGAATGAAAGGACAGTACTTGGAGGTGGGTAGAGGGTGGAGACAAGGGGTAAATCAGAAGGGAGCTCCTGCACCTATTCTCTGAGAAAAAAGCCCTGTGTGTATGTATATGTGCATCTGTATGTATGGGTGTATTCAAGGTGCGTGAGTATGTATGGGGTCTCAAATATGTTTTTATTTAATAGTGTTTAAATACAAGTGCAACTCTCTTACCTTTTTTAATTTAGGTTGTGACCAACTAAAATGGTAACTGTTTTATTTATATTTTAGGTCTATTGGGTTGGGCCAGTTGTTGGTGCTGTTTTTGCAGGATGCCTTTATGAATATGTTTTCTGTCCTGATGTTGAAATAAAGAATCGTCTAAAAGAAGTCTTAAATAAAGCATCAAAACAAAGCAAAGGAAAATACAGTGAAGTAGAAGAAAGCAAAAGTCAGATTGAATCGGATGATCTGTTGCTGAAATCAGGCATTGTTCATATCTTTGATGAGAAAAAAGGAAAAGATCCATCTGGTGAAGTATTGTCTTCTGTATGACTAGCACCGGCTTCTGCTACAAAAGAAACACCACCCATATCACCACCATCGCCATTTCTTCCAATCAAAGAAACTGATATATTATGATAGCAGCTATTTTGTAAAAAGTCACAAAAATCTAATTATGTATATTACCAAATATCGTTTCAAAGTACACAACAATGTAAATACACTATAAAAATATTTACACACAAGATCTTCAATGAAAATCCATTTGGCGGATCTAAGGTAAATAAGAATGATCCTTAATTTAACAAGAAGTCAATACTGAGCCTAAGATCTGCCCGTTTAGCATCTAGATTGACAGTGCACATTAGTTTAAAACACCCACTGGCAAATTCAAACAAATGGTTTTTCCTCTGGCGCATAATTGGCTGTTGTGTTGTCAGCCCTGATTAAGACATGCCCCCATTAAATATATCCAGAAGCATTGTAGCAGCAGATGAGCAAATTCAAAATTAAGCTTTAAAAATATGATATGTTTTAATAAAAAATAAATGTTTTTTCCTCTGTAAAATAAAATTTGTGTTTTTTTAAAGATTTTTTTTTTAAAAGATTGCTTGCTGGTATAAACTTTAAAAAAAAGTAGTTTAGAGGTAAAGAAACAGGCTGAAAAACAGCCAATGGCTTCAGGAAGAATAGAAAATCTTTAAGCACCTTTCTGTCTTTTTCTGACCATGTATCTTTCCCTCTGTTTGAACTGTTGAATGGCTCTAGTAATTTATCAAGACGTTGCAAAAGAGTCCAGATCACACTAAAAATAGAAGCCCGTTCTAGTTATCTAAAAACAACAGCTAGAAACATGCAAAAATACGTTTACGTAAGTTCATAATTATTTTAGCTAAATATTCAAGTCGACACTGATGCCGCGTACACACAGTCGTTTTTCAGCATGAAAAAAAATGTAAGAAAAAATGTGAGAAGAAATCAGGAATTATCTAAGTGTTTTTCATTAACCTAGAATTGCATCATGCTATCACCAAATCAAAAACTATACTATGGCGTTGAATTACTAAAATTGGAAAGTGCAAAATCTGGTGCAGCTCTGCATAGAAACCAATCAGCTTCCAGGTCTTTTTTTTTGTCAAAGCTCAATCGAACAAGCTGAAGTTAGAAGGTGATTGGTTACCATGCACAGCTGCACCATATTTTGCACTTTCCAGCTTTAGGCTGGCTTCACACTAATACACTATTTTCATCCTACTTTGCTCTGCTACATTGGTCCTACATTTATCCTACATTGGTCCTACATCCATCCTACTTTCATGAACAGGATACTACTTTGGTCCGACTTCAATGATATTCAATGGGTTGAAGTAGGATCAATGTAGGACCTAAAGTAGTACAGGGAGCATTTTCAAAGTCGGACCGACTTGTGTAGGACCAGTTAAGACAGCTCTCATAGGGAAACATTGATTTTCACATGTCATGCTACATGAGGCTCCCAATGTAGGACCGTTTGTAGCTGGGCTGGGTTCACACTGATGCGACATAGGATCCAACTTGTTAGACCCATAGTCAGATGACATGTGAAATTTAATGTTTCTGCAAGAGGGCTGTCTTAACTGATACTACACAAGTCTGTCCGACTTTAGAAAAGGTTCAGGCACCACTTTGGTCTGACTTTGATATGACTTCAATGCCACAGAGTGTAAAAAGTCACATTAAAGTCGTATCAGACTCCAAAGTTGCACTGAAAGTCATGCGACATTGGAGTTGGGCTAGTGTAAACCGAGCCTTAGTAAATCAACTTATAGTTGCGCTCTAAATTAATATGCAAGTAAACCTTAACCTAAAAAAATTGTATATCAAATAAATAAATGAATTCCTGAAAAGTTTGAATACAGTCCCAACTGTAAAGCCTCGTACACATGACCGTGTGTATGTTTTTCCTCGAGAAAACTGTTGTGGATCTCGACGAGAAAAAAAGACAACATGCTCTCTTTTTTCTTGTTGAGTCTCAATTTCCTTGTCGCGTTTCTCGTCGGGCTGGTTTACGACGAAAAACACGTTCGTGTGTATGCTTAGAAACCAGCACATGCTCAGAATAAAGTATGAGACGGGAGCGCACCTTCGGTAAATGTAGCGTTCGTAATGGAGATAGCACATTCGTCACGCTGTAACAGACTGAAAAGCGTGAATCGTCTCTCACCAAACTTTTACTTAACACGCAGTAACATGAGATTAGCAAAAGCAGCCCCAAGGGTGGCGCCAGTGGAATCGAACTTCCCCTTTATAGTGCCGTCGTACGTGTTGTATGTCACCGCGTTTGAGAACGACGAGATTTTGTCTTGACAGTGTGTATGCAAAGAAAGCTTGACAAGATTCTCGACAAGCCTGTCAAGAAACTCGTCAAGGAAAACTAAGTTTCTTTTACGACGAGATTCTCGGTCGTGTGTACGAGGCCTGAGGTTATTAACTCTGTGGGTAATCCTGTGACAATAAATCTAATTTTCAAATAGAGATTCCTTTTGCAGAAGGTGAATCATTTGCAAAAGATGAATAAATATGTGAACAGTTCAATGCAATTCATGTGACTTTTGCTTGACAGACACCGTGAATCCACCACCGTAAAGAATGTGCGCTTACCAGATGCACAGGCTTAAATTGCCTGTGGCTAACACCCAGCCAGGGCCTTTTCCTCACTGATGTTGCAACATTAATCTGGTCACTCCATCAACAGAGGCCGTCTGATCAGGGACACAGCTGGACGAATCCTCCACTCTAAGCCCATACACGACTCGGTAAGTGGTAATATGGCTCAGAAAGAAATACAAAAACTGGTCATAGGTAAAACCATAGGTAAAACCTGACACAACAGGCCGGCACCCGCATGGAAGAGACAGCTAGTGGCTGTTTCAGGTATTGAACTGTGGAAGTTCTTATCAATTTGTTAAAGAGGAAGTAAACCCTGATGGGTTTTACTTCCTCTTTATTTACCTGCAAAGGTAAAGAATAATGGGCTACTATGCATGTTTTAGGCACCCTCTGCCATAAAGATGCTTCTAAAGGGATGCAAACATTGCTAGCTTTGTCATCAGAACCATGAACATGCACCAGCTGTTTAAAATAAATTAGCCACAGCCATTTAGAATCAGTATCCAAAGACACAAAGAGCTTGTTCACACAAGCGGTTGGGGATAGTAAAACCCTGTGGGTGAGCTGGGATTTTACTGGCCCCTAAACCACTATGCCCTATAGCTACAGAGGCAGTGGCATAGCCACAGCAGAAATTATACCCCCTGTCAATTTTGGCAGGCTGAAATTGACCCATTCAAGTGAATTGGGCCACATTGAAAGCACCCCACAACAGTTTGCGATACATGTGGTTGCGGAATTCTAGTGCTGTGTTCAAGGGATTTAAGTAGGCTGTAAGGAGGTGATACAATGCTTCCACACCACATGTCAAATGCTCTCTGAAGAGCGATCCAAACATGAATCAATCTACAGAGACTAAAGATAGTGTGAATGAGCCCAAAATGTAAAAAATTTAAAAACTGTTTTTTTCTTCAAGTAGAAAAAAGTGAAAATCTGCAACACAGTTAGTTAACATTTTTGCAATGTATAAAAGTTTAGTTACTCTTTAACTCAACAAGCCAATATGTTATTATGCACAGCTACTCCAGGCTCTGTCTGCTCCAGGTTTAGTAAACTTCCTCCCACTCATCTAAAATGCACTGTCATTCAATTATAATTAACAAATATGGGAATCTGTCACCCAGTCCTAGCTTTTCTCCTTAATTTTACACTAGTCACTGGGCTGGCTTTATCACAAACACTTAGTCATAATTTTCTCTCTTTATTGATTCCTCATAATTTATTATGCAAACAAGCCCTTTTACAAATTGTAGACAATTGTTCAGTGATTCCCCAAGGGAGTCAGTTTTAGACCTTTACAATCTATTAATCTGATATTTCTGTGGGTCCTATTTGTCATTCTGTCACTGGTATTTATTTCTGCAGCTGCTTTTACATGTTTGTGCATACTAATACATGTTACACTAAGTATATTCCAGGCTGACTGGGAGAGCTTGACATAGGAGCGTATGTTCAAGTAAGCAAACATTCTCATTTTATGAGTCTTTATTTAATTTACTTAACAGACAGAGGAGGAATGAGAATGAGACTTCAGCTGCAGCTAGATAAGTAAAATACTCACTGAAGGATATTGCTACCCTTAGGAGATATAAGATACCATTCAGTTTTTCAACTTACCATTCATCCACACATTGAAATAAAGCTTGAATCATGGATATGTGCTTAAGAAAACAGACTTACATGGGCTTACATGTACAAGAACTGATGGCTCAGAAAGAAATTCAAAAACTGGCCATAGGTAAAACCTGTTGTTTTTTTTAATTTAAGATATAGATATAAAAAGCAAAAACGCCTACAAGGGGTACGGATGAAGAAATGTTAAAAATATGGGGCCAGCCGGTAGCAGTACATATGCCCATAAAAACAAACAAACGGGACGTATCACACGGTGATGTCAGCACATCGCTCCTCCCAACGTGTTTTGTCACTATTCTGACGTTGTGCTGGGGCACATGATTTTCACATATTGATTCATGTTCTACAAATGATTCACCTTCTGCAAAAGGAATCTCTATTTGGAAATTTGATTTATTGTCACAGGATTACCCACGGAGTTAATAACCTTACAGTTGGGACTGTATTTGAACTTTTCAAGAAATTATTTATTTATTTGATATACAATTTATATAGGTTAAGGTTCACTTGCACGTTAATTTAGAGCACAACTATAATTTGTCTTTATCTGTATTTGTGTGTATTTCACCTTGTGTTGCAGCTTAGTAATAGGTTTATTTTCATGCAAACCAATCAATATATGCTTATTGGGATTTTTTTTTTTTTTACCAAAGACATGTAGCAGAATACATTTTGTCCTCAATTTATGAAGAAATTCGATTTTCTTTTAACTTTTATTGGATATGTTTCATAGCAGAAAGTCGAAATTTTCAGTCTTTTTGTTGTTTATATCACAAAAAATTTAAAACCCAGTGTTGATCAAATGTCCCCAAAAGAAAGCTCTACTTATCCAAAAGCTTTGTATCGGCACAGATACCAGTATCGGTGTAACCCTAGTCAGCACCTCTATCAGGTTAATAATGATGACTGTGTCCCTCTTGAAGAGGGCTCATAAAATAAGTAGAAATCTCTAGGGGGACACAGACAACAAAAAAATAACTTTTTAAAATGTTACCACAAAAAAAGTGTGTTTCTCTGTGTCACTTATTCAAAAGACTGATGTTTCACTCAAAGTCCAGGTCTCACCAACCATCTTATTGTTCAAAGACAAACATAGTTGGGAGGGGTTAGAATTGACAGAGATTATAATCCTTCCCAAATATGTCTAAACAAAGGGTTTGGTTGGGGTTCCACTTTTATAAAATATTTGATTAAAATTGTTAAATTTATATAGGCAGAAACGTGCTTTATTGATTGCATGTATTTTTTAATATGTTAGTATTTAACATACTGTTGCAATTTTGATTTTAAGCTGTTGAGCAGAATTGTGTGAAAATTTGACAATAAAAATGTATTTATTTTTTTGCATAAATGCATGTGTATATTTAACATGATTGCAAATCTATTCAATAAAAGTGAAATAAGTATATTATGTATTTGTATGGCTTTTGGATACATTTACCTGACATTTACACCAAATCTTATATACATAATATGGACTTACCAGCTGTAGTAACAAAAAAAGTAAGGGTCAAATGGTCTAATAAAGTCTGTAAAACCATTCCAACTCACCACTTGAATTCTTGTTAAAATAAACAATAACAACATATTTTGCAGTACTGAAGCACAAAGGATATACAGTAATTTCATTGCAAAGTATACAAAAAAAAAAAGATATTAAAACAGTTAAAGACTAATAAAACTTGTTAAACTATATGTAACTATAGAACACAATTTGAACATCATATTGCGAGCCATTGAGGTTGATTTACTAAAGGCAAATCAATTGTGTACTTGGCAAATGAAGTTGTGTTTTGAAAGGGCATTTTTCCCCAAAACTTTGGGAATGTAGTGAAATTTTGCTTTGAAAAGAAAACTCAAACGCAAGGAAAGTAAAAAAAAAAAAAACAGCATTTTTGCTTGCATGCGATTGGATGATGAAAGTCTGCAGAATTTTACATCAATCACTAAGCCCTGCGGAAATTATTTTGCAAAGTGCAACTTCCCTTGCACAATGAACAGCCTACTTGCCTTTAGTAAATCAACCCCATTGAATGTATATTTGAGTTGCCACTAGAACAGGAATAGAATAGAAATCGTCCAAATGGGAAAGTTACTCTTAAGCCCTGTACACACGATCGGATATCTGATGGAATCTAATCCGATTGATTTTTTCATCGGATATCCGACTTTCATCAGTCTTGTCTACACACCATCGGTCAAAAATCCGACCGTGTCCAAACGCGGTGACGTAAAACACTACAAAGTGCTGAGAAATATGAAGTTCAATGCTTCCGAGCATGCGTCGACTTGATTCTGAGCATGCGTGGATTTTTGACCGATGGACTTCCACACAGACGATTGTTTTTTTCTATCGTTTTTTTATCCATAAGAAAAAATTTAAAACAAAAACAAAAACAAACCAATAGGGCCCACACATGATCGGTTTGACCTATGAAAACAGTCCATCGGTCTGTTTTCATCGGACAAACCGATCGTGTGTACAGGGCTTAAGACAGATTGCAGAGATATCCTCTCACTTATTGTTGCATCTGCAAGAAAGTAACCAAAAGGAAATCTCCCTAATGGGATACAGATAGCAATAAAAAAAAAAAAAATTCACAATGGTTTTAATCGGCCCCCAATCTATCCGAAATTAAAAAATACAAATGGATATATATTAAAGTGGTTGGAATCTGAGCAAAGCAGAAGCGTTAACTTATCTCTCTTCAAAGTGTTGTCTCTCTCTAGTGCATCATTCCTCTGTTATCAGTACAAGTCACTTCTGAGAAGTTTTGCCAACACATGAGATAAATTTGTGTCGGGGGGGTGGCTTAGATCAGAGCTTGTCTATTGAGAACACAGTTCTTGTGCTGTGTGAAGGGGGGTGTGTTCCTTTCCTCCAATCAGCTCTCACACACTGTAACTGCAATCTCCCCACTCCCTCCTATGTACTCTTGACAGAGAAATATTTTTTACACAATCTGCCCTTTTGAAGGGGTGTAGGGAGGAGTGCAGATAAACAAGTAAAACTTATGTAGGAGGATATGTTTTATCTCTGTGTATCATCTGAGGCTGTTTACATCACTGGGTATATGTGAGGGTTTACATCCACTTAACCTCTTGCCGACCGCGCTATAGCAAAAATACTGCTACAGCGCGGTCGAGTTACTGTGACAGGACGTCCCTGGGACGTCCTCATGCACTTCCGCGTTTGCGCGTCCCCTGGGGCGCGCTCGCGGAAGTGTCCGTGCTCGCCGGGTCTAGCGGCTGATAGCGGCCGTTTACCATGTGATCGCTCCGTCAAATGACGGAGCGATCACTTGTAAACAAACCGGCGTCATTTGATGACGCCGGTTCCTCCCTCCCCTCTCTGTACCGTTCGGTACAGTGCGAGAGGAGAGGGGGGGGGAGTGCGGGGTGTCAGCAGTGCTGTGGCTGGACAACTGCAGTCACGGATCCATCCCAGCTCAGCTATCCCTGCGCAATACTCTGCAAATACCCCATGCTCTTGCAATACCCCATGCTCTGGCAATACCCCATGCTCTGGCAATACCCCATACTCTGGCAATACCCCATACTCTGGCAATACCCCATACTCTGGCAATACCCCATACTCTGGCAATACCCCATGCTCTGGCAATACCCCATACTCTGGCAATACCCCATACTCTGGCAATACCCCATACTCTGGCAATACCCCATACTCTGCAATACCCCATACTCTGCAATACCCTGCGCAATACTCTGCAATACCCCAATACTCTGCAATACCCCGCAATACCCCAATACTCCGCAATACCCCAATACTACGCAATACCCCAATACTACGCAATACCCCAATACTACGCAATACCCCAATACTCTGCATATATAATGTTTTGGGGTTCTATGTAATTGTAAGAATTGGTCTGGGTGTTCCAGAACGCCTGATGGCGCTCCCTGCATGTTGGGCCTCTCTATGTGGCCACGCCGTGTAAATGTCGCACACATGGGGTATCGCCATACTCGGGAGGAATAGCAGAATGTGTTTTGGGGTGTAATTCGTGGTAAGCATATGCTGTGTGTGAGAAATAACCTGCGAATATGACAGAAACAATTATTTTTTTTTTTTTTTACAGAATTTTCTGTCGTTTTATAGCGCAAAAAATAAAAAACCCAGAGGTGATCAAATACCACCAAAAGAAAGCTCTATTTGTGTGAAAAAAAGGACAACAATTTCAAATGGGTACAATGTTGTATGACTGAGTTATTGTCATTCAAATTGTGAGAGCACCGAAAGCTGAAAATTGGTCTGGTTAGGAAGGGGGTTTAAGTGCCCAGTGGTCAAGAGGTTAAGTACAGTACATGGTGCAAATACACATGCTGTACAGTATATGAGCTATCCTACTTGGTAAAGAATGTGAATCTTTGTTAGGTTTACCATTTTCCCTGTTTTGAGGTGTCTCTCCCCCCAGCAAAAAAAGTGTCCCCCGCATGTCCCTAGTGGCAGTGATATATGCAGTCTTTAAAGATAATAAAGCGACTTTTCTCCTTCCAGACAGTAAGGGCTTATTTACACTTGCTTTGACTTCAACACACATTAAAGCACCTACCCTTTCAACAGGCTTTTTGATGTTTTTTTGATGCTTAAGGGGTGCTTCGATAAGGCTTCATTGTGCTTCGATGAAGCTTTGGTGATGCTTCGGTGAAGCATCAGTGATGTTTCCGTAATGCTCTTTTGAAGCTGTGTTGAAGCTTGACAGATGCCCTGTGTGTGTGGATATCTCATACCTTCAATTTCTCTAAAACAAAGCGATGCTAAAGTTGAATTAAAGCCTCTCAAAAGCCGCAGGTACTTCAAGTGAGCTTCAAGCGAGCTTTGTCTTAGAGTTCTATGGAGCCTTTGAAGACGCTTTGAAGCACCACTAAAGCGACATGGGGTATAATTTTTGAAGGGAAGCCGAAGCAAAGCAAAGCAAATGCAAGGTGTAAACAGGACTGTAAGCTAACCATTTTATTTAGTGATATGAGCTTTGACTGGCATTGAGAGAGCTTTAACAAAGCCTGTCTGAAGCCATGTTTTGAAGCGTAAGTGTAAACTAACCCTAAAGGACACTTGTGACACAACAGGCCGGCACCCGCATGGAAGAGACAGCTAGTGGCTGTTCCAGGTATTGAAATGTGGAAGTTCTTATCAATTTGTTAAAGAGGAAGTAAACCCTGACGGGTTTTACTTCCTCTTTATTTGCCTGCAAAGGTAAAGAATAATGGGCTACTATGCATATTTTAGGCACCCTCTGCCATAAAGATGCTTCTAAAGGGATGCAAACATTGCTAGCTTTGTCATCAGAACCATGAACATGCACCAGCTGATTAAAATAAATTAGTCACAGCCATTTAGAATCAGTATTCAAAGACACAAAGGGCTTGTTCACACAAGCGGTTGTGGATAGTAAAACCCTGTGGGTGAGCTGTGATTTTACTGGCCCCTGAACCACTATGCCCTATAGCTACAGAGGCAGTGGCATAGCCACAGCAGAAATGATACCCCCTGTCAATTTTGGCAGGCTGAAATTGACCCATTCAAGTGAATGGGGCCACATTGAAAGCACCCCACAACAGTTTGCGATACATGTGGTTGCGGAATTCTAGTGCGGTGTTCAAGGGATTTAAGTAGGCTGTAAGGAGGTGATACAATGCTTCCACATCACCTGTCAAATGCTCTCTGAAGAGCGATCCAAACATGAATCAATCTACAGAGACTAAAGCTAGTGTGAATGAGCCCAAAATGTAAAAAAAATTAAAAACATTTTTTTCTTCAAGTAGAAAAAAGTGGAAATCTGCAACACAGTTAGTTAACATTTTTGCAATGTATAAAAGTTTAGTTACTCTTTAACTCAACAAGCCAATCTGTTATTATGCACATCTACTCCAGGCTCTGTCTGCTCCAGGTTTAGTAAACTTCCTCCCACTCATCTAAAATTCACTGTCATTCAATTATAATTAACAAATATGGGAATCTGTCACCCAGTCCTAGCTTTTCTCCTTAATTTTACACAAGTCACTGGGCTGGCTTTATCACAAACACTTAGTCATAATTTTCTCTCTTTATTGATTCCTCATCATTTATTATGCAAACAAGCCCTTTTACAAATTGTAGACAATTGTTCAGTGATTCCCCAAGGGAGTAAGTTTTAGACCTTTACAATCTATTAATCTGATATTTCTGTGGGTCCTATTTGTCATTCTGTCACTGGTATTTATTTCTGCAGCTGCTTTTACATGTTTGTGCATACTAATACATGTTACACTAAGTATATTCCAGGCTGACTGGGAGAGCTTGACATAGGAGCGTATGTTCAAGTAAGCAAACATTCTCATTTTATGAGTCTTTATTTAATTTACTTAACAGACAGAGGCTGAATGAGAATGAGACTTCAGCTGCAGCTAGATAAGTAAAATACTCACTGAAGGATATTGCTACCCTTAGGAGATATGAATGAATGAATGAATGAAAAACTTATATAGCGCGGCACATGCGAACTGAATCGCCTCTGGGCGCTTGATGTTTCGTGTCTCATGACATCAAAAGAGCAGAGTTTTAATCTGTCTTCTGAAAGTCAGGTGGTTTTCCTCCAACCGAACGCTGGTTGGTAAAGCGTTCCATAGTCTCGGACCTTGAAAAGCAAACCTTCTTTCTCCTTTGGACTTGTATTTGGTTTTTGGCACCTTGACCAGATTTTGGTCAGTGGATCGCAGAAAGCGATTAGAATTGTGAGGTTCTATCTTGTCGCAAAGATATTGCGGCGCCTTCCCATGGATGCACTTATGTGTCAGGCAGAGTGCTTTAAATACAATTCTGTCTTTTACTGGCAACCAGTGAAGGGTTCTCAGCGAAGGTGAGATTGATTCCCATGTTTTTTTCCCAGTCACCAGTCTGGCGGCCGTATTCTGTACGACTTGCAGACGAGCGATTTGGTACTTTGGGAGCCCGAGGTAAAGGGCATTTGCATAGTCCAGTCTGGAATTCACGATTGTTCCCACCACGACTGCTACGTCTTCTTTGGGGATAAATGGAATAAGTCTGCGTAGTAGGCGCAACAAATGGTGCGATCGGCTGACTACTGACCCTATTTGTGCGTCCATTGTCATGAAGGTGTCAAAAATGACTCCTAGACTTTTGACTTTGGAGCTAGGGGTGATGCTTTGGCCCAGAATGGGCGGCGGTGTCCAGGTTGTTGCCAGTTGACTCTTTCGGCTGGCGTGAAACATAAGGAGTTCTGTCTTGGAACTGTTGAGTTTAAGATAACTCTTAGTCATCCGGTTTTCTATCGAAGAGAGACATTTCTCTAAACTGAGATGATGATCCTTTTTGTTGCAGATGCGAAAATACAATTGCGTATCGTCTGCATAAGAGTGATAAAGTAGTTCTTGGCTACTGATAATATCAAAGAGAGGGCGAAGATAGATGTTGAACAGTACCGGTGACAGGGGGATCCTTGGGGGACTCCACATGGCACCGTGCGTTTTTCCGACGTGAAAGATCCCAGTTTCACGGTTTGTGATCGGTTTTCAAGAAAGGAAGAAAACCATGGTAAATCACCTTCTGCGATTCTGGCTACCTCGGCCAGTCGCATCAGTAACAGGTTGTGGTCTACCGTGTCAAAGGCTGCGCTTAGGTCCAGCAGAACCAGGAGACAGGATTCTCCCTCGTCTGCGGCCTCGAGGGCATCGTCCCATATTTTGAGTAAGGCCGCTTCTGTCCCGTGTCCGGGACGGAAACCTGATTGAAATGGATCGAGTAGATTGTGGGTATCCAGATGCTGTTGCAGCTGTTGTACCACTATTTTCTCCATTATCTTGGAGAGAATATTTAGGCCTGTTATGGGGCGGCGGTGAGTTGGGTCCTTGGGATCCAAGTTAGATATAAGATACCATTCAGTTTTTCAACTTACCATTCATCCACACATTGAAATAAAGCTTGAATCATGGATATGTGCTTAAGAAAACAGACTTACATGGGCTTACATGTATAAGAACTGATGGTTCTGATGGTGAAAAGTGTCATTACCCATCAGAACCATGTGTATGCTGGGGTGGGCTTAATATTACAGCCCACCCTGATCCCTAATGAAGATGGGCCAATGATGAGGATTATTACTTTGCCAATGACACCAAAGCTGGAGCTTAATTTACTTCCACGCTACAAGCCATACGCCCTGAAATGATATTGTCTTGTATCCATCACACTCCTTACAGGCTTACACAGGCGTTTGATTCCTGTTGTTTTTTAAGAGTTGGGGTACTTTTACACTGGGGCGTCGCGGGCGTTGGTGCTAAAGTGCCGCTATTTTTAGCGCAATAGCACCTGTAAAGTGCCTCAGTGTGAAAGCAGCCTTAAGATCAAGATTATCACCAATTCAAGGTGTATAGGTGAAGATTCCCACTTTCATAGGATGGTATTGCCCAGAGCAGCCCCAGACGCCCTCTTACGGGGTCCCCTGCTAGCGCTCTTTGCTCCGCCTCTTCTCTGTGTACCCAGGGCCGTTTGAATGAATTTGGGGGCCCCAAGCAAGAAGCGGGGGACGGGGTGTTGCTGAGTTTTAAGTAGAGGGGGGGGGACAGCTGCCGCCGAACACCGAGATGTACTTCTGTCATTGCTTGCAAGCAAGTTGATAAGCGGGGGGGCCTAGGGGCGCTGTGCAAGCATTTTTTTTTATCAATTTGATAAGTGTATATAAACCGGGTAGTACTTTTTCTGATAAGGGGGGGGGGGGGGTGCTGCTGCCGCCGAATGTCGGGTAGTACTACTTCTGATAAGCATCCCTCCTCCATCTTCTTTTTACCCCCCCCCTCCCTACCGCATACCGCACACCAGGAGATTCAGTTTGTTGTTCCCGGCCGGACTAAAAGGAAGTGAGCACTGAGTGTGTGCACTTCCTGTCAGTCCGGCCGGAAACAGGACACTGAATCTCCTGTACCGCACGGTTACGGTATCCGGCCGGACTGCAGGAGGAGCTCGGCCACGCTACAGCAGGCTGCAGCACTTATAGGAAGCGGCTGCTTAGCGGCGCGGCAAGGGCCCGTCCTGCTGGGGCCCCTGGCCAGCTCGCGGCCCCAAGCAGTTGTTTGCTTTGCCTGTCCTGTTCCGACGGGCCTGTGCGTACCCCCATATGAAGCAGCTTTCTATGGCGAAAGGAAGCTCACACCCAACACAGGCTGTGTGTGTGTCCATAAACATGCACAGCATGGCTCAGCTCTGGCCTCTCACCTTCCCCACAGGATTTGATTGACAGATCTGTGTCCTATGAGGAGAGAGTGAAAGGAGAGTGCCTCTGCAAACAGGCACAGCGCTGTGTCAAAATAGAAAAAGTAAGTACGTTGTATAAGGGGGGTTGCGGGGTGATACAACTTCTGGAACACTTAATCTTAAGGCAGGGAATTATTAGGGTAAAAAATGTCCTGCCCTTGCAACCTCTTAAATCCTGTATGGTATACTGAGGAAGTTGAACAGAGGAGATGCAGGGGAACTGTTGCAGCACTGGGTGGAGCCTGCTGGAGCCATGAATAAGGTCAATATTATCCCCTTTTGGGTGTTGTTCTACTCATTAAGGTGAAAAACCTTCTGTGCTACAGCTCCCCCCATTTTTCTTACCTGAATCTGATTCGATCCAGTGATGTGCACAAGCGCAGAGGCTCTAGCTGCTTTCGCTCTCCTCATTGGACAGATTAGTAGCAGAAGGAGCCATTGCCTCCCGCTGCTGTCAATCAAAAGCTGTGACACAGAGTAGGAGGCAGGGCCGAGTCCCGCTGTCTGTGTCAATGGACGCAGCAGTGGGACACGGAAGCGAGGGGTACCCCTATGTAAAGCGGCTCTCCGTGAGGAGTACCCTATGAAAAGGGGGGCCTAGAGCACCGGTGGGGGACCAGAGAAGAAGAGGATTGGGGATGCTCTGTGCAAAACCATTGCACAGAGCAGGTAAGTATACGCATGTTTGTTATTTAAAAAAAATGATAATTAACATCTACAGTCACTTTAATCCTCTGTCTCTGGACATAATGAGAAATGATTTCTTGCAGTGTGGGGGCCCGATTAAAAGGGCAGATTTTTTTTTTTTTTTATAGTTTCATAGAGTTGGGCTTTAAATCATAGGTATCAAAAATACACCTTTGAAAATAAATTCCACAAAAAGTGATTTTAGTTTTGCACTGCTGATAGCAAGAAAATGTATACATTATGATTTACATCTAATGGAGAATATAGTGGTGAGAATTCTCCACCAGAAATAGCTTTTCCACCTATATCTGTCACAGTCATTACAAAAGCCAAAAGATAGTGTAACGTATCTGGTGGTGGAGCCTGATATGTGGAGGTAGGCTTCTCTTACGCCTCTGGCTCAGGAACCCTGGTAAAGTGACAGATGTGCCTGAGCACTGAACGAGTGCCTGACTGGTCTTCTGGTGCAGGATGCTGAAGAGTAAACGGTGCATTGCTAAAGGGCAGGCTGTGCTCTGCTGAAGAGCAAGCTGTACGGGCAGGGAGACCAGAATAGGTCAGCAGATTCAGATGCTGGTAAACAGGGTCAGGCAACCTGGGTTGGCAACAGAAAGGCAGATCAAGTATAAGCGGCAAGCAGAAGAGTAATCAAAGCCAGTGCAGGGTTGGTAATGGCAGACAGATGGGCGGATAAGCAAAAGGAGCAGGCAGAAACAAAATCCTAAGACAAGGGGTCAGTACAGGCAGTGTTCAGCCAGAGTCAGAAGCAGATCAAGTCAGTAACTGAGAGTCAACACAGGAAGAGGTTATTCAGCGGATATTCAGAAAACTTAATAGACCAAGCAGTGATGAGGACCCATGGCCATAGTGCAGCTTAAATAGTCTGTATAGAAACCTGCGCTGGGATACCTAGGGTTATTGGCTGCTGCCTCCCTATAAACTATCCCCTAAGGGACAGGGTATAAAGGTAAATGTAAAGTAAGGGATAGTGGCGCTGCCTAGTTGGACACTTGTCTAGTAGAAACCCTATAGGTGATAGACCTGTTCCTAGGGCAGGGACAAGTATCTGGTAGCCCCAATGTGGGTACTATAGTCCCTGGTAGGCTGAGTAGGGCTGTGTACAGATGTGAGCCCCAATGTCCTGTGGGGATAGGTGTGCACGGACTCTGTAGTCTGGCAACTACACTGAAGGTGCTCTAGTGTTGTATAACATATGTTGGCAAATGTGCAAAAATGTGCACTCTATGGGGCAGTGTAGTGCTTAGTCAATAGGATGTGTATAGTACCCTTAGATGGCAGTAAGTGTTCCTAGATGACAGAAGGGAGGCATCTGCCTCTATACAACAACCGTAGCAGATACAAGTAAGAAATGAATGAATGAAAATAAAGCTGGTGCCTAGACAATTGCCCTCTATGGAAAGATATATAAGTATATAAAACACGTGTCTAGATCCGGCACCTGCAAAAACATATCATACTAGACTGCTGATATCTATAATAAAAAATATAAAAATAAATAAAGCATAAGTCCATGCACTGGTGGGTGGGTTCCAGATGCAGTGATAGTATGCGGGCTCCTGCCCCCTGTGGAAAGAAACTCAGCACTAATAGTGCAGTATATGATCTAGTAAGTATACACTGTGAAAAATGTCCGTGGTCCTTGAATTTAAGGAAAAATGTTTACATATATAGTTCATCCGTGACCACTAGACCATGGTTTGTACTGGCAAAGACATATATTAACATATAGGATTTCTTGGTGTGGCAATTAGAGTCCAGCAGGCAGGTTAGGTGTGAAGGGGGTGTTCATACAACACAGTACGACGTGGTCCCGGTGCTCCCCTCAGGGTTCCCCACTGAGGGGGAACCCTGAGGTCACTTAAAAATGATATCACTTATATCACTTAAATATCACTGATATCACTTAAAAATGTTGTTTATTCAGAACGCATGTATATCATAGCCTGCTATTGCAGGCTATGATATACATGCGTTCTGAATAAACAACATTTTTAAGTGATATCAGAGTCATACTATATAACACTATCGGAGCCCCCCGTGTCTTCTTTTTTCCACCGAGGAATCAAGGAAACTGGATTTTCTGGATCGTTTTCAGCACAAAATCCGTCTGGAGGAAGGAGCAAGCAGCAGGGTGGAGTAGGATCTCTTGACATATGCACGTCACCCCAAGAGGGGACCTCTATCTGGTGAGTGGGGAACCCTGAGGGGAGCACCTAGGAACACTTACTGCCATCTAAGGGTACTATACACATCCTATTGACTAAGCACTACACTGCCCCATAGAGTGCACATTTTTGCACATTTGCCAACATATGTTATACAACACTAGAGCACCTTCAGTGTAGTTGCCAGACTACAGAGTCCGTGCACACCTATCCCCACAGGACATTGGGGCTCACATCTGTACACGGTCCTAACTCAGCCTACCAGGGACTATAGTACCCACATTGGGGCTACCAGATACTTGTCCCTGCCCTAGGAACAGGTCTATCACCTATAGGGTTTCTACTAGACAAGTGTCCAACTAGGCAGCGCCACTATCCCTTACTTTACATTTAGCTTAAATAGTCTGCCTGAGGTGACGTTTGTGCGTGCTCGTGCACCCGTTTGCGCGCCTGCGATTTGGCCACAGACCAATCTTCTGTGCACTGTAATGCAGCTATCCTGACAGATAGTATCCCCCCCCCCCCCCCCAATAATACATAAAACACAAATAAGTGTGGAATTTAAATTACATCACAACATGTATTAATGATTTGTGAGGAAGGAGCTAGACAGAAAATTGCTGTATACTTAACCATTGATCTGTGAAATTCTGAAGAAGGTGATGGTAATTCAATCCATGATACCGACTCTTTGTTTAATTTGGCAATTAAAGAAGAGATAGGGCCCTTTCACACCAGCGGACCGTATGTCCGTATTTCATCCATCGGTTTACGGATGAAAAAGGGACATAGATTAATCCCTATGGGATAGCGGGTGTAAGCGGATGAACATCCACTGATACCCGATCTCATCGGTCCCCGCTATGCTCCGATTCTGCAGACGGAGGAAAATCCTATTTTCAGTCCAGTCCATGTTCATCCGATCCCCCCATAGGGAAGAGTGGAGATCTGACAGGGTGGTCCCTGTGTGCAGGGATCGCCCTGTCATCTGCCGGCTCAGCGGGGATCAACAGAGCGATCCCCGCTGAGCAAGCGGATGAGACATGTACGGATCCTCACAGGATCCTTACATGTGAAAGGGGCCTTAGGGCGTTCCTTTAGGGCTCTTTCCTTCTGTATGTCCGTTTTTCATCCATCCATTTTTGGATGCAAAACGAACATACACGTATCCCTATGGGATAGCGGATGTCATCGGACCTACATTCGCTGACATCCGATGACATCCGTGTTCGATATGCTCCATTTATGATGACGGAGGAAACCCCTATTTTTTCTTCCGCATAGAAAATGGAACGGACGTAAAATGGATGTCAGCAGATGATCTGATTACATCCGATCCACTGACACCCATTTTTTAACCAAATATACCACAAAGCAGCATGTGAAACACAATGCATGCTGGAGAAGAGCAAATTCTCATGGGAGATTAGAAAAAAAAAAAAAAAAAAAGAAAAACGGATGAGAAACTGAAGAAAAAGCAATAGAAAAAGATGAAAAACGGACATCTGTTGATGTAAAAATAGACATTCGCGGATGTAAAACAGACGTTCGCGGACATGAAAACGGATGTCAAAATTTACATTCAAATCCGTTATTCACCCAAAAAAAAAAGGAACTGAACTGGACTGAACGGAAAGAAATAGGCCCCTTTCACATATACGGATCGTTCCTCTGTTTTTCATCTATCTGTTGGCGGATGAAAAACAGACCTTAATGCATTCATACGGAAAAACGGATGAGAACGGATGATCATCTATTTTCTTACTAGTTTCATCCGCTTCCGTCAACATCCGTTTTTGTTTTTTTTAACGTATGAAAGCGCTGTTTTCCATCCATCAAAATGAACGATCATACGAAAAACAGATGTTAACTGACAAAGGGACCTTTCACACAGGGCTGTGCGTGCAGGGACTGACCTGTCAGAGCGCCGCTCTCCCCTATAGGGGATTGGATGATGACGGATCGTAGTGTCCCTTGTCATCCGATCCGCCAGACGGATGTAAAAATATTGTTTTCCTCTGTCACACTTTGGCGGATCGGAGCGGGTCGGATGTCAGCGGGCATATCACAGCTGACATCCGTGGCTCCATAGAGGTGTACAGTCCGCCTAAAAATGTGAGATATGTAAACACCTTATGTTATAAAAAAAAAATCCATAGTGCTTTACAATAAAAAAGTAAAATTCAAGCATATTTTATATACAGTACATAGAATGTCTGATGTAAATTTGTACATTCATAAAAATAAGTGAAAGTTCTAGCGTTAGAGCCTAAGCAAAAGGAGTAATAGGATATAAACTTGCATAAGATATACTGTATAAGCAGGATTTTGTTTTACTTTATTCCTTGTTTAAACATCAAAAATGTAAAAGGTTTTGAATTCTAAATTGAATGTGACGATCCAAAGCTAATCTGTATTTTGTTACATGATTTATAATATGCTAAAATAAGGTTATTAAAAGATTATTAAAAACAAAGTATGTATGTTCTGCTAGAAAGGAAAATATAGCAGGAACTATACAGTATATTGTATCGTGGTAATGTACCAATTGTATACTGTGTATGTTTAGATAAATATCTATTATTTTGCACAGGTCAAAACATAAATCCATGTAATATTCTTATTTTCTTATTTATTAAACAGTGCTTTGTATGTACTGTACCATGTATCTAAAAAATGCTTCCAACGTATATAAAGCTATCATAGCTAGGGAGAGCCCCACTGGCACTTGATATGAAGCTCTATAAAATCATAATATTGTACTCCTGAGTTGGACCCCAGGGTAACATTAGATTGCATTAATTCTTGAAAAATAACTTCTAATATCTTCGGAAACAGGGAAAAGGCCTGTTCCATTATATATTCTCATTGAACTGGTATCTACTTGAAATCCTGATTATTTTCTTGGTATCCTATGTGTTTCATATACCGTATATACTCGAGTATAAGCCGAGGTACCTAATTTTACCACAAAAGCTGGGAAAACGTATTGACTCGAGTATAAGCCGAGGGTGAGAATGCAGCAGCTACTGTAAGCGCAAAAGAGGGTCAACAATACCCATTTGCACACCTCACTGTGGCCATTGCAACCTCACTTTGCCAACCACACTGTGCCCATTGCAACCTTCACTGTGCCAATTGTCACTGTGCCCATCCTCACTTTGCCAATCCTCACTGTGCCCATTGACATTGTGCCAATCCTCACTGTGCCCATCGTCACTGTGCCAATCCTCACTGTGCCAATCCTCACTGTGCCCATTGTCAGTGTACCTGAAATTTACAGACTGCGGGCATCCATTCATTGTTTAAAACTCTTGGTCCCCCCCCCAAAAAAAAAATTGAGCACCAGCCGCCACTTAGGGGCTCTGAGCTTCAGCAAAATGGCAACCTCCAGCAAGAAGAGACAGGAGCAATGCTGGTGGCAATTTACAGCACACACTTATTTTGGTAGTATAATTATTTATGTGGGAATGTGTTATCCTTGCTAAAGAACATTATCATATATACTCGAGTATGAGCCGACCCGAGTATAAGCCAAGGCCCTAATTTTACCACAAAAAAATTGGAAAACTTATTGACTCGAGTATAAGCCTAGGGTGAGAATGCAGCAGCTTCGGTAAGCAGAAAAGAGGGTCAACAATGCCCATTTGCATGCCTCACTGTGCCCATTTGCAACCTCACTGTGCAGCCTTACTGTGCCCATTGCAGTCTTACTGTGCCCATTCTCATTGTGCCCATTGCAGCCTTACTGTGCCCATTGCAGCCTTACTGTGCCCATTCTCACTGTGCCCATTGTAGCCTTACTGTGCCCATTGAAGCCTTACTTTGCCTATTCTCACTGTGCCCATTGCAGCCTCAGTGTACCTGTATTCTTGACAGGCTGCGGGCATCCATTTTTCAAAAGTCACGGCTTCATCCTGGTCCCGTTCCGTGATACTCAGTGTACCTGTCGGGTCGCGGGCCTCCATTTTTCAAAAGTTGCGGCTTCCTCCTGGTCCGTGATAGGCGTTTGACACTTTGCTCTGCTACCGCCTATCACGGAGGTCCTCTCATCCTCAGACTCAGTTTTCCAGCAGACACTGTGTTCAGTGTTCTGCCAATCACGGACCTTCTTTCATCCTCAGACAAGAGGACGTCCATGATAGGCGGAACACTGAACACAGTGTCTGCTGGGAAAGTCAGAGGATGAGAGGACCTCCATGATAGGCGGTAGCAGAACACAGTGTCAAACGCCTATCATGGACCAGGAGGAAGCCGTGACTTTTGAAAAATGGATGCCCACGACCCGACAGGTACACTGACTCAAATATAAGCCAAAGGGGGGGTATTTTTAGCCCTAAAAAAGGGCTGAAAAACTTGGCTTATACTCGAGTATATATATTTTGTATCATGTTCTTATGGGTAAAGTTCCAGTAACCAGTAAAAAAAAAGTAATGTTCTATTTGTAAGAATACTGTTTGTAATTACTGCCCAGGTTCCAGAGTCTAAAATGCCCTCATGCAAGTCCCCAAACAAAGAATGAAAGTCTTTAATTTCCTTTATTTTCAAATTTAACCATAAGTGTCTGTGGGGGGGGGGGGGTTGTTCCTAGCACTGCAATGTTTTTTTTATTTAAATGAATGCTGGGTATTAGTCCAAGCAATGACAAATAAGTAATAGAGACAGACAGAAGACAGATAACCTCCTACCCTGCCACCTTGATGCTGAATAAACCAGTACCTACCAGTATCAACCAAAGGATGCTTGGAAGGCTACCCCCCCCTTAAAGCATCTTCTCAATGTTGACTGCGTGGAACCATATGGAAAGGCCGGTGTGCCTGATGTGTTAAGCTGGTCCCTATCAGAAGGAACAATCATTGGTGTTTCAATATTTAATGCAACGATTCGCCATCTAGAGCTGGAGATTTTTTGTAGTTTGTAGATATCTGGTAAATGAGCAGAGAATGTAACATACACTCTTTTATAAACAATACAACCAATACCCCAAGCCTCATCATTATGCAGTCTTACACTGCTGTCCACAGATCAGATTAAGATGATATGATGATGTGTTATTTTAAAATGATTTTAAAGACAGAAAATTAGATCACGTTATTTCTACGGTACTCAAAACATTTGGGCATTTCTAATGCATGCAGTCAGCACTCAAGTCATGAACGAAGCACTTCATGGTAGATCGTTGCAAGCTTATTTTTTTTAATATATTATTCAATTAAACTGTTTTTATAATACCTGCTACTTTAATTTGTGCACTGCCATTGCCACAAATTGGTTTGCTTTAACAGTTTTACATGGTGGAATTAAATTACTATTTTATTTAATACTAATGTGAGTCTTATATCACTCTGGACATTTATGTAGTCTGTGATTTTAATGATGCAAGTTCATCAGTAGCTTGAGGATAATAAGCTACATATATAAATTTGAGTGCTAAAGGCCTCGGGAACATTGCGTGTCAGCCCCAAAATCTGTGACCTCTGAAGAAAGTAATTATAAAAGTACCATTGTAAAAATATGTCCAACTTGTCCCTTCATCTTGCAAATAAAGAAGCCACTGGATTTACAGAATGAGAAAGGTGTCAACTAAAGAGTAACATTTAATGATTAAACACGACAGACCGTAGACAAAATGGACCGGAAGGATCAGGAAATGTACACAAGTGATGGGCTTTGCTGTTTCTTGCCTTAGGTGAAGCTCCAGAGAAACAGCTGCATTGTATCCACCAAGAAAGAACTGAGGCAGCTGCACTGCCTATTATATATAAAGAAAACCACATATGCTCCATAAAGCACTTGTTTCTTAAGACAGCTCAAACCAGAGAGGTCACTAGCTAAGGAAGATCTAGTGTATTTCCTAAATGTTTTGACATTTAGTGATGGTATATACGCAAAGGAAACAACATTTCATTTATTGTGGTAAAGCTTGATTTATAGATAGATAGATAGATAGATAGATAGATAGATAGATAGATAGATAGATAGATAGATAGATAGATAGATAGATAGATAGATAGATAGATAGATAGATAAAGATAATGTGGTATGAGACCCAAAAACAAAAATGTAATATAAAACCACTTTAACTTCCATATTGGGATAAAAAGTTTACTTTATCTCTGCAATCAAAACTGCAATTCTTGCATCAGGCTTGACTTGGATCATGGAACCTATACCAGAACATTGGTCACAATAGCATTTTTATTTTTAGGATTTGGTACTGACTGAACAGCGATCCTTCTCAGAGCCACCTTTTTCTTAAAGGGGTTGTAAAGGTCCGTTTGTTATTTTCTAAAAAGGTTCCTTTAAGCTAGTGCATTGTTAGTTCACTTACCCTTTACTTCGATTTCCCTTCTATAAAAAAATAATTATTTGTTTACTTTGTCTGAATTTCTCACTTCCTGTTCCATCTCAGTAAGCTGTTCAGTAAGCTGTTCTGGCTGACTATTCACCGCTCGGATGATGGGGGCAAGCTTACTGAGGAGAAAAAGGACGTGAGAAATTCTGACAAACAAAAAAAACATTTAGAAGGGAAATCGAAGGAAAAGGTAAGTGCAATGCACTAGCTTAAAGGAACCTACTGTATTTAGAAAATAAAAAACGAACCTTTACAACCCTTTTAAGTAAAGTTATGTTTTCAGCAGGAGCATTATTATGATTGTAAAAGCCCTGGAGCATGCTTGGAAACACTGCAGAACACATACACCTCAAAGACTGCCTGCCGTTTTGCCTTTTGGGATGTTGTGATAGCTCGATCCAAAGAAATTTGGCTCCAGGGGCATTGAAAGTGTTAGGCAGTGTCAATAGGTGCTTATAAATTCTGCTTCACTGTGTTGTCTAACCACACCCTCGGAAGCAATGTGATGATCAAATGCATCAGTACGGGGGCTATACAGTGTCCGTAAGTGATGTCAACGTGACCAATGTTCTGGTGTAAGTCCCATGATCCAAAGAAAGTTTCCCCCGGGTGCATTTAAAGTGTTAAGCGTGGTAATAGGTGCTTAAAAATTCCTCTTCACCATGTCATATAACCCCATCCTCAGAAGACGTTGTGATGATGAAACACATTAGATCGGGACTCTGCGGGCGGATGGAAGTGACGTCAACAAGCTGCCTGGAAGTGATGTGGACTGAGAGGATCGTGCAGGGAGAGCGTGATGAGACATGGTCAGAGTGTTTGGCCGACATCTTATTGATGGGATGTGATATCTATTTATTTTTGTTTGTTTTTAACTGGTAATTGAGATTGAATTAAATGTTTAAATGGGATTAAGCTATGTGGGCCATTTCTTTCTTTAAATATTAGTGTGCATTGAATGCTACTGTGGAGTCTGTTGGCCTTGGGAGGAGAAACAACTGTGAAGAATTGGTTTATGGACTTTTTGCCAATCAGTAAAATGAGAGGCAAAAAGATTTGGTTAATGTTGAGTCTTGTGGGGAGTATAAGTCACATGATGCACAATTGTGGAAGAGATCTGGTGATCAAGATCAACTTCAGAATAAGAGGTAAACTGTTAATTTTTACTATAATCACTGGGTGATATATTTTAATTTTCATTTTAATGGCGCTGCTTAGGCGTGAATATGAATTACTCTGTTTGGTTTACAGTTATATTATAGGCATTTATGGTAGCAGCTCTTTATTGTACAATACGTTTTATAGGTGTGGGATCCTCCTAAGTGCAGAGTATTTTTGGTTTCAACCTTAAAGGCTAAGTTCACCTTTGCATTTAGTAATTCTTTTTACAGGAGCCTGCAAAGCACTGCAGCCGCGATCGATCGATTAACATTTTCTACCATCATTACCATCTCCTGCAGCTGCTTCTGGCCTACCATCCATTAGCACCTCGTGCCGCCCACCACTACAGGCCTGCCATCATTACTGTCTTATGCTGTCTATATAGCTCTACTTTAACACTGTCAAGGTGCCATAACTAATGTTTCTGCAGTTGCTCCTCAGCAGCCACATTTGATTATTCCTGCATAGCCCCTTAATGTTTGAGGTGCATTATGCTGGTCCAGCAATGTCAGGGGGCCACAGCCAATGTGTCTATAGTTGCTCTGCAGCTACCACGTTTGTGATTTATTTATGCAGAGTCATTACGGTGTAGCGCCTAAGTGTTTGCAGTGTATTATACTGCTTTAGCAATGTCAAGGTAACACAGCTGCTCTTCACTTGTAAAATTGTTAGTGTTGATATAGGTTAAATCATTCTTTTTGTATCCCATTTTCAGCCCATTCCTCTTCTCTGGTAATCTACAATATTGTGACTATTGTCTCAATGTAAAACTGTAGTCTAATTATTTTGTCTTTAAGACCTACCTGGTCTCTGAAATAACTGTGGGCTGGTAAAAGTGTTTTCATACTGTGCATGTAGTCAATAAAAAAAAATCCTGACTTGTTTTATGTTAAAGCAGAGTTCCACCCAAAAGTGGAACTTCCGCTCGTTGTACTCCCCCCCCCCCACCTTTTGGGGGAGAGGGGGTAACAGGATACTTGTCTTTCACAGGTATCCTGTTTCCACTCCTGTGAGCCTTAGCTTCAGGTATTGACGTCACCGCCCAGACACCCTCCTCCTCTTTCCACGGCCACCGGGCCAGTAGGAGAGAGGAGCAGAGCCTTTGCGCATGCACAGTGGGGTTCCCAGTGTGAAGCCATGAGGCCTCACTGCCGGGTTCCCTTACTCGCAATGGAGGCAGCATGCACCCGACAGCTGATGGAAACATCAGCTGTGGTGCCGACATCGCTGGACTTCAGGACAGGTAATTAAAAAAAAAATCTTCAAAGTTGTGGGCATGTTCTGTAAATTAAATGATGCAAATCCTCAAACAATGCATGTTAATTCCAGGTTGTGAGGCCAAGGGGGGTGAATACTTTTGCAAGGCACTGTATAACTTTATAACTATAGGATCAAGGGAGAGAGTGAATGGATAGGAAACTTTCAGTGGTCTCAGGCCCTAAATTGGCAACTAACACTTCGTACCTCTGTCAGATCTATTTCCCAAGGTCTACCTGGAATATGAAATCACACATATGTTTGCGAGCACAAATATGTCCTCCTTTAGTGATGTGTTGAATATACTGTGAGTAAGGTTAGACCAGTCTCTTGATGTTTTGGAGTGTAGTATAATAAAGCAATAAAGCAATGTGGTCAAGGAGAGCCCAAAAGGCTGGGAAACGTGAAGTCTTAAAACAGGTAACCGGCTATCTGCTTTGTTGTGTCCACTGTTGGCTTATCATATCACCTCTGCATTTTTAATACAGTTTTGATACAAATAAAGCATATTTTGTACATTTAGGAGGAGATCGCTGTCAGCCTAATCCTTTTGCCACATAACTCTAAGGCCGGGTACACACAAGAGGATTTATCCGCGGAAACGGTCCGGGGGACCGTTTCCACAGATAAATCCTCTGGCGGATTTTGATCTCATGGTTGTTCTAACCATGAGATCAAAATCCCCGCGGAATTCCGTCCGCGGTGACGTGTCGCGCCGTCGCCGCAATGATGACGCGGCGACGTGCGCGACGCTGTCATATAAGGAATTCCATGCATGCGTCGAATCATTACGACGCATGCGGGGGATGGATTCGGAGTCTGTACAGACCAGCGGATCAATCCGTTGGACTGGATTCCAGCGGATCGATTTCTTAGCATGTCAAGAAATTTTGATCCGCTGGAAATCCATCCCCAGGGACAAAAATCCGCGGAAACAGATCCGCTGGATCGTACACACCAGGGGATCTATCCACTGGAGTCGGTCCGCGCATCAATTCCAGCGGATCGATCCTCTCGTGTGTACGCTAGATACGCTAGAGGGAAAAAAATACATTATTCCCTATGGAGATGGTTCACATCTGCACGCCAATACACCTGACGCCGAACGCCTGAAGCTCAAACAAGTTCCGGACCCTTTTTTGTTGCGCGTATCGGGCGGTTTGGTCGTTTTTGTGCGTTTCCATTTCCCATATAAAGTAATGGAAACGCTCGATTCAAGTGACTTTGCTACGGGCGTTTCGTCGCTTTAATCAATAGAACATTTCACCCAGGCAGAAGATTAAAAAAATCTACCAACATAGCAACAAGTGATGAAAAGATGATCATTTTTCCTATTGGCTAAAATAAAAAACGTTGAAGTACAAAAACGTCGGACGACGCGGTATGCAAGCGCGCATATAAGCATGAATACGCGCTACAAAACGCCAGAAAAAAAAATGCCGGAAAAACCGACCGACGCTCAGGTGTGAATGCAGCCTTAGGGTCCCTTCCCAATCTCCTTTCTTTACACTTGTTTTCCTCATAGATTTGGGACAGATATAAAAGGTAAGAAAGCTTTACATTGCCACTGTCATATAGAACTTCACCCAAACTTTAAAGAAGAAACATATAGTTCATCATAATACAAAGAATAACAATACATTTGGAAATGTCAGAAACGTAGTTAGATGTATTGTTGCTAATGCTAAGAAGAAGCATCACATTGTTTCTTTGTGGTTATCTAGCACAAGATCTCACCTCTCATGCATCAATATATTTTGCTAAAGGGAATGCAGCATAAGAAATCTATTTTGAAGTTCAGCAGTCTGGTTGAAAACAAAACCTTAGATGATTCTAAATCATTGATAAAGCAAGTGCAACAATGAAATCTGAAACATTACAAATAAAGAACCGGCCTTTCTATAACACTGAAAAATGTTGTAGATACTATATGTAGTAATGTACTATATCATTGATATTTAATTTGACATCAGATGATATTACATTTACATCAGCTGTGCTGTAGTGCAAGGGGCACGATAACAGGAGACTAGAGTAGAGTGAAAGAGAGCTCAGTTCATCAATTTGCTACGTCTCTTTTCATTGATCAATCACAGAGTGGGGGGGGGGGGGGCAGACTTACAAGCGTAACATAAATGCAGCAGAGAAAACTCAGGTCTCCTGCCCTGCCAGACCAGATTGTGTGTTGTGGCAGAGTTGTGTAAATCTCAGAAAGAGACAGAAACACAAAATAGCACAAGACAATACAAAAAAGAACCCTCAGCTGAAGGTTCTTGAGGCAGTGGTTGATCATTAGTGATGGATTTCTAGTAACATACAGTAGTTGGTAAGGGTGAATAAAGACACCAGTCCATCCAGTTCAAAATGTGTGTAAGTGGTGGTGTGTGTTGCCTCGTACAAACGGCCATGTTTGCTTTTTGTCGGGAAAACCAGCCGTGTGTATGAGGCATAAGAGTTTATGTCATTACCAGTGTTGTCAGTAACTGCTTTAAAGTAAACGCCGTTACTTAACGCAGTTACTTTTGAGGGTAACGAGTAATCTAACTGATTACTCTTCCCCTCATGGTAACGCCATTCCCATTACTTGGGCGGCGTTACCGCAATTACATCTACCGCCACTAGATGGCAGCAGAGTAATTGCTTCTGCCGGCGCTGTCCGCGGTACTGGCCTCCACACAGCCGACGATGTCAGAGAGAGGACTGAGGAGGAGAGAGAGAGGCACACGCGACTCTCTCTCTCATGCCAGTGCGGACTGCGTGCGGCGGAGGACTCAGAGACGCAGGGATATAAAAAAAAAAAAAAATTAATCTATAAATAATAAATTAATTATTAATATAAATATATTAGTCCTCCAGGTCAGGACTCCAGGGCCAGCACTGTAGTCCACCACCAGTCCACCACCGCATTGCTTGCCAGCCACAGCCAGAAGAGAGGCAGACAGACAGGCCTGAGGCCTGGAGAACAGAGCCAGACAGACCAGTGCCACACACCACCACCATTCAGCCACCACCAGCAGCCAGCCACCCAGCCAGGCAGCACTGCAGCGGCAGCAGCAGCAGGAGCACAGGTAAAAAAAAAATACAGTTAAAGACTCAGTCACAGTCAGGATCAGGACCCCCACCACTGTCCACCAGTGTACCACACACCACCAGCCACACCAGCAGCAGCCAGTCACTCCAGCAGATACAAAAAAAAATATGGTTAGGACTCAGACCCCTACAGTGTGCCACACCACCACCAGCCAGCAGCAGGTACCAAAAAAAACCCATAAAATACCACAGTCACTCAGGACTCAGAAGTCAGGACTGGAGTGAACTCAGGAGTCAGACTCAGGTCAGGTACCACCGTACCACACTGCCAGTACCCCCACCAGTGCAGTGCCACACCACCAGCCGTCAGCGACAAAGGCGACGAGCTGGGGAAAATCAAAGTTGGCATTCTCAAACTGGAAGTACCGTCACTACTTCTCCTTAATTTAAATTAAAGGCAAGAATGTTTATGTAACATGCACGCTATACTCAGGAAAATAGACTTTGGCCCAGATTCACAAAGCACTTACGCCGAGGTATCTCGATATACACTGCGTAAGTGTAACTATGCGCCGTCATATCTTTGCGCCATGCCCACATAACTAGATACGCCTGAAAATAGGCTTCATCCGACCGACGTAACTTTCCTACGCCGGCGTATCGTGGGCGCATATTTACGCTGGCCGCCTCATTGCAAATATGCAAATGAGGGAGATACGTCGATTCACGAACATAGTTGCGCCCGGCGCATAATATACGCGGTTTCCGTAAGGCTTACGTCCGGCGTATAGTTATTCCCCATCTATGAGGCGCAACTCAAGCAAAGGTATGGACCAGGGAACAGCCGTCGTATTTTACGTTGTTTACGTAGTAGTACGTGAATAGGGCTGGGCGTAGGTTACGTTCACGTCGTAGGCAGTGATCCGTCGTATCTTAGGGAGTAGTTTCAACGTAATTCTGAGCATGCGCACTGGGATATGTCCACAGGACAGCGCATGCGCCGTACGTTATTCGTAACTTTATGATGCTCAGTCCTTCATTTACATGGGGTCACGCCTCATTAGCATGACTCACGCCCACTTCCACCTACGCCGGCTTGCGCCGAGGGAACCCAGCGTAGATTTAGGAGCAAGTGCTTTGTGGATACTGTGCTTGCCTCTCTGCGCTGGTTCGGCGTAGCGTAAAAAAGATACGCTACGCCGGCATAAATATGCGCCAATGTATGTGAATCCGGGCCTTTATCCACATCTGCCTCAAGCAACTCAAATCTTATGAAGCACCTCACATCAACACATGCTAACATGACACTTGTTGCTGCTAACCCAACCCCAAATGCAGCTAGCGAAGTAGCCGGACCCACTCACTTTTGGGTCAGCAACAGGTGACCAAGCCCGAGCTGAATACATTGATTGTAAGGTATGTTGTTGAAAACATGCTCCCCCTGTCCACTGTGGTGTCTGAGTCATTCAGAGCTATCCTTGCTAAAATACCAATATGAGGAGGAGGAAAGGGGGTTGCCCCATGCCGAAACACTTTTGCGAAATTCACAGTGAATACGAAAAAATTATTATTGAGCTCAAAACGTCATTTAAGGAATTACAGTACATTTCAACTACAGCAGACATCTGGACTTGCCACAATAAAAGTTACCTGGGTGTGACAGCACATTGGATCAATCCAAATAACATGGAAAGAGAGAAAGCAGCTCTTGCCTGCAGACGGTTTAAGGGGCATCATAGTCATGATGCCATGGCAGTTGAGCTTGACAATATACACTCAACATATGGGATAACACACAAAATCACAGCAACAGTGACTGATAATGGCTCTAATTTTGTTAAAGCATTTAAGAGGTACCAGCCACTTGAGGAAAGTGATTCTGAAGAAGACGAAAATGAGGTGACGTTTACAGACATTAATGATGCTCTACATGCAACTGGTGATGATAATGATGGTGATGTGATCACTTTGCCCCCCCCACAAGAGATGTGCATCACACACACTGAACCTGATTTCATGCACAGATGTTGACAAGTGGCTGCTGTCAAAATCTGCAACAAAGGCTGTTTATAGAAGTGCTACTGCCAAATGTACTGCCCTATGGAACAAGACTAGTCGATCAGCTTTGGCTACTAAAACAGTTGATGAGTTGGTGTCAAAAAAGCTGCTTGTACCTTGTACAACACGATGGAATTCCTTCTATGATGCCCTGGCTTGAATCTGTGAAATATCCATAGTAGACCTTAACACCGTTTCCTCCAAATTAGGACTGACAGCAATAACAGAAAGGGAACAACAGTTTTTAAAGGAGTACTGTATGAAGCCCCTTACAGTTGCCTTGGATATACTTCAGGGAGAAGAGAATTGTTTTCATGGTACACTACTACCAACAATTGAGACATTAATGCTGAAGACAGAAGCCCATCAAAGTGGCCTGCAAATACTGAGGGACCTTCCTGACGCCATAGTCACAGTAAAAACTTGAATGTAATATTTTATTATTTATTAAGTGAACATTGCTGTAGTACTCATAATAATAATAAATATAACTGCTACTAATTATGATTATTATTTCAGGCTATCAAAACCAGATTTGCTGATGTCCTGTGAAATGAAGAGGCTATACTTGCTGCCGTAACTCTTCCAAAATTCAAACTTCGCTGGCTGCGGTCACAGGAGTTAAAGGATAAGGCTACGGCAAGTTTGCTGGCAGAGCGCCGAATAATTGTCCTTGAAGACACAACATCACACAGATTCAGCCAAACAGAACGATTTATTTTCCTTTGAGGAGGATGAGGAGGAAACAACCTCTTTAGCAGAAAACCAGGTGGCAGACTATATTAGATCTTCAGCACAAAATTTTGACTCTCTGTGTGGATTTTCTCTCATCAAGAAAATTTCACTACGTTACAATGCTGCTACTCCATCTAGTGCACCTGTTGAGAGACTGTTCAGCCTGGGCAAGCTTGTCTTCTCTTCGAAGAGAAACAGACTGTCAGACAAAAGATTTGAAAAGCTTCTCCTCCTACGTTACAACCACTGGTTTACTTGTTAGATGAGAGGAGTATTTTAGTATAGATTAATGTATTGTTCGTTTTCACAGACAACGAACAACATGTTAATCTATATGGAGAGTTGGATAGTGTTCTGTTTATTGTGCAGTATTATACAGATACAGATAATTGCACTAATTAAAGGCGAGAGTTTCCTTTGTTTCTTATTAGTATAAGAAACGAAGGAAAATCTGGCCTTTAATTAGTGCAATTATCTGTATAATTGTTTAAAAAGAAACAAAGGAAAATCTGGCCATTAGTGCAAATCTCTGTAACTGTATATTCAGCCTACTAGTGCACAATAAACAGAAGTGTTGTTAATGTACTGAATAGTTTAGAGTTGGATAGTGTTCTCCAACTCCTAACTATTCAGTATAGTAACAAAACTTCTGTTTATTGTGCACTAGTAGGCTTAATATACAGTTACAGAGATTTGCACTAATGGCCAGGTTTTCCTGTGTTTCTTTTTACACAATTATACAGATAATTGCACTAATTAAAGGCCAGATTTTCTTTTGTTTCTTTTTACCCACGTTTACATTTGTGTGTCTTAATTTTGCACTTGAATTTTAGTTTCAATATTTAATTTTTTATGTTTCTGTGCATATCATTCATATCTATGGCAGGCTGCAATCTATTGAGTTGGGTTCAAATAAATACCAAATGTTCTAAAATACTGTATATAGTGTTTTTATTCTTCAATCAATTAATATAAACATCTTTGATATTAAAGATGTTATAGAACGTAATTGCATTGTAGAATATTAAAAAAAAAGTCACAGTTACTTTGCTGAGTAACTAATTACTTTTTCAATGTAGTAACTGAGTCACTAACGCAATTACTTTAAAATCACAATTTTTATGATCGTATATTGTGATCATATATCCTCTTAGGTGTCTCTTCTCCAGGGATACTACGTTTTTAAAGGGTAAGGGAGAATAAGTTTAGTGTTTGTGGCCTCTCCTCATAACTGAGGTCCTCCAGTCCCCAGTTATAAAGCTATGTTACCCTTCTCTGGACTCTCTCTAGTTCTAGCACATCCTTCCTGAGGACTGGGGATCAGAACTGGATGGCATACTCGAGAGGTGGCCAGACCAGACTTTTGTAAAGTGGTAGAATAATAGCTTTATCTCTTGAGTAAATACACTTTTTAATGCATGCTAATAGTCTGCTAACCTTCATTGCTGCACTTTGGCAGTGCACGCTATTGCTGAGCCTGTGATATACTAGGACCCCCAGATTTTTTTCCATCTGCAATTATCCCAAGGTTTTTCCACTAGCAAGTAACTTCATTCATATTTTTAGACCTCAAGTGTATTATTTAGCTTTTTTTCAATATTAAATCTCATCTGCCATGTAATTTTCCCACCTTTTTATTTTGAGAATGACTCCCTGAGGAAGTCACGTGAACAGTGACGCAACGCGCCGTGTGGAGCCTTGTGACGTCAGTTCCGGTTGTGTTTTACAGAAGTGCAGTGAGGAGGCGAGTATGTCACTACTGCCATTGCTTTTTACTGCGGTTTTTACACTTACTTCATGTAAGCAGCTTCTTTTACTAAATACATTTACTTTTCATTTTGCAATATTACACTATGGCTGTTCTTTGTTTCCTTTGAGCGCCATTTATACAAGAAGTGTCATTCCTTGGAGCGAGCTGTTTCCTCTATATATGGAAATACCCAAGATGTTTTGATGCCAAGTTTTGGACCTAGTTCTTCGTCTTCGCCTGGGACCTGGATGCCTTTATAGATCCATCAGCAGGATCTGATGAGCCTTGTTTGACCCTTGGGTCATTGTTGGAGGTGAGCGGCCAATTCATAAATGTAACAGTCGATGTTTGGATTGATGTTTTGTATGTTTTTTCTTCTATCAAGTTGTGAGATTTTTACCTTTATATGAACTGATTCTTATCATTGGGCTTTAGTTGGACTTTTATTCAAATTTATTTATTTGTATGTTTGGATACTCATCATATTCATTCTTTGAGTATATTACTTTATGGCACATTATTGAATAAGTGCACCATTCTCATCTTTTTCTTTTACATTTATTACGCAGTGTTTTTTGAGTACACTACTAAGTGGTTGCAGCTAATTCTTGTTCACTATACATGTACTATATATATTTTTTTCTGAGTTTATTGTCACTATATTCACTGGAGGTTGATGGTTTATATTTTCTTAAAAATTAGAACATAGTAGCGCGCAAGTTTTTTCCCTTATAAGAACTATTTATACCAACCTCAATATTTATTTACAAGTTAAACAGAATTTGTCCCAGGACAGAACCTTGGGATACCCCACTTACAACTCTAGACCATTCAGGAGATACACTATTTACCATAGCCCTCTGGATGCACTCATATAAACCAATTTTTTTGTCACCTGACAGTAGGCTCTTTAATCTCAATGAGGTTAAATAACATGGCAGTGGTGTTGTACTTCATCAAGGAACAAGTCAGAACCTGCAGGGTCAGTCTACTAAAAGCGGTAGAGATGATTGTTACTTCGGTAAAGAGGAATCTCTCTAACTTTTTAGCAAGTCTACATTCCGCAGATTCAGAGCTTCCAAGGGGAATCCATAGTGTGTGGCCCAATTGGACAATACAGTAAGTGGTTCATACATCCAGGTTCCTTCAAATGGTTTTCTACTCTGGGCAAGATGCTGTGACAAATCAGGAAAGGTTTCACAAGCTGTATGCTTCTCCTCCAGTGCAAACCATATACAGATTTTTAGTTCTGTTGCTAAAGATAATGCCATTATCCAAACAGGCCTTGATTCCTGCTTTTGGCCCTTCTTCTCAGATGAAATATTCTGTTGCAAGGTGTAATACTCCACCCTTCATTTATTTTCCAGATTTTCATCCTGAGAGAAAAAAACTAATCAGACTTGGCTGTTATTCGCTAAGCTAATATCTATAAATCCTACTACAGGATTTCTCCAAGGTCTCATCCAATACCCCAATGGGGTGCTGTATTTAGGACTCAAGGGGGGCAGGACTCCCTGGGATTTACTAATTACTCTGGACTTCCTTGCTAGCTCCAGATGAGACCTCTTTCAGTCCAGTTTGAGTAAAGACTGAGCCATAAAGAGAGCCTCTTTAGGGGCTATCACATCAGCCAGAAAGTTTGCCAAGAACAGGACCTTAGACTATGAGAGATCCTTTGGTGGCCTGCAGAGCCAACTGTGATCATCTTCAGTCCAGTTGCGAGTAAAGGTTCAGCCCTGAAGATAGCCTCTCCATGGCTTTTTCCCTCAGACTCTGGATCAGGGCCTTAGACTATGAGGGACTCTTTTTTAGATGTTCTTCCTAGTCTTAGTGGTGTCTATACATTTACTGGGATGCAGTCTGAGGTATTTTGACATCCTATGAAAACCAAAGACTTGTCCTTCCTACATTTTTCAAGTAAGCTGATATTGGATTATCACAAACAACTATTGTTTGAATTGTTATTACAATTCTGATTTATTTATTTAAAATGTATAGAACCCCTTTAAAAGTAATAAAATGTATGCCCTTCTTACTCTCTTTGTAGCATGCTGACCCTTCCCTATCTGTAAAAGAACACCTGTCAGTCCTAGTTTTCATCCTACAAAATGTTTTTACTACTGCTGCCTGTTCTGGAGTGAACTGAACAGTTCTGATCACGTTCAAATCACATCAGTGCCCAATTGCTGCTATAGTTTTCACTTTAAGTTTTGAGATTTGAACATTTACAAAAACAATGAGAAGAACAAAACTAATTGACATTTATTTTCATTTGTTTATAGAATGCGAAATCTAAAGTAGTAAATAACAGATACATATGGCGTGTTCGGTTTTAAGACACATATAACACTCATAGAAGCATGGACCACCAGGAAGCAAACATTTATATCATCTGTGGCTGGCAGAAGGATATAAATAAAAATTGTTGGTACATTTAAGCATGCTTAGCTAAAAGTATCTCCAGGCAAAACAAAGTGCATGTTATCAATATGCATATGGAATATCTCTGAGCCAAAACTGCCCCTAAGTTATATTGTCAGTAGGACAACATTTTCCCATGTGAGACATTGAACAACAGTAAATCATATGTGTGGGAAGGAAAGCCTGCTAGCTATGTACATTATCTATTCCCTTTTGTGCCTTTCCTCTCTCCCTTCCTCACTCCTGTTAGTGGCTCCTTCAATTATGGCTGAGCTGAAACTGTTCTGCTGCTTGACTGTCTGCAAACAAGGGGCTGTGAAGTATTTTTGCCATAGGAAATAATGCACAAATTCACAATATATATATATATATATATATATATATATATATATATATATATATATATATACATGCATATTCATTTTCTTTATTAGCTTCAGCAAATGCTTTTTGTTTGATGGGAAAATATGTACATGATATCTGTATAAATAGTGGGCCAGATCCTCAGCCAGCGGTGCAAATTTAGTTTGTCCTAACTTATGTGATTTAAGTTACGTTGCCCTAAGTTGGTGTCGTAAGTGCCGTATCCACAGCGCATTTGCGTCTAAATGTGCGCCAGCGTAACTTAAATTCAGAGGCGTAAGGCGGGGTTTTTGCAAGTGGGAAGGAAGTGGGCGTGCTTCATTGTAATGAGCCGTGACCCCATGCAAATGAGGCGCCGGCCGTACTGCGCATGCGCGCACGAATCGGGACCTCACTGGGCATGTGCAGAACTGATCTCGGCGCAATCAGTGAGATAGGTAAAAGGCCAAGTGTACTTAGTTTGAGGATCGCCCTGTGTCTAAAAAGCACCACACACACACACTTCCCTTGCTAAAGTATATCCCATTGTTCCCCTTCCATGAGCAATTTGCTTCTGCTCTGTTTGTTTGTGTGTTGGTAAGTTGTGTTTGTGAGAAAAGTGTTTGAGGAGTTGGAGAGTCTAGTTGTTGTTTGTGTTTGAGAAGTGTATTTATTTAATTTGTTTGTTATTGTTTTTGCTGATTGTTTTTTGGTGTTTGTTTTTTGGTGTTTGTTTTTTGGTGTTTGTTTTTTGGTGTTTGTTTTTTGTTTGTTTGTTGGTGCGTGTTTCTTTTTGAATTACTATTAGCTGTGTCCTTGTGTGTTTAGATTTTCTTTATTTTTTGTGGTATAGATTTTTGTCAGGTTTTTGGGTGTGTATTGTCGATTGTTTGTCGGGTGTGTTTGTTGTTGCTGGGTGGTGTATGAGATGCCCCCTAAACGCAGGAAGCTTAATTTCACCCTGGGAGAGAAGCAAATTCTTGCTCGGGGCATTGTGAAATATGGGCGATTTCTGCATGGCCCTGAGAGCCAGAACACCACCCCGGCCAGGAGGAGGCAGCTTCTTAAAAAGATCACGGACCAGATCAATGCGGCGGGGGGGGGAGACTAGGACCCCCGCTGGCATACAGAAAAAAATAAACGATCTGAGAAGCGTCGTCCGGACTAAGATGGCAAGGATCGACGCCCATACCAGGGGCACTGGAGGAGGGGGACCCTGCCCAGTCAGACTGACGGAGGAGGAATGGGCAGTGGCCCAGTGTTTCCACCCACAGCAGGTGGTGGGCCTGCCTGGCTATACGTCAGATGTTCCTAGGAGGACAGGTAGGTTTTTTGGTTTATTCTCTGTTGATTAGCATGTGTGGGTGGGGGAAGGGAAGATGTGCCAAGTGTGTGGTTCCTCAATCATGTGATTGTTTTGTGTCCTCCACAGATGGCCAGGAGGTTACACGCCAGGAGGTTGGAGGCCAGGAGGTTCCACGCCAGGAGGTTGGAGGCCAGGAGGTTGGAGGCCAGGAGGTTGGAGGCCAGGAGGTTGGAGGCCAGGAGGTTGCAGGCCCATCGGGCCAGGCTGCAGCACCACCCCCAAGACAGGCAGATGATGAGTCCCAAGAAGGGCAGGATTCCCCAGGGGAGGGGATTGGCCAAACCTCCACTCATGAGGAGGTTGAGGGGGAGGAGGTTGAGGTTGAGTGGGAGGAGGATGATGAGGGGGAGGAGGAGGAAAATATGCAGATTGGCCGGGAAGTCCTCCTGGCCACTGATATGATGACCTTTGAGTCTTCCCCTGAGACTACCCCTGAGGCTGGCACCAGTCAGGCCACCATCAGGGGTAGCCCCTCCCACTTCTCCCCCAACAGGCCTCCAGTCACCAGGGTCACTCTCTCCCCTCCTCCAGGCCCGCAAGACTCAGCGGCAGCCAGGGGGACAACCCAGGAGACCGTGGCTGTGGGCGAGCGTCTGTCGGCCAGTGTGGTGAAAGACAATGCCCGGCAGACCCGCATTCTTGGAAAAATTCTGGAAAAACTGACGCAGATGGAGCACAGCCAGGGTGAAATGATGGAGGCACTCGGTGATGTGGCCACCAACTCAACGGCGGTCATAACATGTTTGAATGACATACAGACCGCCACAACGCGCGTGGCCCATGAGCTGAGTGCCCTGACCCAGGCTGTGCAGGACAATACAAGGTCTGGCCAGGCCAATGCGGCTGCCCTCACTGCCTGTCTCACTCGCATTGCAGGGGCCATGGAGGGCAGGCCAGCAGGGGCGGCTCCTCCTTCCCCAGCTCAACCCCCCCAGGAGGCTCCTCCTTCCCCAGCTCAACCCCCCCAGGAGGCTCCTCCTTCCCCAGCTCAACCCCCCCAGGAGGCTCCTCCTTCCCCAGCTCAACACCCCCCCAATGGACATCCTCCGCGACGGCGTGGCCGTGGCCGTGGCCGTGGCCGTGGCCGTGCCCCTGCCCGTGCCCGTGCCCCTGCCCGTGCCCCTGCCCGTGCCCCTGCCCAGCCAAGGCGTAGCAATCACCGCCGCTAATAAATTTGCTGGGATACTTGTTTTTTTTTGTTTATGCATTTTTTTATTTTTTTTATTTGGTCTTCTGTACTTATGATTTGGTTTATGTGTGTGAATGATGTGTGAATGTGGGGGGGTGGCATTCCTAAGAAATTAAGGTTGTCACCCTCAGTTTTGGTGGAGAAGGGATCCCCAGGACCAGGGAGAAGTGCAATCCCAGGTTCCTGAATGGTGTATGAATGCACAGTGACATAATTGGAGCCGTGGCGTGGCGTTACTGCTCCCAAGTCCCAAGGGGGGGGGGGGGGACTTGGATCTAATCCAATTCGATGTGCATGTGATGTGTCTGTGCAAGGAACCACAGTGGTGTGCATTCATGCATTATCATTGTGACTTTATTGATGTGCATTTACAGTGAAAAAATACATACTTATTGTGACATTAATCATGTGCATTTACAGTGAAAAAATACATACTTATTGTGACATTAATCATGTACATTTACTGGGAAAAAATGCCTTCTGCAAGGCGTCTCCTAGCTGTTGTGCCCTCAGCAGACCGGGTAGAGTTGGTTGGGATAGTATTGCCTGGGTCAGGGGTCAGGTCATTACATAAGTCAATATGCAGTCCCCTTCTGAGGGCAAAGTTATGGAGTATGCAACATGCCCCAATTATTTGACACACAAAGTCAGGGGAATACAGCAGGGTACCCCCAGACTTATCCAGGCATCTGAAGCGGGACTTCAGAAGCCCAAAGGTCCGTTCAACCACTCCCCGGGTTCGTATGTGCGCCTGGTTGTAGCGTTGCTCTCCTGGGGTTTGGGGGTTCCTGAATGGGGTCATTAGATGAGGTCCCAAGGCATATCCTGAGTCACCTGTAAGGGAAAAGACAGGAGGATATTAGTCATGCATGTGCCCCTTGTGATGTCAGCATCATGGGGGGGGACATACCTGACACCCATGTCACTCACCAATCAGCCAGCTGTCTCCATACATGTTCTGGTCAAAATCTCTTGAGATCTGTGTCTGCCGGTAAATGTAACTATCATGGCAGGATCCAGGAAATTTAGCACAGACGTGCCAGATGAGGCCATGGGCATCGACGATGACTTGCACATTAATGGAATGCCAGCCTTTACGATTCCGGAACATGTGCTCAGTATCATGGGGTGGTTGTAGTGCCACATGGGTACAATCAATGGCCCCGATGGTGCGTGGAAATCTGGCAATGTTGTAAAAGTCGGTCATTGACTTTAAACGCTGATCCTCCTGGGTGGGTTTCTGAAACTGATTTCCCATGCGCAGCAGGATTGCAGGGACCACTTGGTGCACACACCTGCTGATGGAGGATTGTGCCATCCCAGCCACGCCTCCACTTGTGCGTTGGAATGAGCCAGTGGCCAGAAAATGCAAAGTGGCCAGTACTTTGGTGAGTGGCTGCAGGGCATGGGAGCGTTGGGTTGGGCTGGTAAGATCATCCTGAAGTATTGTTGTTAATTCCAGGATGGCCTCACGGGTAAATCTGTAGTTGCGGTAAACTTCACAAGCAGGCATGCCAAACAAATCTTGCCGTGGGCGGTAGACCCTCTCCTGTGCCCTCATCCTCCTCCTCTGTGCCCTCCTCCTTCTTTGTGTCTCTATATCAACTAATGCAGCTAGTATCATTGCTGGTCCTGGCATTTTGGCAGAGAGATTTCAGTCCTGAACGTGTGTGTGCTGAGCTCTTCCTGAATGGTGTTGCTTCAGCAGACATTCAGACGGCATGTGTAAAATTAGGGCTGCTTTTATAATGTGTAAAATCCCACCAAAAAACTAACAGGTGCGCACAGGGCGTAATCTACGGCGCACACACTTAATTCTGTGGATCGCCCTATCTCCCTCATTTGCATCTTTGCCTATCAAATAAAGCGGCGTGCCTAGCGTAATTTGCCCACGAGAATGCGCCGGCGTAATATTTTTAGGTAGGACGGAAAAGCCCGAATTTCAGGCGCTTCTCGTTTTGAGGATCGGGCGCAAAGATACACGCCGTGTAAATTTAGAAAAATCGAGTTAAGTCGGCGTATCTCTTTTGTGGATCTGGCCCCCTATGCTTACAGTTGAAGACCTATTTATAGAAATCTCCCCATCTCCATGTCATATAGGGGAAGGGTTCTGTAGATCACATATGTGGCTAGGAACAATGGGCCAGATTCACATACAAATACGTTACGCTGCGTATTCACAAAGCAGTTACCTGTAAACTTGCGGCGGCGTAGCGTAAATCCGCTTGGCGCAAGCCCGCCTAATTCAAATGGGGCGGGCACCATTTAAAATAGGCGCGTTCCCGCGCCGAACGTACTGCGCATGCTCCGTCCGTAAAATTACCCGACGTGCATTGCGCTAAATGACGTCGCAAGGACGTCATTGGTTTCAACGTTAACGTAAATGGCATCCAGCGCCATTCACGGACGACTTACGCAAACGACGTGAAATTGAAAATTTCGATGCGGGAACGACGGCCATACTTAACATGGGTTACACCACCTAGAGGGCACCCTTAGTTTTACGCGACGCATCTCTACGGAGACTACGTAAATTTAGATCGACGGGCAAAATGGACGTTCGTGAATCGGCGTAACTAGTCATTTGCATATTCTACGCCGACCGCAATGGAATCGCCACCTAGCGGCCGGCCTAGAATTGCAGCCTAAGATCCGAAGGTGTAACACAGTTACACCTGTCGGATCTTAGGGCTATCTATGCGTAACTGATTCTATGAATCAGCCGCATAGATACGACAATCGTATCTAAGAGATAAGACGGCGTTTTAGGAGATACGCCGTCGTATCTCTTTTGTGAATCTGGCCCTTAAAGTTTTCACCTGCGCAATTACTACATACATCTTTTTACCACGAACCGATGTACGGCGATTTGCGCAGCTGAGCCAGCTTGCTTCGGTATAACTGCGGCGGCTGGTCGGCAAGAGGTTAAACATCAGAAGGGCAGAGAGATATTCAGGAGTAGAGTATTCTTTACTTAATGGAGTGCATCCCTTTTGAGGGTGAACTTTTTTCCACAATAACAAATTATGTTTATCCCAGTTAGAATTCCAAATAATTTTCCAGATTACTTCATTAAAAAAGTATGTGCTGTTATGAATATACTTTGGGTTATCTATTAACCAGGATAACTTTCGATTTACCATGTGGAAAATCATAGTTGCATAGTTACATAGTTGGTAAGGTTGAATAAAGACACCAGTCCATTCAGTTCAATGTGTGTGTGTGTGTGTGTGTGTGTCAAACCAAATATCCCTTCCCCCATTCCAACCACCCACCCTGCTCCCACCATTTAAAAAAAAAAATGTTGGCAATATTTACACCTAGTCCATTGCCATGTGATCCTCTAGAGTAAGGTGACCAGATTTTTTAAATTAAATCCGGGGACATATTTTTTCTTTACTAGTAATGGCAACAATCAGCCACTTTCTGCCCATTGCCACCCACCTCACAGCCTCTCAAGTCTTACTCTCTGGGACCCGGCTACTAGTGGATGGGGAGCGGAGGAAGATCACTCGGCCAGGGAAGGCAAGGAGATAGGTAGGTGGCTGGCCAGGATTTGAGCCAAGGTAGAAGAACATGCGAGCGAAGCTGAATGGGCATGCGCCCAAAACTGAAGAAATATTCCCTCCGCTCCGACTAGCACATGATCATCAGAAGGGGGCATAGATAATGGGAAAATACAACCCCCCTATGCTAGTAGGCATGGCGGAGCAGGGGTGTGTAATTAACATGTTTTTATTTAAATTCTGCACTGACTGTCTTTGAAATTGCCCCTGCCCCCTATTAAATCCAATCTGGGGACAAAACCAGGGACAGAGTTGGTCCGGGGACAGTGTCCTCAATCAGGGGACTGTCCCCTGAAACTGGGGATGTCTGGTCACCCTACTCTAGAGCACCTCTTCTATTTGTGTGACAGATGATCCACCGCTGCAGTCTGGGCACACCAACCAGTCTTGTTGCTGCCCCTCATCGTCATAACATCATCATGCCACCTGAGTCTCCTTGAGCCTATAAGTAACAAATCTGAATAGCAATAATTGTTTATGCATTGCCCACACTAAAGCCCTGTACACACGATCAGTCCATCCGATGAGAACGGACTGAAGGACCGTTTCATCGGTTAACCAATGAAGCTGACTGATGGTCTGATGTGCCTACACACCATCAGTTAAGAAACCGATTGAGTCCAACGCGGTGACGTAAAACACAACGACGTGCAGAGAAAAATTAAGTTCAATGCTTCCAAGCATGCGTAAACTTGATTCTGAGCATGTGCAGGTTTTTAACTGATGCTTTTGCTTACTAACCATCGGTTTTGACCTATCGGTTAGGCGTCCATCGGTTGAATTTTTAAAGCAAGTTCTACATTTTTGGACCGAAGGATCACAGACCCACACACGGTCGGTTTGGACCGATGAAACGGTCCTTCAGTGCACTTTCATCGGTTTAGACTGATCGTGTGTACGCGCCCTAAGTCATTTCTTGGACAATACATAACAACTATCATGAAGCAAGTAAATTGATTAAAACTGTGTATAAACGGACCCCAAGGGGCGATTTCTGTTCCTTAAGGGAATGTGGCATAATAGAGAGATCACCTTGGCAAATGCGTATTTCCCTAATTCAGGTCATCTCGCATTTTGTCGTCACCTAATAGACGAACTAAAAGGTTTTGCCACTGGCTGTATTATCTTAGGTGGGGATTTTAATATACCATTGTTACCCCTACAGGATACCTCTAATGGCAAGTCTAGCGTTTCATATTCTATTATACAAAAAATCAAATCACAGTTGAACTCTTTGGCCCTGGTGGATGCTTGGCGCTTGGTATACTCAACGGGCAGAGATTATACATATTATTCTCCACTACATAAAAAACACTCTCGTATTGACTATGTGTTTATTTCGCAACGTGATTTACCTTTGCTCCAGGCAGCCAACATAGGCATACAATCCCTTTCGGATCATTGTCCGGTATCGATCTCTCTGTGACAATCAGATAGGCCTCCTAGACCATGCAGCTGGCGGTTGAATTCCACCTTACTGACGGACCCCTCTACTTGCCAACAAATCCACGAGGCGCTTAAATTATACTTTCAGCTTAATACTACAGAGGATATGTCACCCATGACGATCTGGGAGGCTCACAAGTGTGTCCTACGTGGCGAACTTATGCGCCTTGGCTCCCTTAAGAAAAGAGAAGCTGAAAAAGTTACTCTGACATTAGCCGAAAAAATTTCTTCGTTGGAAAGCCAATATAAACAGTCACATGTAGAGGCGCACCTGTTGGAACTGTCAAAGACGCGGGAAAAACTTAACTCTTTACTTAATCTTAAAGCAAAACGAATTCTCTATTTCAAGAAAGGCTTTCATTATGAACATGGGGATAAGTGTGGCAAATTTCTTGCAAAAACCCTTAAAACAATTACTCATGCACATTCTATTCTTTCTATTAAGACTTCCAATGGACAACTTGTACAAAAAACGGACCAGATTGCGTCCCAATTTCATGCTTTTTATACTAAGCTTTATAATCTCCCCCCGACACATAAACCCGTAGAGCTTCAAGGAAATAGAGAATCCGTTTTGCAAGAATATATCATGGAGAGTGGCATGCCTACTTTATCTTCGGTTGAGAGTGATTCTTTGGAATCGCCAATTTCATAAGAAGAACTTATACGGGTAATTAAGACTCAAAAACGGGGTAAAAGCCCAGGCCCGGATGGGTTCACGGCCCATTATTATAAAACCTTTATAGACATCCTGAAAGCTCCCTTACTCCGTGCCCTGGAACATATCCGAACCTCTTCATTAATGTCGAGCTCCTTTACGACGGCATATGTAACATTGATCCCTAAACAAGCGAAGGACCCTACTGATTGTACAAACTATAGGCCGATTTCATTGTTGAATTTGGACCTAAAAATACTGGCGAAGGTATTGGCATCTAGACTGACATCCTTTCTCCCAAAACTTATAGGCCCAGAACAGGCGGGTTTTATGCCAGGGAGGGAAGCCCGTGATAATGTTATAAAAGCCCTTAATCTGATTCATTACGCACACACCCGGGGAATTGAGGGCCTCCTCCTGTCAACTGACGCGGAGAAGGCCTTTGACCGTGTTGCCTGGGACTATATGTTTGCTATTTGCAGACATATTGGGTTGGGATCAAACATGATGGCGTGGATATCGGCTTTATATCATAAACCTAGGGCACAGCTTAAAATTAATGGTACCCTCTCAGAAGCTGTGGACATAAATAATGGTACAAGGCAGGGTTGCCCTCTTTCCCCTCTTTTATTTATTCTATCTTTAGAACCTTTTATCCGCACAGTAAACGCAAATCCTGATATACGAGGCTTCCAGATAGGTCAACACGACTTTAAAATAGCAGCATACGCAGATGATCTTCTATTTTTTTTAACACAGCCCCAGGTCTCAATTCCGAAGCTCTCTAAAGCTTTTAAAATATTTAGTTATATTTCCAATATGAAAATGATATATATAAAATAACTATTCCAAGTCAGAAGCTCTTAATCTCACATTGTCAGCTGACCCCTTAGAGAGTGCACGCTCTTCTGGCTTATTTAAGTGGGTAACTTCATCTATTACCTATCTAGGAATCAAACTTGCGCCCAAATTCGGAGATATATATAATATTAACTTCATCCCTTTGCTAAAAAATATTCAAGTAGATCTTAAAGGTTGGACCTCAAGACCCTTTTCCTGGTTCGGCAGAGCTGCTATATTGAAGATGGTAATTTTACCCAGAATCCTATACCACTTCCACACCTTACCTATTCCACTCCCAGGTTCCTTTTTCAAACAACTTCAGACCATTTTACGCACGTTTATTTGGAAGGGGCAAAAACCTAGGATAAGCTTGATACGCTTACAAAATCCAAGGAAGAGGGAGGTATAGGTTTACCTGATTTTAAACTTTACCATTCTGGGATACACCTGGCCAGAATTATGGATTGGAACTGTCAAAGGTAGCAGAAGGATTGGGTCACATTGGAGGAAGCATCCTCCACACTTCATCTTAAACTCCTACCTTGGATTCCCTGGGTAAAATTGCCGCAAAACGTAGAGCAGCATCCCTTGGTGGGGACCACGCTTTAAGTGTTTCATACGATGACGAATCACCATAAACTTTCTTCATCTCCTGGACCACTTACTCCTATTACTCGCAACCCGGATTTTCCGCCGGGGATGAATTTGCACTTTTCTGCTCCTACTGACAAATCGATGCCTCTTCTAATGATACACTGTATAGAGGCAAACACCTTAAAACATTTTGAGTTACTAAAACGAGAATTGAACCCTCAGAGTTTTCTTTCTTTTTGGACCTACCGCCAGCTGCATAATTATACACAGGTTTCCCAGACCAAAAAACAGTTGTTTAGACCAATAACTCCTTTTGAACAAATTTGCTTGGCTGGAGCCCCGGTACCTAGAGCTACTTCCCTTACGTACTCATGGCTCCAACTAGATAGGGGCGGGATACCCTCCGGAATACGAGTACAATGGGAAAAGGCGATTAAAACAAGCTTCACTGATAAGCAATGGAAACGTGCTTGTATTTTTGCCCATAAGTGTTCCATTGGTACCAGATTTCAGGAAATGTCTTATAAGCTTTTAACACAATGGTATGCCACCCTGGATAAAATTTAAAAATGGTACCCGCAGACATCAGATTCTTGCTGGAGATGTGAACAAGACCAGGGGACTATTCTCCACATCTGGTGGGAATGTCCTCGCTTGAGACCCTTCTGGGACAGGGTGTGTGAGGTGATCAAGGTCATTACGGATACCACAATCTCTCTCTCTCCCGCATGCTGTCTACTCCATATTGCAGACTGTTCTATGCAGCATTATAAAAAATCACTGATTAGACATCTGCTGAATGCAGCGAAAGTCTTGATTCCCAGGCACTGGAAATCAAAGGATATTCCTTCTATCCCAGAATGGTTTAGCGCCATAGAGAATATCCACCAAATGGAGGAAACTGTAGCCATTGCCAGGGAATTGTCAAAAAAATGTAATCAGACATGGTTACCTTGGGTGGCGTTCAGATATTCGGATCAATACTCACAATTAGATATTATATGAGATTGGGGTTGTGGCTCTGATATTTTCTTGTTCACTATCATTGGTACATAGAGATTCTAGATGAGCCGTCTGTGCACAGCGTCTCTTTCCTTTTTTTTTTTTTCTCTTTTCTTTTCTTTTCTTATTTTCTTTTTCTTAGTAGTAGTTAGTAGCGGGTAATATCCTAGGTTGTGATGTTTCCCTTTGCTATCTTGTGTTATAAGATATAAAAGTAGCTTATCTTTCAGAGTATGTATTGATATGTTTTGATTTGTGTTTTCGGTACCATGGCTGTATTTTGTACTCTGATTTTCCTTGTCACCAATAATTAAAATTTTTTTTTAAAAAAAATTAAAAAAAATAAATAAATAAAACTGTGTATAAACCGTTTTTCAGCACCATGGAGAGCTATTGCCAGTAGAATTGTCAGAAGGCTAAATCCAAATCTTTACTATATTGTATGGCCCAGATTCACGTAGGGAGCGCGTATTTGTGAGCGGGCGTAACGTATCCTATTTACGCTACGCCTCCGCAACTTTGACAGGCAAGTGCAGTATTCACAAAGCAAAGTTGCGGCGGTGTATCGTAAATAGGCCGGCGTAAGCCCGCCTAATTCAAATGTGGAACATGTGGGCATGTTTTATGTCAATTTATTGTGACCCCATGTAAATGACGCTTTTTACGAACGGCGCATGCGCCGTCCGTGAAAGTATCCCAGTGCGCATGCTCCAAATTAACCCGTAAAAAGCCAATGCTTTCGACGTGAACGTAAATGACGCACAGCCCTATTCGCGAACGACTTACGCAAACGACGTAATCGACGGAAAATTCGACGCTGGGTTGACGTCCATACTTAACATTGGCTGCGCCTCATATAGCAGGGGTAAATTTACGCCGGAAAAAGCCTAACGTAAACGGCGTATCTGTACTGCGACGGGCAGGCGTACGTTCGTGAATATGCGTATCTAGCTGATTTACATATTCTAGGCGTAAATCAGCATACACGCCCCTAGCGGCCAGCGTAAATATGCAGTTAAGATACGACGGCGTAGGACTTACGCTGGTCGTATCTTAGAGAATTTCTGGCGTATCTGATTCTTTGAATCAGGCGCCAAGATACGACGCCTCACACTCAGAGATACGATGGCGTATCTGGAGATACGCCGTCGTATCTCCTACCTGAATCTGGGCCTATGTGTTCAAAAGATACCCACCAGCAGCTGCATTACCTGGTGTAAATTTGTATCAAGCGAACCAAGCTAACTTTAGATTGCTGCACATGCACCAAACAACTGAAAAATCCACAAACCCCTAACATAGCAATTAATCCCCATTGAAATCTAAAGTTCTAGGTTTTTAATGAAGCTTAAAGGGGTTGTAAAGGTGAATGTTTTTTTCTGATTGCTTACCTGACCCCTCGAAAGTCCCGCGGCGTGAACGAACAGGCTTCTCGGCCGTCTTTCCGGCACATTTATTGGTTGATTGAAAGCAGCGCAGCCATTAGCTTGCACTGCTGTCAATCACATCCAATGAATCGGCCCCCCGGGGGGTGGGGCTGAGTAATACAGTGAGTGGCTATGGCCGCTGGCTGTATCACGGGAACGCGCCCGCAAGCACTCAACCTAATGCTCGCTCGCTCACATTAAGGTGTATTAAGGTGTTGAGTCCTTGCGGGGGGGAGCCGAGACAGCTGCTGAGGGACCCCAGAAGACCAGGTTTGGGGCCACTCTGTGCAAAACGAGCTGCACAGCGGAGGTAAGTATAACATGTTTGTTATTTAAAAACATATATATATTTCTTTAGTGATCCTTTAAAGGGCACCATTAAAATGCACAATTCCTTTAAATAACATAGCTTAGGGGGTGCCTTAAAACTGCATGTGAAGCAGCACACTCGGACAATGTACTTCAGCAAAAGTGACATTTAGGGCCCTTTCACACTAACAGATCTTGTGAGGATCCGTTCCTTTAATATCCGCTTGCTCAACGGGGATCGCTCCGTTGATCCCCGCTGATCCGGCAGATGACAGGGCGGTCCTTGCACACCGTGCAGGGACCACCCTGTCAGATCTCCGCTCTCCTCTATGGGGGGATCGGATGAACACGGACCGTCTGTCTGTGTTCACCTGATCCGCTCTGCAGACGGATGGAAAAATGTTTTCAGCATTTCCCCGCCCCTTCATTATGTTTGTAAACAGAACAGCTGGGAGATTCCCCATAACATCCATACCAGACCTTGTCCTTGATGAGGGTGTGGCATAGATTTTAAGGGTGAACCCCACAAAAACTGCATTAGGGCCACATGCTCTCAATATAGGAAGAGAACCTCATCCCCACAACATGGGCCCAAGAGATGTGGGGGGAGGCCTGGAATCTGAAAGCCCACATAAGGGGGCCTACAAATACCCTCCACCACACATACATGAATGAATGAGTAAGGTATACATAGCATCATTCACTAAACAAATTGTAAATAATTAAAGCAACACCATGATAAATTCCTTTAATAAAGAAAAAAAAAGTCAAAGAGGTGAAAATCCATCATTAATCACATTGTCTAGCAATGTAGATTCATCATCAGTCATGATGAACGACACCCCTATACTCTGCCCCTACAATGCATGTCAATCCTGTTCCAAATGAACTTTCAATGCAAATGACAGCTTGATGACTGGCTGCTAAATGTCAACAAGCCAGTCAGTGATGCTGTCTGATGTCATTGACCAAATATGGTTATAACCATGTTGGGCACTGACGTCTGCAAGGATTTCCAAATGAGCTTGTTTAACCCCTTCCCACTCGTGCTATTGTTGAAAGACAGCTACAGCATGGGTTACTTTGCCAAGAGGGTGTACATAGACGTCCTCCCAGGATCGCAGACCAATCACAGCGGCCCTTTACCATGTGATCAGCTGTAATCAAAGACAGCTGATCACTGATATAAACATAAGCCTGCTATCGGCTTTTCTTTCCTCATACTGACAACCTAAAAACTGGATTGTGTTACATAGTTACATATGTGAGGGAATCTTCTGCGCTGGCCAAGTGAAAAAATAAGGAAGTCTACAGTAGGGAAGTGTAATGTGAATAATGTGTAAAATAAATGAAATTGCTGCTCAAATCTATAAGTGTACAAATCACTGTGAATGTGGAAAATAAAATAAGTTCATGAGCACAGTCTCAAACACACCAAATGTGCAGGATATAATCATTGTTCAACGGTGTATATACCTTTAAATAAATAAACAAAGGTGCATAATAACCATAAAGTGCACGTGCAAGCTGAAGAAATGACTGAAGCCAGTTCATATATGACAGTGCAATCCAAATGACAGTGTAATCAATGAAATCACATATAACAGTCCATGATAAAGTGCTTGAATTCATAGAAAGAAGGGAGAGTTTCAAATGCAGGTCTTCCTGGTGGATGGGCTCACAGAGCGCTTACCTTAAAAAAGGTTATGACAGCTTTAAATGGCTGAATTGCAGCTTCTCAGGCTAGTAGTGGCCTCTGTGTGTATATATCCAGGCTCTGACTGTAGTGGGCTTCAAAAAAATGGAGGCTCCCAAACGAATCAGGTGGTTAACAGATCAAACCAAAACAAAGAAAAATGCCCATGGTGAAGTATATCGAGATAAAATGAATTTAATAAAACAAATATGCGCTTACATGCATATAATATAAAAACCAGCAAGGATAAAATTGCATACAAACGGACTGGGGGACTGACTCACGTCACTTCCGGCCACGTGTGCTGTTCCTGATGCGTGTCATTACGTCACGTGACTTCATCAGAGAAGTCACGTGACGTGATGACACGCGTCAGGAACAGCACACGTGACCGGAAGTGACGTGAGTCCGCCCCCCAGTCCGTTTGGATGCAATTTTAGTATATATTTAGTACATTTATATATATTTAGTATATATTTTGTATATTTTTAGTACATATTATGTATATTTAGGAAAGTATCCATGCCTTTCTTAACCTGCCTGGCGGTGTTCTCGGGGTGAGATTTTCAGGCTGCGAATGGTAACCCCGAGTCACACTCGGGCTTGCCTCGCTCGATGCAGAAAAAAGGTTTTCTTACCTTTTCTCCACGATCCAGCGTTGAATCCTCGCAGTGCACGGCGGGCGGATGTCCGCCCGATGCTGTGTGTTCCCCTGATTCCCTTTCCTGCGAGCGTCGCGATGCAGGGGGCGGAAGGAGGGGGGGCGGCGCGAAATTCAAAACATATAAGTAGAAACAAAGTATAACACAGTAAAAACACACTGATATCATTGGATAAAATTAAAAAAAAATACAGTGACCTTTGATTGCCCCCCCCAGTGCTTTTCAGTGCCCTGTCTGCAGAATTACTGTACCATTACTGTACCAGTGTCTGTATATTGCACAGCAATAATGGCAAAGCGCGCCTCTGCATCAAACTCATTATGCGACCTGCTGCCAAACAGCGACAGCGATGCCGAATCCATTGCGGAGGAGCTGAGCGACAGCGACGTGTGGGAAAGTTCATCGTCGGATGCAGAAAGTGATGTGGTTGACGATCCTGCACCTGTGCCCAGCGACGTGCGGACCTGGTGCGCAATTGATTGCGCTACGGAGCACGTAGCGCCCCCTAGGTTTCCGTTCACAGGATCACCTGGAATAAAAGTGGACATAGAGGATGGCAATCCCTTAGAATACCTCCGACTATTTTTGACCGATGAGGTGATCGACAAAATTGTTTTGGAGACCAATCGGTATGAAGAACAGCAATCTGCTACCCAGCAGTTATTTTCAAGACGCAGAAAATGGGAGCCTGTGACCAGCGAGGATATATGGAAATTCCTTGGCCTCCTAATTTTGCAGGGAGTGGTGGGAAAACCACTCCAAAAGTGGTACTGGACCACAAATAAATTATTGGCCACACCTTTTTTTGGAACAGTAATGTCCGAATATCGTTTTTCACTTATAATGAAATATTTGCACTTTGCAAATAATGAGGAATTTGACGAACGGTCTCATCCAGCTCCAAAGCTTAACAAAAATTTGGGATATTTACCAAATGATTCTGCAGAACTTCCAGCGGACCTATATACCTGAGAGGGACATTACAATTGACGAAAGTCTCATGGCCTACAAAGGTCGCCTCAGCTGGATTCAATTCATTGCGTCTAAGCGTGCTCGCTTTGGGATAAAATCCTTTATGTTATGTGAGTCCAGCTCTGGATATATTTGGAACTCAGTACTTTATACTGGCAAAGGGACCAAATTCTCACAGAGATTCAGTGACTATGGAATGGCAACCGCGTCAGTGCTTTCATTGATAGAGCCCTTGCTCAACCAGGGCTACTGTATCACTATGGACAATTTCTATACGTCCCCAGAACTATACGAGTTCCTACTTCTGAATAGGACAGACGCTTATGGGACTGTGAAGCCTAACCGGCGTGACATGCCGTCAGGATTTCCAAATAAAAAGCTCGGGAAAGGACAAGTAGCTGCATGGCAAAAGGGGAAAATGTTGGCTCTGAAGTGGCGGGACAAAAAGGACGTTTCCCTTTTGAGCACGGTCCACAACACCTCGACCGCCATGGTCCTACCAAAGGTGGAAAAGACGTTCTAAAGCCACAGGTGGTGTTGGACTACAACCACACGATGGGAGGTGTGGACAGGGCTGACCAGGCCATGACTTTTTACCCTGCAATGAGAAAGCAGCAAAAAAAATATTATAAAAAGATTTTCCGGCATCTTTTGGAGCAATGTCTTTGGAACTCTTTCATCCTGCTCAAAAAAAAAAAATGTCAGGTCTATGGTCCATGCGGACTTTATGTGGAAGGTGGCTGAACAAATTTTCCTCAAAAACCAAACACCAACGGCGGTAAACCGTTCTGGACGACGGGCTTCTGGGGTTGTAAATCCAGAGCGACTAACTGGTCATCATTTTTTGGACCATGTACCACCCACTCCAAAAAAGCAGCACCCACACGGATGTGTGTGGTTTGCTGCTCCAAGCGCGACGCCAGCGGAAGGAAAATTCGCAAAGAAACGCGCTACTGTTGTCTCGACTGTGATGTTGGACTTTGCGCCATACCGTGCTTTAAGGATTTCCACACCCGAGACATTTATTGAATTATCATTTTGCACCCCTGTTTGACCCCCCAAAAAATCAGAGTATCTGAATATATTATTTGTTAAAATTTATTGAATAAAAACTATTGTTATTATTAAATTATTATTTGTTATTATTTATTATATTATAATTTATGATTTTGTGTTTCAAACTTTGTCATAGTCTATTAGAGACTCTGGTTTGGACAGATTTAGGTGAGTTATTCCTAAGAATTGCAGGCCTGCAATCTAAAACGCCAAATTTCCATGCAAAATAATGGTACCGCTTTCAGCACCTTTTTTCAGAAAGAATCATACCGCCAGGGAGGTTAAAGCACTTTACTGAGCAGGCCAGAACCACCTCTACAGGGAGTCTAAAGGGACATCGGCACTTAAATCAGGTCACTAATTATCAGTGTCTTGATTATCAGTGCAGTCCCAACAGTGGCCACCAGTGCTGCCAATCAGTGCCCGCCAGTGCTGCCAATTAGTGCCCACCAGTGCTGCCAATCAGTGCTCATCAGTGCTGCCTATCAGTGCCCATTAGTGGCACCTAGCAGTGCCCATCAGTGCCACCCAGCAGTGCCCATCAGTGCCACCTAGCAGTGCCCATCAGTTCCACCTATTAGTGCAGCCCCATGAGTGCCGCCTCATCAGTGCCCATCAGTGCAGCCTATCAGTGCCCATTGGTGCAGTCTCATCAGCGCACATAAGTTAAAGAGAAAAATTACCTGTTTGCAAAATTGTATAACAAACTTTCGGTCTTATTTTATTTGTTTAGCAAAAAATAAAAACCCAGTGGTGATTAAATACCACCAAAAGAAATCTATATTTGTGCGAAAAAAATTATGCAGTGGGTACAGTGTTGCATGACCTCACAATTGTCATTCAAAGTGTGACAGCGCACTTAGGTAAGCATAATTGTTTATTTTTTTACAATCACAAACTTCTCTGTTAACCACTTTCCTACTGGGCACTTTTACCCCCTGCCTGCCCAGGCCAATTTTCATCTTTCAGCGCTGTCACACTTTGAATGAAAATTGAGCGGTCATGCAACACTGTACCCAAATGAAACCCCACAAATGCCTGCACTAGCACCTGGCTCAGCCTCTCATCGATCCGCCGAAAGCCTGAGCCATCCCTTTCCACCCCCTCCCCAGTCCAGCGCTCCAGTGAGGGATGGAAGGGAAAGCAGACTGACAGTCACTGCTTGCTGCTCAGAGCAGAGGGGGAGAACTGAGCGATCAGCAGCAATTGATCTCTCAGTTCTCACTGCAGAGACGGCAGGGGACAGGTGCAGCATCTGATGCATCTGTATTATTTTTGAATTGTCCAACAAATTGTTGATTAATACACTTCTAATGTCATTCAGTTAGGGTTTAGGGTTTAGATTTACTCTGAAAGCAGGTATTCTGGATATTGCCTGATGCATTTATACCTTGTGACTGTGGTTATATATTAATTCTTGATGCCATCCCTCACCAACGCACAAAGACGTGTCACCTTATTACATGAAGTCATCAGTACACTAAGTATATTATATTCACTGTTTGTACGCACATTTTTAAACAAAGGTAAGATAATTATTGCAAGCAGTAGTAATAATGCAGAGTTTAATAAAAGAGAAAGTCTGTGTTGAAATGTCTACATTTCTGTGCAGTTGTCCTTACCAGCAAAGCTGCCCTGAAGTCTTTCTTTAAATGAACCCAATGCAGATCTTGCGGAAGACATCCACCTGTTATCTCAGCTCTCGGGCTGTGACACTTATGGCTTTAATTTGCTTCTTATTATTTGACTATTTTCTCTAAGTGCTTCAATGTTGTTTAGCTACTGATTAGGCTGACAACACCACTGGACTTAGATAAGGTAGCAGGTAAAAGTAAAGCAAGCAAAGTATGGCGTTTCAGCATTGTAGCCGCTCTAAAATGTTCACAGCTATAATTTAGTTTAATTTAGTTCAGCTTATTTCTATGGAGATGAACAAAGAAATGACTGCGTTGCAGAGGAAATAGCTATGACACAAAAGCTTTTTAATGTTGATTGTTTTCTTTGTAAAGTGTTTACCTCATCTTGATGACAGTAAGGCCGGGTACACACGGACAAACATGTATGGTGAAAGCGGTCCGTCGGACCGTTTCCACCATACATGTCTGCCAGAGGGCTTCTGTACGATGGTTGTACACACCATCGTACAGAAGTCCGCGCGTAAACAATACGCGGGGCGTGTCCGCGGTGTCGCCGCGTCGATGACGCGGTGTCGCCGCGACAATGACGCGGCGACGTGGGCGGCCCGCCTTTAAAATGCTTCCACGCATGCGTCGAAGTCATTCGACGCATGCGAGGGACGGCGGGCGCCTGGACATGTACGGTAGGTCTGTACTGACGACCGTACATGTCCGAGCGGGCTGAATTCCAGCGGACTGTTTTAAAACAAGTCCAGGAATATTTGTCTGCTGGGAAAAGGCCCGGCGGGCAAATGTTTGCTGGAATTCGGCCCGCTCGCGCCCACACACGACCAAACATGTCTGCTGAAACTGGCCTGCGGGCCAGTTTCAGCAGACATGTTTGCTCGTGAGTATGGGGCCTTATATAAGTGATTAGTTGGTGCAGTTATTTCATGATTCTTTGTAGGAAGGACAACCCTCATTTTTCCTGGTACACTAAAATGAACAATACATTTGGATTCACTGGAAAATACTCTTTAAGTGTGTTTGTTAAGTCTAAATTAAAAATCATTGCAAGGCCCTATATTATAGGCAGGTATACCACACTGTGTAAGTAATTTCTAAAAACAAGGCTTGTAAATTCCTATTTAGAGCGATCTTCAGGCCGGTCACGTAACTCGTGGCCTGAAGATCGCCCATTTTGAAGGCTATGCAAGTAATTGGCCATAACAGGGGTATGGGGGTCTGGGTACTGCCCTAGGGACATGTATCCAGTGCAGATCCTGACCTCCCTGGGGCCCTAAGCAAAATGACATGTCACAATAAAGTTGAGAAGTGGGGGGCACTGCCGACAGTGACATGTCACATTAAATATTAAAATTGAGAAGCAGGGGGAGGGGGTGTTCTGCTATCGGAACTGACATCTTACATTAAAAAGAGAAGGCGGGGGTGCTGACTTCTTACCTCTTCTCCCATGCAGCCAGCAAGTTGAGAAGCGGGGTGAGGGGCCAAAAATGACTTCTCACCAGGCGGGGCCTCTAGTAATTTGGGGGGCCCCCTGCAGCTTTGCGGGGCCCTAAGCGGCTTGCATAGTGAGCCTATAGGGTGGATCGGCCCTGCATGAATCAATATATATATATATATATATTTTTTTTTTTTTTTTTTTTTTTTTTTTTTCTTAATGATAGTTTTTGAGGAGCAGAGATTTTAATTATGCTTAAAGGCCAATAATAAAAATGAAAAATTCCTTTAAATATAGTGTCTGGGGGTTTCCCTAATGTTACAAACTGGAAAAATGGGTGTGTTTACTGCGCTATACCTCAAAAAATAAATAAAATATATGATGCTGCAACTTTCAAGTGAGACACACACACCAGAATATGTGATTAAGAATGCGGGCAAATTGCCCCTAAATGGTATAAACACGTTGAAATGTCCACAGCAAAGGTAAAGTTCCAAACATAAGGGGATCTCCCACGGTGACAGATGAATAACACCCAGGAAAGAGTGAATGAGTAAAGGAATCCTCCATGTCATTGCATACCGTGCCAGTCCCAGAAGCTACGGGCTGTGATGGAGAGCCGGCCGGCTCGTGTTACAAATTGTATCGCCTATATACATTCACCTAATTGTAAGTGCAATTTTAATCTTTTAATAAAAACATTTTGTATGGGTTACACTATGGAAGTGTTTTCTTGTTCCACATGGGCCATCTGAATACCTGCTGAGGTGGACGAGAGAGCTGGATATTAGTGATAATCCTTTCTGCTGAGATGCAAAGACCCAGGGCTGGGAAACAAGCCATAAAGCATGTGTGATCTCCCTTAATCAGGAGATCATACAGTCTGGTAAGCGGCTAGTACCTGGTGGTGGAGGATTCCTTTACTCATTCACTCTTTCCTGGGTGTTATTCATCTGTCACCGTGGACTTTTTTTTAATGAAATTTACATCTTGGGAGATCCCCTTATGTTTGGAACTTTACCTTTGCTGTGGACATTTCAACATGTTTATACCGTTTAGGGTCAATTTGCCCGCAATCTTAATCACATATATATTTTAAGAGTATATAGTGAGCACAAGGTATTATACAGGTGTGTGTGAATATTTACTGAAGTTCTGTGGAGGAGACTGGAAACAGTTTTCTCCACTTATATTTCAACAAATTTTTGTATATACATATATACACCATCACGTTTTTTTATTTCTTGCGCAGCTTTATATATTTTCTTTCCCTAATGTGCCTGTAAAGTAGCGCATCTGAACCCCACGCCAAAATAAAAAAATATGCCGTAGGGTCCCCCCCAAAATCCAAGGCAGACCCTTACCAAGGCTTGCAGCCTGGCAGGTCAGGAAAGGGGTAATGAGCGAGCCCCCCCTGAACCATACCAGGCTACATGCCCCCAACATGGGGTGGGTGGACAAGCACCTTGTCCCCATGATAGGCAAAGCACTAGCAGCCGAATAGCCCTGCGAAATTGATGGTAAATCGCAGCTAAACGCACCCACCGCCCAGTGTGAAAGTAGCCTAAATGTGTTGCAACTGCACATTCAGTTGCTTGCCTGGAGTTCTACTTTAAGGTGCCCATAAATAAGTCAGTACCAACCTTCATACTCGATGGGAGAAAAAGTGTAGCAATCATCATAAGTTTATGAACTTTGTGTCTCATAAAGAATTGTCTGTGCTTTCAACAGCAGAGTCTTTTAAGCACACAACAATATTATAAGAAAGGGAATGCTATGGTCAACACAAAAGTTTTACCTTCAGAAAGAATCAAAAGACAGGTATCATTGGTACTCAAAGAATTAGGAATTAGTCCTTAAACGATACAGAAGAGCAATATGGGAGTCATCGATTGCATACTAGTTTTTGAAAGAACAAATTGCAGAGCTGACATTCTTTCTTCATTTACTAGTGACTCACTCACCTGAATGGGGCTGGATACACTGTGAAAACATACTAGGTGTTCCCATATTCCCCAAAAAACTTTAGTCCATATTGATGGAAGGGGAAACTCAGTGCTGGATGCATAGAGAAAGAAAAACACCAATGATTTGTTTGCTTATGAACTGGACACTAGATTGTGGAAGGTTTTATTGTGTTTTGGATAAGTTTTTATCAATGTGCTGATGATCTGTGTGATTTTGTTTTTCTATTTGTGCTATGGTGAACAAGTCAGATGTCCACCAGACCCATTACTAGTTTATCATAGAGAAACAAGCAATGTCCACCCTTCTGGTTTTCTGAAGCCCACTTACCCATTTACCATTGTGTGCAGGTAAACAAAAATTAAATGCTGAACAATATTACAGTTTTTCCTTGTGTAGCACTACGTCGCAGGGGCTGCTGGTAAGTTCTCCGCTTGCATCCAAACACATGAAGTCAGTCTTTTGGCTTTGTTTTGATGTTTTATTGGGGGGTAACAACTTGGATGAGGTGAAGGGACTGATGGAATGCCTAACTTGAAGCAAAGAACAACAAAAAGGGGACAACTTCCTTTTTCTATACTAAAAGATCCTGAACTGCTTTCCTTCTTGTCCTCACACAGTTCTTAGTGGATCAGTAGCAAAAGTCCATTACAGACTAGGAGCTCTTTGCCCCTCTTGGCAATAGCACAAAACAAAATGAGGCAAACTGCATGCAGAAGTGTGTCATCTCCTTGTGTAGAACAGCTCCCAGCTCCACTGCTTGTAGGCACTACCATCCCTCCTGGCTGCCCCTTGAAAATCCCTGGGTGTGCTGGTATACTCACTCTCTCCTCCTTGCTACCACTGTTTCTTAGGAGAGACTTCTCGATCAACCTTGATGCTGTAAGGGTCTTCCTGAACCAGCCTGAGCCCAGCCTGGAGATAGAGAACCCCCTAGACCTAAGGGATCCCTCCTAGGCCAACAAAAGCCTCCTCAACACTCCATCTTCCACCCGACCCCTTACTAGCATGACTCATCCATATTTAAGAGCTGACCTAGCCACCCTGCCAGGACAGTATGTCTGGAATTGGCCAGGTTCCCTCAAGTATGCAGATCAACCATCTTGGCCTCTGCCCACTACCTTCTTGAAGTTTCCCCAAACTTCCAGATCCAGGGGAAGGCACCAGAGACCTGCCTGTATGAGTCATGCAGCCTGACCCAATTTCTGACTCACACTTACCATGAGTCAATAAATGTGCCTGCACTAGACTAATAGCACACTAGGGGGTGCTACACTTATTTAAAGAAAGAAACCCTGCTGAAATAGAAATATGTAGGTTACCATTGTTGATTTCCCTGGTTGTCATGATTTTTGGCTTCAGCCCTTTCCAAAGCACAATTCAAAATCAATAAAAAAAATATCCATTAATGTCCAAAATATCCTATGGCACATATTCATTTTTTGTCTTAGAAGTGAGGGGAATGCCAGCTAAGAAATGGCTTTGGGAAGCATGGATCTTAAGAAAGGGGTGTCTGTGTGAATTAAACAGCTGTAACACCATGTTTTGGAAAATCACCTAATAAGATGAATGATGTAACTTTTACATTATTCATTATTAACATATTCACCATATTAGTTATTTACCAATTGGTTTTAATGTAGTGATGTTACAAGGATTAGTGATTCAATCAGGGGATGAATGATTAATGTGGGGCATGCTGGGTGTTGCTGGACTATTTTATGTCCAAATGGGGAAAAACGAAAAAAAATGTTTTGGATGCACTGTTGAAAGGCAATATTGGTGGGTAAGTTGCCACTTGCCTTTCCATGGTGATATAAGCCTTGCTTGGTGTTTTGGGCTGGTAGCATTGAAAGGGGTATTTCTTTATATTTTTAGAATTGTGATTTTTGTTTATTGGAATAAAATGTCCTCTCCTATTGCTAAACCTTCATAAAACCAACAATTCAGCACTATCGACAGTAGAGAGCTGTTGTATTTTAATAAATTACAATGAGTTGTGTGTACAGTGAGTAGGGATGAGCCGAACACCCCCCAGTTCGGTTTGCACCATAACCTTCGAACGGACCGACAGTACACACACCATGTAGCTTTAGGTGCACACTGCAGAGGACACAGGCAGTGCACACACCACGTAGCTTTAGGTGCACAATGCAGAGGACATGGGCAGTACACACTACGTAGCTTTAGGTGCAATCTGCAGAGGACACGGGCAGTACACACACCACGTAGCTTTAGGTGCACACTGCAGAGGACACAGGCAGTACACACACCATGTAGCTTTAGGTGCACACTGCAGAGGACACGGGCAGTACACACTATGTAGCTTTAGGTGCAAACTGCAGAAGACAAAGGCAATACACACACTACATAGCTTTAGGTGCACACTGCAGAGGACACAGGCAGTACACACCACATAGCTTTAGGTACAAACTGCAGAGGACACGGGCAGTACACACCAAGTAGCTTTAGGTGCAAACTACAGAGGACAAAGGCAGTACACACACCTTGTAGCTTTATGGTGCACACTGCAGAGGACACAGGCAATACACCATGTGAGAATACTGCAGCTAGCACAATCACCTGCCTGCCAGTAAATTAGGAAGAGCTGATCTAGCTAAACTATACAGTGTATAAATATATATACAACTACTGGGATGCATATATATCCTCTACACACTGTAACTTTAACTGACTAGCCTGCCTGCTCTATCTACCTACTAAAAATTACACTCTCTCCCTCGCTCACTGTCTTCTCTCTTTTAACCACTGCAACACACTACACAAGGCCGACCGGCAGGCGGCCTTTTATAGTGTGGGGCGTGTACTAAACCCCCTGAGCCATATTTGGCCAAAGCGACCCTGGCTTTTGCCAATTATGGCTCTCCGTTTTTTGCAAGCTGTGATTGGCCAATCATGCGGGTCATAGTGCATGCTTGGCCAATCATCAGACAGTAATGCAGTGAACTATGGGCCGTGAAACGCAACTCGAATTTGGCGCGAACGGCCCAAAACGTTGGTAATTCGACAAACGATCGAACATACGATGTTCGAGTCGAACATGAGTTCGACTCGAATACGAAGCTCATCCCTAACAGTGAGCTTCATTGCTCACTGAAAAACATGTTTGTGAATGTTATTTGAAACACAAAAAGCAAATCCGATCAGTGAATGTGGTTTTTAAATAGGACAGATGTCCCCAACAAATGTACAGCAAGGGCCATTGTACGTATACCCATTACAATAATGATAGAGGTACAGAACATGATGTAGTGGTTATTTTTACCCAGGAAGCCCCTGAATAATATAAATGTACTTTCTCATGAAAATGGGAAGCAATCCATAAAATCAAAGTTAATTTTAAATTGCGTATTTTTAGTTTATAGAAAACCGTTCATTCAAAGAACCTGCTAAGACTGATACCGCGTACACACAATCATTTTTCGGCATGGAAAAAACAATGTTTTTCAGCATCTAGAAAAAAAAGGCCCAGATTCAGGTAGATCCGCGCAATATTTGCGTGGGCAAAGAGCAAAGATTTTTCTCTGCGCCCACGCAAATATTTCGATTTGCGTGGGCGCGGGCGCCTAAGGGCGCCTAAGCGCGGGCGCTATGCTAATTAGCCCTGCGTAAGGGCGCCTAATGTAAATGATCCCGCCGGGGGCGGGAATCATTTAAATTAGGCGCGCTCCCGCGCCGAGCGAACAGCGCATGCTCCGTCGGGAAACTTTCCCGACGTGCATTGCGGCAAATGACGTCGCAAGGACGTCATTTGCTTCTAAGTGAACGTGAATAGCGTCCAGCGCCATTCACGAATCACTTACGTAAACGACGTGAAATATAAATTTCACGAGCGGGAAGGGCGGCTATACTTTAGCATTGGCTGCTCCTACTATGAGTAGGAGCAGCCTTACGCTAAAGTCGCCGTACGGAAACTCCGTACCTTGTGTGCGCAGGGCCCGCGCAACTTTTGTGAATCGTGGTAGTATGCAATTTGCATACTATACGCCGATCACAATGGCCGCGCCCCCTAGCGGCCAACGCAAGAATGCAGCCTGAGATATGAAGGCATAAGGAGGCTTATGTCTGTCATATCCTAGGCTGCAGTCCGCGTAGCGATGTTCCTGAATCAGGGGCATTCGCTACGCGGGAGCAAAACAGCTATTGCGCCGCGCAACCTATGGTTGCGCGGGCGCAATAGCTTCTTGAATCTGGGCCTTTGTTTTTTCCAACTTCATTGTTAAAACGACGTTGCTCATACACGATCGTTTTTAAAAAATGCTCTAGCAAAGCGCGGTGACGTACAACACGTACGACGGCACTATAAAGGGGAAGTTCCATGCGGATGACGCCACCCTTGGGGCTGCTATAGCTGATTTTGTGTTAGTAAAAGACGATTCGCGCTTTTCTGTCTGTTACAGCGTGATGAATGTGCTTACTCCATTACGAACGGTAGTTTTACCATAACGAGCGCTGCGCATGCGCGGGTTTTTAACGTCGTTTTAGCCCACACACGATAATTTTTTTACAACCCGAAAAACGACATTGTTTAAAACGTTGTTAAAAAATGCAGCATGTTCGAAAAAAAATATTGTCGTTTTTCAGAACCCGAAAAATGATGTGAAGCCCACACATGATCATTTTAAATGACATTTTTTAAAAACGTTGTTTTTTTCATGCCGAAAAATGATCGTGTGTACGCGGCATGAGAGCAGGGAGCAGAAAATATGGGGTCCAGGTATATGGCTATATACTATGGTGTCTCTAAAGCACTTGTAATTCAGTTTTTCCTATATGACTGCATGAGAAGAGTTTTTCAATAGAAATTCATAATGTACAGTGGAGAAAAAATGCTATACTAAAAGTATAAACAAACACCGCGCTACTAAATTAACCATATAAATTGCAGCCAACACCACAGAATAGATCAATCCTGCCAAAAATAAACAAATAGAACATAAAGTGTAGCGCTAAATATAGGTGAATATGAGATTGGATATGTTGATAAATAACCAATCATATAAAACTGTACATGTGAAACATGATGAAAATATCCACAAACATAAACTGAAAAAAAGTCTCTACTGAATAGATCCTCAAAACCAGTTCATAATTGGCAATTGTGCAAAAAATTGAAGTGGCTAATCTTCATAGATAAAAGATGGAAAAAATCCAGCACCGAAGTGAGTGGAGGCTTACCAGAAGCAGTGGACCCAAAATAGGCATATACCTAGTGGGTCATATGCGCTTGTAATTGATGGTACCAGCATAGAGGTGAAGTCCAACGCAGGATCAGGGGAGGGCCAACTTGGAATCAACTTGTTGTAAACTTGGATCCATAAGGAGGTTCAGACACTCAATGTAACAAAGGGAAGGAGAAAGAAGGCAAAGATGCACATAGTGTAAATCCGTTTTAAAAGTTTACTTGGTAGCAAAATTAAAAGGTTACACTCACATTTTCAGCACTTGTATCAAGCACATAACAAAGAGCAGTAATGTCAGCAGGTTCCCGACATGTTTCGACCTACACGATCATCATCTGGGGTGTACAGTGGAACCTTGGATTATGAGCATAATCCGAGAATGCTCGTAATCCAAAGCACCCACATATCAAAGCGAGTTTCCCCATAGAAGTCAATGGAAACGGAAATGCGGTACTGCACACCGCTGTGGCTTGAATCCTGCTTGTTTTGAGAGACGACACTCGCAAACCGAGTCAGGATTTAAAAAAAAAAAAATGCTCGTATTGCGAAGCGCTCTTTAACCGTGTCACTCGCAATCCGAGGTTTCACTGTACTGACAACAATAATAAATAATTACATACACCCCTACAAAACATTTACTTTCATTTACCTAAATATTGTAGTCTCATTTTAATCGTTTTTGTTTGCAACTATATTTGTTTTTATTTGCAACTATATTTTATTATGTTTTCTGAAAATGTTACACTTTGAAAAATAAACTTTTACAGCACCTTATAATACCGTCATAAATTGGACTCTGGAATAACAATAATATAGAAAGCACATTAAAGCGTGGTATGGTACGATACTACTTTACTTATGTCCTCTTACTGTGGCTATTATTGAAACCTATAGCAGTCGTTCTGTCAAAACTATAAAACTGGTCATTGGAATAAATGCTGAAATGTTTTATGCCAGCCAAACTGGGCGAAGGCTACCCTGTCATAAAGTCAATTGTCAGCAGGGATAATAAAAACACCAAGCGATAAGGTATCTGGCTTACAGCCAATCCCTTTCAGCAAACAGTAGCAAAGTAAAATATACAGTAGTAACGCAGAGTGACATTCTTCATGTTGTATCAGTTATAGACTCTGTAGAGATCTGTAGATATAGATGTCAGAGATGGTGGAACATCCAGGCTCCATGGCTTATGGACATGAGCACAAGCAGCACCTGTCTACTCAGCAGGTTGTGCATCTGATAGTGATGGAATAAACATGATTTTATTATATTTGCCTCTCTTACCTAAGGCAGCAGATGCAGAGAGCGGTGGCGGTTCCCCTTCTCAGTCTGTGACAGTGCATGGCTGTGATTTAGACAGGGGATGCAACTTTAATGAGCATAGAGTACAGATGGTCATTTTATTAGACTCTACGTACATTAACTTGGAAAAACAACATACTGGTCTCACTGCCATCAAAGTTGAATCATCTGATGAAGCTATAACAGAAGAGTAATTGTTCCTCATAAAGTACAAGTTAGTATAGATTGGTATCTAACCTGGGAGAGACTGTCTTTAGCACACATTAGACCAGTAGACACATTGACAGAGCCATTGATTTAAAGTGAACCAGACAGTTCTAAGAATCATGTTCAGTCTTATAATTCTACAGGTTTCGCTTATGTTATATAACAGTTATATTTGCCTCTCTAATTTGTTAGTGTCTAACATTAAAGCTTTACAGCCAGCGGTTAGAGGTCATGTGAAATATGGCAGTTATGTCTTATCGACTGCTTGGCCTCATTCTCTCAGCTTCTGGACCAGGGGTAGGCAACCTGTGGCACTCCAGCTGTTGTGGAACTGCAGTTCCCATGAGGCATTGCAAGGTTGGCAGTTACAATTACTCCCAGAGGCATGATGGGGTTGGCAGTTTGGCAGTTACAATTGTAGTTCTGCAAAAGCTGGAGTGCCACAGGTTGCCTACCCCTGGACTAGTGGGACTCCAAGTCCTTAATGTCCTTCTTCTTGAGCCACTTCTTTGTTGCCTTGGCTATGTGATTTGGGTCATTGTTATGCTGGAAGACCCATCCACAACCCATTTTCAATGCCCTGGCTGAGGGAAGGAGGTTCTCACCCAAGATTTGATAGTACATGGCCTTGTCCATCGTTCTTTTGATGCAGTGAAGTTGTCCTGTCCCCTTAGCAGAAAAACACCCCCAAAGCATAATGTTTCCACCTCCATGTTTGGTGGGGATAGAATTCTTGGGGTCATAGGCAGCATTCCTCCTCCTCCAAACACGTCAAGTTGAGTTGATGCCAAAGAGCTTGATTTTGGTCTCACCTGATCATAACACTTTCACCCAGTTCTCCTCTGAATCATTCAGATGTGCATTAGCAAGCTTCAGAAGGGCCTGTACGTGTTCTTTCTTGAGCAAGGGGACCTTGCGGGCACTGCAGGATTTCAAACCCTTCACTGTGTAGTGTGTGACCAATTGTTTTCTTGGTGACTATGGTCCCAGCTGCCCTGAGATTCTCCCATGTAGTTTTGGGCTGATTCCTCATGATCTTAGAAACTCCATGAGGTGAGATCTTTCATTGAGCCCCAGACCGAGGGAGATTGACAGTTATTTTGTGTTTCTTCCATTTGCAAATATTCGCACCACAGTTGTCACCCTCTCATCAAGCTGCTTGGCGATGGTCTTCTAGCCCATTCCAGCCTTGTGTAGTTCTACAATCTTGTCCCTGACATCCTTGGACAGCTCTTTGGTCTTGGTCATGGTGGAGAGATTGGAATCTGATTGATGGATTGCTTCTGTGGACAGGTGTCTTTTATATAGGTAACAAGCTGAGATTTGGTGCACTCTCTTTAAGAGAGTGCTCCTAATCTCAGCTTGTTACCTATATAGAAAACACCAGGGAGACAGAAATCTTGCTGATTAATAGGGGATCAAAGACTTTTTTCACTCATTAAAATGCAAATCAGTTTATAACTTTTTGAAATGTGTTTTTCTGGAAATTTGTGTTGTTATCCTGTCTCTGACTGTTAAATTAAACCTACCATTAAAATTATAGACTGATCATTTCTTTGTCAGTGGGCAAACGTACAAAATCTTTAGAGGATCAAATTATTTTTTAACTCACTATATATAGATAGATAGATAGATAGATAGATAGATAGATAGATAGATAGATAGATAGATAGATAGATAGACAGAGAAAATACAATAAAAATAAATAAATAAAAACTCGCTCTTGAACTTTGTAAACTGTAAAAAAAATGCCAGCCTAAAGCTAGCCGTGGATGTATCGAATAGCAGGGACTGGCTGATTGGTTACTCATGAATGGGCTTGCTGGAAAACTTTATTTTGGTCAAGGCTGTAGTCAATAAGTTGCAATGCTAATCTGTGTATTCTGAAAGCAGAGGAGCCCAGCTGTGTCATGTACCTGGTTGGTGCCTACTGTTTATGTCTGATATGCCTGCTAGTTACCGACCTGGCTCATCTGACCCTGCTTCCAGGCCCTCCAGCCTGTTACAGCTGAGTCCTCCGCTGTCAGAATACAATGCTACAACAGGGAGGATTCCCCCATCCACCTAGATTCTATGGCTGAATCAAATATATGGCCAGCTTAAAGTGCTTGTAAAGGTAGAAGGTTTTTTATCTTAATGCATTCTATGCATTAAGATAAAAAGCCTTCTGTGTGCATCAGCCGCCCCAGCACCACCTAATACTTACCTGAGCCCCATCTCTATCCATCAATGTCCATAAGTGCCTCGTTCGTCCAGGACTCTCCCTCCTGATTGACACACAGAGCTTCAACTCAGCTCGGGTGCTCCCATAGCAAGCTGATTGCTGTGGGGGCATTTGACAGGAGGGAGGGGCCAGGAGAGCTGAAGAGGGACCCGGGAAGAGAAGTATCCGGGCTGCTCTGTGCAAAACCACTGCACAGTGGAGGTAAGTATAACATGTTTTTTATTTCTATAGAAAAAAAACTAGACATTACAATCACTATTAAGCCTAAAGCACGTGTGCACATAAAAGTCAAGCGCCCAAAGTTTGTAAATCACAACACAGGCTTCAGCATCAACATTATTCTTCTTAGTTCTAGATAGGGATGAGCCGAACACCCCCCGGTTCAGTTTGCACCAGAACATACGAACAGGCAAAAAATGTGTTCGAACACGCAAACACCATTAAAGTCTATGGGACATGAACATGAACAATTTAAAGTGCTAATTTTAAAGGTTATTATGCAAGTTATTGTCATAAAAAGTGTTTAGGGACCAGGGTCCTGCCCCAGGGGACATTTTAATAATGTTTAAAGTGAAACAATAAAAGTGAAAAATACCTTTAAATTTCGTACCTGGGGGGGGGGGGGTGTAGTATGCCTGTAAAGTAGTGCATGTTTCCCTTATGTTTAGAACACTCCATCCACAAAATGTAATTTCTATAGGAAAAAAGTCATTTAAAACTACTTGTGGTTTTTAATGAATTGTCGGTCCCGGCAATACAAAGGGCCCCCCTCTTTTCCTGCGGCCTGCTAGGTTGTGTGCTCGGATAAGGGTCTGGTATGGACTTTTGGGGGGAACACCACGCCTTTTAAAAAAAATGGCGCAGTGTTCCCCTTAATATCCATACCAGACCTGAAGGGCCTGATATGGAATTTGAAGGGGACCCTCATGCTTTTTTTTTTGATTCGGGGTTCATCTTAATATTCATACTAGACCCAAAGGGCCTGGTAATGGACTGGGGGGGACCTCTGCCGTTTTTTTCAATTACTTTGATCTGTATTGCCGGGGACCGACAATTCATTAATAACCATGAGTAGTTTTAAATTACTTTTTTTCCTTTAGAAATTACATTTTGTGCAGGGACAGTTCTAAACACGGGAAACATGTGCTACTTTACAGGCGTACTATACACACACCCCAGGTATGAAATTTAAAGAAATATTTCACTTTAATTGTTGCACTTTAAGCAGTATTAACCACTTAAGCCCAGGACCAAAATGCAGCTAAAGGCCCAGGCCAGGTTTTGCGATTCAGCACTGCATCGCTTTAACAGACAATTGCGCGTTTGTGCGACGTGGCTCCCAAACAAAATTGACGTCCTTTTTTTTTCCCACAAATAGAGCTTTCTTTTGGTTGTATTTGATCACCTCTGCGGTTTTTATTTTTTGCGCTATAAACAAAAATAGAGCGACAGTTTTGAAAAAAATTCAATATTTTTTACTTTTTTCTATAATAAATATCCCCCAAAAATATATAAAAAAAAAAAATTCCTCAGTTTAGGGAGATACGTATTCTAGCGTTTATCGGTTGGTTTGCGCAAAAGTTATAGCGTTTACAAAATAGGGGATAGATTTATTGCATTTTTATAAAAAAAAAAATTTTACTACTAATGGCGGCGATCAGTGATTTTTTCCGTGACTGCGAAATTATGGCGGACTCTTCGGACAATTTTGACACATTTTTGGGACCATTGTAATTTTCACAGCAAAAAAATGCATTTAAATTGCATTGTTTATTGCGAAAATGACAGTTGCAGTTTGGGAGTTAACCACAGGGGGCGCTGAAGGAGTTATGTTTCACCTAGTGTGTGTTTACAACTGTAGGGGGGTGTGGCTGTAGGTCTGACGTCATCGATTGTGTCTCCCTATAAAAGGGATGACACGATCGATGCAGCCGCCACAGTGAAGCACGGGGAAGCCGTGTTTACATACGGCTCTCCCCGTTCTTCAGCTCCGGGGAGCGATCGCGAGGGGGTGGCTAGAAACGAATCGCTGCCCCCTCGTCCCGGATCTCTCCCAGACGATTTCCGACTGCCGCATTTACCGGGGGGGGTCCCGATCTGACCCCCCACCCGCGGAAAGACAGGGACGTAAATGTACGCCCATCTGCCTGTACGTGCCATTCTGTGGACGTATATATACATGCGGCGGTCATTAAGTGGTTAAAATCACTGCTCCCGAAAAAAACTGCCGTTTTTAAAACTTTTTTTGCATTGATTCATGTCCCCTGGGGCAGGATCCAGGTCCCCAAACACTTTTTATGACAAAAACTTGCATTATAACTTTGAAAATTAACACTTTTGATTTCTCCCATAGACTTTTAAAGGGTGTTCCGTGGCTTTTTGAATTTGCTGCGAACACCCTAAATTGTTTGCTCTTCGCCGAACAGGCGAATAGCCAATGTTCGAGTCGAACTCATGTTTAACTCGAACATAAAGCTCATCCCTAGTTATAGAATGTTGTATTTCAAAACTGTCATCTTTTACAACAGCATTGCTAGACTTGAATTTTTTAAGGTATTGTTTTTTTATATTTATTATGTCCAGGACTAAAAGTAAAATGTATTTTTTTATTTTGGTAAATATGAATGTTTTATATTTTCATTTTACTATTTCAGCCCAGCAGGAATAGATCTAGGCTACTTTTTACCTGTTTACAAAGTTGACCTAAGGTTATGTTACACCCTACTGATTTAACTCCTACTATTAAGATCTCAGTGGTTCCTTTCCATGTATATATACTCTATTAACTCTTCTGGAACTGTTTTGGCTTTTATATCCATCTTGCCATCAGCTTATTGCCTTCATTGATTTTCTGGACTTCAGCACTTTTGGTGTTTTTTTATTATTTTTGCAAAGTTGACCTTAACTGCTTTTAGGGAAAATTCTGTTGCTTTAATCACTTAAGACCTGGTCCATTATGCAGATTCAGGACCTTGCCCCTTTTTGCGATTTGGCACTGCGTCGCTTTAACTGACAAAACAAAATTGGCATCCTTTTTTTCCCACAAATAAAGCTTTCTTTTGGTGCTATTTGATCACCTCTGCGGTTTGATTTTTTTGCGCTATAAACAAAAACAGAGCGCCAATTTAAAAAAAATATTCAATATTTTTTACTATTTGCTGTAATAAATATCCCCCAAAAATATATAAAGAAACACATTTTTTTCCTCAGATTAGGCCGATACGTATTCTTCTACTTATTTTTGGTAAAAAAAATCGCAATAAGTGTTTATTGATTGGTTTGCGCAAAAGTTATAGCGTTTACAAAATAGGGGATAGTTTTCTGTCATTTTTATTAATATTTTTTTTTAGTAAATGGCGGCGATCAGCGATTTTTTTCATGACTGCAACATTATGGCAGACACATCGGACACTTTTGACACATTTTTGGGACCATTATCATTTTCACAGCGAAAAGTGCTATAAAAATGCACTGATTACTGTGAAAATGACAATGGCAGTGAAGGGGTTAACCACTAGGGGATGGATTAAGTGTGCCATAAGGGAGTGATTCTTACTGTAGGGGGGTGTGGCTGTAGGTGTGATGTCACTGATCGTCGTTCCCTATAACAGGGAACAGACGATCAGTGACACTGCCACAGAGAAGAACGGGGAAAGTGTGTTTACACTCACCTCTCCCCATTCTTCAGCTCCTGTGACCGATCAGGGGACAACGGCGACGATCGGGTCCCGCGGGCGTGGTCACAAAGATTCGGACCGGGTCGCGAGCACACCGTCGGTGGCACGCGTGCGACCCACGGCTGGACACTTAAAGGGCAACGTACCTGTACATGCCTGTGCCCAGCCATACCATTCTGCCGACACGGCTGCTCTCCCCGTTCTCCAACTCCTGTGACCGATCGCGGGACACCTTCCGTGGCTGTGGTCACAAAGCTTTGAAACGGGTCGCGGCGTGCACACAACCCTCGGCTGGACACTTAAAGGGCATCGTACCTGTACGTGCCTGTGCCCAGCCGTGCCATTCTGCCGACGTATTTCGGCGTTAGGCGGTCATTAAGTGGTTAAAGAGTTGAACTGCAGATACTTAAGTTACTCTCCCCTCTCTCCTTATTCTGTATTGCTCCCTATATAGATTCAATCAAGCAGAAAGAAAAAGAGAGACACTCTAAAAAGGAAAAGGTTTCTGATATGGTTTGTTTTTAAGGAGTTTTAAAGTGATAGTGATTTTTTATTTACAGGTAAACCTATAAGGCCTCGTACATACGATTGGATTTTCCGATGGAAAAAGTCCGACCGTGTGTATGCCCATCGGAGAAATTCCATCTGAAATTCTGATGAATTCCATCGGAGATTACATAGAGAACATGTTCTCCTTTCCTCCAATTGAATTCCGTCGGAATTCCGATGTGAGTTTTGTCGGGCTAAAGCCCGATCGTGTGTACAGGCATAATAAGGCTTATCTGTAGATAAATTGAGAATCTCTTAAATGTGCACCGTTTAGGAGATACCCACCCTGGGTGCAGCCAGTTACATCACCGGAGTATGCGCACTGATGGTCCTGCATACCTTGTCAGACCTTCAGAGCTCAGTCCTGGAACCGAGGGCTTCCACGCGCATTCTGTAAGCTCTTCAGTACTGCAATTGCTCTTTGAGAAGGGTCCCTCAAAAATGTGGACCTCTCTCACAGTATGGTGCCCATTGTTGATGGACTTTGGACTCCTCAGTATCTCATCAGATACCATTACTTGCAGACAGTATAATAATTCAGTATGATTTGAAATAAAGAAGGTATTTTTTTTCATAGAAAATCTTGTGTATAATTGCAGAATTATAAATGTTTATGCTACATTCATAGAGTATACAGCTTGTGCTGGGATTTCTGTAAAATTGAATTCAGTGAACTGTGCAGTCACAGTGTAATGCAATTTAACAGCTTGTGAGCCCTAAACATTGCTCTATGATATCTACAAAAATGTTACTTGAACCAGACTTCACCTGCTGGGGTAATCCATGGAATAAAACAATAGGAAACGGGCATTAAAAAGGGAGATGGGGAAGAAGAAAGGAAATAATTAGGCTTAAAAAAAAAAAACTTTGAGAATTAAAAGTTTAACATTTAGATGCATGTGAAGGTTTTTATTTATTCAGGTCATGGTACATCTCGATGTTGATAGTAATGAAGAGAAAACTGGGCAAGTTTTGGTTCTCTGGATGCTCAACGAACCCAGCAACAAGTTCACAAACAATCAGCACGGAACAGAAAAGGCGCTGCTCAAAATATGGGATGACGCTCTAGAGGCCGCAGACGAAGGAGAATCTGGTCTCCTAATATTGCTGGACCTAAGCGCGGCTTTTGACACTGTAGACCACGGACTACTACTGGCTAGGCTAGCTGAAGTAGCCGGAGTCGCTGAAGGCGTTTTACCCTGGTTCTCCTCCTTCTTGGAAAACCGATCACAAATAGTGAAACTGGGGTCTTTCACTTCTGAAAAACGTACGGTATCATGCGGAGTCCCTCAGGGATCTCCCTTATTGCCTGTATTGTTTAATATTTATCTTCGCCCTCTCTTTGAAATCATCAGTAACCAGAAATTACTTTACCACACTATGCAGACGACACACAACTGTATTTCCGCATCTGCAACAACGGTTCGAAAACAGAACTTCTCCTGTTTCACGCTAACCGGAAAAATCACCCCGTGTCAACATGGACTCCCCCGCCCATTCTGGGTAAAACTCTAACCCCTAGCACCAAAGTCAAAAGTCTCAGAGTCATTTTCGATACCTACATGACAATGGATGCACAAATAGGGTCAGTAGTCAGCGGATCCCACCATCTGCTGCGCCTACTAAGCAGACTCACGCCCTTTATCCCGAAAGAGGACATTGCAGTCGTGGTGGGAACAATCATCAATTCCAGACTCGACTACGCAAATGCCCACTATCTAGGACTCCCCAAATACCAAATCACTTGTCTGCAAGTCATTCAAAATACGGCCGCTCGACTAGTGACTGGAAAAAAAACATGGGAATCAATCTCACCTTCACTGAGATCCCTTCATTGGTTGCCAGTAAAAGACAGAATCACTTTCAAGGCACTCTGTCTAACACATAAGTGTATTCAAGGAAATGCCCCCCAATATCTATGCGGAAAAATAAAAGCCCATAACCCCAATCGCATTCTGCGATCCACCAATCAAAACCTACTCCAGATACCCAAAGCCAGATACAAGTCCAAAGGAGATCGAAGATTTGCAGTCCAGGGACCTGGCCTGTGGAATGCACTACCAACCACCATCCGACTGGAGTCGGACCACTTGGCCTTCAGGAGAAAGATTAAAACCCATCTCTTCTGAGGTCAAGGGGTTCCTTACCCATGAAATGGATACAGCGCCCAAAGGCGATTCAGTTTGCATGTGTTGCGCTTTACAAGTCTCTCACTCACTCACTCACTCAAATCCCAAAATCCCATTGAAGCCGCTTCTTGTTATTTTTTTCCAAGGCTCTTAATTTTATTTTTCTGTACTTTTTTCAAGGTTATTTGCAAGTTTTTGTTAAAAAGGTGCATAACGTCTGAAATGTTTTTAATTCAGTGGAGGTTCTGTCAATGCAACTTATATAGCGATATAATGTGCTCTTTTAACCACTTGACCTCCTGAAGGTTTATACCTCCTATATTACCAGGCCATTTTTTGCTATTCAGCACTGTGCTACTTTAACTGGCAATTGTGCGGTCATGCTACACTGTACCCAAGTGAAATATATATAATATATAATTTTTTCGAACAAATAGAGCTTTCTTTTGGTGGTATTTGATCACCACTGGGTTTTTTACTTTTTTTTAGGACAAAAAAAACATTTTTCGGTCGTAAAAAACATATTCAAGAAAATAAAATTTCTTCATAAATTTGGAAAAAATATATTCTGCTACATGTCTTTGTTTTAAAAAAAATCCCAATAAATAAGTGAATTGGTTTGTGTGAAAGTTAAAGCATCTACAAACTATGGTACTGTATGTATATTTGAAATGTCTATATAATTTCTTGAGGCCCTTAAAATACAAGAACAGTATCAATATCCCCAAATGACCTCTTTTTGAAAAGTAGATAGTCTGAGGTATTTATTAAGAGGCATAGCGAGTTTTTTAAAGTTGTAATTTTTTGTCACAATTTTACGGAAAATGAAAAAATGTTATAACTTTTTTCACAATGTTTATTACAAAATTTCACCAGTGCAGTCACCATTACAGTACAGCACAGCTGGGCTCTTACTTGGAATACTCAATTGGGTGCAACAGAAATTAAATACAAAAAACAGGACTTTTCCTATACATTATTGTATGATGAGTATGATGAAAGTGAACACAGGTTCCCTTATTTTCCAAAGGAAATTACTTGTCACTGGATAGTCAGACTTTCTCCCCATCAGGTCTACTTTTGATTGAAAGTGCATGGCAATGGGTGGATTCGAAAGCTGCCATTGGACAGAATAGCAGCTATGAATCCGCCCACTGTCTTGCACTGGTAATCAAAAGTAAAGTGAACCTGATGGGGAACTAGTCTCTCAAGCCCTGTACACACGACCGGGATTCGCCGGCCGTAAAAAGTCAGATGGGAATCCCGGAGGGAAAACCAAGAACCTGCTTGGTAACTTTCCCCCTGTACACACCAGAGGTTTTCCCGTCTGGAAAACTGCGGTGAGAGCTTTGGCCGGGAATCCCGGCCATGTGTATGCTCCACTGCAGTGTTTCACATAGGGAAACTGATGGAAAAATACTGCTGGAAATCGCGGCAGGAAAAAAGAGAACATTTTTCCTGCCGTGATTCCCACGGTTTTCCTGTCAAGAAAACAGCCATGGAGCATACACACGGCCAGTTTTCCCGGCCAAAAGCTGTCTCGTGGGGAAAACTGGTCGTGTGTACGAGGCATCAGTTGCCCAACAGGCTCCACCCACTCGGATTGTCAGTGTGAGAGAAACAATGACCAGGGTGAGCATGAAGAAGGAAGGGAAGGAGTGAGTGCACTGAGGAAGGAGTGTCAAGTGTATACAACTCTTTAGTGCAGACATGGACACAAAAACATAAAAAAACACTGACCTTACACCCGGCTTCAAGAGGACTCAGCTAGGTGAGAGGGACATTACTGGGTCTTCTTGCAGAAAAGCTGAGGATCCTATATACTGGGAGAAAGCACTTCTGCACAGTGCTGAAGCATCTTCTGAATAGATTTAGGAGGATTTGTGGCTTTTCAACAATCCTGCTGTGAGGCCCACCAACATTACAGACAGGAAGCAGGGCAAGCAGAACCCGAGGAGTACATTAAAGCGGATGTGCCATGGGAACAAAATATTAAAAGTCAGCAGCTACAAATACTGCAGCTGCTGACTTTTAATAATAGGACACTTACCTGTCCTGGAGTCCAGCGCCGATCGCAGCAGAGCACGAGCGATCGCTCGTCACTCTGCTGCTCCCCCCGCCATCCACGCTGAGGGAACCAGGAAGTGAAGCGCTGCGGCTTCACTGCCCGGTTCCCTACGGCGCGAGTCGCGCTGCGCCCGCCGATTGGCTCACACGCTGTGTGCTGGGAGCCGAGTGTTCCCAGCACACAACGGGCGACAGACGGGATGTGACGGAATGCCCGTCTTTCGCCCGTATCGTGTGGCCGGAAGTGGGTGCAAATACCTGTCTTTAGACAGGTGTCTGCACCCCCCTCCCCCCTGAAAGGTGTCAAAAGTGACACCGGAGGGGGGGAGGGTTCCGATCAGCGGGACTCCACTTTAGGGTGGAGGACCGCTTTAAGTATTGGTTTACAAGAGGGTGAGGGATTGCCAACTAGGTTGATTTTGTATTTTTGTGTAAGGTCTTTAAGTAAGCAGCCTTTTCTAAAAGGTAAAATATTACAACCTACTAGAACAGTTTTCAGCTCTTTAACCCAGTAACAATGGATCATTTTGCTTGAACTCTGATTAGTTTGTGTTGTTGTAAAATCCAGAATATGTGAAAATTGTCCTAGACTGGAGAACATGCAAAATTTAAGTGCATCTTGCAAAGAAGGGAATGCCACTGAATGAGTTTTGAAATTGTATTTTTGTCATTCAGCAATAATGGTCCATCTGGATAGCTGGATACATTTCAACAAAGAAATGTTTACAGATTTTAAACTGCAAAATTTTATTATATTTTTAAGACCATTGTTTTAATTTGATGACGTGTTATGAGGGTAGATGTATAGACTCCACACAGTCAACGCAACTATTTTACATCCAGTTTTAGCATTTGCACATATTGCTGGGGCTGAATACTTTTTAAGTGTTTATATGAAATCATATACATTTTACACAAACATATAAATTCCATGCTGCTAACTAAAAGAAAAGGCAACTAACATAAAAAGATACTGAAGTAATACAGTTGATATGTGATGTTTATTTCAATAAGTCTAGAGAGGTAACGACTATAGGTCTCCAAGCAGACACTGACAAATGACAACTGTGAAATGCACAGAAAGAAATTCAAGAGCTTAAAATACTTCACAGTCTGTTAGGGGTAATTGTTAAAGCCAATACCATGTGTACAGCTATGTTCACACTGGGATGCATGTAGACAAGCTTACACCATAGTCTATTTTCAAATAGTGTTCCAGACATGGCCATACTGCTCTCCTTGTGGGGGGAGTAGCTGGAGGAAGCAACAGAAAGCAATACCCATCAAGGGCCCACATTTTGCTTATAATGTTCAGGACACGGTGCTGCATCTGCCTGGACACTGATGTGACCTGTTGTTTTGGGGTTTGGTATGGGTTTTAAGGGCAAACCCCATGAAAAAAAAAAGAAAAAAAGTGAAGAACGCCTCCCAAAAAAATCTATACCAATCCCTTATACAAGCATGCAGCCTGGCATGGAAAGGGTGGAACAAACATTCAGGCCCACCTTGACCTAGAGTATCATTGCTAGTAGATTCAGACCAGACAGAATTCATGCCAAAGAGAACAACAGATATTGATCTACACAGGCTCTATACAAATATACATACTCATCATATGCAGGAGGGATCTAGGACAGTGGCCTCTTTAGATATAGAGAAGGCCTTCGATACAATCAAATGGCCTTTTCTGAGGAAATACTCAGAAGGATGGGATTCCCATTAGTATTTATTAAGTCGATCCAAATAATTTATGGGAGACCTATGTCAGCAGTTAAGTTGGGAAGAAAACTATCATCCTTTTTCCAGTTATACAGAGGTAGGAGGCAGGGATGCCCTCTTTCTCCAGCGCTCTTCGCAATAGCAATAGAGCCAGCGGCAGAGGCTCTTAGGACTACACCAAATATTCAGGGACTTCGAGTGGGGGGGGGTTGGAGGAGAGGGTAGCCCTGTATGCTGATGATATGTTGCTGTTTTTAGGAGATGCGGGTCCATCTTTAGAGGGAGCTCTAGAACTGTAAATGCCTTTTCAGTATTTACAGGGCTTAAAGTAAACTGGGGTAAGTCCCTATTATTCCCTATTGATCAAGGAGCACAGGAAACTGCCGCCCCGAATTCACCATTGAAATGGGTAACGGAATTTAAATACCTTGGTATAATAATATCCAGACAGGTTGAGGATTTTCGAAAACTGAACATAGACCCAGTGGTACAGGAGCTTAGGAAGAGATTAAAGATATGGGTGACGTTCCCTTTGTCGCTATTGGGACGTGTAAATCTGGCAAAGATGAAGATTCTTCCTGTATATATTCAGGAATTCTCCACAGTGGATGCCAAAAAGTTTTTTACACAGTTACATGGAATATTCTCTACATTTATATGGGCAAACAAACCAGCTAGAATTAAATTAAGTACACCTTTGAGACCGGAGGCACAGGGAGGGTTGGCCTTTCCAGATTTTCATAAATATTATATAGCTACACAATTGGTGAGATGGTTAAACCTGGATTGGTATGACTCAGCTACTGTTATGTACGAACGTACCTGGTAATCAGGGCCTAGTTGCGGGAGAAGGCCTCTCTTACAGCCCTGGCTCGCGAGCTGCTGGAATGGGAACAGCAAGCTCAGGAGCGCAGCGAGGTAAGAGTGCCGGAGTGATGGAGTGAACTGGAGACCGCTGGAACGGAAGAAGTGGGTCAGCGACCCGGAGTAGGTGATGCTGGTACAGTGGCAGCGGAAGCTGGTGAAGTAAGCTGGATTAGGAAACAAAATTGTTTAGGCCGATACGTATTCTTCTACATATTTTTCCAAAAAAAATCGCAAGAAGCGTTTATTGATTGGTTTGCGCAAAAGTTATAGCGTTTACAAAATAGGGGATAGTTTTATGGCATTTTTGTTAATATTTTTTTTTTACTAGTAATGGTGGCGATCAGCGATTTTTTTCGGTACTGCGACATTATGGTGGACACTTCGGACACTTTTGACACAATTTTGGGACATTGCCATTTTTATAGCGATCAGTGCTATAAAAATGCATTGATTACTATAAAAATGCCACTGGCAGGGAAGGGGTTAACACTAGGGGCGAGGAAGGGGTTAAGTATGTTCCCTGGGTGTGTTCTAACTGAAGGGGGGGTGGACTGACTTGGGGAAATGACTGATCGCTGTTCATACATTGTATGAACAGACAATCAGGCATTTCTCCCCCACACACAGCTCCCGGTTATCGCTCTGTAACGAGCGATCGCGGGTGCCCGGTGGGCACGCGCATCGCCGTCAGGGGCGAGCGGGGGGCTCCTATTGGCTGCTCGGCGAGATGACGTAGATCTACGTGATCTCGCACAGCAGAGCCGACCTGCTGCCGTAAAACTGCGGCGGCTGGTCGGCAAGCGGTTAACAAATGATAACGAACGCACAGAATCCTAAATTCTAAATATCCAACATAAAAAATGCTTTATTTTTGTTTTGTTGCAACAACAGTTCGATACAGATAGAAGTTTCGACATGACAGTAACAATAGAGATCTGTGTCTATTGAACAAGTGGTCAAATGTGTCTAACCTAACTCTATTAGTCCAAGATTAATCGACATAGAGAGAAAAGATTTGACATTATAGAGACATGAAGATTCGACAAAGCATCTAAAACGATCCCCGCAAGCAGACATTTATGGTCAAATGATCCGCCCATAGGCTATAGAAAAATTCTAATGTTGGTTGACTAGTAATAATAATTAGCAAATATAATTATTGCTAGTCATACAACATTAGAATTCTACTATAGCTTGTGGGCAGAGCATTGGACCGGAAATGTACGATTGCAGCGTCGTACAGTTTAGCTGCTTCGTCAAATCTTCTTAGGATTCGGCAGACACCATAAGCCTTCAATTGACAGATTCAACCTTAATTTGGATTTTCGGACAAATTCATTTTTTTATGAAGCAAGATAAATAAAAACGAATTTCGAGAGTAACTGAATACATTTATTTTTCGGACGAAAACGAATTTCCGAAACAAAATATTCCAGTGTGCACATGTCTAATGTTTATGGTTGCTGTCCTGCTGGAAGGTGAACCTTTATCCCAGTCTGAAGACTTTTGCAGACTCTAATGCCAACTCCAATGGCGAATCTGCTTGTGCGACGGTGCATCGGTACATCTCTATCCACTGGCATATATAAGGACAGCAGCTCCTCTCGCAAAATGCTGGATTGTTGTCAGCCCCCCTGTGTTCCTGTGCCTTGTGTATACTGATCTTGGACTTCCTGCTACCTACATGGCTTCCCTTTTGACTTACTTAAACTTGATTCCTGGCTCTGACCCCTGGCTTGAACTACTGACTTTGCTTCTGCTTGATCCACTGTGTTTGACCTCAGCTTGGCTCACCGACTCTGCTATTGTCTGTCTACCTGTGTATTATCTCAGCTTGTTCCAGTTTCTGCTACCTGCCTATGCTACTGACTGATCCACTGTGTATGACCCCTGGCCTGGCTTCTGGTTATGCTTCCTGTTTGCACTGCTGTCAAGTACGCCCAAAACTGCTATGGACACCTGCCCTGCAGCGCATCCTAAGTGTTCCGGCTGCCATCCAGTGATCAGCTCTGCAGACTACTACAACAGGCAACCCGTGCTTCTTTGGGCACTGCATTTCCTGTACCACCTCCGGGGGTGTTCTGCACGTAGCCACAAGGGGGGCCCTCTCAGCACTTCGGCCTCTGACCAAGTATGTGACAAGGAGCTCCAGGTTCCTGCATAAAAATAGAAATTCAGCAGCTACAAATACTGTAGCTGCTGACTTTTATTATTAGGACGTTTACCTGTCTAGCAATTCAGCAGTGTCTTACTTTGAGCTGATTTTTTCAATCAGCTATCGAGTGATGCCACTGCCATTTCCTCTAAGGAAAACCGGTAGTGAAGCTGTGCTGCACTCTCTGACTGGGTCAGCTGCAGGGGAAGAAGGAGGGGGCCGAACTTCCGGCTAAGTTCACGGCAAAACCAGGTACCTACTCCCCCTCAAAAGGTGGCAAATGTGGCAGCGGGCGGGAGGAGGCAGATAAGCGGAGCTTTCCCTTTTGGGTGGAGCTCCGCTTTAACTTACAATCAAAAATATATTTGATGGAATAGTGTGGGGTCATGCTCTTTTTATGTATGAATTATTTTATCCTTGTGATGTGCACTAGATAATCAATATAAATGTGCAACATCGATGGAGCATACATATAATTCATGCTGCGCTTATATAGTACCGTATATTCTAATAAACTCAAGGCCAGTGGTACACTCTTGATTGTGTTTGATTGTATCAGAAAACCGATGTAACAAGTTTAAAGTAATCCCAAACAGTCAATACACTCGAAATACATGCACGCATTGCAAGGTTTTACAAATATTAATTAGCCATTTAAAAAATCTGCAGCATTTTAATGTGTTCCTATTTAAAAATCCTTCAGGTTGGAGGCTAATGAAAGTTTTATGAGAACGGTTGATGAGGTATTTATTAGATGCATTTGCTCAATGGCGTTTATTTGTCACCGTTATGTCTATAAGATTTACCACATAGTGCTGCAGTTCTCATATGGTCTTTTACTTCAGTGCTGAAAGGGTAGCAGAGCAAGTCTGAGCTCTCCCCTGGGGCCAAAACAGAAGAATAAAAACAGCTAAACATTTGCATCTATTTAAGAATCCCAGTTCTAAGAGTTCTATCAGCACAGGAAAAAAACTATATGTATCTCCAGGTTAAACCGAGCTGTTCTGGAACTTTGAAGGCAGCTAAACTCTTAAGGCAGATATTTATTGTCAGCATTGACCCGAGAATCCATGCCTTGCTGATTAAAAAGACAAAGTCTTATAATATTTTGCATTTTCTTTTTTCTTTTTTTTCTTTTTTTTTGCTCCTGCCATTTAACACCGAACATCAGCTTAGGTGGCTGAAGAACCAATTTCATGTGTCTACTGTAAGAGGAAATGAACTGAGCCAAAGGCGAAAATAAAATTATACAAATGTTATTATAGACTAGCCTGCTCCTGTCCTAGTTTAATTCACAATTTGAAGCTGTGGGCTGTGCTTCTGGCTTTCGCCTTCCTGAATAAATCAACATTTGCTTACATCTAAATTATAGGGGCCACATGTGACTTTGTTTATTGTATAAATTATACTCAAGGTTGATGTATTAACTCTTCCAATTGCTGCTAAAAATCAAAGCAAACTACTACGAGAGACTAGGAAATAGCACTGTACCACCTGCTCAGGAAATTCGATCCTTATGTATAACCCCCCCGTGTTAAGATAATTTACATGAATTTTAATGTTCCTTTTACACTTCTGTGTGCACACTTAGAATTAGTAAGCCATTTAAATCGCAAACTTAAACTTTACCAAATATATGCTTTTTTTTAGGGACTGGAGAAATACATGTACAGTAAGTTCTTTACTGTTTCCACTATTTTTGTGTTACTTTTGTAATTGTTCATATTTCTCTGATTTACATAGAACCCGTTGTAAGAGAAGCATGATGGCTACCATTTCTGATCTCTCGGCCTTCTTACTTTCATACTTTCTGTGTTACTTTTTGTAAAAGAAAAATGCAGATAAAAGATTCTGATTTGTTTCTAACACCCCCCGATCTGCATACTTGATTCAGGTCAGCAGGCCCCATGTTTTTCCCCTGCCAGGCATTAATTTAAAGGGGTTGTAAAGGTTTGTTTTTTATTTTCTAAATAGGTTCCTTTAACCACTTCAGCCCCGAACCATTTTGCTGGTCAAAGACCAGGCCACTTTTTGCGATTCGGCACTGCGTCGTTTTAACTGACAATTGCGCGGTCATGCGACGTGGCTCCCAAACATAATTTACGTCCTTTTTTCCCCACACATAGAGCTTTCTTTTGGTGGTATTTGATCACCTCTGCTGTCTTTATTTTTTGAAGCTATAAACAAAAATAGAGCGACAATTTAAAAAAAAATTCAATATTTTTAACTTTTCGCTATAATAAATATCCTCAAACCATATATTAATGTAGCCCTACCCCCGAAGGAGCCGCTGATTGATTTGGGACCGGCCTACCAAATTGATCTGGCAGTGTCTAGGGGTGTAACTGTGAGAATAACAGCAGTAAGTGGAGGTCCAGACATCCAATAAAGAGTTTTCAATGCTTTATTGTCCAGGCCAAACACGGTCAACATCAACACAAATTAGGAAGGTCAAGGTTGATGAAGGAAGAAAAGAACCACGCAGTATCAGGCCTGGATATAGAACAGAGCAATCAACACTGCCCTGTGTAAAACCCACTTTGCTACACGTCGCCACTCTGCTTGGAGTGGGTAAAGTGCCCCCGGCCAGACCCCTATGATAGGCCTGGCAGCCGTAGCATCACTCTGGATAATACTGGGAGGAACAGGTCTCTCACACAGACCTGACTCTATTGCCCCTGCCACGGGCTAATTTCAATAGAGAACTTGAGTGAATAAGGAAAAGAGAATCCTCCCAGTTTCTATAAAGGGTCCCCGGATGACAGCAAGCATACCTGTCAGTGGTCCGGACACCCAATCCCAGACTGGGATTCTGTCAATAGGCCTTGGAACCCAGTGAGACGCTGAGGTCCCTTCTCTCATCAGGATAAGGTTTGAGGCAACTTTGGTCAGGTGGGCCACGCTGGCAGGGTCCATGGATGCGCGTACCCTAAAGGTGGGTACCGCACCTGGAACGGGGACCCCGCGAATACTGCCTAACACATGACCCCTGTCCCACATATACCCTCCCCCAGCATGCCCCACGAGGGAAAAACTCCTCCAATTGGCTGCTGGGGAAGAATTGCTCCGCCAGAACCCGCCAACTGCCGACCAGAGGTGGCATTGCACCTCCTGACCACAGACTGACCCAGTGGACTTTCTGGAATGACAGGAGTCCCAAATTTAAGCAAACACCGAATGGGAGCAAGGTAACTCTCTCATTCCCCACTAAATTTCGGCGTAGTGCCCATGCTGAAAGCAAGGGGGCGCTACATTAAAAAAAATGTTTTCCCTCAGTTTAGGCCGATACGTATTCTTCTACATATTTTTGGTTAAAAAAATCACAATAAGCGTTTATTGATCGGTTTGCATAAAAGTTATAGCGTCTACAAAATAGGGGATAGTTTTTTGGCATTTTTATTAATAATTTTTTTTACTAGTATTACTAGCGGCGATCAGCGATTTTTATCATGACTGCGACATTATAGCGGACACATCGGACACTTTTGACTAGGGATGAGCCGAACACCCCCCTGTTCGGTTCGCACCAGAACTTGCGAACATACCAAATGTTCGTGTGAACTTTAGAACCCTATTAAAGTCTATGGGACTCGAACATTTGAAATCTAAAGTGCTAATTTTAAAGGCTAATATGCAAGGTATTGTCCTAAAAAGTGTTTGGGGACCTGGGTCCTGTCCCAGGAGACATGTATCAATGAAAAAATAAGTTTTAAAAACGTCCGTTTTTTCGGGAGCAGTGAATTTAATAATGCTAAAAGTGAAACAATAAAAGTGAAATATTACTTTAAATTTCATACCTAGGGGGGGGGGTGTAGCATGTAGCAAGTTAGCATGTGAAAAAGTGCATGTTTCCAGTACATAGAACTGTCCCTGCACAAAGTGTAATTTCTGAAAGCAAAAAAAGACATTTAAAACCGGACTTGCAGCAATAATGAATTGTCGGCTCTGGCAATTCAGAGAGGATTCATTCATAAAAAATAAAAAAAAAGCGTGGGGGTCCCCCCAAATGCCATTACCAGGCCCTTCCGGTCTGGTATGAATATTAAGGGGAACCCCGTGGTCAATTTAAAAAAAAATGACGTGGGGTTCCCCCCAAATATCCATTCCAGACCCTTCAGGTCTGGTGTGGGTTTTAAGGGGAACTCCACCCAAATAAAAAAAAATGGCATGGAGTTCCCCCAAAAATCCACACCAGACCCCTTATCCGAGCACGTTAACCTGGCCGGCCGCAGAAAAGAGGGGGGGCAGAGTGCGGCCCCCCTCTCCTGAACCGTACCAGGCCACATGCCCTCAACATGGGCCTCATCCCCACAACCCTTGCCCGGTGGTTGTGGAGGTCTGCGGGCAGGCGGGGGGCTTATCAGAATCTGGAAGACCCCTTTAACAAAGGGGACCCCCAGATCCTGGGCCCCCCTATGTGAATTGGTAAAGGGGTACATTGTACCTCTACCAATTCACAAAGGAAGTGTAAATAGTTGGAAAAAACACACACACCGTAGAAAAAAGTTCCTTATTAATAAAAAAAAAGAAAAAAAATACAGCGGTGGTAATCTACTCGGTCCCAGCTCCCTGCTCCAACGTTGTCTGTATCCAGCGACGGGTGATCTCCGGTCCAGCGATGAGAAGATCCATCCATCCATCCAGAGCGCAGCCACGCCGACCTCCTCTCTCCGCTGGACACAGCCCAGAGAATGATGCGACTGAAGCTGTGACTTTTCTCATATAGGGGAGCCCGGGCCACCCGTCACGTGACCCCGCCCCCTCTGACGCACCCTCTGCTATGTCACTGGGAAAGCCCAGTCTTCCCCCTTGCGTCAGAGGGGGCGGGTTCACGTGATGGGTGGCCCCGCCTCCCCTATATAAGAAATGTCAAAGCTCCAGCGGCATCATTCCACTGGGCTGTGTCCGGCAGAGAGAGGAGGTCGGCGTGGCTGCGCTCTGGATGGATGGATCTTCTCATCGCTGGACCGGAGATCACCCGTCGCTGGATACAGACAAAGTTGGAGCAGGGAACTGGGACCGAGTGGATCACCACCGCTGGATTTTTTATTTTTTTTTGTTAATAAAGACTTTTTTCTACGGTGTGTGTGTGTGTTTTTTCCAACTATTTACACTTCCTTCGTGAAATGGTAGGGGTACAATGTACCCCATTACCAATTCACATAGGGGGGGCCAGGATCTGGGGGTCCCCTTAGTTAAAGGGGTCTTCCAGATTCTAATAAGCCCCCCGCCCGCAGACCCCCACAACCACCGGGCAAGGGTTGTGGGGATGAGGCCCTTGTCCCCATCAACATGGGGACATCCTCCCCATGTTGAGGGCATGTGGCCTGGTAGGGTTCAGGAGAGGGGGGGCCGCACTCTGTCCCCCCCTCTTTTCTGCGGCCGGCCAGGTTAACGTGCTATGATAAGGGGTCTGGTGTAGATTTTTGGGGGAACTCCCCTTAAAATCCACACCAGACCTAAAGGGTCTGGAATGGATATTTGGGGGGAACCCCACGTCATTTTTTTTTAAATTGATGGCGGGGTTTCCCTTAATATCCATACCAGACCTGAAGGGCCTGGTAGTTGAATTTGGGGGGACCCCCACGCTATTTTTATTTATTTTTATGAATGAATCCTCTCTGAATTGCCAGAGCCGACAATTCATTATTGCCGCAAGTCCGGTTTTAAAAGACTTTTTTTCCTTTCAGAAATGACACTTTGTGCAGAGACAGTTCTATGTACAGGAAACATGTGATATTTCACATGCTAACTTTACACCCCCCCCTAGGTACAAAATTTAAAGTAATATTTCACTTTTATTGTTTCACTTTTAGCATTATTAAATTCACTGCTCCCGAAAAAACGGACGTTTTTAAAACTTTTTTTGCATTGATACATGTCCCCTGGGACAGGACCCAGGTCCCCAAACACTTTTTAGGACAATAAATTGCATATTAGCCTTTAAAATTAGCACTTTAGATTTCTCCCATAGACTTTAACAGGGTGTTCCGTGGCTTTTCGAATTTGCCGCGAACAGCCCTAATTGTTCGTTGTTCGCCGAACAGGCGAACAGGCAATGTTCGAACTCGCTCATCCCTACTTTTGACACATTTTTGGGACCATTGTAATTTTTTCAGCGATCAGTGCTATAAATATGCACTGATTACTGTGAAAATGACACTGGCAGTGAAGGGGTTAACCACTAGGTGGCGCTGTAGGGGTTAAGTTGCCCTAGTGAGTGATTCTAACTGTAGGGGGGATGGGCTGTGTATGACAAGACAGTTATCACCGCCTCCGATTACAGGAAGCGGTGATCACTGTTATTGTCATAGGCAGAGCAGGGAGATGCTTGTTTACATCAGCATCTTCCCGTTCTTCCTCACCGTGTGACGATCAGCGGTCGGGCTTTACGGAGCTTACGGTGGGTAATGATGAAGATGTTGAAGACATTTCATTGTTTACCAAGCCACTTCTTTAGTTTCTAAATTGTAAGGAACTGCCATGTAAATTAAGGACCTTATGCCGCGTACATACGACCGTTTTTCGGGTTCTAAAAAACAACGTTTTTAAGGGTCTAGAAAAAACAAAGTTTTTTTCAACCTGATCATTAAAACTGCCTTGTCTACACACGATCGTGAAGAAAAAATGCTCTAGCAAAGCCTGGTGACGTACAACACGTACGACGGCGCTTTTCTGTCTGTTACAGCATGAAGAATTGCCTTACTCCATTATGAACGGTAGTTTTACCAGAACGAGCACTTCCATCTCATAACTTGCTTCTGAGCATGTGTGGATTTTTCACGTCGTTAAAGCCCACACACGACCATTTTTTACAACCCTAAAAACGTTGTGAAAAAATAGAGCATGTTCGAAAAAAAATTGGCCATTTTTTAGAACCCGAAAAATGCTCTGAAGCCCACACACAATAGATTTTCCTGGTGCCTCCATGGCAGCATACTAGTGATAGAGCTCCGCCTCGACTCCTCCCTCAGGACTAGTGAATAGAATAAATTAAAGGCATAGCCCCTCCCCCAACATTCTCCTTTCTCCTTTTTTTCCTCCATACCTTCTTGTACTGGTGAAGAGTAGAAGTATGTCCATACCTCTGCAGTCGGCAGCGTCCGCCGGGTTTAGCCTTTCCCGCGCGCAGTCCCTGTTCTTGGGCCGCTAATAGCGCTAATAAGCTGGGAGACCCCTCTGTGGATCTGTTGGGGTCGCATCGCAGAGTTTCCTCATAGGAACGCAAACTGCCAGGAGCACCGATGAATGACATGGAAGCTGCGGAAGGATCGGCTCCACTACCCCAGGCCAGACATTTCTTTCCCTTTTTGTTTTACTTCTGCTGTGCTATATATATATATTTTCCTTTTAAAAAAAAAAAAATATCCATTGTAATGCTGTGCAAAAAAAAAAAAAAAAAAAAAAAAATTTTTCCAGCAGGTGCCCTGTCACTCTGACAGTCTGGGGGGTCTGGCCTGTGTCAGGGGCGGAGCCGCAGGTGTCACTAGGTGCAGCTGACCCCTCGTTATGGCGGGGGGGCCGTGCTGGTCGGCGCCCACACTATTGGTGCATTGGCACCTACATTCACTAAGGATCCCGGCGCCCTGATGCAGTACTTCCTGTATCACGGGCGCCGGCGCTTCTGCGCATGCGCGGCGCGTGCGCGGCGCATGCGCAGTGACGTCTCGGGACGCGGCGGCCATCTTGGATGCTGGAAACAGGGCTTTTTTGCCCTTACTTCCAGTCTCTTGGCTGGGGGCGGATCCTGGGGGAAGGTTTCCTTCAGGAAAACTTCAAATAAGGACCTAGAACAGGGCTTGGCTGTTGCTGCAGTGACAGATGCTAAGCCCTGCTAGGTTCAGCCCCAAAAAAGTGTTGGTAAGAGGGGAGGAGATGGGGGGAAAGTGCCAGCATAGCAGCACCTGTCTGAAGGTTGCAGACAGGTGCCTTTCTTGTTCAAATTTCTCTCTTATTGCTATTACTATTATTATTATTTTTTTTTCGGCCTCTCTATATTTTTTGCAGCCGATCCTTCCGCCCAAGCTCTACAATGAGTCATTCGCCGCGTAACAAAGATCCTCACACCATTAGGTATGGACCAACGATACGTGAGTATTAAAAAAAAAAAAAAAAAAGTGCCCTCACTGTTTTCTGACGTGAGTTCCTTACACCGTAGCCCTGCCCACTCCAAGAGGACCAGAAAGTCATCAAGATCTCGTGATAATGACAGCCCAGTCCGCAGATCAGATTCCTCGCGACACCGGTCCCACTCATCTAGGCGAAGATCCCGATCTCCACGCCATAGATCACAGAGGTCAAGATCCAGGAGTGATCACTCTCCATCTTCTAGAAGCCAAAGAAGGAAGAAGTGTTGGACATGCGGGGCTACGCCACTACCCGACAAGGTAGTTTGTAAGGACTGCTTTACGGACTATGCGTCCAACCGCGAGCAGGAAAATCGGCATGCAGTAGAACTGCTGGACAAAGCTATGAGGGACTCCTTCTCCAAGCTCTTGGCTTCTGTCCCTGTTCAGCCGACCTCGCAGGTACCACAGGCTCAGAATGTGGAATCCAGTCTCCCGGGGCCCTCAACAGTCGGGCAACCTGTACTACCGACTGATCGGTCAGGCAGAGACTCCTCACCCGGAGATGACTCGGAGTACTCAGCAGAGGAGTCAGAGCCCTCAGGGTTCAGCTTTTCCCTGGTAAACCCGTTTATCCAGGCAGTTAAGTCAGCAATCTCCTGGAAAGAGGCGGATGATCCCCCTCAAGAGGCGACAAGCTATTTTCTCTTTCTCAAGAGGAAGCAGATTCTTTTCCCATTAATGGGGGAGATTAGCCAGGTCATTTTTAACGAATGGGCAAAGCCTGATAAAAAGTTCTCTTTGACCCGGCTCAACAAGTTGTATCCCTTACCAGAGTCTGGAACACAGGCACTAAACTCCATGCCTGTGGTGGATGCATCAGTAGTACGCCTTGCCAAAAACGTGACCTTACCAATGGAGGATTCCACCTCCTTCAAGGATCCCCTAGACAGGCGTATTGACCTAGAACTAAAGAGGAGCTACTTAGCGGCAGGAGCGGCCTGTAAACCAGCCATCGCCCTCACGTCTGTCTCTAATGCCATTAGGTCATGGACAGATAACATTGAGACTGCTCTGCGTCAGAACGTCCCAACAGAAGACATAATAAAAGCTTTAGAGGAACTCAGGCTATCAGCAGATTTTGTCGGAGTCGCTGCCATTGATACCATTAGATGCTCAGCGAGATCTATGTTACACTCTGTGATGGCAAAAAGGGCCTTATGGCTGAAGCCTTGGTCAGCTGACCTTTCATCCAAACAGAGCTGGTGCAAGATTCCCTTTGATGGGAAGGCGCTTTTTGGAGATAAGATGTATAACGCAATCTCTAGGCTGTCAGGAGGGAAGTCTGGTATGCTCCCACAAGACAGGAGAACACGAAGATTCAGAGGCGGTCCCTCTAGGTTCCGCCGCTCAGATTCAAGAGACTTCAGAAATTCGGGTCAATTCAGAGACAACAGAAGACCTTGGAGAGGCACTCAGCAATCCTTCTTGAACAGGAAGATGAAAGCCCCTCCGGCTCCTCAGGAGCAAAAGCAGTCCTTTTGACGCCGAGCCATCCCTGACACTCCCGGTGGGAGCCAGGCTAAAACATTTCACCTCAGCCTGGGCCACCCATTGCCAGGACCCCTGGGTTCTGTCCACTATTCAATGGGGGTACTCTTGGAAGTTTTTTCAAACTCCACCTCGGAGCTCGTTCAAGAAATCGGAAATTCCATCTTCTCCCCTGAAAGCTCAAGCTCTAAAAGACTTTTTAGTGTCACTCCAGCGTCAGGAAGCGGCCATTCCTGTACCCTTGGCAGAGCAATTCACGGGTTTTTACTCCACCTTATTCCTTGTCCCCAAGAAGACGGGTGGATGGAGACCTGTGATAGACCTGAAAAGGCTCAACTGGTATATTCACACCGAGAGCTTCAAGATGGAATCCTTGCAGACAATAATCCAAGCAGTCCAGCCGTTGGATTGGATGATCTCTGTCGATCTCCAGGACGCATACCTGCATGTTCCAATCCAGCTGACAGTGCAGAAATACCTGAGATTTGCAGTGGGTCATACTCACCTTCAGTTCCAAGCTCTACCCTTTGGGCTGTGCACCTCTCCCAGGGTATTCTCCAAGATCCTATTGTCTGCCCTAGCCCCCCTAAGGGAGAAGGGCTTAAGGGTGTATCATTATCTAGACGACATCCTACTCCTTGCAAGCAGCCCAGAGCAACTGATGTGCCATCGAACCATTCTGCTCCAAACTCTAAGGGAGTTAGGGTGGTTAGTCAATCTAGACAAGAGCCAACTCACACCAACTCAACAGATGGTCTACTTGGGCGCAGCATTCAACACCCTGAGGGGTACAGTGTCGTTGCCACCGCCAAAGAGGGAGATTATCATTCAGAAAATGATCAAAACCATCCAGAGTCCGGTTTTAACGGCCTCACAATGCCTGAGCCTCATTGGCACTATGTCTGCCTGCATCCCCATGGTCCCATGGACCCATTGGCACCTGAGATTCTTTCAGACTGGTTTCTTGGCGCAGTGGAGGAAACGTCGACTGTCCTAGACGATCCTGATCACAGGTCTGATGCGAAGGAGTCTTCAATGGTGGACAGAACCAGAGAACCTCTCCAGACCCCGTCACTTGGGGTCCCTTCATTGGACCACAATTACGTCCGATGCGAGCGGGCAGGGCTGGGGAGCCCATTGCGGGGAATCCAAAGTACAGGGGAAATGGTCATTCTCCACCCAAGGCGTAGTGTCCAACATCCTAGAATTGAGGGCAGCCTTTATGGCACTAACTTCCCTGACATCTCAAGTCAAGGGTCAGAGGGTTCTGCTTCGCCTGGACAACAGGGCAGCGGTTGCATATCTACAGAAACAGGGGGACACGCGCAGCAGGTCGTTCCTCAAGGAAGTAGAGCCGATCATGCTTTGGGCAGAGAAGAACCTCCTGGACCTTCGAGCAGTATACCTCCCAGGCAAGCTGAATACGGAAGCAGACGCATTGTCCAGGAGATTCTGCGTCAACAACGAGTGGACGCTCCACCCACGGGTGTTCCGTCAGATTGCCAACTCTTGGGATCCCCCACAGGTGGACCTGTTCGCCTCTTCAGAGAACGCCAAACTGGACAGGTTTGTCTCCCGGTTTCCACATCCGCAAGCCGAAGCAGTGGATGCCCTGACATGCCCATGGAGGTTCTCCACGGCATATGCCTTCCCTCCGCGGTCACTGATACTCAAATTCCTCCTGAGGTTATTCAGGGAATCAGTGCAGGTACTGACGATACTCCCGTACTGGCCGAAGAGACCTTGGTTTCCACTTGCCATGCGTCTCAGTGTGAGTCCACCAGTCAAGATCCCAGCATTCCCGCAACTTCTGCTGCAGGGCAAACTGCTTCACCCAAACCCTCAGAGGTTGGACCTTCGAGTCTGGAAGTTGAGAGGCGAAGGTTCGAGTCCCTAGGCTGCTCGTCAGGGGTCATCTCAACCCTCTTAAAAGCCAGGAAACCTACAACGAATACTATATATTCGAAGATCTGGGATAAGTTCTTGTCCTACGCAGCCGATAACGGCTTTGATCCTATCGTCCCCTCTACAAACCATGTATTAGGTTTCCTTCAGACAGGACTTGACCTAGGCCTTAGTCTAAGCTCCCTCAAGGTTCAGGTAGCAGCAATCTCAGCCGCAACCAGTAAAAGGTGGGCAGAAGATCCTTTACTAGTCATCTTCTTTAAGGGCGTCCTGAAGATCCGTCCGCCTGCTAGACGATCCTTCCCTAAATGGGATCTGTCTCTGGTTCTCGAGGCTCTGTCAATCCAACCTTTTGCTCCAGTAGAACAAATAACCCTATGGAACCTAACGCTGAAAACAACGTTTCTGCTAGCCATCACCTCCGGTAGGAGGATCTCAGAACTCCACTCCTTAGGAATTGGGGAAGACCACATCTCTTTCTTCCCTGACAGGGTGGAACTTCGCCCACTCAGAGGGTTCATGCCGAAGGTCGCCTCTACAAGCCACCTGTTGGAACCTTGGGCTCTACCAATATTTGCAGATACTGATACAGAAACCTGCCACGAATTAGATGTGTCCAGAACACTCAAGGCCTATCTAGAAGCCACCGGCTCCTTCAGAACCTCGGAGAGACTGTTCATCGTACCTTTTGGTAAACACAGGGGCAAGGAAGCCTCCATCAGGACTCTGGCATCATGGGTTGTGAAGCTGATACAGAGGTCCTACAGGGCGAAGAATATGGAGCCTCCATCTCGAGTGAATGCTCATTCCACTAGAGCAGTCGCTACTTCCTGGGCAACACGGGCTAACGTATCGCTGGAGACGGTGTGCAGGGCAGCCACCTGGTCGTCTCGTAACACGTTTCTCAGGCACTACCACATTGACCCAGGAGCTCTCACAACGGTGGAGTTCGGAAGAAGGGCAGTTCAGGCTGCTATGTCCTCTTCTAATTAAAAACTCTTATTGTTAAGCATTATCCCACCCGCGTCAAGCTAGTTATTTATCACTAGTATGCTGCCATGGAGGCACCAGGAAAACGGAAAATTGTATCATACTTACCAGTAATTTTCCTTTCCTGGTGCCTATCCATGGCAGCATACGCTCCCACCCTCGGTATTCTATAGTACGGAGAATGTTGGGGGAGGGGCTATGCCTTTAATTTATTCTATTCACTAGTCCTGAGGGAGGAGTCGAGGCGGAGCTCTATCACTAGTATGCTGCCATGGATAGGCACCAGGAAAGGAAAATTACTGGTAAGTATGATACAATTTTCCGTTTTAATGACATAAAAAAAAACTTCATTTTTTAGAGCCCGAAAAACGGTCGTGTGTAGGCTTCCTGACACCAATAAAGGGGTTATGACAGAGACAGGATGGCATCATAACTTTTATACCTCCCACCCTCTTGCACAATCAACATAAACACATTAAATGGTGATTGTATTAAAGTGTCCTAAGGTTTGAATATAAATGCTGTGGTGTTTTCCTGCCAATCTAGGAACTGAAGAAGTGGCTTGGTAAGCTATAAAACATCTTCAACATTGCATAAAAACTTGAGTTCAATAGGACTAACTACTACCAGAAATAAGTGCGATTATGAAAGGTGTACAAATGATGGGACTGCTAACCAGTCTTGAGTTTTTTTCTGAAGGCCTGGTGATCAATTTCCATTCGGATGTTAGTCGGTAATGCGTTCCACAGTCAAGGTCCTTGGACTCTAAATCTTCGTTCTCCTTTGGTCTTGTAACAGGCTTTGGGGATTTGGAGTAGTTTTTGGTTAGTTGATCGAAGAACGCGATTGGGGTTTTGGTATTTTATTTTCTCAACCAAATATTTGGGGGGGGGGGGTTCCGTGTACACATTTGTGCGTCAGGCATAGGGCCTTAAATGTGACTCGGTCCTTTACGGCCAGCCAATGGAGGGATCTCAGGGACGGAGTGATCGGGTTCCCAGGGTTTTTTCTCTGTTGCCAGTCGTGCCGCCGTATTCTGGACGACTTGAAGATGGCAATCTGGTATTTTGGGAGTCCGAGGTAGAGGGAATTTGCATAATCTAACCTGGAGTTAATAATTGTCCCTACCACTACTGCTGTATCCTCTTTCGGGATGAAGGGAACGAGTCTTTGTAGCTGACGTAGAAGATGGTGAGATCCGCTAACTACTGATCCTATTTGTGCATCCATTGTCATGTCAAAGTCAAAAATGACTCAGAGACTTTTGACTTTGGTGCTTGGGGTGATAGTTTGTCCCAAAATGGGTGGTGGTGTCTAGGTAGTCCTGGCCAGTCTCTTTCGATTTGCATGGAGTAGAAGGAGTTCTGTTTTGCTCCATTAAGTTTGAGGTGACTCTCTGTCATCCAGTTGTCTATCTGAGCGAGGCAATGTTCTAATACAGAGTATTGATCTTTTTTGTTGCTGATTCGAAAATAAAGTTGTGTGTCATCCGTGTAGGAGTGATAAAGTAGGTCTTAGTTACTAATAATTTTTAGGAGTGGGCGGAGGTAAATGTTGAATAGTACGGGCGATAGGGGTGATCCTTGGGGGACTCTGCATTACACGATACGTGTTTCAGACGTGAAAGGTCCTAGTTCACTGTCTGGGATAGTTTTTCCAGGAATGATGAAAACCATGGCAGATCTGAATCTGCAACTCTGGCTACTTCTGTGAGGCGAGACAGCAACAGTTTGTGGTCTACTGGGTCAAAGGCAGCACTAAGGTCCAGAAGTATCAGAAGACAGGATTCTCCATCGTCCGCTGCTTCTAGAGCGTCATCCCATATTTTGAGAAGTGCTGTTTCTGTGGGAACGGGTACCTGTCAAAATCAGGTACCCGCTCTTCCCTCACCCTCAAAAAGTGCCAAGTGTGGCAGTGGATGGGGGAGGGTGCAAACAAGCAGAGCTTCCCTTTTTGGGTGGAGCTCATCTTTAAGAGGAGTAAAGATGGTCATACACGTTTTTAATACCCCCGTCCATGCTAAGCAGAGTGTAGTGAGGAAAGCTTCTGGATATTGTATATTGTTCTAATGCCGCGTACACACGGTCGTTTTTTGTGATGAAAAAAAACAACATTTTTAAAAACGTCATTTAAAATGACTGTGTGTGGGGAAAACGTTGTTTTATGTCTTCTGAAAAACGCCCAAAAAAAATTCGAGCATGCTTCAATTTTTTATGTCGTTTTTCAAAACGTTGTTTTTTGTGTCATTTAAAATGATAGTGTGTGGGTAAAACGACATTTAAAACTAAGTTTTTAAACCTGCGCATGCTCAGAAGCAAGTTATGACGCGAGCTTGAATGGAACAAAGTGCCGTCGTACGTGCTGAACGTAACCGCGCTTTGCTAGAGCATTTTGAAAAAACTATGGTGTGTAGGCAACATGAAGTTGCTTTAAAATGAAGTTTGAAAAACGTTGTTTTGTTTCAAGATTAAAAACGTTGTTTTATTTCATCACAAAAAACGACCGTCTGTACGCGGCATTAGAGATCTCAGAATGAATTTGAGAGATTTTAACCCAAAATGGTTTAATAGAAGGACATGACCACAACATGTTGGTTAGGTATAAACTATTTGTTTTAAAGTCAATGGAGAAGCCAACCCTTAATTCCCTTTCTGATTTCTTAAGATAATACAAGGACAGGTATTATTTAATGGACTTTAAGTAAAATACAAAACAAATTTAAGCACAGCCCCAGCTAACGCATTTTATGCAGCTACAGCAAAACTTTTTCTGGTTATTTATTTTTTTCTTTATTAACTGTTGAAGTCATATTTATAAAAGCTAGACATTCTAAGCACCACCAGTGTAATATGTTTTTTCTTTAGCCGTTTAACTGTCACTGGATAACAAAGAAAAAATTCAGCGCTCAGCACAATATCAAAAAACCCAAAACACCTGAAGTGTTATGATAGTTTCAACATTGAAAATACTCAAAATAATCATACATAGAATAGTTCTTATGAATAAATATCAAGTGATATGATTCAGGTGATCTAGTGCTTCAATCACCCAGTGCGACCTCCACCAATATCAAAAAAACGCACTCACCAGCAAAAATCACATATGATAAGAAGCAGGTCATCAGAGGTATGTAGTCAATAGTCATCATTAACTCACACTTATCCCCTCTATCAGAATCACAGGACCCTCTTCAGTATGTATCCAAGTGCATTAATCATGACCAGGAAGTTTTATTTGTCATGGTAAAAACAGCTCAGCATATATGTTGTAATAAGTCACCAATGACAAAGAAGAAAAAATCTCATTGGTGAACTTACATGGAGCACCGCCAATCTGAAACAGAATGATGGCCAGGACCTCAGGCGTTGTATAGTAATAACCTATACAGGTGTTTCGTGCACACACGCATCATCAGGAGTATATAAAGTTCAATATCTCCTAAACCGTGTAGGTTTAGGAGATATTAATTTTACCTACAGGGAACCCGATGCGCGTGCCCGTCGGCCGCGATTTCCGCCACCCACGACTGCCGAGTAACTGAGCAGGACCGTGGATCTCTGTGTGTAAACACAGAGATCCACATCCTGTAAGGCCCTGTACACACGATCGAACATGTCCGATGAAAACGGTCCGTGGACCGTTTTCATCAGACATGTCTGCTAGAAGATTTTGGTCTGATGGTTGTACACACCATCAAACCAAAATCCCCGCGGACAGACAGCGCGGTGAAGTGGTGGTGACGTTGACGGCGCCACGTCCGCAAACCAGGAAGTAAAATGCTTCCACGCATGCGTCAAATCCATTCGGCGCATGCGGGAGATTTCGGTCCGCTGGTTAAGCGTACTAACCAGCGGACATGTCGGATGGACAGGTTTCTAGCAGATAAGTTTTAAAGCATGCTTTAAAACTTTTGTCTGCTGGAAACCTGTCTGCTAGGCTGTACACACGGTCGGATCTGTCCGCTGCAACTGGTCTGCGGACCAGTTTCAGCAGACATGTTCGATCGTGTGTACAGGGCCTCAGGGAAAGGAGACAGATGCTGTGTCTCTTGTACATGGCGACACAGATCGGTCACCTCCCCCAGTCAGTCCCCTCCCCCTACAGTTAGAATCACTCTAGGAACACATTTAACCCCTCGATCGCCCCCTAGTGGTTAACCCCTTCACTACCAGTCACATTTACACAGTAATCAGTGCATATTTATAGCACTGATCGCTGTATAAATGTGAATGGTTCCAAAATAGTGTCAAAAGTGTCCGATATGTCCGCCGCAATATCACAGTCACAATAAAAATCACTGATCGCCGCCATTACTAGTAAAAAATAATAAAAAAATAAAAATGCTATAAATCTATCCCCTATTTTGTAGCCGCTATAACTTTTGCGCAAACCAATCAATATACGCTAATTTTTTACCAAAAATATGTATAAGAATATGTATCAGCCAAAACTGAGGAAAAATATTGTTTTTTTATATATTTTTGGGGATATTTATTATAGCAAAAAGTAAAAAATATTGCTTTTTTTTTCAAAATTGTCGCTCTTCTTTTGTTTATAGCGAAAAAAAATAAAAACTGCATAGGTGATCAGATACCACCAAAAGAAAGCGCTATCTGTGGGGTAAAAATTATTAAAATTTAATTTGAGTAAAGTGTTGCATGACCCAAATTTTTGTAACTGTCACTGGATGACTGCTTCTGTTACAGGAAGTGGAAAAATAATGGGCCTACTGGCAGGATCAAAACAACTGTTGTGTTAATTCTAATGAGAGACCACATCATTATTATGTTTTTTTTTTTCCTTAGTTACACTTAAAGAATTGCTGCTTCAAGTAGATGGTGCAAAGAAAGATTAACATCTCCATTGGTTGTTCCTAAAGAAAAAAATATGGACAGAGATAGGTCAAGATGAGCAAATTAATTATTTAGTGGGATGACATAATTATATGAAAAATAATTACCGTACTTATCGGAGTATAACACACACAGGCGTATAACACGTACCCTAACTTTAAGAGGGAAGTTTCAGGGAAAACAATTTCCACAGCCCCCTGCGTATAACACGCAAGGACTGTTTACCCTCTATATTCAGGGTAAAAAAGTGAGTGTTATATGCCAATAAATACAGTACTTTTGTCAGCTTAGAGATTCCTTTTTTACACACGTAGCAGAAGCAAGATTTATTTTGTTACTAATAAAAATTAGGCATAGTGTTCTGCAAACAGAGAAGGATTATCTAGCTACAAACAATTTAAGGAGCACAAAACATCTTTTGCCTATGGGGAAAAATACAATATAAAATAATAAAATACAAACATAATGCAAAACTAATCTTTCACTATTACCATTCTGTACTGCAAGCTCTAAAAATGACAAATTTCACTATTCAAAGATATGCCCTGTTCCCAAAAAAAACCTTTAATAAATATTAAGTATTAAAGCAGATCTCCAGCCTGTCCAGCATATATGTATATATATATATATATATATATATATATATATATATATACACACACATATACATATATATATATATATATATATATATATATATATATATATATATATATATATATATATATATATATATTTTTTTACCCAGTGAAGACTTTGTTGCGGGTTGTACACTCTTAAGATACTCACCCGCCCAGTGGATCCAGCGATGTCCTAAAAAATACTCCTCCCGTTCAGTCCCACACCGGAATCTTCTTAAAGTGGAGGTCCACACAAAAAGTGAACCTCCGCTTTTCGGACCCCTCCCCCCTCCGGTGTCACATTTGGCACCTTTCAGGGGGGAGGGGTGCAGATACTTGTATAATACAGGTATTTGCACCCACTTCCGGGAATAGACTCCCGCGGGAGTCACTCCCCTTTGCGTCACCCCCCGCTGTCTTCTGAGAAACACACTGGTCCCAGGAAACAGCAGGGGCCAGTGAGGGCACGCCGCGCGACTCGCGCATGCGAAGTAGTGAACCGGGCAGTGAAGCCGCAACGCTCTGGACAGGTAAGTGTCCATTTATTAAAAGTCAGCAGCTGCAGTATTTGTAGCTGCTAGCTTTAAAGAAAAAACTTGGGTGGACCTCCGCTTTAAGTGACATCATTAGAGACCCGCTGGCCTTTCTGGGTTAAGCCGCCGGCCCTCATGATCATGCAGCACTAGGCCTATCACCTCCTCCTTTCTTAATGAAGGACTTTGTCTCCTGCTTTATATGTGATGTGTGTATCCAGGGAGGCACCGTGGGCATAATGCAAGTCATTCTCCTAGGCGAATGACATGCATTGGGGGACAGGCCTGAAATTTTTTACAGAAAACAAAAAGTGCGCTCTGCAAGGGAGGACAGGTGGACAGGAGTCAAGATGTGTTTGAGGCTGAAGATCCACTTTTACCATAAGAATCAGATCTACACTGAGAAAAATAAACCTCTATCTGGTGCCGTGCTACCCGACATGTCACACAATAAAGCAATAGTATTATTTTTCCCAAAAGCTTTATCTTTTATCAGTAAAAAGTGACCTTTCACTCCTGGCCAGTGACTTTGTGTAAGCTTAGAAGATGTCATCAGTCTGCTGTAAGCAAGGGGAAGCATTTCCTAAGTCTCCCCTCACCCAGTTACCAGAATGCATTGCAACATTGTAACTTTCTAGCAAACTAGAGGCTGCAACAGTAGTCTGAGCTGTGAGCCCTTTCCCACTGGGGAGCAGACTACATTAGCGGTAAAGCGCTGTTAGTTTTAGCTGCGCTTTACCGGTGCTGTGCGGGCAGGAGCGGGCGCTTTTAACCCCAAAGAAGGGGTTAACAAGGGTCTAAAAGCGCCCAAAAAGCTTCGGCAGTGCTGCCCATTGATTTCAATGGCAGGGGCGGTTTAGGAGCACTGTATACACTGCTCTCGCACTGCACCAAAGACGCTGCTTGCAGGACTTTTTTTTATGACTTTTTTGCCCTGCCCATGTATACCCCACCTTTTTAATGAAAAGCACATCAAATGCAGCCTCACCAGCGCCCATCAAATGCAGCCTCACCAGCACCCTTTAATGCAGCCACACAAGCGCCCATCAATGCAACCCACCAGCGCCCATCAATGAAAGTTTGCTTGCAGTTCTCTGCCACCGCTGCGCCTCTGACACTAGGTGCGAATTGAGCAGCGGCTGTCTGCTGATGCTGAGACTTAAGAGAAAAGAGTAGGAACACCAGTGGCCGGGTGCCCCTAGGTAGCAGGGCGCCCTAAGCGGCTGCTTAGTTTGCCTAGTGGTAGCACTGGCCCTGGGAGGAGAGGTTTTCTCTTTTAAGCACATCTTCCTTTCGACATGCCTGAGCTAAGGACAGATGGATTACAGGAAGTAAATGCTACATGAATCATCTGCTCTTACTCAAGATGGCCACAGCCAAAACTGCTTTTTCAAAGTGATTTCATTTTTTAATTTGTGTTGCTCATAAGTAGTATAGTTCCACTTTAAGAACCCTATTAGGCACTATCAGCATTCAAGGCATATATTACAACCCTATGTTATTAACTTCTATGTACTTTGATGTTTTGTTTCTACTCATGCCTATCCTTCCACAGAAGATCATGGCTAAAAATGACTTGGAACAGATGACTGGGAAAAACACATATAGCCGGATTCAGGTAGAGCGGCGTATATTTGAGCGGGCGTATCGCATCTCATATGCGCTACGCCGACGTAACATAAAGAGGCAAGGCCAGTATTCACAAAGCACTTGCTCCCTAAGTTACGGCGGCGTAGCGTAAATGGGCCGGCGTAAGCCTGCCTAATTCAAAGTAGGCAGGTAGTGGGCGTGCTGTATTAAGATGAAGCGTGACCCCATGTAACCGAATGGCCGAACGAACGGTATTACGTCGCATATACTCCCTAAGATACGCCGGCTCAATGCCTTCGATGTGAACATAACCTACTTCAAGGAAAAAGACAAAAGTGCAACATGGTTATAGTGATTTTATCTTTACTTTGACTTAAAGATAAGAACATGTTCTTTTTTTAACCAGTCTCTTGAAAAAAAAGCAAAGAAATCTGTACTGACAGAATACAAAGGCTGAAATTGCAGACCTCTGCTTCTCAAAATGCTAACTGTCATGCTGATCTAATGGCTTTAATACTTTTCATGGCATTGACTTGGAACGAGTACTGTGCGTCAATTTGGAGTTCAAACTGCACTTTGACTTTCCTGTAGTTCCAGGTCAGTGACTCAGAAAGAAAAAAAGCCAGAGACAGCCAGGCAGCTTACATTTCTAAGTACAGGTTTTCTCAAAACACAACGTAAAAGCATGCTTTTTAAAACAGAATGGTGAGAAGTATTTATAATATATATTTAAACCATATTGTCAAAAGTATTGGGACGCCTGCCATTACATGAACTTTAATGGCATCTTTGCAGCTATAACAGCTTCAACTCTTCTGGGAAGGCTGTCCACAAGGTTTAGGAGGGAATGTTTGACCAATTTTCCCAGATAGCTCCTTCCTGTTCCAACATGACTGTGCACCATTGCACACAGCAAGGTCCATAAAGACATGGATTAGTGAGTTTGGGGTGGAGAAATTTGACTGGCCTGCACAGTGGCCTGACCTCAACCAGATAGAACACCTTTGGGATAAAGTAGAGACTGCAAGCCAGGCCTTCTCGTCCAACATCAGTGCCTGACCTCACAAATGCACTTCTGGAGGAATGGTCAAACATTCCCATAGATACACTCCTAAGCCTTGTGGACAGCCTTTCCAATGCTTTTGACAATATAGTGTATATAAATACTGTATACATATAAATATTGTATATATAGATGTAGCGATATGGACTGTCAGCAGAAAGCACCATACCTTTTAGTGTTTATAGACATCGCTTGTCCCTTTGGTAATCAGTGACCACATATCTGTGCGTCCAACAAAGTGAATTATGGGACGTATACTGTAGTTCTCCTCCAGACTATTACTATGCAACCATATACCCTAAGACTACACATCCCAGGGATCTTCGCTGTGACATAAAGGCTGCTGGGAGTGACCATAATAGGAGCTAGAAGCCCCCGCAGAACTCTTTCTCCTGGGCCTGATGGAAGACGGACCTCTCTGTGTAACTGGGAGAGAGAGGTTGCGGCCTACCACACGGAGCCGTACTTCCAACCCAAGGCCTAAAGGGGTCTAGCTCCTTTATCCGCTGTCGGACATGCTGTATCTAACATTACTTGGATCGCCAGCCTGTTGGTGCTGGGGGGTTGGGGCATGTTTCACTTCAGAAGACCGAGACAGTGGATCCATTTCCTGAGTGCTGCTACATGCGTTCCTGTTCGGAAGACCTAGGTTCAAATTGGTCGTTGGTGAGAGGGCAAATTGCTTGACCCTTTATCTATTTCATTGTCACTATTACCGAACACTGTGCACAGACATCTTTACCCCAGGAACACTTTGCTGCATTGCTTGAACACTGTGCTTAGATGCCTTAGATCTTCACCAGTAGGAATCTATTGCTTTATCTACAACCAAACAGATTACAGTTTATGAGCTCCAACTAGCTAACGAAGAAAATCTGATCTGCAACTTGGAACTCTTTTTCTATCACTCATAGGAAAGCCTATATACAGTATATATATTGTGAGGGTGGGACTCTGTGTTATGGGAAAGATTGCTGGTTTACGCCATATTTTAGAGAGAAAGGCACGCTGATTGCACAGCTGTGTGTTCAGCTATTTAGTTGTGACCTGACTATAGCTCAGGGCCCCACCCACAGACAGGAAGTCTGTCCTGGGAATCAGGTGAATTCCCAATCTCTCAGAAAGAAGCCAGGGTCTGTGTGGATGTCTGCAGGAGGCAGATGTCCTTAATGGGAGTAAGTGAGGTTTGAGCTTATCTCTAGGAAACTGTTTGGTTCTGAGGAACAGACCCATGGCCTAGGCTACAGGCCTGAAACAGCCGGATAACAAGTATGACAGCCAGGAGGCTAAACTGTTGATTTGGCAAGATACAGGAATGGTGGAACCCCCTGCAAGGGCTGCTATTGTATTTGTGAACTTTTATACTTTTAAATAAAAGTGGGCTACCAGGCCCTTAAAAACTTAGTTCTGGATTGGCGTACTCACTGGAAAACACACATCTATCGCTAGAGTCTAATAACCCCAATCTTACAATATATATATATATATATATATATATATATATATATATATATATATATATATATATATATTTCTTTCAGTAGATCTACTATTTTGTTAGGATAGCATAGGCTAGCTATATTACATCTTTCTCAAAGTAGTCATATAAGTAATTAACTGAAACATCCACTATGGGGTGACTTTCAATCTAAGTATAGTGTACATGCATGTACTGTATATGATATTGTTTGTGGCTGAACCATTGTATGTGTCCTTGGGAGGAATTTGTTTGCTGAGTTTGCGCTGTTATCCTGGCTCAGCAAAATTATTGCTTCCTTTTGTGAAATAACTTTCCCTGTTCAGTTCAAGTAAAATATTTCAGAACCTAATATTACCGAGTTGTTTGATTCTAGCTGCACAGTGTCACATGAATATCTGAACCCAGAGTGTCAGGTGGGTTGGAAGGTTAACTTGGTCTCGGCCATGCAGATGAGCAGGTAATTCTCAGCATTTCCCAAGGGGGCAGTGCTACATACAGTAAATAGCGACAGATGAACTGTAACTGTGTAAAGATGCAGATAGTGCCTTTTTTCGCAGAGAAAATTCCCTGGACAAGTGTGGAACTGATTTGACTCAGGTAGGTGTTGCTCAAAAAGGAAATCATTCTCTAGTCAGTGATGGCGCCTATGTGCTACAATGAGCTGTATCCCCTTGTAACACTTACTACACTTTCGGACTCCAGTTGGAGAAAAGTCATGTCATCTGGCAAGTGTGGTTCTCATAAAACAAAAAGCCCTAAAAGGCAGGTAACATGGAAGTCCCGGAAGAAATTTGATGGGCCTGAGCATGTAGGTAGATGTTGCATGAGAATCCCTGACAAAACATGGAAGCCTTTGCCAAAGAGCCCTGGTCCCTCGATAAAGTGCATGATAACCTGGCAGGAAAGAGGTCTGTGTTTGCCCACCAGGTTCATGTTTATAAAATGTCTACATTCACTCCTAACAACTTTGGTAGTATCTGTTAGACCCCTTTAACACTGAGCCGACCATAGCGTCGGTGGTAAAATGGCGCTATTTTTACCGCTGACGCTATGGGCGGATTTGAGGTGTGTTTCGGCCACTAGCAGGGCGCAATTAAACCCCGCTAGTGGCCGGGAAAGGGTTAAAACCGCCCGCAATGCGCTGCTGAAGCTAAAATACTCTTTAAGTGCCTTATCGATTATGTCGACCCTAGTTGGATTAGAGAGAATGGACAAATAAAGGGCCAGATTCTTAAAGATTTACAATGGCGTATCAGTAGATACGCCGTCGTAAGTCCGAATTTGCGCCGGCGTATATTTAAGCGTATTCTGGAAACCAGATACGCTTAAATATAGCCAAGATACGAGCAGCGTAAGTCTCCTACGCCGTCGTATCTTGGGTGCATATTTACGCTGGCCGCTAGGTGGCGCTTCCGTTGATTTCCGCGTTGAATATGCAAATGACCTATATACGCGGATTCACGAACGTACGTGCGCCCGTCGCATTTATTTATGCCGTTTACGTAAGACATACGCCGGCGTAAAAATAAAGCAGGTCTCTAGGTGGCGCAGAAGAAGCGCATCTTTTTATGTCGTTTGCGTAAGTGGTACGCGAATAGGGCTGTGTGTAAGTTACGTTCACGTCGTAGGCAGTGTTCGACGTATCTTAGGCATTCTATCTGACGCATGCGCACTGGGATACATCCATGGACGGCGCATGCGCCGTTCGTTTAAAACGTCAATCATGTCGGGTCACGATACATTAGTATAAAACACGCCCACCTCTTCACAATTTGAATTAGGCGCGCTTACGCCGGCACATTTACGCTACGCCGCCGTAACTTAGGACGCAAGTGCTTTGTGAATACAGCACTTGCCTCTCTAAGTTGCGGCGGCGTAGCGTAAATACGATACGCTACGCCCGCCCACACTTACGCCGCCCTACGTGAATCTAGGCCATAGTCTCCATTGACCACGTTTCCTACCTAGCACTCCAGAACATATAAATATAATGACCACAAGTGATCTGAGAGAACTGTGTCTATGATGTGAGCGCTGAGTATACATTGGAGTTGGGATGTAGGGGTCAGAATATGGTCTATTCTAGCATATGTGTTATGAGGGTGTGAGTAATGTGTAAAATCTCATTTGGTAGGATTTAGTTCCCTCCAGGTTCGGCTAGACAATGTGCTGAAATTATTCTAGCGATTTTGTGGCTTTCTTTGGATGGGCGAGTCATTTGGTCCTTGATGGGTTTGGATTTATCCAATACCTGATCGAATGCTGCATTAGAATCTCCCCCAAGTATGACTGTGCCCACTAGCATGGGGTTCAATGTGTTCATCATGTTCCTAAACAAAATAGCCTGGCCTCTATTGGGAGCGTAGTATGATACTAGGGAGTAAATTTGTCCTTCTATTGTGCCTTGTACCAGTAGAATTCTCACTACAGGATCAATATACTCAGAGGTCTTCTAAAATGTACACGATTTGGAGAAGATGACAGCTACCCATCTGGTTTTATTTTCTGTACTGGCTAAGTGAAATTGAGGGAAGTGTGGGTGTATAAATTTGGGACTATACCGTACAGGAAAGTGCATCTCTTGGAGTAGGATGATATCTATTTTGAGAGATTTGTAGTAGTCTAAACTTTTCCTCCTTTTGATTGGGGAATTTAAATCCTGTACATTGTGGGATGCTGTTTTAAGGTGGGTCTTTGTGTTATCAGCCATGGGGATCATTGGCATACTCGTAAACTAAGTCCTCACTCACCTGTAGTAGTCTTCTGACCGGGAACGTTTCAAAGGCTTCACCCAATAGGCAAGTGAGGTAGGCGATGTCCGTCAATCTGAGAATTAGGATTTCTGTAATGGATGGAAAGGTTAGACACGTGGATATGAAGAGGGGAATAAAAAAGGAAGAAGAAAGAGAAGATAGATTAGAGAGAAGTCTCCTAACATGTAAAACCAGGGTTCGGGGAGGGAGACAATCCCCGAAACCCAAGACAAAACCAATGAGTGTCTGACCCGTGGGGTTCATACAACCTAACCCTCAGAGACCCGCAAGTTTCTAAGGGGTTGGTGGAGGCACATGTGGGCCATCCCTGCACAGAGCGCCCATTACCGAAATGATCATTAGCATTAACTTTAGCATAGCAAGTAATTCTTAGGCAATTATGCAATATCACAACACCCATGGAGTCAAGTCTTTCAGCTGGACCGTGATGGTCTTTCGCGGTTATGTGCTGTTATCAGACATAAGAGTAAAGTTGTAGCATATAGACCAAAAATAGTAAGTCCATGGAACTTTGAGGGACTGTGGAACCGGCAAGGGGGATAAAAAAAGGGGGGAAACTTAGGAGGGGAGAATCCCCAAACAAGGGTCACAGATACATCTGTGGTCCGACTTTTGGTCCGAAAGAGAAACATGGTGTTAGAGAGGGAGAACAGGGAAGAAGAGGTCCTCGATCAGGTGGTACCATTATCCTTAATTTTCTTTGTCTTTCCTTTGTTCCAAAGAGGAGATTGTGGGCTTGTCAGATTGGGTCTTTTAGCCGAGCTGGTATTGGCTGTTTAGGTGTCCATCTCAGCTTCTTGTGAGATGAGTTTGAGTTGTAGCAGTAATCGTTACCCTTCCTGGAGGCTGGAAAAGGAGTAGGATTTTCCTTTGTCAGAAAACTTGAGTGCAAATGGATAGGCCCATCTGTATTTGATGTCCTTCTGTGTTAGGACCAGTAATAATGGTTTCAGTGCCCTCTTGCGTTGAATCATGGAGGGAGAAAGATCTGCATGACCTCTTATTTCACAGAATATAAATGGGGTTTTGGCAATAACATCTCTGGGTTTTCCATCTTTCCTGGGAGGTCCCAGGGCTCTGTGGGCTCTATTAATTCCAGACAGTGCTGGGGAACATTAGGTAGCATGGTTCTGATCATATCCTGGACTTCCAAGGGTATATCCAGAACAGTTTCAGGTAGTCCCCTGATCTTGTTGTTGTACCTGCGGGACCTATTCTCCAGGTCGTCAATTCTGGAAATAGCGTAGACCAGTTGTTCCTGAACTGTATATATATATTTCGCATTTTGATTAGACGCAGCCACCGTTTCTTCCAGTTTGTGTTCTATTGTGTCTATCCTTGTTCCCAGGTTTTGAAAGTCAGCTTCCAGGTCCCCAGTTATTTTGGCCACTGTTTGCGCTAGTCCCCTGTCTAGGAGTTCTGAGAACTTCTGAAATAGGTCCGCCATTAGGTAGGCTTGTTCCCTGGGGAGAGCTTCTGAGGGGATGAAGCCAGTCTGAGCTGTATAATTGATCCCTGAGGTGGAGAGAGTATATTCAAAAATTGTGTGGCCAGAGCTCAATGGTAACTGGTGGAGGTGTGAGTGCCTGTGGGAGACCCATCTGAAGCCCTGAGGTAAAATGTAGTGTCTCTGAGGAGAATACTTGCAGGCTTTCTGTGAGGCAGAGCGTGCTGTGGAGGCCATCTTGAAATTTTTCTCTTTGATCACAGACTCAAATTGTAGCTTCAAGGTCCTCTCTAATGAAGAGTGGAGTATTGGGGGGTGTCCCCGGGCTAATGGGGTGTCAGCCCTGAAAATTTGGGGATGCTGTGGGCGCCGCTGTACGGGGCTGGAGTAGAGCTCTCGCCTCAAGCAGCCATCTCCAGGGCTCCGTGCATGCGCCTTTTATTGCGCATCATTCCTTTATGACTACAGTGTACCCATCTTCTGATGGCTACTTTCAGCAGGATAATGCACCATGTCACAAAGCTCAAATAATCTCACCACTGGTGAGAACATGACAATGAGTTCACTATATTCCAATGGCCTCCAGAGTCACCAGATCTCAATCCACTAGAGCACCTTTGGGATCTGGTGGAATGGGAAATTCGCATCATGGATGTGCAGCCGACAAATCAACAGCAACTGTGTGATGCTATCATGTTAATATGGACCAAAATCTCTGAGGATTTTTTTCAACACCTTGTTGAATCTATGCCACGAAGAATTAAGGCAGCTCAGAAAGCGAAAGGGGGTCCAACCCAGAACTAGCAAGGTACTTAAACAAATGTATTATTAATGTAGTAGCCAAGATTAAAGTGGAGTTCCACCCATAAATATAACACTACATCAGTAGTTTTAAAAAAATGTCATTAGTCCTTTAAGAAAAAAAAAAATTTTTTAGATGCCTTCAAAGTGTTGTTGCTAGGCAGAATAGTTAATCTTCCCACTTTCTGCACCTAGGTGCTTAAGCTTCCTAACCTACACCGCACAGACTCCTGGGAATGTAGTGGGTGTAACTTTCCAGGAGTCTGTGCACTCCCCAGTCTCGAAGAATCATGTGACTTGGACAGTACAGGTGCTGAAACCTGAAATCCAGGAAGTCATACAGTCTGGCTTCATGATGCCCACACTTAAGATGGCCTCAGTCAATTTCTATTTTATAAAGTGTCTAAATGCTGTAACAACCTAACAAAACGGACCTTAGTTTACAGACTAACTTTACTAGAATACATTAAGCTTGTGTATTACAGGGGTATTTATATTTAAAAAGTGAAATTGTGGCCGGAACTCCGCTTTAAGGCCTGATGGTCAAAACAAGTTTTTATCTGCTGTACCTCCCCATTCTTCAATAAAGGATATCCATTTGCGTTAATATATCGGCGCTCTGGATTTTCCCTGTGGCCTACAAACCTCCGACAGTGTGCCATAGGTATTTCCTAAGAAATAAGAAGAATGGGAAAGATACATCAGTGTTTGGAGAGACTGGCATTGAAAGAGTTTGCCATTAAGTGTGTTTTATTGGATGATACAAGGACAAGAGCTTGCAAGATAGCAGTAACTGATTGGCTAATTGAGTTATTCCCTTATAGTTTTTATAAGAATATAATATTAAAACAATGCTCAGATCTTAAGTATGTTGTAAATATAAAAATGATTTATTGCTGTTTGGCACAGAGCCATTCACTGATGATGTCCCCCATCATAAGCTTTATTCCTCCAGTGCACAATGTGGGGGATTTTCCTAAAACTGGTGCACACAGAATCTGGTGCAGCTGTGCATAGTAACCAATCATCTTCTAAATTCAGCATGCTCAATTAAAGCGGAGTTCCGGCCACAATTTCACTTTTTAAATATAAATACGCCTGTAATACACAAGCTTAATGTATTCTAGTAAAGTTAGTCTGTAAACTAAGGTCCGTTTTGTTAGGTTGTTACAGCATTTAGACACTTTATAAACTAGCATTAGGCCGTGGCCATCTTAAGTGTGGGCATATGAAGCCAGACTGTATTACTTCCTGGATTTTAGCTTTGCAGACCTTGCACATGCTCAGTGCTGCACAAGCATTTATTGAAAAAATGTTTGAGAAGGGGGGGGGGCTTTGAACCACGGGAGCCGCGAGTGTATTTTATTGAAAAAAATTCTTGAGAGGGGGGGGGAAACCGCGGGAGCCGCGAGTGACATTTATTGAAAAAAATCTAGAGAAAGGTGGGGGGGGCAGTCCACAGGAGCCGCGAGTGTAATTTATTGAAAAAAATTCTTGAGAAGCGGGGGTGGGGGGGCAGTCCGCGGAAGCCGCGAGTGTCATTTATTTAAAAAAAATTCTTGAGAAGGGGGGGGGGCAGTCCGCGGGAGCCGCGAGTGTCATTTTTTTATAAAAAATCTTGAGCAGGGGGGGGTGGATCCGCGGGGGAGCCATGAATGGCATTTAATGAAAAAAAATCTTGAGAAGGGGGGGGTGCAGTCCGCGGGAGCCGCGAGTGTAATTTTTTGATAACAAATCTTGAGAAGCGGGGGGGGCCAACCGCGGGAGCCGCGAGTGTCATTTTTTGATAAAAAATCTTGAGAAGGGGGGGGGGGGTTTCCAACCGCGGGAGCCGCGAGTGTCATTTATTTAAAAAAACATTTTTTTTTAAATAAATGACACTCGCGGCTCCCGCGGTTGACCCCCCCCCCCCGCTTCGCAAGATTTTTTAACAAAAAATGACACTCGCGGCTCCCGCGGTTCGCCCCACCCCCCCCGATTCTCAAGATTTTTAATAAAAAAATTACACTCGCGGCTCCCGCGGACTGCCCCCCCTTCGCGGGAGCCGCGAGTGTAATTTATTGAAAAAAATTCTTGAGAAGCGGGGGGGGGCGCGGGAGAGCCGTGAATGACATTTACTGAAAAAAATTCTTGAGAAGCCGGGGGGGGCCGCGGGAGCCGTGAATGACATTTACTGAAAACAATTCTTGAGCAGGGGGGGGGGGGGCGCGGGAGCCGTGAATGACATTTACTGAAAAAAATTCTTGAGCAGGGGGGGGGGGCGCGGGAGCAGCAAGTGTCATTTATTAAAACAATTATTGAGTCTCAGAGGGGAAGGGGGTGTTACTGCATGATTAGGAGGGGAGGTGACTCAACAATCCCAGGAGTCTGTGCGGTGTAGGCAGAGGAAAACGACCGCGGATCAGGAAGAAGGCAGATTAGGAAGTCTGCCTAGCAACAACTGTTTTAAGGTATGTAAAAATGTTTTGTTTTTTTTTACTCCACTAATGAATTTTTTTTGAAAGTGATGATGCAGAGTTTAATTTGAGGGTGGAGCTCCGCTTTAAGCTTCAATTAAACCTAGAAGCTGATTGTTTACTATGCACAGCTGCACCAGATTCTTTGTGTAACAGTTTTAGTAAATCTTCTCCAATAAGTCCCCTACCTGCAAGGTTTGTTTATGTCATTGTGCTGGCAGAACAAAGGTTATGATAGGTGACATCATTCGTGTGTGACCATGTGTTTTTACAGTGATGATATACAGAGCAGAGATGGGCTCCCTTCGGCCGCCACCTGGCATACCTGAGACTGGAACTGAGAGGATTAGTGGAGTTTGGAGCAGTGCCTCATAGCTCCCAACTGTCCCTGATTTGGAGGGACTGTTCCTGATCTTGAACAATGTCCCTCTGTCCCTCTTTCCTCCTCATTTGTCCCCCATTTTGGTCTGATCTATATAGATGTATACAAAATGTACGTTTTACCTTTCAAAAAGTGTTTCCCGGTGCTAAAGCTTCCATTCAAATTTTAAATTGCTGCATTTGTAAATTTTAAACGCCAATATAAAGGAATAGTAGTGGTATAAAAAGCCATTGAGGTTTTAATCAACCTTTTTTTCAGTTAAGTCTCCTTTAAGGGGGTGTGGCAGTGGGCGTGTCCTGTGCCTACATACGTTTGCTAGTAGGCGTCCATCATTCCCATCTTAAAATGTTGGGAAGTATGACTATAGTGTATATAAAATGCACTTTTTACCTTTCAAAAAGTGTTTCGTGGTGCTAAACATTTCATCCAAATTCTAAATTGCTGCATTTGTAAATTCCAAAAGCCAATATAAAGGAATAGTAGTGGTAAATAAAAGCACTTGCGGATTTAACAAATCTTTTTTTGTGTGTATTCATTTTCCTTTAAGTGGGCATGGTAGGGGGTGTGTCCTATGCCTACATACTTTTGCTAATAGGTGTCCCTCATTCCCATCTCAAAAAAATGGGAGGTATGCATTTGAGCCCACAGAATTATTATTATTTTTTTTACAGAAAAAAAAAAGGCAACATGTCATATGGTTTTCTGACACTAGGTGGCATATGTAATTTTTAAATGAAACTAAAAAAAAAAGTGTAGTTTTTGTATATTTTAACAGGCATTCAAACCTAAAAGGGCTACATAAAAAGCCATTATGCATTTCAAACAATGTATGTATGTGTTTCTCTATCTTAGCTAAACTTTTAGTATTTACATTGTAATGACATTCAGGATGCAAAGAGATTGAGATTTAATCACTGTACAGAGTTAATTAATGCACAGGGATTAAAAAGGGTATAGTGGTTCATATGATAAACATTAATCTACCCTGTAAAAATCTTCAGCTCTTTTTCACTGTACCTGTATATATTAATTATAGCAAGCCCAGGTCTTTGGAAAGGTCTAAAGTCGTGGCCATGGTGGCAAAGTGTATTTCACTATCTTCTCTATTTCATTTAAAACTGCGTGAAATACAAAGACGGTTCTTTTCAAGTATATAAAGTCTGCATATATCTTTATTTTATATGGGATGCCTGAAAACGTAGCCATAGGCAAGGCTCTATCAAGGTTGACTAGAAGGATGCATAACTGAAATCCAGCTCTGTTTAGAGCTATTTTATCTGAATCAGTCTGTTCTTTAGACTTTTATATGAAGATATAAAGCTGCCACTGTGAACAGCTTGATACCAATACCATGACAAACCAATTTCATTTAAAGTGAAACCATAGTCTACTTTCTGCTAATATTGATTTTCTGTTTTTCATTAAACCTTTCTCTAAAGATAATTTGTGAAACGCCATTCAAAGCTGGACTCCCCGCAGATATAACATAGCATATATTGCTATATGCTCATTATAACAAGTCTTACTTGTTATAAACCTTTTATTCTGTCTACAGTAACACTCAAGCCCCATACACACCATCAGATTATCTGCAGATTTTTGTCTTCAGATTTACCAAAACCATGTAGTACAAGGGCCTGCCTGATTGCAAACAAATTGAAACTCTTAAGGTTTGACCTCATATTAGATGGTTTTGGTAAATCTGAAGACAAAAATCTGCAGATAATCTGATGGTGTGTATGGGGCTTCAGTCTGGGAAAGGGAGGAGCAGGCAACCAGGTGTGTTCATGCTGACAGAAGGAGAGAGCAGGAATGATACATGGGTATTATGTTGCTCCTTCACTGTCCAGACAAAGACTAGGGGCAAAGATATATTTTAACCACCTCAATACTGGGCACTTAAACCCCCATCCTGCCCAAGCCATTTTTTAGCTTTCAGCGCTGCCACAATTTGAATGATAATTGCGCGATCATGTAACACTGTACCCAAATGAAATTTTATATATTTTTTCCCTACAAATAGAGATTTCTTTTGGTGGTATTTGATCATCTCTGCTGTGACGGTATTGGTATGATATATCTCTGTCAAAGTCTTCCCTTCTTCCCATAAAGATAATCACCCCAATATTCCACGAGGAGGGATATTCCTGGAATCGCCCCAATAAGCCACACATGCCAAGCTTACTGCTGGAACAACACACTTTAATGCCAGCATTCAGCTGGTTATATGCAGGTTACAAGCTGTTAATGACAATCTCCTCCCCCCCTCACACAGTGGGGGGTCTTCAATACAGATCCTTGGAAACAATGATCTCTCCTTGAACTAATCAGTCTCTAGACCCTCTGGCACCGAACCTGCCAGACACATTTCTTTAGATACTGACATCAGTGGGGTTAATTATTACAATGAAGCAATCAGAATAATTAACATGCCACTTATCTAATCATTTAGCTTGATGATACAATACACATCTTTTAAGGGTAAACACAGATCTCCTTCACACAACACAATAGACCAATTAACCTTTAGAATAGTGAGGGGACATTAGCACTTCAACAGGCTGTTTTAGCAGAGGACCGAATCACACATTAAATTACTTTCTACCTCTAACACAGCATCAAACAAGCAGGGAGAATTACAATGAGACATATAGGCAATTGCATCACAATGGCCCCCCTTTTTCTCCCTGCTCCGGCAAACCCGGTTGGACCTTCCTTGGTCCAGTAGGGTTGACGGGTTCAGAGCTTTTAGTCCGAGGTTAACTCCGTTTGGCGTGACTGACCTCCCTTGGCAACTGTTTCAGACTCAGGTATGCCACCGGGTCGTCAGATCACACGCCGGTCAGTCCCCAAGTCTTTGTGCGATCTGCAGAGTCACCAGAAGTCAGTGTGAAGACGGCGAATGGGTCTGTGCGCCACTGTCTAGGTGTCCCGCTATGGGAGGGGGCAGGTTATGGCTCTGAAGTGACAATCACAGGAGATTCATAAAAAGAAAAAGTTATATTTGTTGAAAGGCTGTAGCACTGGTGCTCAGAGTCCGGGGGGAGGGGGGGGATCAGTGCCCCATAGGGTCAGCCACCCTCTGCTCCCTCCACAGCCGCCGGTTCTCCTCTTTGAGCTTTTCCAGCTCCATCTCCAGTTCATGGAGCCTGGGGGGGTCAGCCCGCTGTGACCTCAGGTGGTTGTTCTCCTCCTCCATGCGGCTTATTCACTCCTCCAGCTCTATGTACTCACGGATCAGCTCCTGCTTGCTCATGTCCTGCAGGCTCTCCACGTGGTCCTTCATCATCAGGAACTGGATGGTGTTGTAAGGGGCCACCGGTGGGCCCTTGGCGAACATCTCGGCCCGCATCTGGGACGCCCGCTGCGACTCCCTCTCCTCCAGTCGCTTCTTCTCCTCCCAGGTCAGCTTGTTATACGGCTTCCAGGACCTCTTCTTCTTGGAGGGTGGCCGGCGGTGCCTCTTTCTGCCCAGCTCCCTCCAGGGCCCCTCTGGCTCATGGCTGTCACCCATGACCAGCTGACAATGGTGTTCCCTGTTGTCCGTAATACCAGATTGTACCGTGAGGACTTCGTAAAGGGTGTCTAATGGTTCTTCCTGATACAGCTCCTGGAGATCCCAAGCCGAGTCTACACAATGGGCTGCTGCTGGTGGGCGGTACCCAGGTTGAGACCAATTTGACCTGGTGTTGTCATTAAGGGGGCAATTCTGCTTGAAGTGACCCAGCTGTTTGCACTGGAAGCAGTGTTGTTCGTTGTCCTCCTGGCGTGGATAGCGAGGGCTAGATGTCATCGGTCTGTTAGGAGGTTGGTATCTAGCAGCTGGTGGGTGTGAGGGCGCCGTTGGTCGTGGAGGTTGTACCCGTGGTGTGACCTGGTTTGTCTTGCGAGTATCCGCATATTCATCCGCCAACTTTGCGGCCTCTGGTAGAGTCATGGGCCTGCGATCTCTCACCCAATCTTTGACATCCGTCTGGATGTGATTGTAAAATTGCTCCAGGAGCATTAGTTGCAAAATGTCCTCTGCGGTGGTGGCCTGGCTGCTGTTAACCCAGTTAGAGGCCGACAGGGATAACTGGCATGCCTATTCCGCGTAAGAGTCTTCCGTGGTTTTGCGTGAGTCCCTGAACTTCTGTCGGTGGGACTCTGGGGTTACTGCATAACGAGCCAGGAGTGCTTCTTTAACCCTGGCGTAGCTATGGATATCCTGATCTGGCACGGTCCGGAAAGCATCAGAAGCTTTGCCTGACAGTTTGCCTGACAATATTGCAACCCACTCTCCTGTAGCTATTCGGTGCAGGTTACATTGTCGCTCAAAATCTGCCAGGTAGTTATCAATTTCACAGTCCTTTTCATCAAAAGCTTTAAAAGCGCTAAACGGAATCTTCCTTGCGTCTGCTGTGATGTACTCACTGTTTGGAGAATGTGCGGCTGCTTGTTGGACTGCTGCCAGTTTTAACTGTAGTTCTGCGTTTACTAACAGGTCCATCACTTTCAGCACCACATCCGCCGTTGGGTTCGGACCGAACCATGCTAGCTTCTCTCTCATTAGCCTGTTGGCTGGCGATTCCTCTTCCTGAATCACTGGTGTCTCCATCTCTTGTACTGCTGGCGTTGCTGCAATCCCGTCCTCCTGGTCTAGCTCCATTAATTCTGCTATGATGACCGCTTGGTTTTGTTGCTAGCAATCCTTCCACGAACTTCCAGTAGTTCTTCCAGTGTCTGCTTGGACTCCAGGTGTAAAGGAGAGTAGAAGGGAAAATCCCGCTGCTGCCAACCATTTGTGACGGTATTGGTATGATATATCTCCGTCAAAGTCTTCCCTTCTTCCCATAAAGATAATCACCCCAATATTCCACGAGGAGGGATATTCCTGGAATCGCCCCAATAAGCCACACATGCCAAGCTTACTGCTGGAACAACACACTTTAATGCCAGCATTCAGCTGGTTATATGCAGGTTACAAGCTGTTAATGACAATCTCCGCCCCCCTCACACAGTGGGGGGTCTTCAATACAGATCCTTGGAAACAATGATCTCTCCTTGAACTAATCAGTCTCTAGACCCTCTGGCACCGAACCTGCCAGACACATTTCTTTAGATACTGACATCAGTGGGGTTAATTATTACAATGAAGCAATCAGAATAATTAACATGCCACTTATCTAATCATTTAGCTTGATGATACAATACACATCTTTTAAGGGTAAACACAGATCTCCTTCACACAACACAATAGACCAATTAACCTTTAGAATAGTGAGGGGACATTAGCACTTCAACAGGCTGTTTTAGCAGAGGACCGAATCACACATTAAATTACTTTCTACCTCTAACACAGCATCAAACAAGCAGGGAGAATTACAATGAGACATATAGGCAATTGCATCACATCTGCGTTTATTATTCTTTGCGCTAAACAAAAGAAGAAACAAACAAACACAATATTTTTTACTTTTTGCTATAATAAATATTAAATTTTTGATTAAAAAAAAACATTTTTTTCCTCAGTTAGGCCAATATGTATTCTTCTACATATTTTTGGTAAAAAAAAAACTGCAATAAGCATATATTGATTGGGTTGCGCAAAAGTTATAGCGTCTACAAAATAGGGGATAGATTTATGACAATTATTATTATTTTTTACTAGTAATGGCAGCGATCTGCTATTTTTATCGTGACTGTGATATTGCGGCGGACATATGAGACACTTTTGACACTATTTTGGGACCATTCACATTTATACAGTGAGCAGTGCTATGAAAATGCACTGATTATTGTATAAATGTGACTGGAGGGGAAGGGGTTAACACTAGGGGGTGATCAAGGGGTTAAATGTGTTTCCTAGGGAGTGATTCTTACTGTAAGAGGAGGGGACTCACAAGGGGAGGAGACCTATTGGTGTTCCTCTGTACTGGGAACACACATCGGTCTCCTCTCCTCTGACAGGACGTTTACACACACAGATCCAGGTCCCTGCTCTGTCACCAGGCAATCGCGGATGCCCGGCAGACATCACGGCCGTCGGGCACGTGCATCTGTACCGGAGTGACACGGCGGGCCGAGAACGTCATATGACGCCTGGCCAGAACGAGAGTCACACCTTCCAGCCATCATTTGACGGCCGGCGAGCTACAAGCGGTTAAAGCAGGGTAGACAACCTTTCAGTGATTTACTGCCTGGGGGTGGTACAACTGCCTTTAAAAAAAAAACTATCAAGCCTTCAATAAAAAGATGGCATGAAGAACACATAGTGTGTCACAGTAGTGTCCTCTGCCCCCTTTCACATCACTAACCCCCCCCCCCCACAGTAGTGTCCTCTGCCCCTACCACAATAGTATCCTCTGCCAACCCCCCACAGTAACATCCTCTACCTCCTTCACATCACTTTACATCACTCCCCTCGCAGTAGTGTCCTCTCCCCCCCCCACACAGTAGTGTCTTCTGCCCCCCCTTCACAACACCTCTCCATAGTAGTGTCCTCTGCCCCCCCCCACAGTAGTATCCTCTGCCAACCCCCTATTGTTTTTTTTTTATCTTAATTTTTCTTTATTGTTTTCCAAAAAATTAGACATATCTACAGATTTATATGTTTACATAGCTATAGTTTACATTGTCTGGTACAGTTACATTGTATTTCTACATATAGCCAAGCATATTTCATTTAAATTCCTTAATTTACCCCATCCCCTCCCTCTCTTCTCCCCCCTCCCCCCCCTCCCTATTAATATTATAAATTTATTTATAAAAAAGTAGAGGCAGATATCTTGGTCTAAATTGTCTTTTGTTTGGTTGACAGAGGGTGAAAAAAAAAAAAAAAAAAAGGGTAAATTGAGAAAGAGCGCAAAAAGAGAGATAAAAAATACAAAAAGGGAGAAAGGGTCCAATCTCAAAGACCTGGAAAGGGAATCCAGCATATCCAAAGCTGGAGAGAGCGCTATTAGATTAACTTATCCTTGTCATTCGGCTTTATCATCTACTGGGATAAGAGGGGGTTTATGATCCCCCTATAGAGACTATCTCTCTACAGATATTCCCATTTCTGTCAGCCAAGGCTCCCACACTCTTCTAAACCTGTTGTAATTTCCTTGCTTAATAAAGGCCACCCTCTCGCACCAAATCAGAGCATTGATGTTTTCAACCCAGTTCTCGACTGTTGGAGGAACATGCGCTTGCCATCTCTGTGCTATTAGCTTCCGAGCTTGGAAGAGGCACCTAAGCACGCTTTCCAATGCTCCTGCAGGGATTCTATGTTCTTCCGTGTCCCCTAGTAGGCAAGTTCTGGCCTCCGGCTCTAAAGAGGTCTTAAAGATTTTATTAATCCTATTTATCACTTCTATCCAATATCTAAAAAGCTTGGGGCATCTCCAGAACATGTGGATAAAATCTCCAGTTGCTTTGCATCTGGGGCATTCATCATTTGCATTCCAGCCTAATACAAACATTTTTTTAGGGGTGTAATAGACCCTGTGCAGTAGAAATAGATGGGACAATCTCTGCGCAGGGGCAACTGACACCAATGTTCCTCTCTGTAAGATTTGGTTCCACTGCTCAGAGGTTAGCAATCCAATGTCTCTTTCCCATCTTTCTCGGCTTTTAGAGACCCCGGTTTGACTTATGGCATTAGCCCCCAATTTCCCGTACAGTGCAGAAATTTGACCTTTTGTGATATTAGTCTGAATCATTTTAAGGAGCTCAGGGGTATGGGTCCTAACCATCGGATGGATCTTAAATTGGGTTTGGAGGGCGTGCCTGACTTGTAGATAATTAAAGAATGTTTTATTTGGTATGTTAAATTCACTCCTCAGTTTCGAAAACGTTTTAATTAAGTCTCCCTCATACATGTGTAATACCCGTGTTATCCCCTGATTCTCCCAGATCTTAGGGATTTCAATATCTTTAAGTTCTGTCAAGTTTTCATTGTGCCCAAGGGGGGCATACTCAGTTACACCAGTATATCCCAGTAAAGCTTTAGTAGTTTGCCACACCTTGTTGATTAGCTTTACAGTTGGGCACTGATGGTGAAGTGAGTCTGCCTCCAGGGCTTCTATTAGGATTTTATGTGGGGACCTTAATAGGATTAATCTAAAGTCTTTATTACCCAAATTTTGAATACCACAACCCACCATGTGTTGCAACTGAGATGCCAAAAAATATGTTCTAGGGTGTGGGACCGCCATCCCCCCCTCCTTCACCGGGAGCTGCATAGTCTGCAGTCTAATTCTGGCCTGGCCTCCCTTCCACATTAACTCCCTGAATAATGTTTCCATTCGTTTGAACCATATTTGGTTCACCCAAATTGGAGAGTTGTGGAGAACATACAGTATCTGGGGTAGCCAGATCATTTTTATCAGGTTGCATCTCCCAGCTACAGAGAGGGGGAAGCGGCCCCAAGCATCCTTCTTTAATCTCAGTCTCAACAATAGTGGAGCTATATTATTGGTGGTGTACTCCTTAACTTCACTAGTGATCCAAACCCCCAAATATTTCAATTTTGTTGATATTTTCAACTGGGGCATTTCGGCGATTGTCTGGACCCCCAGCGGATCTAATGGGAGTAGGGCCGACTTATCCCAATTCACACTTAGCCCCGAGAATCTTCCAAACTCCTTAATCATTTGGACCACTGTAATCAACGAGCTATCCACATTTCCTATAAAAAACAGGACATCGTCCGCAAAAAGCGATATCTTGTCCTCCTCTGTACCCCTTCTAAATCCTTGTATGTCTTTATTTAATCTGGTTTTGATAGCAAGAGGTTCCATAGCAAGTGCGAACAGAAGCGGTGAAAGGGGACAACCCTGTCTCGTCCCTCTCTCAAGCTCAAATATATCTGAGACTTCACCGTTGATTTTAATTTTTGCTCGTGGTTCGCTGTATAGGAGTTTGACCCACTTAATAAATATTGGGCCAAATCCAAAGCTTTCTAATACCTTCCATAGGTATGGCCACTCAATACTATCAAAAGCTTTAGCGGCGTCTAAAGCCAACAGAGCTCTAGGGCCCTCATTATCAATGGGAATCTGTATATTTAAGAAGGCTCTTCTGATGTTTTTGCTAGTTGACCTGTTTGGAATGAATCCTGATTGATCAGAGTGGATAAGGCTCTCAATACACCCTTTTAAGCGATCTGCCAGTACTTTGGCAAGGATTTTTGCATCTGTACAGAGCAATGATATTGGGCGGTAGGAAATCGGGTCTAGTTTATCCTTTCCCTCTTTATGGATTACAACAATCGTTGCCTCCATCATGGAGGAGGGAAGCTGTCCTTCCAAAAAAGCACTTTTCAATGTCTGAAGCAATTCTGGTAGCAAAACTCCACCAAATCGCCTATAGATCTCTATTGGGAGCCCGTCCGGGCCGGGTGCTTTGTGGCTGGACATCCCCGCTACTGCCCTCTGTAATTCTTCCAGTGTAACTGGAGAGTCCAACTTTTCCCTATCTTTATCTGATAGTGTTGGAGTTGGGATTCCCTGGAAGAAGATTTCCATTCCTTCGTTTCCTCCCCTTGATTTGTAGAGAGATCTATAAAAGCCGTGGAATATTTGTCTTATCTCACTACCGTCCGTAGAGATATCACCTGTTAAGGACCTAATTGCCAAAATATTTGAAGAGGGGGAGTTGGCCCGAGTCAGCAAGGACAAGACTCGTCCCACTTTCTCCCCCTCCCCAAATTGGGTTTGTCTTTGAAATATTCGATGGTTCTCTGCCTTTCTCATAGTAGCCATTTTATAGACCTTCTGTTTGTCAAGCCACTCTCTTTGCCTGCTTGGGGACGGGGTCTCAATATATCTTTGTTCGGCTACCATCACTTCCCTTCTAAGGTCCTCCTCCCATATCCTAGACTCTCTCTTTACCCTCGCCACTCTCTGGATTAGCAAACCCCTCAGAAAAGCCTTCAGCGAATCCCAGACCACTCCGGGCTTTGCCGAGCCTGTGTTTATTTCGACATATTCTTTCAGGCTATTTAACAGCTCCTGTGAGTCTCCCAACAGCTCAAGCCAGTATGGACTAATTTTCCACTCTCTTTGAGAGGTGTTCTTACTCCTCCTAATCACTAAGTCCAATGGTGAGTGGTCCGAGATTCCCCTTGGCCCATATTCTATCTTCTCAACCATGCCCAGAGCCAACTCGTTTCCCAAGGCCATGTCGATTCTGGACAAAGTAGCATGGGAGCTAGATAGACAAGAATACTGTCGGATGCAAGGATGTCGGGTACGCCAAATGTCCTTTAATCCCATCTCATCCAGAAATTGGGCCAGTCGACTCCCTTGTTCCATATTTGAATCGTATGTCGAGGGGAATCTGTCATAGGCTCTGTCTAGCACTTCATTATAGTCTCCCACTGCTATTAAGGGTATGTCGGTTTTGTCCAACATAAATTCCACTAATTTCTGTAAGACATCAAACTTAAATGGGGGGGGGGATATAAATATTGGCGATAATATACTGCTTATTTTCAATAGAGCAGGCCAGGAACACATACCGCCCCTGCTCGTCTATCAAACTTCTCTCACATGTAAATGGCACACCTTTCCCCACCATTATGCTCACTCCTCTCGAATATGAGGAGTGTACAGAATGGTAGCGAAACGGGAATTTTCGTAGACCCAGTTGGGTCATCGTGTCCTTGGTCAGGTGTGTCTCCTGTAAGCAGAGTATCCCTGGCCCCCTTCCCTCCATTGAGGCCAGCACCAGTGCTTTCTTAGTGGGGTCCCCTAGCCCTCGTACGTTCCATGATTTAATCCTCAAAGCCATGGACTAAATAAAGTAGTAATGACATAAAATAAGCATAGTATAGAGCAACCAATTTTTTCTCATCCCCTTCTCTCTCCTCTTCCCCCTCCCTCTGCCACTTATCAAAACCAAGCCCTCTCCTCTCCTCTATAATGACCGAGATACCTCTTTCCCCCAAAATTCCCTCCCACTTTTCCCCTCCCCCCTCCCATCCTCCCCCCTCCCCGATCTCCCCTCCCCCCTGCCCACCTGGGCTTCCCCATAGGGCTTCACCTGTGACCTCACCGCCCTCACCTAACCACAACCATCCTCCCATTCTCGCACTTATTCACCTCTCTCCCTCAGCAGAGGAGCGAGAGCCTCTCATCTCCCCCCCCATCCCCCTAATCAAATTCAAGTTCCGAGCCTCCATCTCTCAGGGCCGAGAAAGAGAATATCTGCCTTCCCCCCCCCCCTCCCAAGGAAAAAAAAAAAAAAGGGAAAGAAAAGAAAAAAGGGGGGGGGAAAGGGGGGGGGGAATAAAGAAAGGAGGAAGGAGAAGAGGGACTCCACGGTTGATCAAGTTAGTCCAATTATCGATCAACCTACCCAACCTACATGGTTGGAGTCATTAGCGTAGTAAGAGTGAGCATAGTACCCCCCCGCCCCCGAGTTAGTTGGGTAAACCATTTATCCGTGTGTGTGGTAACTCAGGCAGACTAGAACCTCTATTAATGTATAAATAAGCATAATAAAAAAAGTGTCAATAAAGTGTCAATCAATTCAAAGCAACACCCTCTATACCCCAAATGCCCCCCTTCCCCTTACAGAAAAAGACGGGTCCCCCTCCCTCCCCCTCCCCCACCCCCTACCCCCTCTCCCTGAAACAAGAAGAGAAAGCCTCAAAGTAGTGGAATATTTAGTGCCATTAATCTTATAGTGCAAGTTTCCTTGTATACCCAATCAAACTATATATATATATATATACATTAAAAAAAAAAAAAAAAATATATATATATAAAATATATATATATATAAAAAAAAAAAAAAATTCTTTTCCTTCCCTTTTTCCCTTCAGCTAATTTTCTGTACACATGCAGACTTAAAGACTTAAACAGATTAAGATCATTAGTAACTTGCTATATGAACATTGTGTGGCTATATAAATAACAGTAAGTGACAATAAGTACGTATCACGCCCTCCCAAACAAACAAACAACCAAAAAAAAAAAAAAAAAAAAAAAGGGGGGGGGGACCTCCCCCTCCCCTTCCCCTTAAAAAAAAAACCCCACAGAACAGGCAAGAAACAAACAAACCTCCCCCCTCCATATAATCAAATAGTGAGTCATTATAGTGTTATTGTTCTACAGTGTTATTCTCCTTGTGTAATCAATCAAAATTGTGAAACCCCCCCCCACAAAACAGTGGGACTTTATAGTGTTATTCATCTTATAGTGTTTTTCTTTCTTTTTCCCTTCTCTCCTTGTGTAAGCAATCAGGTTGTGAGAGAAAGGGGGAAAAAAAAGAAAGAAAAAGAAAAAAAAAAAAAAAAAGGGGAAAAAGGAATGCCCCTCCAAAAAGAGAAAGGGGGGAGGCATATAGTTATGTTGTATTGATGTCTAGATATCCTTGCTGTTTGTCTCCAGCCATTGTGCCACCTCTGCCGGTGAGTTGAAAAAAAAAGTTCGGCCTAAGGCTGTAACCCGTAAACGGGCCGGGTACTGTAAGGCGTAGACCACCTTATGTTGCTGTAGGGTGCGCTTTATTTGCGTAAATTCCGCTCTGCGTTTTTGTAGGTCTGGAGAGAAGTCGGGGTAAAATGAAATTCTTGCTCCGTTGTACGTAATATCTCCTCTTTCCCTGGCTTTTTGTAGAAGAGTGACTTTATCGCCATAGTAGAAGAGCTTAAAAAGTAGTGATCTAGGACGCCCTCCTTCCTGCGGGGGTTTGAAAGGAACTCGATGGGCCCTCTCAATGGAGAAAAAGGGTGAGAAAATGTCAGGGCCAAAGATTTCCCTGAGCCAGCCCTCAATGAAGGATATAGTGTTGGGCCCCTCACTTCGTTCCGGAAGACCAATCACTCGAACGTTATTTCTTCGAAGTCTGTTCTCGATTTCATCTAGTTTGGCTGCTTGTTGGTTCGTTTTCTCCTGTAGTTCCCCGAGTTCCTTCTCAAATGGATATAGGGTGTCCTCTACCGTACTAACTCGTTCTTCCAGGGTAGTAACTCGTTCGACAGTCTTGCGCATGTCTTGATGAATTGAAGCAAGTTCATCCCTCAGACTCTTTAGCTGGTTGTCGAAGCCTACCATGAATTCCTTACAATCATTGACAGCCCGCAGAACATCCTTCAATGTGGGCTCATCTACTGGTTCAGGACTGGGTAGGGTGGTGAGATCTGGTATCGCAGGCGCAGCCAATGCAGATGCATTTCCGTGTGCCTCCCCCCCAGGTCCCTTGGCGGTCTGGGCCTTAGTCGCGGTTGAGTTTGTGGGGTTAGTTGATTTAAGGACCCCCGACCCCTGACTTTTCCTAGCAGTCGATGCTCCTACAGGGCCCTTAATATGTGTAGCTGATGGCGATAGGCCTCCTTTTATAGGGGATTGCGATTGTACTTGTGGTGCAGGCTGAGAGGGGTGAAAAAAGCGCTCCAGCTTAGCCGCCGCAGCCTGACTACCCTTCTCTTTCCCCTTAGTGGATCGTGTGTTAGGGGCCCCCTCTAAGTGTTGCTGGTCCTCAGACCCGCGTTTATTGGTCATGGTGAACATGGGGGTAGGAGGAAAAAAAAGGAAGCCACAAAGAGAGATGGCTCACCAGTGGTAGGACAAAACAAAAAAGAAAAAAAAAAGGGGGGGGGGTGAATCTACTAGCAGCGCCTCAATACTATCGGTACTGTCAGGGACCCCCTATCCTAGCAGTTTATGATAGTCCATATAGTCCATATAGGAGCGCAATCTCCTTTTGGGGTTAAGCAGATTATATAAGTTTATGGTTCTTGTGTTATAGCATATGTCCCATATATGTTGACCATCACTTTGCAAGTAAGAAAAGCAGTCAATATTTGTAGGTTTTTAAATCCACTCCTCCCTTTTCTCTCCCCCTTTCTATGGATCACAGTCTATTAAGAGTAGAGGTAGCACAGATAACACTGGGATTCAGCAAAGTCTCAGATGCCAGAGAGACAAAGGCAGATCTCAAGGATCTTTTTAGGGTGGCAAGCTTAATCACTTACTTGTATCAGGCTCTCCTCTCATTCTGTCCTCTCATTCTGCAGATTGTACTGTACAGTTATGGAGACTGTCCTTCGTGTGCTGTGCCGCCCTTGGGCACTAGTTGTCGCCCTTGTCCACGTCCTTGTCCACGTCCTCCTCCTATGCCAAGACGAGGGATGCAGTGTGGGATCTATGTGGGACGAGCCGAGAGACCCCCGGTCTCCGAGCCTGTGTCAGCTCTTGGACGCACAAGCACACACACAGGCAGAGGCACTCAGGCAGTATAGGATGGGATTCGTTGGGGAAGTCACGTGGTCCCGATCAGCTGATCACCGGCTCCCAATCACGGTGCGACCCGAGCACGGTCCCCGAGTCCTCGCAACCTCCTGGCAGCCACACGAAGGGACAAGGGCACCCGTCACGCTCTCCGCAGCAGCAAACAGCAAGCCCAGCAGGTACGGCCGACCTTCACACTGCTAACTTCAATAGTGAGGAAGTTTGCGAGGAACGAGGCAAAGAGCAGCAGCAGGCAGGGAGGGAGGTTAGAGCGGAGCTTGTAACCCGCTTGGCTTTAGCATCTCCGGAGTGGGTAGGGAGGGGGAGATCTCTCACATCACGCTAGCTCTCACATGTCCACCTCTCTCCACGCACACCTCACTCCACACACCTGGGGAGGCAGGGCAGCTCTAGATAATGGGAGACACCGCAGCTTTGGATCTGCAGAGTCACCAGAAGTCAGTGTGAAGACGGCGAATGGGTCTGTGCGCCGCTGTCTAGGTGTCCCGCTATGGGAGGGGGCAGGTTATGGCTCTGAAGTGACAATCACAGGAGATTCATAAAAAGAAAAAGTTATATTTGTTGAAAGGCTGTAGCACTGGTGCTCAGAGTCCGGGGGAGGGGGGGGGGATCAGTGCCCCATAGGGTCAGCCACCCTCTGCTCCCTCCGCAGCCGCCGGTTCTCCTCTTTGAGCTTTTCCAGCTCCATCTCCAGTTCATGGAGCCTGGGGGGGTCAGCCCGCTGTGACCTCAGGTGGTTGTTCTCCTCCACCATGCGGCTTATTCACTCCTCCAGCTCTATGTACTCACGGATCAGCTCCTGCTTGCTCATGTCCTGCAGGCTCTCCACGTGGTCCTTCATCATCAGGAACTGGATGGTGTTGTAAGGGGCCACCGGTGGGCCCTTGGCGAACATCTCGGCCCGCATCTGGGACGCCCGCTGCGACTCCCTCTCCTCCAGTCGCTTCTTCTCCTCCCAGGTCAGCTTGTTATACGGCTTCCAGGACCTCTTCTTCTTGGAGGGTGGCCGGCGGTGCCTCTTTCTGCCCAGCTCCCTCCAGGGCCCTTCTGGCTCATGGCTGTCACCCATGACCAGCTGACAATGGTGTTCCCTGTTGTCCGTAATACCAGATTGTACCGTGAGGACTTCGTAAAGGGTGTCTAATGGTTCTTCCTGATACAGCTCCTGGAGATCCCAAGCCGAGTCTACACAATGGGCTGCTGCTGGTGGGCGGTACCCAGGTTGAGACCAATTTGACCTGGTGTTGTCATTAAGGGGGCAATTCTGCTTGAAGTGACCCAGCTGTTTGCACTGGAAGCAGTGTTGTTCGTTGTCCTCCTGGCGTGGATAGCGAAGGCTAGATGTCATCGGTCTGTTAGGAGGTTGGTATCTAGCAGCTGGTGGGTGTGAGGGCGCCGTTGGTCGTGGAGGTTGTACCCGTGGTGTGACCTGGTTTGTCTTGCGAGTATCCGCATATTCATCCGCCAACTTTGCGGCCTCTGGTAGAGTCATGGGCCTGCGATCTCTCACCCAATCTTTGACATCCGTCTGGATGTGATTGTAAAATTGCTCCAGGAGCATTAGTTGCAAAATGTCCTCTGCGGTGGTGGCCTGGCTGCTGTTAACCCAGTTAGAGGCCGACAGGGATAACTGGCATGCCCATTCCGCGTAAGAGTCTTCCGTGGTTTTGCGTGAGTCCCTGAACTTCTGTCGGTGGGACTCTGGGGTTACTGCATAACGAGCCAGGAGTGCTTCTTTAACCCTGGCGTAGCTATGGATATCCTGATCTGGCACGGTCCGGAAAGCATCAGAAGCTTTGCCTGACAGTTTGCCTGACAATATTGCAACCCACTCTCCTGTAGCTATTCGGTGCAGGTTACATTGTCGCTCAAAATCTGCCAGGTAGTTATCAATTTCACAGTCCTTTTCATCAAAAGCTTTAAAAGCGCTAAACGGAATCTTCCTTGCGTCTGCTGTGATGTACTCACTGTTTGGAGAATGTGCGGCTGCTTGTTGGACTGCTGCCAGTTTTAACTGTAGTTCTGCGTTTACTAACAGGTCCATCACTTTCAGCACCACATCCGCCGTTGGGTTCGGACCGAACCATGCTAGCTTCTCTCTCATTAGCCTGTTGGCTGGCGATTCCTCTTCCTGAATCACTGGTGTCTCCATCTCTTGTACTGCTGGCGTTGCTGCAATCCCGTCCTCCTGGTCTAGCTCCATTAATTCTGCTATGATGACCGCTTGGTTTTGTTGCTAGCAATCCTTCCACGAACTTCCAGTAGTTCTTCCAGTGTCTGCTTGGACTCCAGGTGTAAAGGAGAGTAGAAGGGAAAATCCCGCTGCTGCCAACCATTTGTGACGGTATTGGTATGATATATCTCCGTCAAAGTCTTCCCTTCTTCCCATAAAGATAATCACCCCAATATTCCACGAGGAGGGATATTCCTGGAATCGCCCCAATAAGCCACACATGCCAAGCTTACTGCTGGAACAACACACTTTAATGCCAGCATTCAGCTGGTTATATGCAGGTTACAAGCTGTTAATGACAATCTCCGCCCCCCCTCACACAGTGGGGGGTCTTCAATACAGATCCTTGGAAACAATGATCTCTCCTTGAACTAATCAGTCTCTAGACCCTCTGGCACCGAACCTGCCAGACACATTTCTTTAGATACTGACATCAGTGGGGTTAATTATTACAATGAAGCAATCAGAATAATTAACATGCCACTTATCTAATCATTTAGCTTGATGATACAATACACATCTTTTAAGGGTAAACACAGATCTCCTTCACACAACACAATAGACCAATTAACCTTTAGAATAGTGAGGGGACATTAGCACTTCAACAGGCTGTTTTAGCAGAGGACCGAATCACACATTAAATTACTTTCTACCTCTAACACAGCATCAAACAAGCAGGGAGAATTACAATGAGACATATAGGCAATTGCATCACATCTGCGTTTATTATTCTTTGCGCTAAACAAAAGAAGAAACAAACAAACACAATATTTTTTACTTTTTGCTATAATAAATATTAAATTTTTGATTAAAAAAAAACATTTTTTTCCTCAGTTAGGCCAATATGTATTCTTCTACATATTTTTGGTAAAAAAAAAACTGCAATAAGCATATATTGATTGGGTTGCGCAAAAGTTATAGCGTCTACAAAATAGGGGATAGATTTATGACAATTATTATTATTTTTTACTAGTAATGGCAGCGATCTGCTATTTTTATCGTGACTGTGATATTGCGGCGGACATATGAGACACTTTTGACACTATTTTGGGACCATTCACATTTATACAGTGAGCAGTGCTATGAAAATGCACTGATTATTGTATAAATGTGACTGGAGGGGAAGGGGTTAACACTAGGGGGTGATCAAGGGGTTAAATGTGTTTCCTAGGGAGTGATTCTTACTGTAAGAGGAGGGGACTCACAAGGGGAGGAGACCTATTGGTGTTCCTCTGTACTGGGAACACACATCGGTCTCCTCTCCTCTGACAGGACGTTTACACACACAGATCCAGGTCCCTGCTCTGTCACCAGGCAATCGCGGATGCCCGGCAGACATCACGGCCGTCGGGCACGTGCATCTGTACCGGAGTGACACGGCGGGCCGAGAACGTCATATGACGCCTGGCCAGAACGAGAGTCACACCTTCCAGCCATCATTTGACGGCCGGCGAGCTACAAGCGGTTAAAGCAGGGTAGACAACCTTTCAGTGATTTACTGCCTGGGGGTGGTACAACTGCCTTTAAAAAAAAAACTATCAAGCCTTCAATAAAAAGATGGCATGAAGAACACATAGTGTGTCACAGTAGTGTCCTCTGCCCCCTTTCACATCACTAACCCCCCCCCCCCCACAGTAGTGTCCTCTGCCCCTACCACAATAGTATCCTCTGCCAACCCCCCACAGTAACATCCTCTACCTCCTTCACATCACTTTACATCACTCCCCTCGCAGTAGTGTCCTCTCCCCCCCCCCACACAGTAGTGTCTTCTGCCCCCCCTTCACAACACCTCTCCATAGTAGTGTCCTCTGCCCCCCCCCCCACAGTAGTATCCTCTGCCAACCCCCTATTGTAGTATCAATCTATCAATATGCTCCATAGTGGAGAGGGAGCCCCTACGGCTGAAGACCGACACAAGGAGTATCTTTTAAATAACCCTCAATAAGAGAACAACACTTTCCTATCCAGTAAATTAATAAAAACTCATAATGCATAAAACAATAATAGGTGTTGTACAAACCAACCTTGGTATAAACAAGGCTCAGGGAACCGCTTAGGTAGGGGGGTAGTAAGAAACATATTACATCTCCCAGGTAAACTACCTGTTGGCTGTCCTGAGAGCCTTAAATGACTGTTGCTCTTAGGGAATCTCCACTAAGAATCCTGTATTGTCCTAATGGAGTCCCACACAATAACCAAGATGGAGTAAGACCAAGGGGGGAAATAAAGATAAAAGAACAAGAGAAGAAAGAGAGAAAGAAAGAGACCCAGATGCCTAAATCGCCCATGATCCAGGAAATTTTCCTTTTTTGTCATCGCAAAGGAAACAGTTGGTGTCTTCTATGCCCTGGTTATGGTTAGTTTAGCCTGAGTAAAACCAAAAAAAAATAGGCGTCTAGCATTCTTGGGAGCAAGTTCAACTAGGAAATTTAGCAGGGCAATGTGTGGGAATTTGGAGAGGGAGACCCCTTGTGATCCTTTGTAGTGTGTGGAATATTTTGTTCCAGAAACCTGAACTTTTCGGATTGGGGCAAGTCCAGTTTACGTATACAGAAGCTAAGAGTAATTGGGCCAGAAGACTTAAAGAAGTGCCCAATCTTGTTCAACCCTTTATCCAGCCACTATTCAGGGTTGCGGAACATATGTGCTAGTGCTCTAATATCCAAAACTAGTTCTGGGTGACCATCCCATAATGAGAAGGAGTGGGAGAGAGTTGGTGCTAAAATAGTGGTCCTTTGCTTGGGGGACACCACATCAAATTTTTTTGCGTGTATTGAGGGACATCCTGCCGTTCTATATGCACCCAGTCAGGTTTATTTCCCGGAAATAAATAATTGAGATCTGGGAGAGTTTAGCCTCTTGATAATTCCAAAGGAAATTGGACAATCCTACCCTACCCCTATACCGAGTTCGAAAAAGCATAATCTTAGCCATGTGGTGCCCTTTTCGAGGCTTGAAAAAATGTAATCATTTTCGCTTGAAAGCGCTGTAGGTGGTCTTTAACTATTGGAATGGGTAGGGATCAAAAATGATAAAGTATACGCAGGATGCACTTGTCTTTTATTATGCTGGTCGTAATGTTTCCTTGTGATATGCCAGTGACTACACTGTATAAGTCTGTTAACACTGGAAATGCTTTGCAAGCTGCTTGTAATTGCTACTTTTGGTAGGCAAGAAAATATAAATCGTATGGAATTAAAAGGAGACCCAATGCAAAACAGAAAAAAGGCAAAGGATCCTCCAAAAGCCACGCTAAACCCTCATCCAAGCATGTGGTCTCGTTGGCCCGGTGGTTGTGGGAGACTATGGGTGGTAGATTTATCTGAATCTGGAAAGCCACTTTAAAAATAGGGAGCCTCCAGATACTGCCCATCCTACACGAATGAGTATGAGGTACATACATACCCTCCAATTCAAGAATCTACACTGTCTTGGAAAAGTATTCATATCCCTTGAAATTTTCCACATTTTGTCATGTTACAACCAAAAAACTAAATGTATTTTATTGGTATTGTATTTGATAGACCAACACAAAGTGGCACATAATTGTGAAGTGGAAGGAAAATGATAAATGGTTTTCAACATTTTTTACAAATAAATATCTGAAAAGTGTGGCGTGCATTTGTATTCAACCCCCCTGAGTGCATACTCTGTAGAACCACATTTTGCTGCAATTACAGCTGCAAGTCTTTTTGGGTATGTCTCTACCAGCTTTGTACATCTAGAGAGTGACATTTTTGCCCATCCTTTGCAAAATCACTCAAGCTCTGTCAGAGTGGATGGAGAGCGTCTGTAAAAAATATTTTTTTAAGTCTTACCACAGATTTTCAATTGGATTTAGTTCTGGACTTTGCCATACTCTTTCCATTTTTGGATGATGGATTGAACAGTGCTCTGTGAGAAGTTCAAAGCTTGGGATGTTTTTTAAAAACCTAACCCTGCTTTAAACTTCTCCACAATTTTATCCCTGACCTGTCTGGTGTGTTCCTTGGCCTTCACGATGCTGTTTGTTCACTAAAGTTCTCTAACAAACCTCTGAGGGCTTCACAGAACAGCTGTATTTAAACTGAGGAGAACAAAGGGAATATACCGCGATGTCTCTTTACATGATGGAATAGCAGCCAGCACAGCGAGTGATCAATTGCAAAATATGGAAGACAAAAACAACAATGTATGTGGAGCGCTAGTGAGAAGTCTCTAAATAAACAGAGACAGGAAAGCGTATGTACATGGGCATACACTATAAAATTAACTCAAACAGTCCCACAGACATAATTACAAACAATAATGTTAGCGTTGAAAGTGTTCACAGTATACCCTGGGTATATAAAACATTCAAGGAATAAATATCATCAAACAAAACAGTATATAAGTGAAAAAGCCCAAAACGTGATAAAAGTAGACTAAATCTCTGAGTACATTAAAAATAAAGAAAAGTGCCAAAAAGCATTGATAGTTGATCAACCACCAGACAGAGGCTTACTGGAGAGATTGAACTCAAATAGGTATACACCTAATGAGTCAATCTGGCTTTATGATGCAATACACCTGTGGAGACTGCCTCTTCAGATAGGACCTCCTGGTGGACACTGGATTCAAACTGTAGACCTCAATGGGATTCGTTTTTAAACAGAACACCAGATGGAATAAGTACTTTATAGTAATAAATTGTAAGAAAGAAAAAGGGGGGGCACATAGTGTAATTCTGTTTGAAAACAGAAAATATTTTTTTTGTAAAAAAAGGGAGAGTTAGGCCCCGTACAGACGACCAAACATGTCTGCTGAAACTGGTCTGCGGGCCAGTTTCAGCAGACATGTTCGGTCATGTGTAGGCCCGAGTGTGCAGGATTCCAGCAAACATTTGCCCGCCGGGCCTTTTCCCAGCGGACAAATATTCCTGGACTTGTTTTAAAACAGTCCGCTGGAATCCTGCCCGCTCGGACATGTTCGGTCGTCTGTACAGACCTACCGTACATGTCCGAGCGCCCGCCATCCCTCGCATGCGTCGAATGACTTTGACGCATGCGTGGAAGCATTTAACTGACAGGCCCGCCCACGTCGCCGCGTCATTGTCATGGCGACACCGCGTCATCGACGCGGCGACACCGCGGACACGCCCCGCGTATTGTTTACGCGCGGCTTTCTGTACGATGGTTAGTACAGCCATCGTACAGAAAACCCCGGGGCAGACATGTACGGTGAAAACGGTCCGGCGGACCGGTTTCATCGTACATGTTTGGTGGTGTGTACACGGCCTTACACTCACATTTTAGTAAATAAAAAGCGCTTGTAGTAAAAAGCAGTGGCTTCAGTGGAGCGTTCCGAGGCGTTTTGTCTCAGAAGACTTCATCTGGGGTGCTCACCCACTGTAGCCACTGCGCTTATATAATAAATGTGTACCCCCTATGATGAGATGCAGCTCGGCAGGGATAATTGTTGTGGCTCAAACCTCGTTATGAGATTTGCAGAACTGGAAGTGATGTCACTGCGCATAGAATATCCAGATTGTCGGATAAACGTCAATTAAGGCGGAACCGGAAGTGGCGTCATCGCGTGCGGGGAAACCACCTGTGGCTCAAGCCTCGCTTAGAAAATGTAAACAGGAAGTGTGGACCTCCACACACAAGTGTATTGGCAATACTCAGGGGACTGTGTGATCAAAACTCAGCACCACAGGCTACTTACCCCCACACAGTAACAAATCAGAACCTTATAAGGTGACAGCAAGATACTCATCACTCAAAGCGAGGGTTCTGTGACAAAAAATGCTAATTTGGGAAAGAAACTGGAGACTGTGCGAGGCGTGTGAATGGTTGATGGAACGACTTGTGAGAGAACTAATCTTGAATAAATAGGAATTGAGTAATGAATTTAGTAATAGAACAGTGTGGATCACCGTAAATAAGATTGCAATTTACTGCACCACGGAGCACACATTCAGCGCGGGGTTTACAAATAACGACATAATAAAACAAATTTGCAAAATATGAAAAATAAACAATGGAATTATTGTCCCACTCTATGTTCAACCCAGACGGAGAGTGGGACTGTAGTTCGTAAATGCAGTATGTTTCTAAACAAGAGACCCCCCGTGTCATAGCCCCTCCTCTCCATGGAGGGATATACTTGTCAATAATAATGAATTCGGAACCTTTTAGGTACATAATGTTTGATGTCACCACTTTTCATTCTAGCAATATGCTCTCCCACTCAAACAGAACATTTTTGTATCGGGCAGCCTACATATTGTTTGCCACAAGGGCATGTGATCATGTAAACAAAACTTTTAGTGGTACATGTACAAAAAGATTTAATCTGATATACTCGATTGGTGACATTCGATTTAAATTCTGTAGTTCTACGTCTCATGTACTGTATTTATTGTATTGACACACTACACACTTCTTATATAAGCGCAGTGGCTGAGCACCCCAGATGAAGTCTTCTGAGGCGAAACGCATCGGAACGCTCCACTGAAGCCACTGATTTTTACTACAAGCGCTTTTTATTCACTAAAATGTGAGTGTAGCTCTCCCTTTTTTTACAATAAATTATTTTCTGTTTTCAAACGGAATTGTACTATGTGCCCCCCTTCTTGTTTTTTCTTTTACAATTTATTACTATGGAGTATTTATCCATCTGGTGTTCCATTTAAAAATTAATCCCATTTAGGTCTACAGTTTGAATACAGTGTCTACCAGGAGGTCCCATCTGCAGAGGCAGTCTCCCCCAGGTGTATTACATTATAAAGCCAGATTGACTCATTAGGTGTATACCTATTTGAGTTAAATCTCTCCAGTAAGCCTCTGTCTGGTGGTGGATCAACTATCAATGCTTTTTGGCACTTTTCTTTATTTTTAATGTACATGGAGATTTAGTCTACTTTTATCACGTTTTGCACTTTTTCACTTATATATTGTTTTGTTTGATGATATTTCTTCATTGAATGTTTGATATACCCAGGGTATACTGTAAACACTTTCAACACTAACATTATTGTTTGTAATTATGTCTGTGTGACCGTTTGAGTTAATTTTATAGTGTATGCCTATGTAAACACACACCCCTGTCTCTGTTTGTTTAGAGACTTCTCACTGGCGCTGCACATACATATTTGTTTTTGTCTTCCATATTTATACTGAGATTAAATTTTACACAGGTGGACTCTATTTACTAATTAGGTGACTTCTGAAGGCAATTTGTTCCACTAGATTTTAGTTAGGGGTATCAGAGTGAAGGGTACTGAATGCAAATGCACGCCAAACTTTTTACATATTTATTTGTAAAAATATTTGAACACCATTTATCATTTTCCTTCCATTTCACAATTATGTGCCACTTTGTGTTGGTCTATCACATATATTACCAATGTAATTTGCATACAGTGTTGCATGACCACACAATTGCCAGTTAAAGTAGCACAGTGGTAAATAGCAACTGGTCATAAAAGGGGTAAAACTTTCAGGAGTTCAAGTGGCTAAAAATATGTTTTGGCTTTCAGTGGCAATTTTATTAGAATAATGGTGTTGAATAACTATGAGAAAGAAAACCTGAAATTTTATACTGTATGCTTCTGAATCACTGATCAACACAGAAATCAGGCATGCCTAAACAAACAAAAAAAAATATTCATGAAGTGTATTTGGATTAAATCACAAATATAGTGTAGTACTTCTAAACTTCAACAAAACTAATAAGCTGTAAAAATATCCTAAAACAGTGGAAACTTGAATGATTAGTCAGCTTGCTGGAAACTATGGGCCAAATTCCCAAAAACGTAGCCTAACTTAACTTTCAGCAGTTAAGTTACACAGGCGTTAAATTTCTACCTAAGTGCCCGATCTTCAAAGCACTTACCTAGAAATTACACGCCGTGTAACTTAAGTGCTTCCGTCGCAAGGCGGTCCTCCTCTCCGGGGGGCGATTACAATTTAAATGAGGCGCGCTCCCGCGCCGGCCGTACTGCGCATGCGTGTGATGGAATTTTCCCGTCGTGCAGCGCGCAAACGTAATTTACGCCGGGCTTTGTGGATTGCGACGGGACAATAAAGTTGCGACGGGTGAAAAAAAAAATACGCCCCGGGAAAAAAAATTCAAATTTTTAAAAAAATCGCGGCAATAGAAAAAAAGGTCTGGTTTTACATGGTGTACTAACTTTACACATTGTAAAACCAGCCCTAATTTTGCGCAAGCAAATCGGAACTTACGCAGAAACCACAATGCTTAAAAGCTTTGTGGATCTGCTTAAGTCCTCATTTGCATACGCAAAGCGGCATTTCAATGAGAAATGCCCCCAGCGGCGGATGCGGTACTGCATCCTAAGATCTGACAGTGTAAGTGTCTTACACATGTCAGATCTTCTGCCTAACTTTGGAAAAATCCTTTTGAGGATCGTTTCCAAAGTTAGGCACAGAGATATGCAGGCTGAACAGCAGTTCCGCCTGCGTATCTCCTTTGAAGATTTGGCCCTATGTGCTATTTGCAGGGCTTTTTTTCAGCGGAAACGTGGGGGAACGCAGTTTTGGCACCTCCTGGACTGACTGTATGTAATGGCAAGGGGTGCTGGGGTGTGCTGCAGGGTATTGATGCTGTGCTGGGGATTTATTTTTGCAGAGGGGTCTGTTGTTGGTGGGAAGGTATATTGTTGCTGGTGGGGGACCTGTTGTTTCTGGGGGGGGTCTTATTTTGCTGGGGGGGGTCAGTTGTTGCTGAAAGAGATCTACTGTTGGGAGAGGGGTCTATTGTTGATGGCAGCCAGAGAATCTATTAATGCTGGCTGTGCGGAGATCTGTTGATGCTGCCGGGAGTCTATTGTTGCTGGGGGGGATTTTGTTGTGGGTGGTCCATTGTTGTTAGGGGGATCTATTGTTGCTGGTTGCAGGGGTAGAGTCACCACGTCTCCCGGACTGCACGGGACAGTCCCGCATTTTGCAGGTCTGTCCCGGGCACAATCATTACAGGACAATACAGTGTCCCGGAATGAAACTGACACAACTACCCCCGTGCCAATCTGATACCCCCAAAAAAGGCTGCCACATCACCTCTTTACTCACCGACAGTACTTGTCCTGGCCGGGAATGCCTGGAGGAGCACAATCCCGCCCCCTGATTGTGATTGGAGAAATCATAAATCCTGCCTCTTGTGTCCAATCACTGTGCTGTGATTCGTTATAGCACAAGCTGATTTTTGGGAAGGAGGGGTGTCCCTGAATGGTAGTTTGGAAATGTGGTCACCCTATGAAGGGGATCTATTTTATTGCTTTTCTTGATATCATTACTAAATTCCATACAAATTACTTGGCACCACAAAATGATACTTGGTTCTATATTGTCTAAATGGGATGGTACTGGGAGGTTGGTAGGGGGCGGAGAAAAGGGGTGACTGGGAACGGGGGAGTTCCTGCACCTATTGTCTGAGAATAAAAGCCCTGGCTATTTGCATCACACTCTTATATTGCAATATAAACATATTTCATAAAATGACCACCATAACACATAATGTGTTATCATAAATGTGGAAACTTAAAGTCCACTTTATAATTAACAGCTTAATAGTTGTGCTCCAGTGTTAAACCTTAACCACTTAAGGACCGCCTCCTGCACATATACGTCGTCAGAATGGCACTGCTGGGCACAAGCACGCAGGGCCGATCCTAGGCAGGGTGCACGGGGTGCTCCGCACCCAGGCGCCGCAGAGGTGGGGGCGCCGAAGCTCCAAAGTGCTCCCCTCCCTCCTCCTTGTCTGTGTCCAGAGGCAGAGTGCATGTAGCGGGTGCTGCAGTTCCCCATCCCGCTTGCTCTCTCTGCTGGCTACAACTAACAAGAGCGCATACCTCCCGCTGTCCCCGGAATCCGGACTGGGTACCACAGCGGAGCCTAGTACCGGAAAACGTTCACTCCCAGAAATTCTCTCCGAGTGCCACCCTCCAAGTAACCAAAGATGCCACGTATGCCCCACCCCCCATAATGTGCTTCTGCTCCCAGCCCGCCTCAGTTACAGGGATCTATTGGACAAGTACCAATCTATGGGGACACCTGATGTGGGGGGGGCTCTGATGGGGGAAACCTGCTGTGGGGGGCTCTGATGGAGGACACCTGCTGTGGGGGGCTCTGATGGAGGACACCTGCTGGGGGGGGACTCTGATGGGGGACACTAATAAAGAATTCTAAGGGGAGCATCTCTGTGTTTGAGTCGTAGCCATAGAAACATGTGTAAAGGGGAGGAGTTAGTAAGATGACCACGCCCACTTGGGGGCACCAGAAATATTTCTGCACCCAGGCGTCTGTGACCCTAGGATCGGCCCTGCAAGCACGTACCTGTACGTCCTCTTTAAGTGCCCACCCGATCGCCGCTGGAGTCCGGCGATCGGTCCCCCGAGCTGAAGAACTAGGAGAGCTGTGTGTAAACACAGCTTCCCCGTTCTTCACTGTGGCGCTGTCATTGATCGTGTGTTCCCTGATATAGGGAAACACGATCAATGATGTCACACGTCCAGCCCCACCCCCCTACAGTTAGAAACACATATGATGTCACACTTAACCCCTTCAGCACCCCTAGTGGTTAACTCCCAAACTGCAATTGTCATTTTCACAGTAAACAATGCATTTTTATAGAATTTTTTGCTGTAAAAATGACAATTGTCCCAAAAATGTGTCAAAATTGTCTGATGTGTCTGCCATAATGTGGCGGTCACGAAAAAAAATGCTGATCGCCGCCATTAGTAGTAAAAAAAATGTTTTAAAAAAAATGCAATAAAACTATCCCCTATTTTGTAAGCACGATAAATTTTGCGCAAACCAATCGATAAACGCTTATTGCGATTTTTTTTACCAAAAATAGGTAGAAGAATATGTATCGGCCTAAACTGAGGAAAAAAAAAAGTTTTTTTATATATTTTTGGGGGATATATATTATAGAAAAAAGTAAAAAATATTGCATTTTTTTCAAAATTGTCGCTCTATTTTTGTTTATAGCGCAAAAAATAAAAACCGCAAAGGTGATAAAATACCACAAAAGAAAGCTCTATTTGTGGGAAAAAAAGGACGCCAATTTTGTTTGAGAGCCACTTCGCACGACCGCGCAATTGTCAGTTAAAGAAACGCAGTGCCGAATTGCAAAAACTGTCCGGGTCCTTTAGCTGCATTTTGGTCTGGGTCTTAAGTGGTTAAAACTCTCCAACTTCCGCTCCACCTGTTCACCACATTGTGCTCACAAAATTCTCATCTCCGGAATTGACCCATACATCATATAGGTCAAAATGAGCCTTCCCCTTTAACTGCTTCAGCCCCTGGAAGATTTTACCCCCTTCCTGACCAGAGCACTTTTTACAATTTTGCACTGGGTCAATTTAACTGACAATTGCGTGGTCATGCGATGTTGTACACAAACAAAATTTGCATCCTTTTTTTCCCACATATAGAGCTTTCTTTTGGTGCTATTTGATCATTTTTGCGGTTTTATTTTTTGCGCTATAAACAAAAGAACAGCGTCAATTTTGTAAAAACCCAATCAGCTAGATTCACGTACAGCCGCCTATCTTTAGGTCGGCGTAGCGCATCCCATTTGCACTACGCCGACGTAACATAGTGAGGCAAGTACTGTATTCACAAAGCACTTGCCTCCTAAGTTATGTCAGCGTAGCGCAAATGGCCCGGCGTAACCCCGCCTAATTCAAAATAGGCAGGTAGGGGGCGTGTTGTATGGTAATGAATTCACGATTCATTACCATACATGTAAATGAAGCGCCGATCGTACGGCACATGCGCGCGCATGCTCAGTATCACGTCGCAAATACTCCTTGCTTTTGTAACCTACGCCCAGCCCCATTCTGAATCGGCTTATTTAACGTCCATACTTAACATTGGCTGCGCCATCTTTTTGGTGGTTTATCTTTACGCCTGAAAACGCCTTACGTAAACGGCGTATCTTACATGCGATGGCCGTGCGTACGTTCATGAATAGGTGTATCTTGATTATTTGCATATTCTCTGCGTAAATCGATGTACACGCCCCTAGTGGCCAGCGTAAACATGCAGCTAAGGTACGACGGCGTAGGAGACTTACGCCGGTTGTATCTTAGCAACAGAGAAGCGTATCTCAATTTGAGCATACCGCTTACAGATACGACGGCGCGGATTCGAACTTACGATGGCGTATCTACTGATACGCCGTCGTAAGTCTTTATGAATCTAGCCCAATATCTTTTAATTTTTGCCATAATAATATCCCACATTTTTTTTTTTACCAAAAATATGTAGAAGAATATATATCGGCCTATATATTCTTCTACATATTTTTGGTAAAAAAAAAATCGCAATAAGCATATATTCATTGGTTTGCGCAAAAGATATAGCGTCTACAAAATGGGGGATAGATTTATGGCATTTTTATTATTAATTTTTTTTCTAGGAAGGATGTGCATGTTGTAGGCATATTTTTTTAACATTTTGTATGTCTTGAAATGGTTCTCCTTCAATTGAATGTGTTGCATTTATGTTTAGTAAAACATATTAATATACACTGCAGAGGTTTTTATGCTTCCTTGCTTTTACTGCAAAGAACCTTAAAAGCCACAAAGAAAAACATTACTGTTAAAATCAATCACCTTTATTAAAATTAATAAATACACTCACAGTAGTTCACTATTGTGATGCACAGTGGTATCTCTCAGGGGTCAAGTCCTGGGGAAAAAAGTGTGGGAACTCCCACCCAAGATCCACTCCCCCACCAAAAAATAAAAATGATACGCTCATATGCATAATTACTAAACCGCATGTTTTTTTTTCCGATCCACTGTACCTTAGTAATCCTTTATGTTACTGGCCGCTTCCTGTATTTGGATTCATCGGGTAGTGTGCGGGTATTCCGTCACTTCCTCGATGTCGCAACGTCTCCTGGGAGGTTTTGTCATTGTTCCCAGGAGACATTGCGGAGGTCTGCCCTGAGTTATCACGGGATTTAGAAAGAACTTGCTTCTTTCTAAATCCTGCGATAACTCGCGGCAGACCTCCGCAATGTCTCCTGGCAACAATGACAAAAGCTCCCAGAAGACATTGCGACATCGAGGAAGTGACGGAATACCCGCACACTACCCGATGACTCCATATACAGGAAGCGGCCAGTAACATAAAGGATTACTAAGGTTCGCCTGCCCCTGACAGTGACTCGAGCTGGGCATCGCTGCTTAGTGAAGGATTGGCTCGGGCGGCTCGGCTGCTCTCGGCTGCTTTAGTCCTGCTGTGAAAAAAGTGCAGGAACTCCGTTCCCACGCGTTCCCGCAGGACTTGAGCCCTGGTATCTCTCATGTATATCTCTCCTTAAGAATGCATCTGTGTGCAACACCACACTTCCCCGTGTCTGCTCACTTACTGATAGCACAATGAAGTCTCCAGCTCCACCCTATATGTTACATCACAATCACATGACTTATTCACTGAACCATGTATTACTGGCCATTATAATTGTTATTTTCTAACCACATAACAGATATTTCAGCGCTCATGGGCCATGTGTGCTTAAAATAACGGATATTATGGTATATAGCAATCATTAAGTTTAGGTAAATTAAGCCAATATATGTCATTAGTTGAAAGATACTGGCTGTCATCTACTGACTCTCATGGGAATCTGGCTTTATGCAAGGAACAGCAATGTAACTCAGGTCGGGGTACAGTCTGGAGTCCAAACACAAATGTGATTTGTAAGTGAAAATGTCTGTTCTATTTTCCATTCATTTGTCATCTATTTTAGCCTTAAATACTAGAGAAACTATACTGGAAACCCAGTAGCTGAGAGCTGTCGGGATTCTTCATAGTTGATAAATAACCACTTAAGCCCCGGACCATTTTATTGCTAAAGGACCAGGCCACTTTTTGCAATTCGGCACTGCGTCGCTTTAACTGACAATTGCACGGTCGCGCGACGTGGCTCCTAAACAAAATTGGCGTCCTTTTTTTCCCACAAATAGAGCTTTACTTTGGTATTTGATCACCTCTTTTTTTTTTCTATGCCAAGATGAGTAACATGCATACAAAAGGTGCATATGTATGTCAGACATCATACAAACTGGGTTGATAGAGTAGCATGACCCTCCACACACCACAAACCACCACTGCCACCAACATTTAATGGATATTACATTCATAAGGCATTTGTACCTTCACTGGTGCTCTAATCAAGAAATAAATCCAGGTTTCAGGGTATAAAAAATAGCAACTGTGTGATTTTAATAGCAAAAGTGTCACTTTCGTCAGTCATTCTAATTAGATTTATTACTCTGAATTGAAAAATTATCAAATTAAAGTACAAAATACAATGTCAATGATGTAAAATTAAATATTCATATATAACGCAACACATTTATGAAGAATTTGTATTAGGAGACAGTCTAAACCTAATGTCAGTTTGCATGATTTCTATCTAGCACCAAATCAATGTGAGGGAAGAGTTGTTGAACAAAGATTAGATATGCTAACACACTTAGCCTGGAGCTGAGGAGGTTTAGTAGAGATATAACATCAGCCTTAAATGACAAAATGGACTGAACAGATTTATTAACCCATAATCAGAATGTAGATATTTCAAAACACTCTCTGTGTATGTGCATCTAGTTAGGTAGGAACAGTTGAATTTAGTTTGGCAAGTAACTTGCTTAAAGGTACCAACAGAAATCTAGTAGTGATTGGAAGATACAACTGCTGCACACTCTATCGAATGATTGCCGCATCACCCCACATAATCGCATCAGGCAAGCATGCATACAATATTTATAAACTGTGCAAAAACATGATTGACTCTTCTTTCCAGATTGGCCAGCACTGGGTGTCTGAACAGGATACCCACCATATAATGTCCTCTGCTTGGGGTACCTTGATTCTAATGAAGCTCTTAAAACAAGGGTCGGGTTTATTTACAAATGGATATACATAGATTATAATTACAAATAGGAAAATCGGAAAGGGTAACAGGTAGATGGAAGGAGATGGAAAGGGAATAAAGGGGGTCTTCTCTAGGCTAGCGCACAACCATTCTCACCAAATCTTTCACACCAGTGCTTCTTGTTCTGGGATACACCCTCAGTTGGATATCAGTGAATCATATCCTTCATCCATCATTGAAGAAATCTTTCACCAGAAATACCAAAAGATCATTCCTGTCCCAGGCTGAGAGTTGAGTATTTGAGCAGATGATCACCCAGAATGGCCATATGATGCTTCCTCCAGAAAGCATGCTTCAATGCTGAACAGGAGTGAGCAGTCAACGAGACAGGGGTCCTGCTGATCAATGTGCTGACAAACTTAGGCATTCGTCCAGTCCTTTTGGTGACAATTGGCTTTACAATCTTGATTTGCCTTAAAAACAAATCCATTTGCAATTTGCTCTTGGAGAAGGTATATTTTAGTTCATGCCTGAAGCCACATGGGTATTTATTTTTATCAATTAGCACACCCACCAACATACTATTATCTCCTTCTCTTTTCTACTACTTCCATGACAAAATCTCACCCCTTTCTTGCCCGACCTGGTCACCTCCTTCTACAACAGTTCACTTTCATCCTCTCACTACACAAAATAACAGGCCCCGACCATTACAACCTTGGCAGACCGATGACACCAGAAACCTTAAGGCCTCGTACACACGGACGGACTGTCCGCTGAAATCGGTCCGCCGGACCGTTTTCAGCGGACATGTCCGCCCGGAGATTTCTGTCTGATGGTTGTACACACCATCAGAAAGAAATCCGCGCGTACACGATACGCGGTGAATCACTTCGACGCATGCGAGGGATGGTGGCCGAGCGGACATGTACGGTGAGTCTGTACAGACGACCGAACATGTCCGACGGACAGGCTTCCAGCGGACATGTTTCTTAGCATGCTAAGAAACATTTGTCCGCTGGAAAACGGTCGGCTGGACAAATGTTCGCTGGAAACCTGTCCGGTCGGCCGTACACACGACCGAACATGTCTGCTGAAACTGGTCCACGGACATGTTCGGTCGTGTGTACGTGGCCTTTGAGACACAGCCGCGCACTGGAGCCTGGTGTAAAACCAAATCCCAGCATGCATTCACCCAAAAAAGAATCTGCCTTCTTAAAATACAATTCCTCCCTCCATGCTGACAAATAAGCCTACTTTGTCACCCCCAATAATACAGTCATCATCATCATCTCTTCTCTACTTTTAACTTTACTTTCTCCACCACCATCTCTACCCAGTAACTCGCTCACCGCTTACGAGATTGCCAATCACTTCAAAAACAAGATGGATGCCATATGTAGGGACATCTCCATGGTACAGACATCTAATCCACTTAACATACCCTGTACAAATCCGCTCTCAACACTCTGCTGTGCAAGGGTTTCCTGTGCACTTGTACTCCCTGCTCCAATGTCACAGGATTTAATTGACAGCAGCGGGAGCCAATGGCCAATGGCTCCTGCTGTTATTAATCTGTCCAATGAGGAAAGGGACTGATCATACACATCGCTGGATCAGGCTCAGATGACAAAAAGGGGGTCTGTGGGGCAGGTGCAGCACAGAAGGTTTTTTTCCCTTAATAAATAGAATGCATTAAATTGAAAAACCTTGACACTTCACAACCACTTTAACCCCCTCAGTGGTATTCCCGAGTCAGGCTCGGGGTGGAATTTTAGAACCAAAAAACGGTAACCCCGAGCCAGACTCGGGATCGCCTCGCAGTGTCCACAGGCAGGGAATTACTTACCTTGTCCCCTGGATCCTGCGAGGCCTCTCCACTGTGTGATCGAGCTGTGTCCTCGATCGATGCACACAGTGCCTGTGTGCCGCCGAGCTCCGTTCCCTGCGACGTTACGACGCACACTGCAAAGGGTGGGCCAACTCAATATTGAACCCTATGGACTAATACTGGGTTTGCCATTAAAGTTCATGTACGTTTAAAGGCAGGCGTCCCACTACTTGGGTTACTATACACAGCTGCAGAAGATTCAGTGTGTTCTAGTTTTAGTAAAACTCCTCCCCCTATCTGTGTGGCGTTTGCATGTTCTCTCCATCTTTATGTGAGTTTTCTCCTACAGTCCAAAACCCATAATGCTGGGTTTGGCTTACACCTGCAATTGGCTCAAATATGACCTCTTAATTGTGTGTGTGTTGGGGGGGGGGGGCTGGGGACTTTGGCCAGTAGCCTGTGAACTCTAGCCTAAAATGTATTAAAAACATTTTTGCTGGTTCTTCTAAAGGGCTAAAGGAAGTTTCAGAGCTATTTAAAGTGTATATTCAACCTAAACTTTTTGCTTAGCATTGGATAGATTGGAGAAAGATTAGATCCCCTGTTGGGTTTGCGCTGCGAGAAAGATATCCCCTCATTTGTCATCACAGTGACACCAGACAGGAAATTAGGGCAAATCTGCAACAGGGATACATGTACCATTAAAAAAATAATAATAATTAACGGTGTCTGGCTTTCCATACTTTAGAAAAAAAAAAGATTTTTATTTGTATCTGTGCTGCTGTCAAATGTTTGTCTTTACCTCCTGTCTAATGAAACCATTGTCATTAGATCAGTAAGTGATGGAAGCACTGTATAGCAGTACAAACTTGACAGGTATTGTAATCCTTCCCCATGCAACCAAAAAAAAAAAAAGTTTTGCTTAGGTTTATACTTTAAATTAAATAAATCTGAGTATTTCTGCATACTCTTCTCTGTAAGTAGATACATCTTCTTTCTCACTAGTGGCATTAATGCCACATTATAAATGCTTAGCATTAGCAATGATTATGATGTGATGGCAGCACTAGCAGTGCCCAGTATCTAACCATACACCCCACTGTCCTCCATCCTTTATTTGTGGGGTCAATAAATAAATAAATAAAGCAATATTTTTTTTCTAGAGTAGCATCAAGACATTAGGACATCAATGTCATAGATAATATGTACATGTATATGCCTTGTAAAATGTTTTTATGATTGCAAAGCATGTTATATTAAAATAAATTATTTTTCAGCTTTTATTAGATTTTCACTGTAAAAAAAAATAGTTTTAATAAATATAATATTATTAATAAAAACAACAATACTTTGATAAATGTAGTTTAATTTTTACAATGACTTAGACCTAGATCTCTTGGGTTTAGGAAAATTGTCCCCCAAACTGCATAATATTTTATGGAAAACTAAAGGGAAAATGAGATGAACTTTTCATACAGCTGAGAGATTGTGAGCGCCAGGCTTCAACCTTGCAGGTTTATAGAAAATTATGAAACTCCCTACCAGCTATCAACAAAGACAAAAAGTGAACTGGACTGAAAGAAATGTGGGAGTGGTAATGAATTTGATGTGGCATGTCTCCCAGCAATCAGGAAGCTTGTAAATAATAAAGTAAAGAAATAGAAAGTGATGTTCTCATAAATATATATCTGCAGGCTGCTGTGCCACTAGAAATTCTCCTGTCACTTTTGAATATTTTGCTCTGGGGATCTCTAGTTACAGAGTATCTTTTCATGATGAGCAGGTTGCACATACTAAGACGAGGAAGGGAAGACATATTCCTAAAGTACTTATGCAACTTTTTTTAAGTTTGATTTTTTTAAAATTTTGTATGCAGTTTAAGAAATCTCACTTTTCTATAGATGTATATCATCACATCTTATGCCGCGTACAGCCGGTCGTTTTTTGTGATAAAAAAAAAATGTTTTTATCATGAAAAAAAAAACGAAGTTTTTCAAACTTTTTTTTAAAAAAAAAATGTAAAAAACGACGTAGCATACACACCATAGTTTTTTCAAAATGCTCTAGCAAAGCGCGTTTACGTTCAGCACGTACGGCGGCACTCTGTTCCATTCAAGCTCGCTTCATAACTTGCTTCTGAGCATGCGCGGGTTTAAAAACGTTGTTTTAAACGTCGTTTTAGCTGCACACAGTGATTTTTTATGACACAAAAAACGACATTTTGAAAAACGACATAAAAAATTGAAGCATGCTCAAATTTTTTTTTGTTGTTTTTCTGAAGACATAAAACAACGTTTTCCCCACACACGGTCATTTTAAGTGACGTTTTTAAAAATGACGTTTTTTTTTTCATCACAAAAAACGACCGTGTGTACGCGGCATAAGTATGATTGAAGGAACGATTATTCCAGGTCTTTTCTTCTGTCCAGGCACGTATGACATGATCTTCAGGCCTTTGCACAATTGTAATGTCGCGTACACACGATCATTTTTCTGGTTCTAAAAAATTTCTTTTTTTTATGTCATTAAAAACGATCGTGTGTGGGCTTCAGAGCATTTTTCGGGTTCTAAAAAATGGGCAAAAAAAAATTCGAACATGCTCTATTTTTTCACAACATTTTTAACGTTGTTGTTTTTCAGGTTGTAAAAAATGGTCGTGTGTGGGCTTTAACGACGTGAAAAATTTGCGCATGCTCAGAAGCAAGTTATAAGACGGGAGCGCTCGTTATGGTAAAACTACCGTTCGTAATGGAGTAAGCACATTCATCACGCTGTAACCGACAGAAAAGCGTGAATCGTCTTTTACTAACACGGAATCAGCTAAAGCAGCCCCAAGGGTGGCGTCATCCGAATGGAACTTCCCCTTTATAGTGCCGTCGTATGTGTTGTACGTGACGGCGCTTTGCTAGAGCATTTTTTTTTTCACGATCGTGTGTAGGCAAGGCCGTGTTAATGATCAAGTTGAAAAAAACATTGTTTTTTCTAGAGCCTGAAAAACTTCATTTTTTAGAAGCCGAAAAAGTATCGTGTGTACGCGGCATCAGAGTCTAGATTGGCTGTTCAAGTTACCTTTGTCCACAAGAGAATTCTATAAAGATTGAGGTACAGGCAAATTATTTATTTTTTTCCCACATAGTAGTATTTGGAATATCAATATACAGTATATATATACATTTCTGAGTATTAATTTTTAACTTTTCTTTGTAAATACATTTTCTTGGTAATTACTACACCAGAGTGATCATGCTGTCTCCCTCCCTTCTACTCTCTTTGTTCAACTAACTTGGACCTGCCTCTCATTAGCCTTATTATTTTACATTTTCAATCACATAGTTATCTAAAATAGCTTAACCCATCATAACTAGCAATGAGCAAAATTAAAATTATTATTTTTGATGAAATGAAATGACACCATTTTGGAGAAATGCATTAAAGACAAAGGCTACTTTTAGAGGAGTTTAGCGTTTTGCCTGTAGAAACAGCTTAATGTTATCCTATATGTCCATGCATACTAGGATGCTGTGCGGCATATTTTAAGCTCAGCGTTTAGAGGCAGAAAAAAAACCTTTTGCATTTTTAAAAGCAGTTTTTAAATACTCCAAATTGGTCCTAAACACCTGTACAGAAACGCTCTATTTAAGCGTTTTTTTCTGTCAAACGAACTGTCGTTTTTTTTAAACCCAGTGTGCATTAACCTTCAAGGTGTTTTTGTTGGTTTGTAAGGGCAGCATTTGACTTTAATTGGTGCCTGAGAGTTACAGAAGCGTTGTTCAACTAACCTGGCTAAAAATAAAAAATCATTATTATTTCCCAATGCTAGGAATGGCACTAGACTATTAGCGCTCAACCACTCATGGGAAACGTAAATTATGCAGTTAAAAAATAATCCATGAAATGAATAAAGACAATTAATACAAACCAAAATGGGGGGGGGGGGGCTTTATGAGTGGGTAGGCCTTATAGCTAGACAAAAGGAACTGACGACCTAGAGGTGCTGCTCTCAAAATGAAGGTGGGACTCCATCTGTAAAACAAAGAGAGGGGAAGGGAGGGAGACAGAATGACCACTCTGGTGTATAAGGGTCCAAGAAAGATTATTTACATAGAAAAGATAAAAGTGAATACTCACAAAAGTATAAAAACCACACATGTATATATGGGAGTCCACAGGAGAGTTTAAGCCTATGGTGGAGGCACAGTTCTAAAATGGTGCAGCTGGATGGATGGATGGATTGATGACGAGCTACTACAGGCATAAAGTCCAGATCTCTGTGCCACTGGCTGTTAATGGGGAATTGGTTCTGACAGCCCAGTAAGCATGTGTAGTGCCGCAGCATCCTTGTTCCCGATGTCATCTGAGGAAGAGGAAGGTCCTTCAAATTGCGTTCTGTGACCCTGGACTCCAGGTGGACATTACCATCCATCTGCCATTGACACCAGGACCAAGGAAGCCTCAGCACTATACATGCTTACTGGGCTGTCAGAGCCATTTCCCCATTAAAGTGGTTGTAAACCCTTATGCCCTGTACACACGATAGGTTAGTCTGATGAAAACAGTCTGATGGATTTTTCCATCAGTTATCCGATGAAGCTGACTGATGATCAGTCGTGCCTACACACCATCAGTTAAAAAAACGATCGTGTCAGAACGCGGTGACGTAAAACACAACGACGTGCTAAAAAAAATGACGTTCAATGCTTCCAAGCATGCGTCGACTTGATTCTGAGCATGCGTGGATTTTTAAACGATGGACGTACCGACAGACGATCGGTTTTTTCTATAGGTTTTTTATCCATCAGATCATTTTAAAACAAGTTTCTATTTTTTTAACCTATGGATAAATAACCGATGGGGCCCACACACGATCGGTTTGGTCTGATGATAACGGTCCATCAGACCGTTTTCATTAGACTAACCTATCGTGTGTACGCAGCATAACAGACCACTTTAACCTACAGGTAAGCCTAGATTAAGGCTTACCTGTAGGTGCAACAAATATATCCTAAAGCTACACGGTTTAGGAGATATTTGCAAAAGAAAGACACTGATGTCTACGGCGCATTCACTGTAGACAACGGCGCGCAGGTGCACTGAGCGTGCTGTTACTAATGGCGATCATGCCATTAGTGGCGGCACCCACGTGCATGCGCGGGAGTGACGTCATTGCGGCTCCGGACAGCCACAGCGCCGGGGCTGCGATATGCGGAAGTGAATCGTGCAGAGATGGCGCCGACGGAGGAGGTGACCGAGCACCGCTGCGGGGGGCTTCGATCTCAGGTAAGTACTTTATAATGAGCTAATATGCTTTGCATACTAGCTCATTATGCCTTTGCCTTGCAGGGTGTTTTAAAAAAAAATAAAAAAGAGGGTTTACTTCCTCTTTAACAGCCAGTGGCACAGAGATCCGGACTTTGTGTCTATAGCAGTCTTTATTCATCCAGCTGCACCCTTTTAGAACTGTGCCTCCACCACAGGCTTACACGCTCCCATGGACTCCCATATATCCATGTGTGGTTTTTATACTTTTGTGAGTATTCATTTTTAACTTTTGTTTGTAAATGAATTTTCTTGGAACTTACTACACCTGAGTGGTCACGCTGTCTCCATCCCTTCTACTTTCTTTGTTCATCGAACCTGGAACTGCCTCTCATTAGCCTTATTATTTAAAAAAAAATTCACAAAAATAAAGAAGAAGAGTAAAAAAGCAAGTAGAATTGTAAACATTTAAGGCAACATGTACTCAAAAAATAACAACAATACAAAGAGCTTTCCACCTTCATGCGAGCGAGCTCGCATGGTAGAAAGCTCTTGCGGCTGCGCTCCCATGATACAGTGTAGCCAATCGACGGCCAGGCTGGGAACCGAAGAGGATGATGGGGACGAGCGTGGGACCTTCGAAGGGTCAGGTAAGTAAAATGGGGGCCCGGGGGGGGGGGGCGTTACTGTCAGATGTTTTTTCACCTTAATGCATAGGATGCATTAAGGTCAAAAAACATTTACTTTTACAACCCCTTTAACTAAATTAACTAGACTACAATAAATAACAAACACACACACATGTTTTTTGAAAAAACATTGCAAAAGTTAAGCATATTTCATCTAAGTAGGTCAATGAGTGGAATTGAGTGATAGCTGATGGTGGAATCAATTTTGCACCCCTAATCACAACTATGCTATAGTGGGTGGGAATTTCTTCAATAGGATCTGGGAAGTAGTAAAGACCCAGTTGGGAAGTACAATTGTACCATGTATCAACAATTTAAAGGCCAACTTTATTTTTAGCATGCTTTGGCCTTAACACATTTGCTGTTCTGGCTTTTTATAGGAGTTAATTGAGACTGTGACATGCATGCACAATAGGAGCAGAGACAGCTGGGAGATGTTTGAGGAAAATCCTATGCAACGTCGAAAAGGAAGCACTTCTCTGTGGAGCAGGGCCTGGTAAGTATGACACTTGGAAGAGCTGCTGTGGAAAGAGTGTTGGGCGTAGGAATGAAAAATGAAAGCACACTTCTCCTTTAAGCCCATAAAAAAAATTGAAGTTGAAAAAAATATTTGCCATTAACAATTACTTACAAGGTTCTTATATTTCAGTAGACTGCCTACTTCTACACAAGAACTGTATTCCAGTTCTTTGCTTCTCATTTCATAAAAAAAGCCATGGTTTCACATTTATATGCAAAGCTCCACTCATTATTATTCATCTCCTCCATTCCATATGGAGCATGTTCTGTATATTTATCAAACATTTGCTCAGCCTTTAACCGACAGCTTGCTAATCACTATCCAACAGGATGAAAGGTAATTATCTCTTTTAATGGTTAAATTCTTGTAAGCATTCTTTTTTGGATAAGGATTTACCATTTCATATTACCAGCATCTTAGTACACATAATTACACCTGATGTCTATCTATCAACTTTAATACATTTAATCGGATCATGAGCTGAAATGCTTGTGTATCAAAATTCTTGTAAAATTAAAAATGCACTGTCTCAGTAATTAAAGGGGTTGTAAAGGGAAAAAAAAATTCCCTTAAATAGCTTCCTTTACCTTAGTGCAGTCCTCCTTCACTTACCTCATTCTTCGCTTTTTGCTTTTAAATGTCCTTATTTCTTCTGAGAAATCCTCACTTCCTGTTCTTCTGTCTGTAACTCAACACAGTAATGCAAGGCTTTCTCCCTGGTGTGGAGAAAGCCTCTTGAGGGGGGAGGGGGCGAGCAGGCAAGTCAGGACACTCTGGGCCAAATCCTCAAAAGGGATACGCAGGCGGAACTGCTGTTCAGCCTGCGTATCCCTGTGCCTATCTTTGGAACTGATCCTCAGAAGCAGTTTTCCAAAGATAGGCAGAAGATCTGACATCTGTAAGACACTTACACTGTCAGATCTTAGGATGCAGTACCGCATCCGCCGCTGGGGGCATTTCGCGTTGAAATGCCGCTTTGCGTATGCAAATGAGGACTTACGGAGATCCACAAAGCTTTTCAGCTTTGTTTTTTCTGCGTAAGTTTACGTTTGCATACGTAAAATTAGGGATGCTTTTACAAAGTGTAAACTAGTTACACCTTGTAAAAACAGACCTTTTTTTCGATCGCCGCTATTTTTTTTAAATTTTGAATTTTATTTTTCGGCGCGTAACTTTTTTTTTACCCGACGCAACTTTATTGTCCCGTCGCAATCCACAAAGCCCGACGTAACGTAATTTTGCGCGCTGCCCGTCGGGAAAATGACGTCACGAGCATGCGCAGTACGGCCGGCGCGGGAGCGCGCCTCATTTAAATTGTCATCGCCCCCTGCAGAAGAGGACCGCCTTGCGCCGGAGACATTTAAGTTACACGGCCGAAAATTTCTAGGTAAGTGCTTTGTGGATCGGGCACTTAGGTAGAAATTTTCCGCCAGTGTAACTTAAATGGTAAAAGTTAAGTTAGGCTACGTTTTTGTGGATTTGCCCCTCTGTACTTTGCAGATAGAGAAAGGAGCTGTGTGTTAGTGGGCGTCCTGACACCCTGCTCGCCCCCTCCCCCCTCAAGAGGCTTTCTCCACACCATGGAGAAAGCCTCGCATTACGGTGTTGAGTTACAGACAGAAGAACAGGAAGTGAGGATTTCTCAGAAGAAATAAGGACAATTAAAAGCAAAATCGAAAGATGAGGTAAGTGAAGGAGGACTACATTAAGGTAAAGGAAGATACTTAGGGGGGGGGGAATGTTTCCTTTACAACCCCTTTAAGACCCTCTACACTTTTAAAGGAAAATGGAGGCTGACATCTAATTCTGTATTACCTGTATGTCATAGTGAACCTTCAACATTTTGAATCAGTCATCCAGAACAAGCATGCAGTTCAGGAGTTCTGATTTTGACCCGCCTTTGCTGATTTGCATATTTGCTTTCAGTCAATTACATCAAAAGTTTTAAATCCAGCTGGTCAGTATTTGTAGCAAACTGACACGAACATCACCTCCCCACCCACACACTCACAGTCACCTTCACTTGCATAAGCCATCTCTCCATTGGGGCCCTTATGTGATCTCCCCATTCACCCAGGATGTCTAGGATTTAAGACATAAACAGGTAAAAACAACAATCCAAGTAATCGTTTTGTTTTCACACAGTTGTTGTACTTAGTCTTCCAAATAACGCATGCTAAAAAAAGAGATGTAGTATATGTACACAGACATTCATTAAGCATATTTATTGGTTAAAATACGTTTAGTTTCGAGTTCTCTAACAATGCTACATTTGAACATACTGTGGGTTCCTTAAATAATAAATCATTAACATCAATCCACAAACAATGTGAAATATAAAGCCTGGTACACACGTTCGGATTTTCTGCAGACAAAGCGTAGGACTTTTGTCCGAAGGGCGTTGGCCATGAACTTGTATTGCATACAAACGGCAAATAATTGTTGGCCAACAAACACTAAACTACGTGCTTTTTCTGCTCTTTGGCGCCACCCTTTGGGCAACTTCTGCTAATGTTGTGTTATGGTGTGCATTGTTTCTGAGCATGCGTGTTTGTACTTTGGACTTCTGTACACACGATCAGATTATCCGACAGCACGCATTTGTTGTCGGAAAATTTTAAAGCATGCTATCCAACATTTGTTGTGGGAAAATCCGCCAACAATTGTCCGATGGAGCATACAAACGGTCGGATTTTCCCGACAAAAGCCTGCCATCACACAATTCCCATCGGAAACTCAGATTGTGTGTATGGGCCTTAAGATAGATCTCAAGGCGTTGAAGTGGTATTAATGCTGTAAACAAAAAAAGGTAATATTGCAGTTTACCAATCCTTAGGTGTGGTGGATGCATTAGTTGTCTTTTTTCCCCCCCTTTTTTTTCCCCTGGTGATCCAGCCACTAAATTTGTTATTTTTCAACAGACCAAACTATTTACCACTGACAGGTAGGAACAATGGTCAGGTATTATTCATTTATGTAAAACCATTATCCCAAAAATAAACAAAATGCTATAACTGTTAAAAAAGTGTTAGCTGGGGTTAATTTTTAGTCTGTTAGTCTCATCTAAATCTGCTAGTGTATCCAACTCTACCCTCTCCCCAGATTGAGAATAAAGACAGGAAATGTGTTACAAGCTGGAGTACTGCATAAAAATAAAGGAAAAATGCCCCAAAAAAAGAAGAAAATTAATGCAGCACCCACATTTAAGGATTGGTAAACCGAAACACAGTATACTATGTTTTTGTTTTGGGTTTTGTACCACTTTAAAAACCAAATAGTGCAAATCAGCTTTACATTACCTTTTATCAGGGCCTTGGAGTCCAGGAGAGTAGCCATTATCACAAAAAGAAAAATGACTGCTTTGCTATCTTAACCCTTTCATGACTAAGGCTATTTCTGACATTTGGGGCCAGATCCACGAAGCGTTTACGCTGGCGTATCTATTGATACGCCGCGTAACTTCTAGTTTGCTCCGGCGTATCTTTGTTTTGTATCCACAAAACAAGATACGCCTGAAGCTGGGCTAGATCCAACTGGCGTACACTTTTGTACGCTGTCGGATCTAAGGTACATATTTATGCTGGCCACTAGGTGGCGTTTCCGTCGATTTCCACGTTGAGTATGCAAATTAGCTAGATACGGCGATCCACGAACGTACGTCCGGCGCATTTTTTTACGTCGTTTCCGTAAGGCTTTTTTCGGCGTATAGTTACCCCTGCTATATGAGGCGTATCCTATGTTAAGTATGGACGTCGTTCCCGCATCGAATTTTGAAAATTTTAGGTCATTTGCAGTTGCTTTCGCGAATAGAGCTTTGCGTAGAATGACGTTCAGGTCGTAAGCATTGGTTTGTTGTGGGTTAATTTCGAGCACGCGCACTGGGATACCCCCACAGACGGCGCATGCGCCGTTCAGAAAAAACTTCATTTACGTCGGGTCAAGAAGTATTACCATAAAACACGCCCCCATCTCATCCATTTGAATTGCGCGCCCTTACGCCGACACAGTTTCACTACGCCGCCGTAACTTACGGCGCAAATTCTTTGAGAATACGGGAAATACGATGTAAGTTACGGCAGCGTAGTGTATCTGAGATACACTACGCCGGCTGTAAAGAAGCGACGCGCTTCGTGGATCTGGCCCTTGGTGTTTACCCCAAACATTATATATATATATATATATATATATATATATATATATATATATATATATATATATATATATATATATTTATATTTATATATGTATCAGAGAATCTAGCGAATAAAATGGCGATTGTTGCAATATTTTATGTCACACGGTATTTGTGCAGCAGTGTTTTAAACGCAACTTTTTGGGAAAAAGACACTTTCATGAATTAAAGAAAAATGAAAAAGTAAAGTTAGACCTATTTTTTTGTATAATATGAAAGATGATGTTACACCGAGTAAATAGATATCAAACATATCATGCTTTATAATTGCATGCACTTGTGGAATGGCGACAAACTACGGTACCTAAAAATCTCCATAGGTGACGCTTTAATTTTTTTTTTTTACGGTTACCAGGTTAGTTGCAGAGGAGGTTTATGGCTAGAATTATTGCTCTAACTCTGACGATCGCGGCGATACCTAACATGTGTGATTTGAACACCGTTTACCATATGCGGGCACGACTTCCGTATGCGGTTTCTTTGCTGCGTGAACTCATGGGGACGGGGGCGCTTTAAAAAATAAATCGTATTTATTTTTATAATATAAACTTGTGTTTTAAAAAAAAATATTTGATCACTTTTATTGCTGTCACAAGGAATGTAAACATCCCTTGTGACAGTAATAGGTGGTGACAGGTACTCTTTATGGAGGGATCGGGGGTCTAAAAGATCCCCAATCCCTCCTTTGCCTTCAAAGTATTCAGATCATCAAAAACGGCGATTCTGAATACTGTGTATTTTTTTTAAACCGGTGCCATTGGCAGCCGAGTCAAACCGGAAGTGACGTTGTGATGTCGCTTCCGTGTTTACATTTAAGAGACTGGATCGAAGCCGTTCGCGGCTTCGTTTCAGTCCCTCTCTAGGCACTGCAGGCCGCGGATCATAGATCGGGTCTCCCGGTGAGACGGGAGGCCCTCACGCTCCTCCGGGATAACAACTGAGCGGCTTTTAGCCGCATCGGTTGTTATCGCTGGAAAGCCAATCGCCGGCTCTAAAAATTGATACCGGGATGATGCCTGCAGCTGCGGACATCATCCCGGGATAACCCCCGAAAGCCGAGGCCGCATATGTGCGTACGCTCGGTGGCAAGGGGTTAAGAAACTCCAGAATGTTCTCCAAGGGCAATATTATGGGTGTGCTCTGTCTTATATGTTTATTTGTAAAATAAATAGTTTTATATAATGAATATTTTTTAAATCATCATTTTAAAAATATGTGAAATTTAAAATGATTTAAATTGACAAACCATTAAGACCCCAGCAAGAGCTTTTACGTAACCTGAAATGATGTAACATGAAATTATATTTACTTTGTAGCAAAAGTATTGGCATCCAATCCCAACAGTTCTACGTTAAGAAACCTTAGGTTTTGAATAACCAATAATAATAATGATATCGATTTTTAAAAGTCTAATAAACATGTTGCAATCTACCTTATCTACATATTTGTATAGACCGATATATAAGTCTATAATAGGAACTACATAATTAACAACCCTTTTAAAAATATGGCACTTTTTCTATAAAATGAAATGTGAAACCAGGTTGTCTGATATTAGCAACAACTGCATTTTTCTACTTTCTTTTTCCAGTTTTTCTATACAAATTACCAACTGTAATCACGCTCTGCTTAATAATGCCTACAGTAACACCTTTAATCCTTTCAGATAATGCTTTTTTATGTTATATAATGATTTAGGGAAGTGTACATTTATTGTGTTGTATCACTTAAATTGATTATTCTATTCCTATGTTAACCCTGTTATTATACTCAATATCAATTTGATTTCTATCTTTTTTTCCCAGGATGTGCTTTAACCACTTCCTTACTGGGCACTTAAACCCCCTTCCTGCCCAGACCAATTTTCAGCTTTCAGCGCTGACACATTTTGAATGACAATTGCGCGGTCATACAACACTGTACCCAAATTATATTTTTATCTTTTTTTTCCCACAAATAGAGCTTTCTTTTGGTGGTATTTGATCACCTCTGCGGTTTTTATTTTTTGCGCTATAAACAAAGAAAGGCAGAAAATGAAAAAAAAAATTGTTATAATAAACTCCCAATTTAAAAAAAAACATATTTTTTCTCAGTTTAGGCCGATACGTATTCTTCTACATATTTTTGGTAAAATATATTGATTGGTTTGCACAAAGGTTATAGCGCCTACAAAATAGGGGAAAGATTTATGAATTTTTTTATTTCTTTATTTTTTACTAGTAATGGCGGCGATCTGTGATTTTTGTCAGGCCTGCGATATTGCGGCGGACATATTAGACACTTTTGACACTATTTTGGGACCATTTACTTTTATATAGCGAACAGTGCTATAAATATGCACTGATTATTGTATAAATGTGAATGGCAGGGAAGGGGTATTCCCTGTGTATTCCCTGTGAGTGATTCTTACTGGGGGGGAGGGGACTGACTGGGGGAGGTGACCGAGCTGTGTCCCTATGTACAAGGGACACAGCATTGGTCTCCTCTCTCCCTGATAGGATGTGGAGCTCTGTGTTTACACACAGAGCTCCACGTCCCTGCTCTGTCACTGCCAATCACGGGCACCTGGCGGACATCGCGGCCACTAGGCACGCGCATCGGCATCACGTGACACGCCGGGCACAGTTTTTCCCCGCTGCGCGCCCTCGGCGGCACGCGGGGGGAATGTAAACGGCAGGACGTCCAGGGACGGCAGGTGAGAGCCGCGCTGTGGAATGTCTTTCGTCTATAGCGTGGCTCTCAAGTGGTTAATTCAAGACTACAGATAACAATTGGGTCACTGGTGTGTTATTGATCTTTCCTTTAAACTTTATTTTCCTAACAACATATTGTTTACTGTACACAGTGTTAGATTTGCCATTTTTTGTTGAAAACAATATATTATATTTGGTATATACTGCAATTCCCCTTTAACAAGCATGTAGGCATGATCAATTCTCAAACTTGTATATTATGGTATGTGGCATAATTGTTTAGGGGCTGATTTGGTTGTTGCCAAAAGCAAGCAATTCAATGTCATCCTTTTTCCATTAAAAAATGAAATGAGAATGAGTTATTTTAGCAGTCTTTAAAAGTCTGGGTTTAAATGTGATTACAATAAATTAGGAACTGAGAAGTAACTGGTCCCATCTCAGATGAAAACGAAAAATAAAAAATAAAAAATAAATTCCTTCAGCCCACCTACCTAACCCTATTTTAACCATGCACTATTGTAGAAGCCACCTCAGTGGTGTTGTCAGTAGAAACAAAATATTATAGTACCTAAATAGCTTCTAAAAATCTCTTAGAAAAGACTTACAAAAAAAGTTATAAAAAAATTACACTAAACCTCCCGACATTTACCTCCCTTCATTGGGTGGATGTTCTGTCTGGCACCTGCACTATAGCGCAAGGGCGACTGCTAATACTCTCTACTTGCACCAATTTATTTGGTGAGTTTTTCACATGCATCAACGTAGAATTATGTTAATATGTTTATTTTATTATGTATGATATGTTTCATATTATATCTTAATTGAAGCATGTTTTCTAATAGTCTAGAAGCTCCTGAGGAAGCGATGAATGAGGTCACGAAACATGTAGAGCTTATTTTGAAAAATGTCTCAAGGTTTCTCAAGGACCTCGTGGACATACCCAGGAAATACTGTATACTCAGCGTGGGTTCCAATATTGTCTATACACCTCCGCAGCAAGTTTTCTACATATGCAATAAGTATTCTTCTGTGGCCTTGTTTTTCATCTTTGTGTATTTCAATCTATTTTTTGATGCACCATGTGTATTTTTTATGTGCCTATGAAGTCAATTTTTTCCAAAACTCTATTCCAATTACTAGTAGGATGTGGCACTTTGTTAACTAGGGTGTAGATTACCACCCAAGGGCAATTGTAATCAATAATCAATCTAACCTTATTTTAACACTGCACTATTGTAGAAGCCACCTCAGTGGTGTTGTCAGTAGAAACAAAATACTATAGTACCTAAATAGCTTCTAAAAATCTCTTAAAAAAGACATGCAAAAAATTTTACACTAAACCATTAACAATTTTCCAAGATTTGTATGTCTAGAACTTGGGTCTATTGATAGAATTCAGAAGATGCAGCTGCTTACTGCCTTTGAAAATAATGGAATATGTTACTTTTGGGAAGTGTCAATTCATGCAAGTTTTCCAAGAAAAAAACAATCATAAAACCTTTATAAATATTTCTATCTTCAAAATAATTGTTGCTGTTTTTAAAAATGTAGGGAAAATACATACAGTCAACCTTTCCCATGAAAAAATACATAAATATAAATTCTGACCTTTTATAAATAGACCATATAGTGCATTTTATCAACAAATGATGCATGTAAGCTTTATCTAATGCAGACATTTATTTTAAGCAACCAGTAATCTCCATCTTTTTAGAGACCATGTACTATATATGCCTATTTTACCTAAAGGCCAGAGCCTTAGAGAACATCCATTAATATTCAGTAGTGATTTTAAAGTTATGTCATTCATGTAGAGTTCCATCCTTATTTAAAAATATAGATACATTGCCTGGCCTTCATGAAATATGTATTCTATGTGCACTCATATCAGAACGTAACCGCAATCCTAGCAGCCAAAAAATACCTACCTAGTGCTTTTTTTTAGCTAATTAACATCATGACCAATGCAGCCACAGATGACAGATTTTTTAAAGATTTTTTTTAAATCTTAGATGTCTAATGATCTACAACTCTGAGATCCTGTTTCAAAGCAGATTATCTCTGCTGTTCACACCTATCGTGCTTAGTGTGATGCTGTAAACGCATTGAGCTTTACCATATATTACAATACAATAGAACAACCCACTACAGGAAAACTCTATATTCGACACTGGAGTTAAAAACACCATCATGAACTGTGAAGAAATTTTTTCTACTGATAGGATGTAAAGACTGTCCTGATGCACAAAACTGGTTATCTCGTTTACAAATGGAAAATGCAATACACAACCACAGACCCTAGGGTAGTGCATGTAGCCCAGTGCAAAACAGAGTAAAAACGAATACAATCCACCCCACTTCCTGTTGATATCACACCTCCTTGCTGTCCACTGCTGCCTCCCATCTGACTTCACACTATCAGTGCTGGCTCTTCCTGGTTTACAGCCTATGGCTGGCTTGATCCACTCCCTGACAGACCCATATATCTGTGGTCATTGAAAATGTGTCATCTATTTGCCTCTTATTGGATTCTATGAAATTGTGCAATCTACTGATATCTGCACATAGGGCCAGATCCTCAAAAGGGATACGCCGGCGTATCTACTGATACGTCGTCGTATCCCTGTTTCTATCTTTGGAACTGATCCACAGAATCAGTTTCCAAGAGATAGACAGAAGATCCGGCATGTGTAAGAGACTTACACTGCCGGATCTTAGGATGCAGTACCGCATCCGCCGCTGGGGGCATTTTGCGTCGAAATGCCGCCTCGGGTATGCAAATTAGCACTTACGGAGATCCACGAAGCTTTTCAGCTTCGTTTTTTCTCCGTAAGTATTAAGTTGCATGTGTAAAATTAGGGCTGCTTTTACAAAGTGTAAACTGTTTACACCTTGTAAAAGCAGACCCTTCTGTCCAGCGACGCGTTTTTTTTTTGGTTTTAAATTTTTTTTTTTTTCGCCGTATCTTTTTTTTTTCCCGACGCAACTTTATTGACCCGATGCGATCCACAAAGCTTGGCGTAACGTAATTTCGTGCTATGCACATCGGGAAAATGACGTCACGAGCATGCGCAGTACGGCCGGCGCGGGAGCGTGCCTAATTTAAATGGGAATCGCCCCCATTTGAAGAGGAACGCCTTGCGCCGGCGGAATTTAAGTTACACAGTCGAAAATTTCTAGGTAGGTGCTTTGTGGATCGGGCACTTAGGTAGAAATTTTAAGGCAGTGTAACTTAAATGGGAATTTTTACGTTACGCCGGCTCTTTGTGGATCTGGCCCATAATGCCTATTTATCTATGTATGAGGGGAGGCCAATATGTTCTTACCCTCACTAAGATTCAGATGTGCCAGAGATCTGAAATGTAGTCCATTGACTCTTCCTTCTCTGCATGTCCGCCTTCTCATATCTGTGGAACATAGCGTAGATAGTGTAGTATGCAGATTTGGAGGAAAACCAGCTATTAACTTCAGTAATGACTACCTTGTCATTGTGGAAACATCTTCCCCGTAAATGTTTCTTCAGATTTGGAAACAGGAAGAAGTCCGAAGGTGCCAGGTCAGGTGAGTAAGGTGGATGGGGCAGAGATTCATAGCCACAATCAGAAATAAAAGTGAAAGTTGGTACAAAATGGTTTGTGCAAAATGCTTTGTGCACATTCCACTAGTTGCTGTTTTTTGAAAGGTGTCAGTAACCTGGGAACCCAACGTGCGGCCACTTTGCCCCTATGTAAGATGTTATGTAATATGTTATAAACAGACCCCCTACTAATCTCACCTCCCTAGCTGAGAAATTAATAGTCAGACATCTATCTTCAAGCACTAGCTGCTCAACTTTCACCACCACACTTGGTTCTGTGGGAGTTGACGGATGACCTTCCCTTGGGTCATCCTGTATATTTGTGCGACCACACATCAATTTTCTCTTCCATCATTTGACAGTCTCATATGATGGACAGATCTCTCTATACACATCTGACATCCCTTCATGGATGGATATTCACACTCACGTAACTTGTCATGCAACTTGAGAGTTCAAAGTTGCCCTCCATTAACTGCAATAGAACCGTTCTAATTGGTGCGACTCAGGGTTCAGCGACTTAGAAAAAGGTTCCTGCAGTACTTTGGTGCAACATCGCGACTTGCATTTACTTCATTTAATGAAGTCGCAAGCAAGCCGCAATGAAGTTATGCAGGATGTCTGCTGTCAAAGTTGCGCGACTTTGAAGCTGCGAAGATGTGAACCGGCACTCAATGTTTCCATGATTTATGTAATCGTAAGCACTATTAGCTAGATTCACGTACGGCGGCGTATCTTTATGCCGGCGTAGCGCATCCCATTTGCACTACGCCGACGTAACATAGTGAGGCAAGTACTGTATTCACAAAGCACTTACCTCCTAAGTTATGTCGGCGTAGCGCAAATGGCCCAGCGTAACCCCGCCTAATTCAAAATAGGCAGATAGGGGGCGTGTTGTATGTTAATGGATCGTGACCCCATGTAAATGAGGGCCGTTTGTACGGCGCATGCGCGCGCATGCTCAGAATCACGTCACAAATACTCATTGCTTTCTACGTGAACGTAACCTACGCCCAGCGCCATTCACGTACGCTTACGCAAACAACGTAAAATTCAACGGCACTTCCAATGTCCATACCTTGCATGGGCTGCGCCATCATTTTGGTGGTTTATCTTTACGCCTGAAAAACGCCTTACGTAAACAGCGTATCGGGCGCAAGTACATTCGTGAATAGGCGTATCTTGCTCATTTGCATATTCTAGGCGTAAATCAGCGTACACCAGAGATGGTGACACTTAACAGACCTTAGATACAGATATCAGGGTGTCGCTTTTTTTGTGCGCTTGCCATTCATTGCTGCGTACATTCATTGCGGTTTTGATATTAGTAATATTGTAACACACTGAGCACGGTTGACACCTTTTCTGTTGATCACATAAGGAGAAGGGGTGGGGTCAGGGCCGGATTAACAATGGGGCTGATGGAGCTGCAGCTCCAGGCCCCTTTCTCAAGATAGGCCCATTTGCCCAAAAAAAAAAAAAAAAAAATTTTTTTTTTTTTTTTTTTTTTAAGAATTTTTTTTTTCTAAGATCGAATTTGGGGGGTTGTAGCTCGATGACCAGAGGTCACAGAAACCCCACATTTGGGGGTAGGCATGGGAAGAGCTACCCCACAACTGGTTAAAATATGGGACGGCTATCATTTATGGTTCCGGAGATACGGGCCTGCTTGCACAGCCTGTCAGAAGCTACATTCAGAGCGGCCAATATAAATACAAGCTGACACACTGCAGCAGACTGATAGGATCACAGTGCTTATAATACTTATTTGTATATTACTCATGGTAATTAACCGCTTGCCACCCAGGCCAATTCTGACACTTCTCTCCTACATGTAAAAATCATCATTTGTTTTTTACTAGAAAATTACTCTATGGTGGTCTTTGCACTTTTTATGTTGCAGGGTACAGAGCTGCACGATTCTGGCTAAAATGAGAATTGCAATTTTTTTGCTTAGAAGATAGATCACGATTCTCTCACGATTGTTGCAACGTAACATCATCTTTCACATTAAAAAAAAAAATGGGCCAACTTCACTGTTTTGTTTTTATGGTTTTTATTATTCATTGAAGTGGGAAAATGCAGTGTGACATAACATATTGCAGCAATAGCCATTGTATTCCCTAGAGTCTCTGCTAAAATATATATAATGTTTGGCAGTTCCAAGTAATTTTCTAGCAAATAATATTGCTTTCTAACTTAAGAAACAAGTGTTGGACTTTAAGTGGTTAAATTTAGTTACAATGTTAGTTAGTTACAATGTTTCATTTTGTTTACAAACTTCGCAGACTGCCCAGATTTGTTCTTTACACACAGAAGTGTATCCCTTTGATCTAAGAAGGAAGTGTCAGTTACAATGTTTCCTGTTAAAAACTTGGCAGACTGCCCAGATATTTTCTTTTGATAGCTGAAAGTCTCTCCACTTGTTATATTAAAGAATCAGCAAACTCTGCATTGAAGATCGTCAGGGGGGTTGAATCGAGATCACAATTTGTTAACGATTAATTGTGCAGCTCTAGCACGGTATTTGCACAGCAATTTTTCAAACATGTTTTTTTGAAAAAAAAGTTTCATTCATTAAAAAAACAGTTAGTTAAGTTAGCACATTTTTTTTTGGTATCCTAAGCGATGCTTTACATTTTTTTAGGTTACATGTTTAGAGTTACAGAGGAGGTCTAGTACTAGAATTATTGTTCTCGCTCTAACGATCGTGGCGTATGTAACCTGTGTGTATCTGGCTCTGATACTACCAGTGCCTACCCAGCCACTGACTAGTATCTCTCCCCAGCCTGTCCCCACACACCCTCTCACCTGCTGACCTGTGGATGGGGGAATCACTCCTGCAGTGTTATTGTGTTCTGCCAGTGCGTACAATGATCAGTGTTGCTAACTTTAGCTGGCAGCACTGATTGTTTTAAGAAAAAAAAACAGGCTGGTTGTACTCAAGTTGATTAATAGATTGACTTGTGTAAAACCAGCTAGCCCATACATAGATTGACAATGCTGGTCTCTGCATAATTGGCGTAATTTCAATCCATGTATGACCCGCTTAACCACTACGCAGTCCCTAAATATCCTTCCACTCCTGTACATAGTGCTCACTGTCATACTCTCCACACTCCTCTCCTGTACATAGTGCCCACTGTCATACTCTCCACACTTCTCTCCTATACATAGTACCCACTGTCATACCCTACACACTCCTCTCCTGTACATAGTGCCCACTGTCATACCCTCCACACTCCTCTCCTATACATAGCGCCCACTGTCATACCCTTCACACTCCTCTCCTGTACATAGTGCCTGCTGTCATACACTTCTCTCCTGTACTTAGTGCCCACTGTCGCACCCTCCACACTCCTCTCCTGTACATACTGCTCACTGTCATACCCTCCACACTCCTCTCCTATACATAGTGCCCACTGTCATACCCTCCACACTCCTCTCCTATACATAGTGTTCACTGTCATACCCTCCACACTCCTCTCCTATACATAGAGCCCACTATCATACCGTCTACATTCCTCTCCTGTACATACTGCCCACTGTCATACCCTCCACACTCCTCTCCTGTACATACTGCCCCATCATACCCTCCACACTTCTCTCTGGTACGTACTACCCTCTGTCATACCCCCTCACTCTTCCTGTACATATTGCCCATTGTCATACCCTTCACACTCCTCTCCTGTACATAGTGCTTTTTTCCGTACCCTTTGTACTCCTCTCCTGTACATAGTGCCCACTGTTAGACCCTCCACATTCCTCTCCCTCACCTGCACATACTTCCCACTTATATACCGTCCATACTCCTCCCCTATGTCGCTTACCCACAAAAACAGTTCTTTAAAATTATACTGAATATCCTCAATGTTACCAGCTCTAGAATGGACACACTTTTGTTACTTCAACTAAAGGAAATATCAGTTCTCATATTTGTTCTGCCCCATTATTAGTACTCATTTAATTTTGTGATTACTACTATGATGTATAGAGGAACATCGGGGAGCTCAGCTACTCTAAATATAGCACTTATATAAAAAAGTGGCCCTGAAAATATTTTTTAAATGTTGGCAACTGTGCACTTAGGCACTGCCCAAGGGCCACCGTCCACCGGGTCAGTAGGGGGCCCCATGAGAGGCTCCTGGGATCCTGTGATAATAAAGCGGTAGTAAACTTTCCTGACATTACTACTTTTTAGAGGCCCTGGGGTAGGTTATGCCACAACGTACAAGTATGCACAGCATATTAGCACATTAGGGTACACTTCAATTTTCAGACTGAGCCCTCCAGTGCTGCGATGAATCAGGCGGGGCCTGGACACTTCCATCTTCACCCGGTCTTCCTTCTGGGTTCTGTGCCTTTGGTCACTTGCCTTGGCTGGGCTGCGTTCATGTCATTCCCACGCATTTATTTATTATTTATTACACCCCATCCTCCGCGACAAAACGCCCGACGCCGGCCGCTCGTGCCGCTGGAGGGGAGAATTCCCATTGCTGTCTATGAGATGGTTCACATCTCATAGACGCCGTACACCTGCGGCATGAAAAAAAGTCCCGGACCCTTTTTTTCAGGCGGCATTGGCGTTTGGCCATACAAAGCAATAGGAAGGATTTGTAAAAAAAAAGTTACACTATTCGCGGCAAAATACGCCGCGTACGCGGCGTTACTTGTCGCGGAGGTGTGAATGCAGCCTAAAAGGCCCCACCAAAATCCTCAGCACCAGGCCCATGATGTTCTTAATCTGGCCCTGGGTGGGGTGGTCACCTACCTTTTCGACCCTATGATAAGGGCCATATTTTAAGGCCTTTATTTTTGGCGCTACATTTTATATTTTTCATTTTCCCACAAAGCATTCACTTTGTTATGTTGGCAGCCTAAACTATTTTCACATTGCAGTGTGCGCAGTATTATACACATTACACTTCTATTGTAAATCTGCGTACACGCCCCTAGCAGCCAGCGTAAATATGCAGCTAAGATACGACGGCGTAGGAGACTTACGCCGGTCGTATCTTAGCAACATTTAAGCGTATCTCAGTTTGAGAATACGCTTAAAGATACGACGGCGCGGATTCGGACTTACGACGGTGTATCTACTGTTACGCCGTAGTAAGTCTTACTGAATCTGGCTATATGAATGCCTAATTTTTTTCAACACTGAATGAAGACAACGTCTATACTTAAATATACAGTAATCACATTTAGTACTAATAGAGTAAACAACAACACGGTATCTATAAAACAAAATTGAGATCTTTATTTAACATCATCAACATTTATTATTTATACCTTGAACAGGCTGAGAGCATTTATGTCTTGACATTTATGTTTTTATACAACAATACATGTTGACAATGCTAGGTTGTAAACACTTGTGTAACTACCAGAGCCCCAGTGCAAAATGTGCTACAGGGGTTGCCTCAACTTGTATCTAAGGAAGCCTGGAGCCGTTCATTTCAGCAAAACCTGTCATATCATGTTAAGAACAATATACAATAGAAGGTTTTCTTTTCTAAATAGGATATATATCATAAAGCAGCGCATAATTATATATGTGTGTCAGGGAACCACACCCTAATAGTATAGATAGCAAAATATATATACAGTATATGTCACTCTGAGGAGCGTTTTTGTACCATTATTATTGTATATATGTTAGTAAATGCATGTAAACATTTAATAGGGATAAGCAATGAGTTTGTGATAAATTAATCTGGTTTTCTTAGCAGCAAGGTCAGCTGATTATCACAAATCTATTATTTGCATTGTTAAAATTGACATAATTTTGGAAGCATTGCTGTGAAATTATGGCCCTCCCTATTATTTCTAGCATCTCCTCCAGCATCTATTTCACATTCTATATGCAAAAAAACATACCGTATATACTCAAATATAAGCCAAGTTTTTCAGCCCTTTTTTTAGGGCTGAAAATACCCCTCTTGGCTTATACTCGAGTCAGTGTACCTTGGGTGTCCATTTTTTAAAACTTGTGGCTTCCTCCTGGTCCCGTCCCATTCTGTGATAGACGTTTGACACTGTGTTCAGTGTTCCATCTATCACGGACGTTCTTTCATCCTCGGACTCAATTTCCCAGCAGACACTGTGTTCAGTGTTCCGCCTATCACGGACCTTCTCTGCTGTCTGCTGGGAAACTGAGTCCGAGGACGAAAGAACGTCCGTGATAGGCGGAACACTGAACACAGTGTCAAATGCCTATCACAGAATGGGACAGGACCAGGAGGAAGCCACGAGTTTTAAAAAATGGACGCCTGCAGCACAACCTGTCAAGAATTTCAGGTACGCTGCAATGTGTACAGTGAGGTTTTAATTGGCACAGTGAGGTTGTTATGGGCACAGTGAGGTTGTAATGGGCACAGTGGGGTTGTAATGCGCACAGTGAGGATGGGCACAGTGAGGATGGGCACAGTGAGGTTGCAATGGGCACAGTGAGGTTGGGCACAGTGAGGTGTGCAAATGGGCATTGTTGACCCTCTTTTCCGCTTACAGTAGCTGCTGAATTCTAACCCAAGGCTTATACTCGAGTCAATACGTTTTCCCATGTTTTTGTGGTAAAATTAGGTGCCTTGACTTATACTCGGGTCGGCTTATACTCGAGTATATACGGTAAAAAAATTATATTTTAAGCTGTTAAAGTTTAAAATGCATGTTTTATTTATTTTTTGTATGTTTTTCCATTTGTCAGAGCATTAAAAATCTAAGCAGGCTATTTACAAAAATAATATAGCAAATTTAAAAATTATACTTTATTTTAAGGAAAAATAAACTTGTTTTAACAGTTTTAGATAAGCAAAAGAATTATTGTCAAGTTTAATTACTTGACTAGTCATCTAGGCATCAAGTCCAGTCATCAAAGGATTTAGGCCCAAGACCTAAAAAAAAAACGCCATGTATGCCCAAATCAGATGCAGGCACTGTTTGGAAATTTTGACAGCCACTGGAGCCAGCTGTCAGATCACAATAGCCGGCAGAAGAGATTTGCCCATCTGAGCAGTTTAGTATGGATGGAGAAATCTGTTTTTTGCTGCAGGCCAACAAGTGTATGGCCAGCTTTAGCCACCTGCCCTTGGAGGACCGGAGTGACGTCACGACATCACTTTAAGGTTCCCAGGCCATGCAAACAATAATTTTTTTGTTTTTTTTATTTAAAAGGTAGAGCAGAGATTTGGGGTCTTATTGACCCCAGATCTCTCCATAAAGAGGACCTGTAATGCTGTATTGCTAGCGGAAGGGATGTTTACAAAGCAAAAAAGTGATACAAATGTATATGTAGCGCCCTGCTCCTGTTGGGTAGGCACTATTTGTAAATTTAAGTTATCTGAGCTGTAGTTTAGCTCAGAATGAGTATGCCAAATTATTGGTTTCTGTTCCAGTTCAGCTGCATTGCATATTTTCCACTTGACTATGGGTGTCGCTGTCATCACGGGTCAAGGTTGGAAGCGCAGCGGGTTGGATGCATTGAGTGTTTTTTCCCAGAAGCAGCTCAGTGGGTGTGGTCCCCACCGCTGTGCATTCTGGGAGAGGGTACTTAAGGGACGGAAACTGTTCTGGCGGGGTCTTCTGATCCAGACCTGATGGCCCTCCTGGCCACAGGGATGTGCTCACAGTTTTTTCCGGCCTTGGGGTCTGCTGGTCCGAGGCTCCGTTACTGAGAGTAGGCCCAGGAGTTTCTAGGGCCTACTGGTCCAGGGATGGTCCCATGCTATCTTCTCTGCAGGAAGAAGCCGAACAATTGAGGACACATCCTGGCCAATCTACCTCACAGTGCTGCCGGCCAGCTGAAAGATCCATGTACTGTGTAGCTGTGTTTTGGAACTTTTGCAAAGTGTGTTGGTGGTTACACGGTCCTGAGGCAGAGGACTGTGCAACGACTCGTTTACACTCATCAAGTCTATGGCAGAGACTTTTGAACGAGCTTTGCACCGGCTGCTAGGTCAGTGAGAGAGGCCTATCCGGTAGTTGCTGAATGCAGTGTGGAAACGGTTTGTCCTCTGGATCCAAAAACGTCCCCGTGATCCGCAAAGCAAGGTACATGAATCTCCCCTAAACCTCCATCCCTCTGTCTGATCTTGTTTAATAAAACCTTGGAAAAAGAGACTAAGTGTTGGTGCAAACCTTTGTGAATAACTCTTCAAGAAGGACCCCTAAGACGAACGTGGTAAGGTAACGGCAGGCCCAAATTCAAACCAGCAGCTCCTACCGGGGTAGTGCTACATATAAATAAAGGAAAACTGTAAAAATAAAAAAGTTGAATAAATAATAATAAAAAAAAAAGTTTAAAGTTTAAAGCACCCCTATCCCCAATGTGCTTGCAAGCAATGGTAAACACGTACGTAGGTCAAGATCACGATTGGATCTAGTGTGCATCTGGAAAGTATTCACAGAGCTTCACTTTTTCCACGTTTTGTTATGTTACAGCCTTATTCCAAAATGTATTAAATGTATTATTTTCCTCAAAATTCTAAAAACAATATCCCATAATGACAATGTGAAAGAAAGGGGTGTGACCTTGACAGAAAGGGTGGGGCATATTTAAATTAGGGGGTGCACACGTTTAGTCAGGCGTAGGGCAGCACAAAACCTAAATCCACGACTGAGCATCAAACCTTTTTGCTGATGCACGGAGAAGATTCCCCACCCTCTATCGCAGAGCGAAGAGTGCTGGTGATGAACGGTGGGTGTAAAGGCGCATGTTACATGTTACACCCTGAATATAGGTGTAACATGCTCCTAATGCCCCATACACATGATCGGGCTTTAGCCCGACCAAACTCACATCGGAATTCCGAAGGAATTCCATCAGAGGAAAAGAGAACATGTTATCTATGTAAACTCAGACGAAATTCCTCGGAATATCCGATGGAAAAACTCAGATGAGCATACACACGGTCGGAATTTCCAATGGAAAAAGTCAGTCAGACTTTTTCCATCGGAAATTCCGATCGTGTGTACGAAGCATTAAAGTGAACTTATGCTTTAAATCAACATTTCGTCCGTATCAAGACATACGCTTGACCAACCCTTTTGAAAAACTATGCTTAGATAAGTCTCAGGCCCCGTACAGACGACCAAACATGTCTGCTGAAACTGGTCTGCGGGCCAGTTTCAGCAGACATGTTCGGTCGTGTGTAGGCCCGAGCGTGCAGGATTCCAGCAAACATTTGCCCGCCGGGCCTTTTCCCAGCGCACAAATATTCCTGGACTTGTTTTAAAACAGTCCGCTGGAATCCTGCCCGCTCGGACATGTTCGGTCGTCTGTACAGACCTACCGTACATGTCCGAGCGCCCGCCATCCCTCGCATGCGTCGAATGACTTTGACGCATGCGTGGAAGCATTTAACTGGCAGGCCCGCCCACGTCGCCGCGGCATTGTCGCGGCGACACCGCGTCATCGACGCGGCGACACCGCGGACACGCCCCGCGTATTGTTTACGTGCGGCTTTCTGTACGATGGTTAGTACAGCCATCGTACAGAAAGCCCCAGGCAGACATGTACGGTGAAAACGGTCCGGCGGACCGGTTTCATCGTACATGTTTGCCCGTGTGTACACGGCCTCATACATGACATTTACTGCCTTTATATAATTCAATACTGATTTCTGTTACCCACCACACAGAAGATCCTACCTTTTAGCTGAAATGGAAGAAATACTCCTCTTCACTCAATTCAAGGCTTCAATAGCAAACACTTACAAAGAAAATGGTTTTAAGATTATGACACATTGGTACAAAACTCCACAAGTATTGAATAAAATCAATACACTGATATCTCCCCTTTGTTGGAGATGCCAAAAACAGGTGGGACCTCTAGTACATGTTTTGTGAGACTGTCCAATATTGCGTGACTTCTGGACAGCATTAAAAGGACTTTGAAGCCATGGTTTTCTGCCAACCATTCCTGATTCTACAAAACAAATATGTACACTGTCATCGCCACCAACCAACACCACCTCTGTTAGTTTTTAGAAGCTGTCTTTGTCCGATTGTGGAAATGTCCCCTCACTTGCTGCCTAGTCTGACATCTGTCATCTCTGAGGGATAATATGTTAAAAAATCCTTATGATTTCCAGTAGAAAAACTCCTTCTCGGTGCTCAAACTGAGGACATCGCCTTTTACATTCTGCTTGACACCAGTCAAATAAATCAGAAGTACGGAAATGGAGAAAAAAAACATCAATAACAAACTGACAGAGGATCTAACCTTTTCTCGTTCAATCCAAACCCTAAAAGTTCACACCCATGGCTTTTTCAGTTTTGCAGAAACGTACCACAGTCCATTTACTATGGTTTCCTACGGGCCACGCTCACATCTCTAAATTTTTCAATGATGCATTTTTTGCTTGCAGTAGGTTGCATTTTTGGTTCCATAGACTTCAATGGAAATGCAGCAGAAACGCATCAAAAATGCAGTGCAATTCTGATGTGTTTTTGCTGTATGACAGCAGACAACAGATACCTCCCAAAAAAGGAAAACACTTGAAAAAACCTCATTAAAATGCACCAAAAACTTGTCAAAAAAATCAACCACAGCCTGCATAGATGTGAACAGGTGTCATAGACGCGGTCGGCCACTAGGTGGCGCTAACGGCGCCAGTTCAGGCTATTTAATGGGGCTCATCCCATAGCCTCTTGCTTCTCGGTCTTCAGCGTTCCTGTTACCCATCTGATACCTATTACCTGATTGACTTCTGTTCCCGTGTACCCGGCTTGTCTCTGATACTTCTGACCTCCGCCTGCCCTGACCTCTGGCTTGTCTGACGCTGCTCCTGCCTTATCCTCCAAACTGGTTGCTGCCCACCCGTTACTGATCCGGCTTGAACCACGACTCTGCTACTGCTTCCTCCTTGTACCTGATCCGCCCGCCTGTGTCCGACCCGGCCTGCCTGACCCTGCCTGTACCAGTACTACAGTACACCTCCCTCCTGCTGACTGTTTCCAGTTACCTGCACCACGCTCCTGCTAGCTGTCACCTTGCTGATTCCGGTTACCTGCACCAAGCTCCAGCTATCTACTGTCCTGCTGTCCCAGCATCACCGACATCTTCCTGGAGTCTACAGGAGACCACCGCAGTTCCTGCACAGCATCCTTGCCAGGCGCTCATGCGACTCTGAACTCCAGCGCTCCCTGTCTACTCTACCAGGGGTTCCGGAGTCAGAGGAGCAAGAGAGGCCACTCCCTGCACGTCAGGCTCTGCTCTGTACCAGGTACGTGACAACAGGGCTGGTGCGAGGATTTTTGGCACCCTAGGTGAAACCTCATTTTGCTGCCCCCATTGACTCCACCCCCTTTGCCCTTCCCATGTGACAGGAGGCGGCGCTATATATCGGCTCTGCTTCTTCTAGCGCTGCGCCTCTAATTACACTACCAGTCAGATGAAGCACCTGCCTGAGACTGAGTTAGTTACCGTACATGCTGCGGCATGCAGAGCATACAGACGCTGATTGAAACCAGTGGTCGGACGCCTCTAGGCAGCAGTGCGCCCTAGGCAGCTTCCTAGTTTGCCTAGTGGTAGCATCGGCCCTGGGTGTGAACCTTATGGAATACAAATTATTTAGTTGTGCCATACAATATCCAATAGTATGAAATGTAAAAGGTGATAACCCTGGTTAGAGCTGCTGACCAACTCAATCACCTGGGCACAAGCTCAGTATGGTCAGTATTTTGACATTGCTATTGTGGAACTGGTATGTGCTTTTTTTAAATGATTTTTTACAGCAAGTTTGTTTAAGGCCGCGTACACACGGTCGAACATGTCCGCCTAAACTGGTCCACGGACCAGTTTCCGCGGACATGTCCGACCGTGTGTACGGCCTAGCGGACAGGTTTCCAGCGGACAAAAGTTTCTTAGCAAGTTAAGAAACTTAGCTTGGAAACATGTCCGTCGGACATGTCCGATGGTTAGTACACCTAATCGGACATGTCCGCTGGTTATGACGTGTAACCAGCGTCCCGAAATCCCGCGAATTGATTCGACGCATGCGTGGAAGCATTGCAATTCCGTGTTTGAGAACGTCGGTGTCTTCTACGTCAATGTAAACAGAAATTTGCAAGCATCAAGAGGTATTTATGAAGCTTATATTAAAGCTGAACGAAAATATAATGTAAAAAATTAATAACACAATCTTGACATGCCATGGAAGTTACATCATCCCTGCTAACATTGATACGACCTGATTTGCCTAAAGCGGGGGTTTATCCCTAAAAAAAAAATATTTTTTTTCTAGCATCTCATTCAGCATAGTAGCGTGAGCTACAGTATGCCTTTATATATTTTTTTGGCGCCGTACTCACTGTGTAATCGCGTACGAAAGTTTCCGGGGAATGGGCGTTCCTATTCAGAGGGCTCGTGATTGACGGCCGGCTATGGCGCGTCACGCTTCACGGAAACAGCCGAAATAGGTGTTTGCTCTTCACGGCGCCTGCGCAGTCAGCTCCGATGTCTGTGCGCAGGCGCCGTATAGCGCCGGGAAGAGCCGAGACCTACTCCGGCTATTTTCGTGAAGCGTGACGCGCCATATCCGGCCGTCAATCACGAGCCCTCTGAATAGGAACGCCCATTCCCCGCGGGGAGTCTGGAATTTTACTACGCTATTAAACAGTGAGTATGGCGCCAAAAAAAAATAATAATAATATTCATAATAAAGGCATACTGTAGCTCAAGCTACTATGCTGAATGAGATGCTAGAAAGTTGTTTTTAGGGTGAAACACCGCTTTAAGGTTTGCACTTCTTATTTTGACATGTTTTCATGTGCAAACCTTTTTTTCCTTTAAAGTAGTAGTAAACATACATGTGTAGCTCTACCCTTTGTTAGGGCAAACAGCAACTTCACACTTTGAATCAGAAATCACAGTCCATAAGCGTTAACTTTTTAAAGTTTTATTGCAGCATTAACTTGAATAGGGTTCATGGAGCTGTGGGACACTCACTAACAGGAACAATGAGGACATTCTTCCTGTTCTGCTGAACAGTCCATTAAGCAGTGGGACATTAAGTGGATAGAACTGAGGCACCAATTGCAATAACTCAGGCCAGGTGAGCCTTATACTTTGTGCCTCAGGGGGTGTTAAAAGCAAACAGTCACTGAAAGTCACTGGACAGAAACCCAGGTCGATGGGCTCCAGACTATTTATGCACTTCCCAACCAGCACCTGGACACACCTCTCCAGGGATTGGCTAGGACTGCATAAATATTTAGGCAGCCTATATGTCTCTTTCACCCACTATATTCTGGAAAGCTCCAGAAAACAGGGGGAGGTAGTCAGACCTGCAACCTGCAGAACCCAGAGCAGCCCAAAGCAATCAGTTCTGTGCTGCTGATTACAGGAGAGCCAAAAACGAAATTTGCCTCAAATGAAAACCTAGCAGCCTAGCAGGAAGGTGCTACCCGTGCATACAAACATGTTATGAACACTTTCCAATACAGTTATAACTATTCAGGCACCATACCTTCTTTTTTTTTTTTCGTTTAAAAAATAATCTTATTCGTCTTTATACAAGGTTAAAAGGTCTGTCGTGTGACCATGCATCATTCCTTCCTGATAATGGGGGTGGCAGATTTCAGGACACACAGTGCACCTGTATGTTTGTTCAGCCTATGCAAGAAGCAGACTGTGTTTGAGCAGGGATTGTGTTCAAGAAGCAGGCTGTAATTGGAAGGGGGAGTGTGCCAGAGGCAGGCTGTGATTGGACAGGGGTGTGGTGGCTGAACAAACTAGCCAATACAAGCCTGCTGTGTGTCCGCACAGTGTCCTATACCTCTGAATGGTTAGTCAAAGAATGAAAACGGATTATGCAATCACAAATCAGCTTCTGTGCTTTGTGTGGTCAGTTTAGAACAAGGAAGAAGGGTAGCTGGTAGGATCAATCAGGTACTTCAGATGGAAGAAGTACATGAAAATGACAGAGACTATGATTTTTAAAATACGCATACAGAATGTGAACACATATGTAGAAAAAATATACTGTATATTTATGATAACATACACTTTAATTCTCATTTATTAAAAGTTTTCACTTCAGAAATGTCAGATGCAATTTTTTTTTTTTTTTTTTTTGCATGTGTAGCGCCTGGTTACTTAAAAGGTACCGGTGAGAGAGGTCTGTCCAGGGGCACTTTTACCCACTCCGGCGGGAGTGGCGACGTGGACAAATATAACTACAGAGGGCAGGATTGCCTTTACTATCTATAGCCTGATACTGTGAAGTTGCTCTACCTTCACCAATCTATCCTGTCTACCTCAAGTTTACATGTTGTTCGTGTTTGACCGGGAAAATAAAGCATTTGAAAAACTCAATCAACGGTCCTGGACATTCTGCTATTGCTCTCTTCACTACCTAGACACAGAATAGAGGTAACTTAAACACGCCGATCCCAAATCTAATCAGCGGCTCCTTCGGGGGTGGCGCTGCATACCTTTAGGGGAATCCAGGCACAGGTAATCCCTTTCCTTCTAACCAGCCAGCATGATATTGAGCTCTACATCAAAGCACTTTTCTCAAACACAAAAGCTTTCATACCTTAGCTTACTCTCACAATAAAACCCCAACTCGTCCCCCTCCCAAAACTGGAAAATCTTAGATACCTCCCTGCACATGAATCTATTGTATACAACTTTGGGCTAGATTCATAAAGACTTACGACGGGCGTATCAGTAGACCCAATCCACGCCGTCGTAACTTTAAGCGTATGCTCAAACTGAGACACGCTTAAATGTTGCTAAGATACGACCGGCGTAAGTCTCCAACGCTGTCGTATCTTAGCTGCCTATTTACGCTGGCCGTTAGGGGCGTGTACGCTGATTTACGCCTAGAATATGTAAATCAGCAAGATACGCCTATTCACGAACGTACGCACGCCCGTCGCAGTAAAGATACGCCATTTACGTAAGGCGTTTTCCGGCGTAAAGATAAACCACCAAAAAGATGGCGCAGCCAATGTTAAGTATGGACGTCGGAACCGCGTCAAATTTTTCACGTTTTACGTCGTTTGCGTAAGTCGTCCAAGAATGGGGCTGTGCGTAAGTTACGTTCACGTCGATAGCATGGATTATTTGCAACGTAATTTTGAGCATGCGCACTGGGGTACTTTCAGGGACGGCGCATGCGCCGTTCGTTAGAAACATCAAATACGTAGGGTCACGAGTATTTAGCATAGAACACGCCCCCAACCAGCCTATTTTGAATTTGGCGGGCTTACGACGGCCCAGTTACACTACGCCGCCGTAAGTTAAAACGCGCAACTTCTTTGTGAATACAGGACCTGCCGCTCTAACTTACGGCGGCATAGTGTATCTGAGATACGCTATGCCCGCCTAAAGATAGGCACATCTCTCTGAATCTACCTCTTTGTATCTTACTGTGAACTTGACTCGGACTTTATTGTTATTCCTTATATTCATTTTCTGTATATTATTTTTTCTTCATTTCTGGTGAGATATTGGCTAGAATTACTATTAATTAGGGCCCTTTCACACTGGGCGGATCAGTAATGATCCGCCCCGTGAACCTCCGTTTGCTGAGCGGGGATCGTTCCGTTGATCCCAGCTGAGCTGGCGGATGACAGGGCGGTCCCCGCACACTGTGCCAGTGGTGTATTTAGGTTTTGTGCTGCCCTAGGCCTGACTAAACTCATGCACCCCCTAATTTAAATATGAGCCACCCCTTCCTGTCAATGCCACGCCCCTTTCTGTTTAAGATATTTTTTAGTGGGGACACTAGTTCTTAGGGCCGGGGGGGGGGGGGTGGATTCCCTTAATTTGCATCGATTTCCTCTCACTTCTTATTTGGCTATGGGGCAGGAAATGAAGGGAAATCTCTGCAATGGGACGGAGATGGTAAAAAATAAACTGACCTGGGCTATAACCCTCCCTTACTCTATTCAAAATGAAAAAAATAAGTGTTGCCTATAGTTCTACTTTAAGCACAAATTTCTGATAATTTTATGGAGAACTAAGAAGATATAACCATGGCAATGGTGCAGCAGAAAACCTTTAGCACAGTGAGGAAGGTTTGTGGTCCAGGATGATAGGACAGTCAAAATTAGAAGCAGCTTGTGTTACACTAACAGTGTAGCGCAAGCCGGCGGGGACAGGATACAGCCTTGCACTGTGCAGGGACCGCCCTGTCTTTTCTCAGCTCTCCCCTATGGGGGGATCGGATGAACACGGACCATCTGTCCGTGTTTATCTGATCCGATCCGCACACGGATGGATGAAAAAGCGGGCATACGGTCCGCAAGTGTCAAAGGGGCCTAAATAGTCTTTGATCTCTGATTGCACTGTTTCTCTTCTGAGGCACCTGTAAGCTGCACTGTCCATAAGTATACATATGGATGATAAGTGTAAATAATCTATGGCAACCAGTTACAGTGGTATTAAAGTAGAAATTCAGCTTAAAACTAACTCTAAATCTACTAGCAGCCACATTCTAAGACCTGTAAAGAAGAAATTGTTATACATACTGTGACAGACCAAACCAGAACAGGGGCTTTTGGAGGGGACTGCAGGCAGGGCTGTCTTAATGAGAGGGCACACCTGGGCATTGCCCAGGGGTCCCAGCTGCATGGGGGGCCCCTGTCCTTTCCCCAAAGCAGCTGATCCTTGAGCCTGGGCTGCCCTTCTACATCCCAGATATCCCTCTAGCACTCTGACCACTCTACACCCTAGATACCCTCTACTTCCTACCTACTTGATTTCTGTTTACCTGCACTGTCTCCATTGTAGGGGCCCCAGAGCATTACTTTGCCCAGGGGCCCATGATGCTATGAAGACGGCCCTGACTGCAGGGTGGCCTCTTGCCTACTGACAATGGGCCCTGGCTTTTGAGAGAGCAGATCTTTCTGTAATGATGGACAACCATGTAATGAATGCTGAGTGCGAAGCTTCGATTAATTCTCTGAACACGGACAATAAAGCTTCCCTTCTGGAGTGGATAGAAAGGTGTAATATTAATCTTGCACAGGTTAATGGTCAGAGGGAATGTGGTGGCCCTCCTGCAGACTGGGTTGGAGAGGCTCCTTCACTTGGGACCAGTGGCGGCTGGTGCTCAAAATGTTTGGGGGGGCGCAAACAAACGGGAAAAAAAAAACATCAATTGCAGCCTTACTGTGCCCATCAATTTCCGCCACTGTGCCCATCAAACGCAGCCACTGTGCCCATCAAACGCAGCCACTGTGCCATAAAATTGTCGCCACTGTGCCATAAAATTGTCGCCACTGTGCCATGTCGTCAAACGCAGCCACTGTGCCATGCCATCAAACGCAGCCACTGTGCCCATCAATTGTCGCCACTGTGCCATGCCATCAAACGCAGCCACTGTGCTATCAATTGTTGCCACTGTGCCCATCAATTTTTGCCACTGTGCCATGCCATCAATTGTCACCACTGTGTCATGTCATTGCCGCCACTGTGCCCATCAGTTGTCCCCACTGTGCCATGCCAAACACAGCCACTGTGACATCAATAGTCACCACTGTGCCATGCCAAATGCAGCCACTGTGCCCATCAATTGTCACCACTGTGCCCATGAATTGTCGCCACTGTGCCATCAATTGCCGCCACTGTGCCATCAATTGCCGCCACTGTGCCATGCCAAACGCAGCCACTGTGCCATGCCATTGTTGCCACTGTGTCCATCAATTGTTGCCACTGTGCCATGCCATTGTCGCCACTGTGCCCATCAATTGCCGCCAGTTTGCCCCAAAAATGCCGCCAGATTGACCCCCCCGCCTGGCACTTAACTTTCTCAGTCAGCCATTCACGGATACTCCTCCACGATCCCTCAAAATAGTCCTGCCCTCGATGTTGCTTCAGCCAATCAGGCTGTAACATGACAAAATGTGGAAAATTTCAAGGAGTATGGAAAATTTTTCAAAACACTGTATATGTTTAAAAAAAAATTATGTTTTAAAAAATTAAAAGCCAGCAGATACACATACTGCAGCTGCTGGCTTTTAATAAATGGACACTTACCTGTCCTGGAGTCCAGCGATGCAGGCAGTAGGGTTCCCGGCGTGAAGCCAAAAGGCTACACTGCCGCCGCCATTGCGGGTAAGGGAACCCGGCAGTGTAGCCTTTCAGCTTCATGCCGGGAACCCTACTGCACATGCGCAAGGCCCGGCTGCCAGGGGAGGAGGAGGAGGGAGCCCCACGGTGATGTCACCACTGCGTCACGGCCGCGGCCAGACTCCCAGAAGTGGTAAAGGATACCTGTCAAAGACAGGTATCCTGTCCCCCCTCCCCCCCAAAAGGTGCCAATTGTGGCACCGGAGGGGGGGAGGAATCCGATGAGCAGAAGTTCCACTTTAGGGTGGAGCTCCGCTTTAAGTGTGTATTTAAAATTCACATAGTAACTTACATTTAGGATTACAATGAAGGGTACATCTGTTCATAAATGCTCAGTGCGGTATCCATAACGCTGGTCAACAAAGGAAAGCTGTCTCGAATGCTCTGTGGTCTCTCCTGGCTGGCAGGATGTTAGTGTAGTGGGGGACAGCTGAAGAGGAGGCTTGGAACGCTCCTTGGACCTCAGCGCTGGTCGGGATGACGTCACAGGCGATTGTTGCCGGATAGTCTGGGATCCCAGATTAATCAAAGCATTATCTAGGTGTGAATTCCAATTGTTAATTGAGTTAATTAAGTCACCTATTGTTCCCTGTCTGTTGGTTAAATTGGCTAAGATGGGATTAGTCTTGTGTCAACTCTACCTCGTTATCTAACTATTGTGTGATGTTTTGAGTAATATTTTGATTTAGAGCCCATTCACACAGGGGTAACACGACTTCTAGCAAGACTTTGGGAGGCAACTTGGACACGACTTGAGTATGAATCATCAGGCAACTTACAAGGCAACTTCAAGTCACCTCCAGGACAGGAGGCTTTCCAGTGGCCAATCAAACAACAATCAGCTCTGTGGGAGGGAGGGGGGAGGGGGGGTTTGCCTGAGAAATGTATGTCATCTTCCTGTATTGTTGCTTCAGTTAAAGGAGTTGTAAAGGAAAAAAATTGTTTGCCTAAAATAAATGTCTGCAAGGTAGACAGAGCTTCCTGAGGACGCAATATACCTTGCGAAACGCGTAGAGGCTGCTGACATCTACGGGACCACGCGCTGATCGCAAGATAGGCGTAGGGGGAACACGAGAGGAACGGCTTTTATCCTTCACATATTTGCATACACGGCTGGAGAAGCTTGGTGCCGGTATACGGGCACAATAAAATGTGAGTGCAATACCTGCTTTTAATTTTAAAAAAATAATAAAATTTTTACATACTCATCTATGAGGGGCACTCTTTCTCTGTGAGCTTTTGTAGAAAAAGAGAGACCACACTAGTATACCCAAGGCACCTGGCAGTTGTTGGAAATGCATAAGAGGAGTGGTTATCCTGGGAATGAACCAAAGGCATTTATTAAATGAGATCTGGTGAGTGGCCATTTTTTACAGTGATGGGACTATCACGGAAGTGGTGAAATCACATTGTGTTTTAACATCTCACAGGAGAAGCATTGATCGTTTTATGAGCACTTGGCCATCATATTGAGACTTTAAAGGGAAGAGGATCAACTTAGAAATCCTCTACTTAATTGTCATATACAGGCATACCCCGCTTTAAGTACACTCACTTTACATACACTCGCGAGTAAGGACATACCCGTGAGTGTATGTAAAGTGCCTTACAAGTACTGTACAAACATTTTGCAGCCGCAGTAGAAGGAGCTGAAGCTCTGAGAGCATAGCCCGCCCTGTTCCAGTGTGCCCCTGACACCTCCACTACAGCCCCTGAGACATCAAATACAGCTCCTGACACCCCCAATACACCCTAGAAGTGAAAAAAGGTATTGTTTCACTTTGAATACATTTTCGTTTTACATACATGCTCTGGTCCCACTGTGTACTTAAAAGTGGGGTATGCCTGTATGTATATATTTTTTTCACATATACATTTTATTTTATTTTTTGTGGTTATTGTAAATGTTGTTTGTTTCTGTGGTAAGGATTCCCTAAATCTGAGATAGGGGAATGCACGTTTTTTAAGAGCACTATTCAATACGTGTATGGCACAGATATGTATGTGTTTTTTGCATTTTTCTGAGAAGAATACTTGAATATGAGCACTTGGTACACATTTATATATACACATATACTCGGTGGATTGTCAATAGAGGTGATATGTACTGGGGCTAACAATTGTAAATAGTGCCCAGAAGTAGGTGGATATAGATTAACCACCATGTACTACACTCAAGGTAGACAGACAGAATAGTGTAATGATTCTGTTAAAAAACGAGTAAATGCCTATTAAATTCCTTCATCTATATCACCTCCGGCATTCTAGTTTCTGTTCTCTCATTCACTTCCTGGTTTGCATCGCTCGTTCATGTAAGAACTACATTTCCCAGTATGAACTGGAGCACGCCCAGTAATTCACACCTCCTTCAAGTCTCTAACACGTAGAGAGCGTCCTGCCGCACAGATGTAGTTCCCAGGAGGGAGTGAGCACGTTACTGACCACCGCAGTAAAGCCTCCCTTCACGGTGGTGAGTAACAATCAGACAAGCAGGAAGTGAACAGAACAGAGAAGAAATTGAGCAACTTCTGAGCAAAAACTAACAATGAGAAAGTGAAAAGAGGAATGTCTGCAGGTAAAGGATGCTTATTATGAAAAAAAAAAAAAAAAATCCTTTACAACCCCTTTAAGACAGTGATCCGACTTCTGAGGCAACTTCCATTGAAATCAATGGGTACAAGTTGCCTACAAGTCGGATTGAAGTAGTACAGGAACCTTTTCTGAAGTCGGAGCGACTTCAGTAGTGTACATTAGGACGGCTCCCATTCACTTCCATTCATTTTCTTGACCGCGCGACTTGGGGCAACTTGGGGAGACTTGAAGTCAGATCTCAGGTCGCCCCAGTGTGAACCAGCTCTTATTGTTCAGGTGGTGACTGACCTACTTTTGAAGTGTACAAAAAACAGTATTTCTGTACAAATAAAGAGTTCCAGTTTGCATCTAAGATAGTGTTACATAATCTTGGATGCTCAGCTAAAATATTTGGTTAATGGGGCCAGAGACTCCAGACTGGAGGAGGCCATATATCTTGATGGAAGCATCCAAGCTGGGTGCTGGATGTTTCCGTCACACGTACCTTTTCTGAAGCTGCTCCGGTTTGGTCCCCACACTGAGCTTCTGTGTGTGGTAGTGTCCAGAAGAGAATACTGTATATTTGGTTTAGGCTGTCGTTTATTGTGTGTTCACTGTTTGTTTGGTTTGCTGGTTCTGTTACACTGTACTATATTTGAGGCATGTTTTCCTTGTGTTATCCACTTATCTTTTATTAAATTATATTATTTACACTTTACCTGTATTTGGTAAACTCTGTGGCAGTCCACACATATTTCCGGTCACACCGGTTCCTGACAGGCTGTCAGTAGATTTAGAAATAGTTACTTTTAGGCTGAACTTTAACTTTAAACCTTAAACCAAAAATGTAATAGATTGCAGATTTCAAATAATTCGTTTTGGTGGCTTCTTTCTTTTTTAGGCTTTTCCCTCTCTTTTTTCACCTGTCTATCTGGCCAGTAACACTTGTCCTATATTAGAGTGCCTCACTCTAGATGAAAGAGCACATGGGCATATTTGGGCAGCAGAATTTTCAGTTTGAGGGGGAGAATAGTCATAGACTTACTAGCAGATTTAAATACACTAATAAATTGAAGCCAAACTCCACCTAACACGTTTTAAGCAGTTACAAAAATCAGTTTTGTTCCTTTTGGATCAAAGGTTTAATGAAAATAAGTAAAAACTGATTATTGTAAGCACCCCACTAGGCAGTAATTGGTTTGTCTCAATCATTTAACTGCAACATCTGCAGGACAGCTTGTTCTGTTGAAAAACAACAGACTTACTGGCACAATTACCTATAAAGGAACACAGTAGGGCTCCAGATAAGTGTGAGTAGGAGAAAACAATACTTACATATTAACATACATATCACTTATATTTAGGGTAACCTGTGTACTGCTCCAGTGATGGGGCGGCATGCGGTAACAGCTCTCTCCAGACTAGCAAAGCCAACAGCAGATGCAGGACATCAGAAGAGACCCGCAAGTAGATGGACCCGGCAGTGATTCCCCCCTCGCTCCTGCTAACTGACAGGAGGTAGTGACTGGTGCTGTGAACGATAGATGGGCAGGATGCAATGCATTTCCAAGGTCCTGCCTTCTTTATTAAACTCTAATACTTTACTGGCCTCCCGGAATATGTGAGGCACAACGGGCAGTGTGCGTGTCATTCACCTAAGGCGAGTGACATGCATGAGGAGGCGGAGCGGACTTTCCATGGAAAAGTAAACAAAAGGGAAAAAAATGTCCTTTTCCGCCAGAGGAAGGAAGGAGCAGTGGAGAGGTGGAGTTTTCCTCAGGAAGGTGAAAGTGCACTTTTAAAAGGGGCCAGAACTAGGACACAATAAATAGAAGAATCATAAAAATCATGGGGAAATGTATTGAATGATCACAGAGGAAATGAAGAAAGTGTAGCAAATATTAAAGCCTGGAATCACATTTTCCTGTTGCTGTAGCACATGATAAAATATGCATTGCAGTGAAATGCAAACAAGAGTGCAATGCATTGCAATGTCATTCATTCTGAATGGCACCCCAATGCACATCCACAAGGCACCACAACAATCTGTGCATGTGGATTAAAAGTCTGTGTGTTACATTGACGGGCCATTTAAAATGAGGCTGTCTCACTGAAACACTTGACATGACGTATGTTAACATGAGTGGCGTGCTATTTTACAAAAGAGTGTATCCGGCCTTGTAGCTACTGAACTGAATAATCTAGTAATCCACGCGCTTACTGTATCTTCGATCTCATTACTACTATAGCATGGTGTCATGAGGTTGATGATATGCATTACAGATGCATGTTAAAATGAATCTGTTTATCTACCTGCATGTAATTGTATAACCACACTTTGTGTTACCGTGTTTCCGAGCTGTATACATTCTTCTAGCTAAAGAGCAGTGAATGCCAGTGAGAAATTGTTCTGTATATCTCAGTTAATTCCAAAGGGTGAGTAACAGAAAGGGAATCTGCCTCAGGGCTTAACCATCTGCTGTTTCTCTTATAGCAATACCCCGGGGGGAATCCTGCTCCCTGTTTAATGGCTCACACAACAAAACTGCAGTGGAAATATACTGACATGTAAAGCCAGCCTATGTTATGAAAGTAGACAATGCCTTTTAGAGAAAGGTCACCACATTTACTCTATCTGCACCTTTTAACCAACAATGGTTACATATTCCCTGAAAACAAACATGTGAGAAGGTCTTATATATAGGGAAAACAGGAAAAAAAATACATTCTGTCACACTGTATTGATATAAACTGACTTTAGACTGATTCACCACATATATTAGCCTGGACACAATGAACTGTAAGGCAATTCCTCCACTCTATTGCAGTATACTGAGAAGAATGTTTACCTCCTGCATGTATGAAGTAGCAACACTTGTACATCATCACATCAGCTATTAATATTATCCTCTATAATAGCATTCTTTCTTCCAATTACCTTTGTCCAAGCATACTAATTTGTGCTCACCATTCTAGACAATGGTATGTGGCACCTAAGACCCCAGCGTACAAAATAATGAGCACAGATCTTAGTGATAAGCCCTTAACAGCTGTTTACAGCATGAGGGAATATCACTGCTAAAGACTCCATGGCGTTTAGGGTTTTACATTTCCATCATGGAGCTGGGCAACATGTGAAAACCATCTGTTGCACACTCTTCCATGCACATTGCTGAGCACAACTGACCTTCTCTTAGGGACACTGCTTAGTGCATGTAGGAACTTCTGCCAGAGACATTCATGAGCATATGGGACATACTGTTGAGTGCATATTAGACCCTACAACGCAAACATTCCTGAGCACTAGGGATGAGCCAAACGACCCCTTGTTTGGTTCGCACCAGGACATTCGAACATCCAGAAAGTTCGGACTCGAATAACAAACCCCATTGAGGTCTATGGGACCTAAACGTGAAAAATCAAAAGTGCCCATTATGAAGGCCTATATGTAAGTAACTGGGCAAACAATGGTTATGGAGGTCCGGGTACTGCCCTGTGGGATATGTATCAATGAAAAGAAAATTGTAAAAAAAGTATTTTTTAAATGAGCAGTGATTTATTGATGCTTAAAAGTGAAAGTATAAAAATTCCTTTCAATATAGTGCCTCGGGGGTCCCCTTAGTCCACTTGTAAAGTGGCTGTACTGTGTAGAGAAGCTGCTGCAGCAATAATTGCATTTATAAAGCCCAAGAATGTTCATCTTTCCCTGCAAGCTTTCTTTATTTTGTAAGCAGCGGCTTAGGAAGCAAGTATATATGATGAGGCCACCATGTAGTGCACAGGGAACAAGATTATAGATTTTTTGGATAAATTCTGGTGTCTCTACTACAGACTTTGGATTTCTACTTCTGTAACAGGTGTGAAAAAATTGTTTGATTGTCAGTGGCACCTTCAGACCGTAACCCTATAAAGGTAAGAAGCAAGAATTGGCCTTGCTGTCAAAAATTGTAATGATATGCACCTGTCAAACAGGTGCGGAAAAATTGTTCTTTGGGTGTCGGTGGCCTCTTCACACCCTAAGACTATAGAGGTACTCTTGATGAAAACAAGAATTGGCCTTGCTGTCAAAAATTATTATGATATACACCTGTCAAACAGGTGTGGAAAATGTGGTCTTTGGGTGTTAATTGTGCGAATAAAATCTACACCAAAAACATTCTTCCAGGTGAAATCAACACCTACAACACTAGGCAGCCTAGAGGGCCTGCATAAATTCCACATCCCAAAAACACTTTATCTGCGACATCGGCATCAGGGACTTCATAGCTGCTGGTAATCCAGGACTGATTCATTTTGATCAAAGTCAGACGGTCCACTGAGTCTGTGGACAGACACATTCTATGATCAGTAGCAAAACCTTCAGCAGCACTGAATGCCCATTCGAAAAGCATGCTGGATGCAGGGCAGCCCAGCAGCGCAATGGCATACTGGGCAAGTTCTGGTCAGTGGTCTATTCTCATGACCCAGTAAGCCAGTGGATCATCGACTGGAAAGCTATCCATCTCTGTTTTCGCTCCTAGTTAATCGTCCACCATGTGATGCACCAGTGATGTGAAAGCTGACAGCCCTGGGAAGCAAAGACTAAAAAAATTCAGAAATGCATCATTTAGGCCTTCTCCACCACTTCTCTCTTGACCAACAGAAGCCTCAAAACTACATTTTCCACGACACTGTAACCTATCATAGTTGGGAAAAGCATTCGATAAACTTCTCTTTGAGGTGTCCTCAAGAGATTTCATCTTCTGCACTCTCTGTGGGGACCGGATGAGTTCTGATGCCCCATACAGACGGTCGTTTTTTGTGATGAAAAAAAAATGACGTTTGAAGTGATGAAAAAAAACGACATTTTTGAAACTTCATTTTCAAAAACGATGGAGCATACACACCATCATTTTGAAAAATGATGAACAAAGTGACGGCACTCTAAAGGGGAAGTTCTATTCGCCTTGAGGCTGCTTTTAGCTGGTTACTTGTTAGTAAAAGATGATTCGTGCTTTTTTGTCTGTTAAAGCGTGATGAATGTGCTTACTCCATTATGAATGGTAGTTTTACCTCCCGTCTCAAAACTTGCTTCTGGGCATGTGCGGGTTTAAAAACGTCGTTTTCCCCACACACTATCATTTTCATTGACACAAAAAATGACATTTTGAAAAACGACACAAAAAATTCGAGCATGTTCGAATTTTTTTTTGGTCGTTTTTCTGAAGACATAAAACGACATTTTCCCCACACACTATCATTTTAAATGACGTTTTCAAAAACGTCATTTTTTTTCATCACAAAAAACGATCGTCTGTATGCGGCATGAGACTTTCCCCTTATAACGGTGGTCAAGGAGGGTTGCCAATCAATAGTAATCCCTTTCCTTTATGCCGCGTATTCTTGGGCTTTGAAGCATGAGGGAGTCTCTGCACCACAAATTTGCAGAAGCATGAGAAGCAGACTCCTCGAGGTCACTGAGGATTATAGTATCTGGAACTACCTCCTCCCAGCCATGTACTACTCCCAAGGGTTCTGCGGATGGAAAACCATCTCTTACTGTTTGATGTATGTCTTCCTCTGCTTCAATGCGTCCAAAACTGCCAGAATCCTCCTCCTCCTCCCTCTCCTCTTGTGTGTTCTGTAGCATAGGAACAATGGTGTCTGCATAAAGTGGGCCTTGAGAGGAAAGTAAGTCCTCCTCTTCGTCCTGCTGCTCTGCCTGAATTGACCTGTCCATAATGCCACGCAGAGTCTGCGCCAGCAGGAACACAACAGGGATTATGTCACTGATGCATGCATTGTCACAGCTCAGTATCCTTGTGGCCTCCTCAAATTGTGAAAGTACAGTGCATGCATCCTTTATGAGCAGCCATTGGTGTGGGGGAAAAAAGTCAAGCTGGTCTGAGCCTGTTGTACTATACTCACACAGGTACTCGTTGACGGCCATCTGCTGCATGTGCAGCCGCTGCAGCATTGCCAAAGTCGAGTTCCACCTGGTGGACATGTCATAAATCAGGCGGTTTATGGGCAGGTGGAATTCCCACTGAATTATATGTAGTTGCCAAGAGTAACGGAAATGTGACAAGCAGCCTGTTGGTAGCATGTACCTGTTATACAGTAGGTGGCATGGCCTCTAGCAGCCAGGGAGATGTTGTTGGCACTCCCTATTATGAACAGAGGTTCAAGAGTCAAATTAAGTGCGTGTGGAGCCCACGCAGAGTGCACAGAGGTGCCCAATTCCCTATGGGAGAGTAGTAGTGAAAAACGCTTGACGGGTGGTTGTGGACATTGGCTCAGCATGGTTTTCAAAAATGCAAGTTGATGTGAAGGTGTACATTGTCATGGGGGACCATGGGTTAACTGGAGAACACGTACGATGTCAGTCTACCGGGTACATTGTGTACATTCATCTCTAAGCTTAGAGGTCTGCCTTAAAGTGTTACTAAACCCAGGACCCTGCATTCACTATATATGGTCTCCCACAGTACACAGAACATGGAAATTAAATTATTTTAGTAAATATAAACTGCTAAATACCTTTTCTCATCAGCAGTATATAGCAGACTTGTGACTTCTATCAGTCTCTGGTTAAAGCTTGTAGGAGGAGTTTTCATTCTCCTCTGACTGTCCTATGAGGCTGCAGGCCCCCTGATCCTCCATCTGGACAGTGCCGACTATCTCTGTGCTGATCACATGCACCCTCCCAAGAAAAAAAAAAAGAACACTGCAGCAATATACACAAAACTGAGCATGTGCAGAGTGACTCCAAAGGCTCTGTACTATCAGGCAATGGATTGGTGACAGTGGAAGAAGGGGATGATGAGAGAAGACAGGATCAAACAGCTTTTTACATAATGCAGGGGCTTAACCCCTTAGGTTCCACAGTAAGTATAACAAGCATGCTTTACTGCATATACAGACTGATTTTACTGTTGTGGGTTTAGTAACACTTTAAGGTTGAGTATTCTTGTGTGTGTGTGTGTGTGTAAAGTGTCCTTGTAACAAAGTGACTAATGTAACCCACGCAGGGTAAGCCTCCCATGTGACCTAGCACTTGATGCCCAACGAGTTAATGGGAAAACATGGAGGATGTGACAAACACCCACACTACTGCCCCACCTGCCCACATACAGATCTTCTTTTATTTGCTTGTTTATCTGCATGGGTATTGACATAGAATTACACTGGCTTTTAATTCTGTTCCTGCTGTATTCCTATTTCTTACTTTGTAGTCAATGTATCTGAGATTAGGAGTCCATTCACACATGTCATGCGACTTTAGACATCAAAGTCGATTGGCAGGTCATAACCCATGTTTCTGCACTACTTTGGTCCGACTTTCATGCAACTTAAGGGCCATAGACTTCAATGTTAACCCTCAAATGTTGCATAAAAATTTGTACCTGAATGTTTTACATGCAACAGTTGTGCAACAGCTGTCCATTATCTCACAGAAAAACACAACCACTTCTATGATAGGCAGCCCCACTAACTATCAGAGCTAGGGTAATTGTGCTAATGATAATAATATACAGAAACATGCTATAGCAAAAATATTATATATGCTGCCCCCCAGCACCAATTAAATCCTACCAATGTAGCCAACAGTTATCTGTCACTGCAGACTTACCCTCTCCTTTCTTGGACAGTCTCTGTGTTCCTCTAGTGCTGGGCTCTGATTACATGCATCGTCTTCCTGAGCCAAGCATAGAACATTGTGGGAACTGTAGTCTCCTAAACAGACATCCTTGATCTGCAGAACTATCCCTGGACTACATCTCTCGGCAAGCCATTTGCCCCAAGGAAAGAACTCTGGGAGAGGCTATAGATGGGGCAGCAGCCCAGGCTCAAGCCCTCTTAGTTACCGGATCTCATCAAGTAAACATCCCCTTTTCTGCTGTGCGAGAGGACTGCAGCCTACCACACAGCAACAAGCCGCTCCCATCTCCGACGCCGTAAGCTACATGAGGGGCAGCATCGC